>NC_138539.1:22500-760508 GCF_964234715.1 Podarcis melisellensis
GGGAGAAGAGCCGATGGAAATTGGTGGTGCTAGGGCTCAGACACCAGCCAGAGCCCCGGTTTCCGGTGCAGTAAAGGCGAAGCCTCCTAGAGGGACCAGGAAATGTTACATTTGTGACAGTGCACAGCATATGGCGAAAGAGTGCCCCCAGAGGCTCCAGAAGCACACTGCAGCTCTAGCAACAGTGGCAGCAGAAGTGATGCAAGGAGAGCAACCTCAGGGAAACGACAATGCCTGGCTGGAAGCGGAGCTGCTGGGGCTCAGCCAGGCGGATCTGTAGAGCAGTCCCCAGCACCTTTGCAACGCACAGACCCTTTACCACCCAAGCCAGCAGTGCAGCTCACTGCAACGCTTCAGTTGCCGAATGGTACCACCCTGGAAGTTCCCATCACGATCGATTCAGGGAGCAATGCGGATTTTGTGGGGATGCAATTTGTCAAGCAGCATCGCATAGCGCTTCTGCCCGCAACAACGCCTCTGAACGTAGTTACGGTGGATGGCAGGAAATTGCTAGGAGGGCAAGTTGTGCAACAGACGCCTCCCATGGTGATGCAGATTGGAAATCATCGAGAAGTCATTAGCTTCAATGTCACCCACCTGTCAGACACGCCCATAGTATTAGGCATGAGTTGGCTGGAGAGGCACAGTCCCGCTGTAGCGTGGTACCAGCGGCAGATCACCTTCTGCTCATCGTATTGTGCTCAACATTGCATCCCGTCCAGCCACGAGGAGGGGGCTGAGCAGCAGCTGCAACTTGGCATGGTGCAGGCAGTGCCTCGCAAGTACGAAGGATTCTTGGAGGTTTTCTGCGAGAAAGAAGCTGACAAGTTGCCGCCTCACAGGCCTTACGACTGTGCGATCGACCTGGTGCCGGGGGCGCAGCTGCCGACTGCAAAGCTGTATTCCATGTCTGAGGAGGAGATGCAAGAGCTCAGAGAGTTCATAGAGCATAATTTGAAGCGCGGTTTCATCCGGGAATCCAAAGCAGTGGGGGGCAGTCCTGTTTTCTTTGTGAAGAAGAAAGACACGCCCCAAAAAAGACTCATTGTGGACTACCGGTTCATAAACAGACTGACTAAGCCCAAGGCCTTTCCCATGCCCAAGATTGACGACCTCCTAGCGACCGTTAGGAAGGGTAAGATCTTCACCAAGTTGGATTTGCGTGGAGCATACAACCTCATCCGCATCCAGAAGGGCGATGAGTGGAAGACTGCCATGTTCACGCCTCTGGGCACGTATGAATACAGAGTTATGCCGTTCGGTCTCCAAAATGGCTCCCACGTTTTCCAAGCCATTATGCATCACGTGCTGGCGGGACTCCTCTACAAGAAGTGTGTGTGTTTTCTCGACGACATCCTGATTTTCTCGGAATCGCCGGAAGCTCACGAGAAAGACGTAAAGGAGGTCCTGCAGAGGCTGCGGGAGCACAGGCTCTACGCCAAGTTGGAGAAGTGCCAGTTTGATGTGACGGAGGTGGATTTCCTCGGCTACAAGCTGTCCGACGAGGGACTGGCCATGGACAGCGTCAAGGTCCGAGCGGTGTTGGACTGGAAGAGCCCACGAAATCGGAAGGAAGTCCAGAGATTCATCGGGTTTGCCAATTTTTATCGCAAATTCATCAAAGGTTTTGCAAAGGAGACGGCAGCAATCACGGACACTCTCAGTTCCAAGAAGAAGAAGTTCGCTTGGACGGAACAGGCGGAGCGCTCTTTTCGGAAGCTTAAAAGCCTCTTCGCCTCCGAGGAGCAGCTGCTGCACGTGAATCCCGGCAGGCCCATGCGGGTAGAAACCGACGCGTCCGACAGAGCGGTTGGAGCCGTCCTCCTGCAAGAAGATCCGCAAGGGAATTGGAGACCTGGTGCCTTTTACTCCCGGAAGCTCAGCAAGACGGAGCAGAACTACACCATATGGGACAGGGAACTGTTGGCCATTCACGCAGCTTTCAAAGCGTGGCGACACTTCCTCATAGGAGCCAAGCACACAGTGCAGGTCCGCACGGATCACAAGAACTTAGAGTATTGGCGAACAGCGAAGCTGCAGAGCCAAAGACACATGCGCTGGGCAGAATTCTTCGCGGATTTCGACTTCAGAATAGAATACATCCCGGGGGATTCCTGTTGGTTTCTGCTTCCTTCTCTGTGCAGCGAAGTGCTTGTCACGAGACAGGTTGTTTACATTCCACAGAGTCTGTACTGTTGGAGGTTTTCTCACGGGAACGGGAGACTGGATATGACGTACACTGGTTTCCTGTTTTTCACTGTTCTTTGCAGTTTCAGTTTGTGATTCTCTCCGTGCTTTAGAGGAGAGATGACGCTTTCTCTGCTCCGGCAGAGGGAAAATGTTTTTCTGTAACTTACCAGCTTTGAACTGTAAATAAAGTAGTATAGAGCATGTTGGCTCATACTTTTCATCATTCCGCTGTGCACTGGACACTGCTTACCCCCAACATTTGGTTCCGGGCCCAGAAAAACGCAGTGTTTTGAGAATGGACTCCAGAAGTCGGGCTCCTGGCAAAGGAACAAAGGAGCAAAGAAACAGAGTGCCGGCAGAGGATCGGAAAGCAGAGGGATGGATCGCACGGTATCTGCTCTGCGCGACAAAATGATTGATGTGAGGTATGTGCTACTGCTCCAGGCAGCCTGCCAGCTTCTAATTAATGGCTTTATGGCTGGACTTTGAACTTTTATAGCCGGTTTTGCCGAGGCACAAGCGTAGTGGCTTGGATGGCTGGGAAAGTGAAAGTAACTTTGAATTTGCCTTTGGAATGAGGTTTGAAGCAGCTGCAGATAAGCAAAGAGGCTCAGGCTCACAAGCAGAGGCTGTTTTGAATTTGCCTTTGGATTGAAGCAGCTGTACACAGACGCAGCATGTATAAAGCAGCTTGATTTAAAGCAGCAGAGATGGCTAGCTGCACAAAGCTAGCTGATGCTTTTGGGATTCCTAAGCTCAATAAGAAAAATTACGCGGACTGGGTTTTGTATGCAGAGGCAATTCTGCGGAAAGAGGGTCTGTTTGAGGTGATTACAGACAACCCCCCAGCTCCAATTACAGATGCATGGGAAGCTAAGGATTCCAAAGCAAGGGGAACTCTTACGTTGATAGTATCCCCAGAAGAGCTCTGTCTATTGCGTGATAAGACCTCAGCCAGAGAAATTTGGGACGCTCTGAGAGAGGCTCACTTGAGGACAGAAGCTGGATCCACTATGTTTTACTTTAACAAGCTGCATAATATGGCTCTTGCTGAAGGTGGAGATGTGCGTATACATCTGATGGAGATGCAGAATCTGAGACCTGAGCTGCAACAGAGAGGACTCAACTTTCCTGAGGCTGTGTATTCCTTCATGATACTACAATCTTTGGGTTCAGGTTGGGAGTCTGTTGCAACCCAGATTGCTGTACAGCCAACTGCTCAGCTGACAGTGGACTATGTTACTGCCGTGATTCAGAATGAAGCAGATCGCCGGGGTGCTGGCTGCATGGGAAAGGGGGAGTCTTCACAGACATCATCCCATAGTGCAGTGGAACCACCAGATGGCGCCAAAGCTTTGAAGGCAGTGAAATGCTACTCATGTGGACGTCTAGGCCATATGAAGAGGGAATGCAGATATCCCAAGGCCAAGACAGAGCAGCGCAGCGGAAGCTCGTCGCGTGAAAAAGGCCGAGGCAAAGGCAAAGGTCCGGTGTCCAGGACAACGCAGCACAAGGCAATGGTCTCACGCTTCACTCCAAAAGTTGCAGAAGTCCAGAAGACGTCTAGATCTTTCTTCGTTGTTGATTCAGCGGCAACGCATCACATGTGCAACGATAAGCGACTGTTCGTGTCTTTTACACCGCAGGAGGGTGCGATTCACCAGGCGGATGACCACACAATTCCCAGTAAAGGCTACGGAACTGTTGTTCTTCACAGTTTGGACTTATCGATACAGAATGTGCTTTATGTGCCAGATGCCAAACATAATCTGCTCAGCGTTGGACAGCTGAATGAGCGGAACATTGACGTTTCCTTCAAGAACAAGAAGTGCACCATCACAAAGAAAAACGATTATGTATTGCATGCCGAATATGTTGATCGTTTGTTTGTTTTATATTATGATGATGTTGTGCAGGATGACACTTGTTGCATTGCAGGTTCTAACAAAAGTTTGCATGCAGAATGTATTCACGATTTTCATCGAAAATTTGGTCATTTGCATTTTGAGGCAGTATCTAAAATGCCTGCCTTGGTTGAAGGTATGACTATTAAACCCTGCAGGTACCACATGAAGTGCAAAGCATGCGCAGCAAACAAGGTGAAAATGGCTGCGAAAGGTAAGGTGTCTAGTAGGCAAGCTACAGAACCATACCAAATTATTCATGCTGATTTGGTTGGACCACTAGCGCCCTCTTTGGGTGGAAATAGGTACTTCATGGTTCTCATTGATGCATTTTCCAGGTATATTTATGTGTACAATCTCAAGCAGAAATCAGAGGCTTTTCCTAGGTTCAAGGAATTCTGTGCTTGGTTGGATAATGTGCATGGTAAGAAGATAAAGATTCTTTTCACTGACCGGGGGGGAGAATTCACTTCTCAGCAGTTTGAAGCTTTTCTGACTGAGAAAGGAATTCAACACGATTTGTCTAGTCCTCGCTCGCCATGGCAGAATGGACTTGCGGAACGGGCAAATCAGACATTGCTTCAAGGGTTAAAAACCTTGCTGCATGATGCAAATCTTCCAGAGAGTTATTGGGCTGAATCTCTCTTGTGTTTTGTTTACAGTTACAATCGCAGGTTATCATCAGCGATTGGTTGTACCCCCTATGAGAAGATGTTTGGCAAGAAGCCATACATCAAACACATGAAAATTTTTGGTTCTGACATGTGGGTTCACTCACCACAAAACTCCAAATTAGACAAGCGTGGATTGCATGGTATCTTTCTAGGTTATCAGAAAGGTTCTTACAGAATAATGATGACTGACTCTAAGACAATTAAGCTCACAAGAAGTGTTGAGTACAATGCCAAGTGGGGGGAGAATGTGGGAATTTTCCAATGTTATCCTGATGACAGTGATGAGACTGAGGATAGTCAAAAGCAACCACAACAACCCACACCCACTGATGAAGATTCTGATTCTGAGTCTGAAACTGAATCGGGTGATTCAGAGGATTTCAAGAGTGCGAAAGCCTCTATGCGACCCTCTGAAAGCTCTGATCAAGAATTGGAGGAACCATTGTTCACAATAGGTCGTTTTTCTCCTAAGAAGGAAGAGGAAAGTGTTGAAGACTTAAGGCTAATTCGTAGGTCACAGAGAGCCACAAAAGGCAGACCTCCAAAGAGATTTGCTGATGAGTTTGCTAACATAGCAGTAACAGCTGTTAAAAGCTCCAAGAAGGTTTTTGAACCTTCAAGTTTCCAAGAAATCCAGGATTTGGATTCAAAGGAAGCTGAGCCATGGTTAAATGCCATGAAGGCTGAGCTTGATTCCTTGGAAAGGAACAAAACATGGGACCTTGTTCCAGTAGTTCCAGGAATGAAATTGCTTGGAAGCAAATGGGTCTTCAAAGCGAAGACTGATCAAAATGGCAAGATAGTCAGACACAAAGCCAGATTGGTAGCCAGAGGTTTTGCACAGGTACCAGGTGAAGACTATCACGAGACCTACTCACCCACAGTGAGGTATGAGAGCATTAGGCTTATGCTCAAGCTAGCTGCAGAGGAAAATCTACACATTAGTCACCATGATGTGAATACAGCTTTTCTGTACGGATCTCTAAATGAATCACTTTATATGCTTCCACCTGATGGCGTACAGGTAAAACAGGGATTTGTTTGTGCTCTGAAAAAGTCCCTTTATGGTCTCAAACAAAGTGCACGGTGTTGGCACACAAAACTCACTGAAGTATTGTTTTCTCTAGGTTTTAAGCAAGGGAAAGCTGATCCATGTGTATTTGTCAAAGAGGAGGGGCAAAAGAAACTGTATTGTTTGTTTTATGTTGATGATCTTTTATTCTTTTGGAAAGATGTCACAATGTACAATAACGCCCTAGCTCAACTGAAAGAGCACTTTGACATGAAAGATCTTGGTGAGATAAACAACTACCTATCTCTGGAAATAGAGAGAGATCAAGATGGTAACATTCTAGTACACCAGTCACGGAAAATTGCTGATGTGTTAAGCAAACTAAACCTGATGGATGCTAACCCTGTGGATACACCGATGATAACAGGTTATCAGGTAGATGACACTGAAGAAGCATTTTCTGACACTACACTGTACAGAAGTGTGCTAGGCAAGCTAAACTTCATTGCCAGATGTTCAAGACCTGACATTGCTGTTAGCTGTAATTTGCTAAGCAGACAAGTCAACAATCCTACTGTTAAGGATTGGAAAGCTCTGAAACGCATAGCGCGATATTTGAAAGGCACTATGCATTACAGACTGAGATTTAACAATCAGAAGTCTGGTGGTCTTGAGATATTTGCAGATGCAAGTTTTGGAAGTGACACTACAGACAGGAAAAGTACGTCTGGAGTTTGCTATAAGTACAATCAGGGTCTATTTGATTGGTCATGCAAGAAGCAAACAACAGTTAGCTTAAGTACTTGTGAAGCTGAACTGAATGCACTGTCTTATTCACTTAAAGATTGTGAATGGTTGTTACAATTGTGCAAAGACATGAAAATTCCTGTCAAATGTCCAATCCAGGTTTACCAGGACAACAAAGCATGTTTGGCTTTGCTGAATTCTGAAGGTTGTAAGCAAAGCACGAAGCACTTGCAATTGAAGTTGCAACATGCTAGGGAACGTATTCAGAAGGGACTCGTAACGGTGTCCTATATGTCAGGTAATGAAATTCCTGCTGATGTATTGTCCAAGATTGTATCAAGGGATCAACACTGTACCTATGTGCAGAAGTTGGGTTTGTACTGATATTGTACGAACACGCTGCCCAGAGATGTTCACAGAAAGGGGGAGGATGTTGGTTTCTGCTTCCTTCTCTGTGCAGCGAAGTGCTTGTCACGAGACAGGTTGTTTACATTCCACAGAGTCTGTACTGTTGGAGGTTTTCTCACGGGAACGGGAGACTGGATATGACGTACACTGGTTTCCTGTTTTTCACTGTTCTTTGCAGTTTCAGTTTGTGATTCTCTCCGTGCTTTAGAGGAGAGATGACGCTTTCTCTGCTCCGGCAGAGGGAAAATGTTTTTCTGTAACTTACCAGCTTTGAACTGTAAATAAAGTAGTATAGAGCATGTTGGCTCATACTTTTCATCATTCCGCTGTGCACTGGACACTGCTTACCCCCAACAATTCCAATGTTATAGCGGATGCGCTCTCCAGGAAACCACAATATCTTGAGGAGACGGCACCAATAGCAGCTAAGCACATTTTTGCACCGCAGGCGTGGGCGTGCGCTGCCATCGCAGTCGACCTGGACGCGGTGCGACGCGCGTTGCAAGTGGATCAGTTTGCACAATCCAAGATGGAGGAGCTGCGCAGGGGTTCACAGAGAGACGATGGCTTCCAGTTACGAGACGGGCTCTTGACTCGCAAAGGTGCCCTCTACGTACCAAGCGACGAGCTCCGCGCAAAGGTTCTGCAGCAGCTGCACGACGCCCCCAGTGCGGGCCACTTCGGCAAGGAGAAGACAATAGAATTAGTGGCCAGGGACTTTTGGTGGCCCCAGATGCGGGGAGAGGTGGCGGATTACGTCGCCAGGTGTGACACCTGTCAGAGGTCCAAACCAGTACACCAGAAGCCAGCGGGATTGCTGGAACCGCTGGAGACGCCGCAGCAACCGTGGGAGAGGGTAGCCCTAGACTTTGTTACTGATCTGCCCAGCTCCAGGGGCAAGACGGCGGTACTGGTGGTTGTGGACCTGTTCACCAAGATGGCGCACTTCATTCCTTGTGCCAAGGTGGCGACGGCAGAACAGACCGCCAAACTCTTCGTCGACCACGTGTTCAGAGTGCATGGGCTGCCGCAGTCCATCCTATCCGACAGGGGGCGCCAATTTGTTTCCAATTTTTGGCAGAAGCTTCTAGGTATCCTGCACGTCAAGATCAACCTAGCGTCGGCGAGACATCCACAGACCAACGGCCAAGCAGAGAGGGTCAACGCGATCATGCAGCAGTACCTGAGATGTTACGCCAATCAGCGACCCGCAGCGTGGGTGGACTACCTGCCGATGGCTGAGTTTGCCTACAACAACACGAAGCACGCATCGACGGGGGTGACGCCGTTCTTCGCGAAAAATGGCCGTCATCCCAGAACCTTTCCGAGGCTCGTAGCAACGGGAGAGGGGGTGCCGCAAGAGGCCGACCAGTTCGCAGCAGAGTTGCAAGAGGTGCACGAGGAGCTGCGGAGACATTTGGAGCTAGCCAAACAAGCCTATAAGGTGCAGGCGGACCCTCGGATTGGTGGGAGGAGCAACCAGAGGAGGACTGGCGTAAAAGGTGGATGAAGTGGCCTTGGCAGGCAGCACCAGACGAAGTAGCAATGGAAGAGGAAACTAAGAACGCTTTGGGTGAAGAACCCGAGTTCGAACACACATACACAGAACTGCCAGCAGAGAACATTGAAGTAGACGACCTGTATCCCGAATCTACCCCCGAAGAGCCGCAGCTCCCACAACCTGCACCCGACGGGCGGGAGGGGGGAAGGGGGGGCTTCGAGGGGGGGATGGATGTCAGGGTTTCAGGGAGAGAAGAGCAGATGAGGGAGGAGACAGAGAGCGAGGGGGAAGAATCCCAGAGAGACGAGGAAGAGGATGACAATGACCAAAGGTCGTCCATGAGTCTGTCCAGTGAGTCAGAGGACTCCCAAAAGGGAGCCCCCCTGGTCAGACCAAGGGGAGCCCAAGGGGGAAGCAATCAGGAGCAGGGGAGCGAAGGGAGAGCCCCCAGTGGGAGTTGGAGATCGGGGCCGGTTTCTCCGCCGGAACGGAGTGAAGGGGGTGGAGTTACCAGTGTGTCAGAGGGAGCAGAGCAAGAAGGAGACAGGGGAAGGAGATCGGAGCAAGACGTTCTGCCGGAAGGGGCGGAGAGTACCACCGGGAGCAGTGTAGCGGTCGAGAGGAAGGTCAGAAGCAACGTACGCGCGCCAAGTTCAAATGTGGAGGCGCGCGGAAGTGAGGGGAGCCCTGGGGAGGAGCCCGGCCCCAAAGCACGAAGGAGGGGGGAACAGGCGTCAGAGGATTCAGCCTCCGGCGAGTCCCGGCGGGAGGGAACCCAGGGGGGCAGAAAGACCCTGCGGAAAAGGAAGGAGAGGAAGAGGTGGTCCAGCACAAACCTCTTAAACTGGTGCTGGGGCGGGACTGATTCAGAGGGGACTTCAGCGGTCTGATGTCACAGACGTAGAGCCACGGAGATGGAATGTAAGACCGGCAATGTTCTTCAATAAAGACTTTTGTATATAAACTGGATTGGACTTGGGTCTCTTGTGAGCTGGGACCACGGGTGGCTCTGACACTAACCCTAACCCTAACCCTAACCCTAACCCTAACCCTAACCCTAACCCTAACCCTAACCCTAACCCTAAACCCTAACCCTAAACCCTAACCCTAACCCTAACCCCTAACCCTAACCCTAACCCTAACCCCTAACCCCTAACCCCTAACCCCTAACCCCTAACCCTATCCCTAACCCTAACTGTCAGGGGTTCAGGGAGAGAGGCGCAGATGAGGGAGGAGACTGAGAGCGAGGGGGAAGGATCCCAGGGCGACGAGGACGAGGATGACAATGACCCGAGGTTGTCCATGAGTCCCTCCAGTGAATCGGAGGATTCCCAAAAGGGAGCCCCCCTGGTCAGGCCAAGGGGAGCCCAAGGGGGAAGTAGTCAGGAGCAGGGCAGCGGCAGGGGAACCCCCAGTGGGAGTTGGAGATCGGGACCGGCTTCTCCGCCTGAACGGAGTGAAGGGGGTGGAGCTACCAGTGTGTCAGACGGAGCAGAGCAGGAAGCAGAGAGGGGAAGGAGATCGGGGCAAGACGTCCTGCCGGAAGGGGCGGAGAGTAGTACCGGGAGCAGTGTAACTGTCGAAAGGAAGGTCAGAAGCAGCGTACGTGTGCCAAGTTCAAATGTGGAGGCGCGTGGAAGTGAGGAGAGCCCGGGGGAGGAGCCTGGTCCCAAAGCACGAAGGAGGGGGGAACAGGCGCCAGAGGATTCAGCCTCTGGGGAATCCCGGAGGGAGGGAACCCAGGGGGGCAGAAAGACCCTGCGGAAAAGGAAGGAGAGGAAGAGGTGGTCCAGCACAAGCCTCTTAAACTGGTGTAGAGGCGGGACTGATTCAGAGGGGACTTCAGCGGTCTAAGCCTAACAGACGTAGGGCCACGCGCCTCGGATGTGAAGATAACAATGTTCTTCAATAAAAGCTTCTGTATATAAGCTGGACTGGACTTTGGTCTCTTGTGAGCTGGGACCTCGGGTGACCCTGACAGTAAGTCCCCTCTCAGAAGAACGCAAAAATTTTTTTTGCAAAGCTCACGAAGGGTGGCAGCCATGAGTGCGGTGGAACAGATGACAGCACTGCGGAACGCAGTCACCGAGCTCACCGCTGAGGTCGCTGCATCTCAGAAGAAGAGTGACGAAGCGGAAAAGCGCTGCCAGGATCTGCAGATCAGGTGGGAGCGTGCATGCAGAGAAGGGTTCCCAGGGTCCAGATCGGAGGGAATTGGACTTGGAAGGCGGGGGGGGGCAGTTTAGTTGCCCACTTCGATGGGAACCTGAAGCACTACCCAAGTTTCAGAGCAGACGTCTTATATGCACTGCATTTGCTTCGTAATGACTTTAAAGATGAAGAGGAGAAAGTGGGATTTATTGTGTCTCATTTGCATGGGGACGCTAGAGCGTGGCTGCGCAATTTGTGGCGCGAAGGTGGCCCTGCCCGCCGTGATTCTGATGAATTTATTAAAGCGATGGACGCTTGTTTCCAGTCAACCGTGGATATTGATGTTGCGCGCAGAGAAATGCACGGACTCCGGCAAGGCAAAGCCACTGTGCGTCAGTATCATTCCCGATTTTTTGCGTTGCTGACTGTATTGGGCTGGGAAAAGGACTGCAAACCAGTGAGAGATTTGTTCTGGGAGGGTCTCAGCGGCCCCATAAAAGATGAATTAGCCAGGGGGGACAGACCTCAGACCCTGGCAGACGTAGTGCAGAGGGCTTTTGCGATTGGGGTGAGACACGAAGAACGTCCTTGGCACAATGAAGAGGGTCGCCAGGTGCGTGCACCAGCGAGGGCACCTCCTTTTATCCCCAGGGAGTTCGGCCAGGCACATCCTTCGCCTCTGGTGAGGCAAGGGGAGGAACCGATGGAGATTGGTGGCGCTAGGGCTCAGACAGCAGCCAGAGCCTCAACGTCCGGTGCAGTAAAGGCGAAGCCTCCTAGAGGGAACAGGAAATGTTACATCTGTGACAGTGCACAGCATATGGCTAAAGAGTGTCCCCAGAGGCTCCAGAAGCACACTGCAGCTTTAGCAACAGTGGCAGCAGAAGTGCTGCACGAAGAGCAACCTCAGGGAAACGACAGTGCCTGGCTGGAAGCAGAAATGCTGGGGCTCGGCCAGGCGAGTCTGTAGAGCAGTCCCCAGCGCTTTTGCAACACACAGACCCTTTACCACCCAAGCCAGCGGTGCAGCTCACTGCAACACTCCAGTTGCCGAATGGAACCACCCTGGAAGTCCCCATCACAATCGACTCTGGCAGCAACGCGGACTTTGTGGGGGTGCAATTCGTCAAGCAGCATCGCATAGCGCTTCTGCCCGCGACAACACCCCTGAACGTGGTCACGGTTGATGGCAGGAAATTGCTAGGAGGGCAAGTTGTGCAACAGACGCCTCCCATGGTGATGCGGATTGGAGATCATCGAGAAGTCATTAGCTTCAATGTCACCCGCCTGTCAGACACGCCTATAGTATTAGGCATGAGTTGGCTGGAGAGACACAGTCCTGCTGTAGCGTGGTACCAGCGGCAGATCACCTTTTGCTCATCGTACTGTGCTCAACATTGCATCCAGTCCAGCCGAGAGGATGGGGCTGAGCAGCAGCTGCAACTCGGCATGGTGCAGGCAGTACCTCGCAAGTACGAAGGATTCTTGGAGGTTTTCTGCGAGAAGGAAGCTGACCAGTTGCCACCCCACAGGCCTTACGACTGTGCGATTGACCTGTTGCTGGGGGCGCAGCTGCCGACTGCAAAGCTGTATTCCATGTCTGAAGACGAGATGCAAGAACTCAGGGAGTTCATAGAGCATAATTTGAAGCGCGGATTCATCCGGGAATCCAAAGCAGTGGGGGGCAGTCCTGTGTTTTTTGTGAAGAAAAAAGACACGCCCCAGAAAAGGCTCATCGTGGACTACCGGGGCCATAAACTCGATGACCAAGCCCAAGGCCTTTCCCATGCCCAAGATTGACGACCTCCTAGCGACCGTGCGGAAGGGGAAGATTTTCACCAAGTTGGATCTGCGTGGAGCGTACAACCTCATACCTATCCGGGAGGGCGATGAGTGGAAGACGGCCATGTTCACGCCTCTGGGCACGTATGAGTACAGAGTTATGCCGTTTGGTCTCCAAAATGGATCTCACGTCTTCCAAGCCTTTATGCATCACGTGCTGGCGGGACTCCTCTACAAGAAGTGTGTGTGTTTCCTCGACGACATCCTGATCTTCTCGGAATCGCCGGAAGCTCATGAGAGAGACGTAAAGGAGGTCCTGCAGAGACTACGGGAACACAGGCTCTACGCCAAGTTGGAGAAGTGCCAGTTTGATGTGACGGAGGTGGATTTCCTCGGCTACAAGCTGTCCGACAAGGGGCTGGCCATGGACAGCGTCAAGGTCCGCGCGGTGTTGGACTGGAAGAGCCCACGCAATCGGAAGGAAGTCCAGAGATTCATCGGGTTCGCCAATTTCTACCGCAAGTTCTTCTGAGGTTTCGCAAAGGAGACGGCAGCAATCACGGACACTCTCAGTTCCAAGAAGAAGAAGTTCGCTTGGACGGAACAGCCGGAGCGCTCTTTTCGGAAGCTTAAAAGCCTCTTCGCCTCCGAGGAGCAGCTGCTGCACGTGAATCCCGGCAGGCCCATGCGAGTCGAAACTGACGCGTCAGACAGAGCGGTTGGAGCCGTCCTTCTGCAAGAAGATCCGCAAGGGAATTGGAGACCCGGTGCCTTTTACTCCCGGAAGCTCAGCAAGGCGGAGCAAAACTACACTATATGGGACAGGGAGCTGTTGGCCATTCACGCAGCTTTCAAAGCGTGGCGACACTTCCTCATAGGAGCCAAGCACACCGTGCAGGTCCGCACGGACCACAAAAACTTAGAGTATTGGCACAGGGCGAAGCTCCAGAGCCAAAGGCACATGCGCTGGGCGGAATTCTTCGCGGATTTCGACTTCAGAATAGAATACATCCCGGGGGATTCCAACATTATAGCCGATGCGCTCTCCAGGAAACCGCAATATCTCGAGGAAGCAGCACCAGTAGCAGCCAAGCACATTTTCGCACCGCAGGCGTGGGCGTGCGCTGCCATCGCAGTCGACCTGGACGCGGTGCGACGCGCGTTGCAAATGGATCAGTTTGCACAATCCAAGATGGAGGAGCTGCGCAGGGGTTCACAGAGAGACGATGAGTTCCAGCTACGCGACGGGCTGTTAACTCGCAAAGGTGCCCTCTACGTACCAGGCGACGAGCTCCGCGCAAGGGTTCTGCAGCAGTTGCACGACGCCCCCAGTGCGGGCCACTTCGGCAAGGAGAAGACAGTGGAGCTGGTGGCCAGAGACTTTTGGTGGCCCCAGATGCGCGGAGAGGTAGCGGATTATGTCGCCAGGTGTGACACTTGTCAGAGGTCCAAGCCAGTACACCAGAAGCCAGCGGGCGCCAGTTTGTTTCCAGTTTTTGGCAGAAGCTTCTAGGTATCCTGCACGTCAAGATCAACCTAGCGTCGGCGAGACATCCACAGACCAACGGCCAAGCAGAGAGGGTCAACGCGATCATGCAGCAGTACCTGAGATGTTACGCCAATCAGCGACCCGCAGCTTGGGTGGACTACCTGCCGATGGCTGAGTTTGCCTACAACAACACAAAGCACGCGTCGACGAGGGTGACGCCATTCTTCGCGAACAATGGACGTCATCCCAGAACCTTCCCGGGGTTCGTAGCAACGGGAGAGGGGGTGCCGCAAGAGGCCGACCAGTTCGCAGCAGAACTGCAAGAGGTGCACGAGGAGCTGCGGAGACATTTGGAGCTAGCCAAACAAGCCTATAAGGTGCAGGCGGACAAACACAGGAGGGCGGGAGAAGACATCCAGGTGGGGGACTGGGTATGGTTAGCGGCCCAAGCGATGCCAGCCAAGTCGTTAGCTAAGAAGAAGCTAGGACACAGGCAGCTAGGGCCATACCGAGTTGAGGCTAGGATCAATCCTGTAGCGTTTCGACTGGCCCTTCCCAAAGGCTCCAGAGTGCACCCGGTCTTTCATAGGTCGGTGCTCACTCCCTACAAGGCCCCGCACAGGTTTCAGGAGTCAGAAACAGTACCAGACCCACGCAGAGAGTCACCCAAGAGGGGGGGGTCACCTAGGGCCGAATCACTCAACGAGGTCACAGAGATCCTGGACTCGAGATGGGGGGGAGAGGGAGTAGAATACTTTCTCGCCAGACAGGGTACCCCAGCCAGTGCCAACAGTTGGGTGCCGGACTACGCTTTAGACGAACCTCTTCTCAAAGATGAGTTCCATGCCCTTTTCCCACATAGACCCATGCCAGCCGAGTACTTTGATGACTGGCTCTTTACACCCACATTTTCAGCCAGCACTTTCCGGGGCTTTTCTTCCGCCGAGGAGGGAACGCCAGAATCAAGCCCGCCCAGGGGATCGTGCTCGGGGGTGGAAACGGAACCCTCTTATTGGTGGGACGAGCAACCAGAGGAGGACTGGTGCAAGAGATGGATGACGGGGCCTTGGCAGACAGCACCAGACGAAGTAACAATGGAAGAGGAAACTGAGAACACTTTGGGTGAAGAACCCGAGTTCGAACACACATACACCGAGCTGCTAGCAGAGGACATTGAAGTAGACGACCTGTATCCTGCATCTACCTCCGAAGAGCCGCAGCTCCCACAACCTGCGCCCGACGGGCGGGAGGGGGGAAGGGGGGGCTTCGAGGGGGGGATGGATGTCAGGGGTTCAGGGAGAGAGGCGCAGATGAGGGAGGAGACTGAGAGCGAGGGGGAAGGATCCCAGGGCGACGAGGAAGAGGATGACAATGACCCGAGGTTGTCCATGAGTCCCTCCAGTGAATCGGAGGATTCCCAAAAGGGAGCCCCCCTGGTCAGGCCAAGGGGAGCCCAAGGGGGAAGTAGTCAGGAGCAGGGCAGCGGCAGGGGAACCCCCAGTGGGAGTTGGAGATCGGGACCGGCTTCTCCGCCTGAACGGAGTGAAGGGGGTGGAGCTACCAGTGTGTCAGACGGAGCAGAGCAGGAAGCAGAGAGGGGAAGGAGATCGGGGCAAGACGTCCTGCCGGAAGGGGCGGAGAGTAGTACCGGGAGCAGTGTAACTGTCGAAAGGAAGGTCAGAAGCAGCGTACGCGTGCCAAGTTCAAATGTGGAGGCGCGCGGAAGTGAGGAGAGCCCGGGGGAGGAGCCTGGTCCCAAAGCACGAAGGAGGGGGGAACAGGCGTCAGAGGATTCAGCCTCTGGGGAATCCTGGAGGGAGGGAACCCAGGGGGGCAGAAAGACCCTGCGGAAAAGGAAGGAGAGGAAGAGGTGGTCCAGCACAAGCCTCTTAAACTGGTGTAGAGGCGGGACTGATTCAGAGGGGACTTCAGCGGTCTAAGCCTAACAGACGTAGGGCCACGCGCCTCGGATGTGAAGATAACAATGTTCTTCAATAAAAGCTTCTGTATATAAGCTGGACTGGACTTTGGTCTCTTGTGAGCTGGGACCTCGGGTGGCCCTGACCCTAACCCCAACCCCAACCCCAACCCCTAACCCTAACCCTAACCCTAACCCTAACCCTAGCCCTAGCCCTAGCCCTAGCCCTAGCCCTAGCCCTAACCCTAACCCCAACCCCAACCCCAACCCCAACCCCAACCCCAACCCTAACTCTAACCCTAACCCTAAACCCTAACCCTAAACCCTAACCCTAACCCTAACCCTAACCCCTAACCCTAACCCTAACCCTAACCCCTGACCCTGACCCTGACCCTAACCCTGACCCTGACCCTGACCCTAACCTTAACCCTAACCCTAAAAAGCAATGAGAAACATAGACAGCATCTTAAAAAGCAGAGACATCACCTTGCCAACAAAAGTCTGTATAGTTAAAGCTATGGTTTTCTCAGTAGTGATGTATGGAAGCGAGAGCTGGAACATAAAGAAGGCTGATCGCCGAAGAATGGATGCTTTTGAATTATGGTGCTGGAGGAGACTCTTGAGAGTCCCATGGACTGCAAGAAGATCAAACCTATCCATTCTTAAGGAAATCAGCCCTGAGTGCTCACTGGAAGGACAGATCCTGAAGCTGAGACTCCAATACTCTGGCCACCTCATGAGAAGAGAAGACTCCCTGGAAAAGACCCTGATGTTGGGAAAGGTGGAGGGCACAAGGAGAAGGGGACGACAGAGGATGAGGTGGTTGGATAGTGTTCTCGAAGCTACCAGCATGAGTTTGACTAAACTGTGGGAGGCAGTGGAAGACAGAAGTGCCTGGCATGCTGTGGTTCAGGGTTAGGGTGGCTGGGGAAACTCAGCCAGATGGGTGGGGTATAAATAATAAATAATAAGAATTATTATTACCTTCCACCCACCACCAATGGGCTGGAGCATGTCAGTGCCTTACATTTCAAGAGCCTGTTTCAAAGCACTTTGCAAATTTGAAGTAATTAAGCCTCATTAGCTCAAGGACAGTCATTACCACTCACCCATAACCCTTCAAGCCATTGTGTGACTTTGACAGCGATGAGGCAATAAAAAACCATTAAAGGTAAATAATATGAACCAATTGCAGCCAGGGTACGTCTTGTTTGCGTTTCTCTGTCAGTGCCCACTTTTGCACCTGCCAGGTTGCTGTGGGCATCACTCACCTATTCCACACTTGGATCTCACACTACCATCAAAGAGAAACTGCAGAATAGCTAAGTGGCATGTGTGGTTAGCACACAGTGGTGAGTTGACCAAAACTGAGCACAGGAGCAACTCTCCCCTCCTGTGGTTTCTGAGAGAACAACAAAAGAGATGGTGAGAGCAGACCAGTGGCTCATCGAGTCCAGCATCCTGTTCTCACAGTGGCTGACCAGATGCCCCAGCGAGAGGCCAAAAAGCAAGATTCAAGCACAAGAGCAATATCCCCTTCCAGCTACTAGTATACAAAATCTGCCTCTAACTGTGGAAGCAGAGCAGAGCAGAGCCGTCATAGCTAGTAGCCATCGATAGCCATCTCCTCCTCCACGAATTTGTCCAATCCTCTTTTAAAGCCATCCCTCTTGATGGTCGTCACTGCCTCCTGGGGGAGTGAGTTCCAAAGGTTAACTCTACACTTTGTAAAGAAGCCCTTCCTTTTACCTGTCTTGAATCTTCCAACATTCACCCTCATTGAATGTTCATGAATTCTTGTATTGGCGCATGGGGCGGGGGGGGGGCTTTTCTCTACTTCCTCCATTCCATTCATAATTTTATACACTTCTATCATGTCCCCTCTTACTTGCGCTTTCTTTTCATGTTTTACATCTGAATCTTGGAAAGATGGAGGCAATATGTGTCCCAGGTTCTTTGGTCTGGGAGGGGAGGAGGTAGCTTGCCCAGGATTGGGCTGTTCTTCCCTGGAAGGAGCAGGTTCGAGTTGGGGGCTGCACCTGAATGCAACACTTTCAGTGGAGGCTCAGTTGGCCTTGGTGGCCAGGAGTGTCTTTTTTCAACTGCGGTTGGTTTGCCAGCTGGTCTCTTCCTCCACTAAGGGAAGTGGGAAACTTTGAAAATGTATTAGAAGAGTATATATAAAGATGTAATGGGAAAAGGGGGCTGCTCGTGCGTAAGCGTTTAAGCCCTCCAAGCTTTACCATCAGTTCCTAAACTTTCCCAGTCCACGGAGCCAGGGGTGCATGGCTACCTCAATCGCTGGCAGAATCCGTCAGTGGGCGCTTCCGGAATTTACGCCAATGTCAGGGGCTCAGGAGCAGAGGCACAGGGGAGAGAGGGAATGGAGAGCGAAGGGGAAGAATCTGAGGGAAGCGTAGGGGAGTATGACAGTGACCCGAGAGATTCCATGAGCTTTTCCAGCGAATCAGAAGATTCCCAGAAGGGGGCGCCTATGGCCAGGGCAAGGGAGGTCCCAGGGGGGAAACAAGAGGGCAGCGGGGACTCCCAAAGCAGCAGCTGGAGATCAGGACCAGCTTCCCCACCAGAGCGTAGTGGGGGGGAAGAGTCCCATGCATCAGGGCCAGCGTCTCCTCCAGCAGGGAGAGAAGAGGAGGCAGGGCTGACCACGCTACATTCGGAGAGTGAGGGAACGGAGGGGAAGTCAGACCCAGCTAGCCTCCCCGAAGGGGGAAGCAGTGACAGGAGCAGTGTAACGGTCAGCCGGGAGCGCAGACTGGGAGCCAGGTCCTAAAGCCCGCCGGAGGCAGGGGGAAGAATCAGGGGACTCAGCGTCAGAAGAGTCCAGAAAGGGCAAAACCCCAGCGGACAGGCGGACCCAGAGGAGGAAGGAGCAAAGGAAGAGGTGGAGCAAGGCTAGAGTCTTAAACTGGTGTCTGGGGGGAGGAGATTCAGACGGAGCTTCAGCGGTCTAGAGTTTGAGACGTAGGGCTGCGCGCTGCGGCTTTGAAATCGAAACTGAACTTCAATAAAGACCTTTGTAAATAGTAACGAACTAGCGTTGGTCCTTTGTGAGCTGGGACCTCGGGCAGCTCTGACAGCCAACATAAGAGTTCCTTGACGGAAACTCTCCTTCTGGATTCTCTGCGTGACAGTTTCCTCCACGGAGTAGGCATCCCCAGCAGAGGTCCTGAGCCCTCCCCGCTGTTCTCACTGGAAACATCTTGGAGCCATTCCTCCGACTGAATTTCTGCAGGCACTCTCTCTCTCCCCCTACTGGTTCCTTCCTCCGCATCCGAAGGTCTCCTAGCCTCCTTGAGCCGTTCCACCACCTGACTCTCCGATGGCAGTTCCCTGACAATATATATATATATTGACAATATATATATATATATATTGGGGGGGGGAGCAAAGACTTTTGCCCCCCGCCGGCCTTCAGAAGAGGTCGGGGGACAGACTGTCCCTGGACCTGGTCTGAAGGCGGTTTCCATAGGAACGCATTTGTCAGAGCTGCCCAAGGTCCCAGCTCACAGAGGACCAACGCCAGTTCTTGTTATATACAAAAGTCTTTATTAAGGTTCAGTTTCGATTCCAAAGCCGTGGCGCGCAGCTCTATGTCTCAACGCTAGACCGCTGAAGCTCCGTCTGAATCTCCTCCCCCCAGACACCAGTTCAAGACCCTAGCCTTGCTCCACCTCCTCCTTTGCTCCTTTCTCCTCTGGGTCCTTCTGCCCGCTGGGGTGCTGCCCTTTCCGGACTCTTCTGATGCTGAGTCCGCGGATTCTTCCCCCTCCCTCCGGCGTGCTTTAGGACCTGGCTCCCAGTCTGCGCTCCCGGCTGTCCCGCGCGCCTGTGCATTTGAACTTGGCGCGCGCGCCCAGCCGGTAACCTTCCTCCTGACCGTTACGCTGCTCCTTTCACTGCTTCCCCCTTCGGGGGGGTTAGCTGGCTCTGACTTCCCCTCTGTTCCCTCATTCAGCGATAGGGGCGTGGTCAGTCCTGACTCATCTTCTCTTTCCCCTGAAGGGGAAGCCGGCCCTGACACGTGGGACCCTTCCCCCCCACTACGCTCCGGTGGGGAAGCTGGTCCCGATCTCCAGCTGCTGCTTTGGGAGTCACCGCTGGTCCCTTGCTTCTGGTGCGTCCCCCCCGGGACCCCCCTTGCTCTGGCTATAGGCGCCCCCTTCTGGGAATCTTCCGAATCACTGGACAGACTCATGGAATGTCTTGCCCCACTGTCATCCTCACCTACACTGCCCTCAGATTGTTCCCCTTCGCTCTCCACTTCCTCCTTCCCCTGTGCCTCTGCTCCTGAACCCCTGACAGCATTGATTGATTTTCAATGCTTTCCTATGGGAAACCGTGCTTCGCAAGACGAAAAACTCGCAAGACGAAAAGACTTGCGGAATGAATTAATTTCATCTTGCGAGGCATCACTGTATAATCCATTCAGCAAATCCTTGCCCTCTTTCATTTATCTTAACTCTTTATCTTAACATATTACAACTCTATATTTTCATCCATTATCAATTCATTTTTGCATATTCTTATTAACTTTGTTGCTAATACCACTTATTTTCGATCCAACATAATTTTAACATTCATTAATTTTACAGTGTTTTTGCAGATAGTCTTTAAATTTCTTCCAATCTTCCACCAACTCTTCTCCCAGGTCTCGGATTCTGCCAGTCATTTCCGCCAATTCCATATAGTCCATCACCTTCATCTGCCACTCTTCCAGGGTGGGTAGATCTTGTGTCTTCCAATACTTTGCAATAAGTATTCTTGCTGCTGTTGTTGCATACATGAAAAAAAATCTATCCTTCTTTGGCACCAATTGGCCGACCATGCCCAGGAGAAAGGCCTCTGGTTTCTTCAGAAAGGTATATTTAAATATTTTTTTCATTTCATTATAGATCATCTCCCAGAAAGCCTTAATCTTTGGGCATGTCCACCAAATGTGAAAGAATGTACCTTCATTCTCTTTACATTTCCAACATTTATTATCTGGCAAATGATATATTTTTGCAAGCTTGACTGGTGTCATGTACCACCTTTATATCATTTTCATAATATTCTCTCTTAAGGCATTACATGCCGTAAATTTCATACCGGTGGTCCACAACTGTTCCCAGTCAGCAAACATAATGTTATGACCAATGTCTTGTGCCCATTTAATCATAACTGATTTAACCGTTTCATCCTGCGTATTCCATTTTAACGGCAAGTTATACATTCTTGAAAGTATCTTAGTTTTGGGATCTAACAGTTCTGTTTCCAGTTTTGACTTTTCCACCTGGAAGCCAATTTTTTTGTCCAAATTATAGGCCTCTCTTATTTGATAATAGTGAAGACAGTCTCGCACTTTATCTTTTAGTTTCTCAAAACTCTGCAATTTCAATTTGTCTCCTTCTTGTTCCAATATTTCCCAATATTTTGGCCATTTGGCCTCCATATTGAGCTTTTTCTGAGCCTTCGGTTCCATTGGTGACAGCCACCTTGGGGTTTTATTTTCCAGTAAGTCCTTGTATCTTCTCCAGACATTAAACAATGCTTAACCTTGTCGTACCACAAGTATGCATGCCACCCAAAGACATTATTAAAACCTTCTAGATCCAAAATGTCTGTGTTCTCAAGAAGCAGCCAATCTTTCAACCAGCAGAATGCTGCTGATTCATAGTAAAGTTTAAGGTCTGGCAGGGCAAATCCGCCTCTTTCCTTTGCATCGGTTAATATCTTAAATTTTATTCTAGGCTTCTTGCCCTGCCAGACAAATCTAGAGATATCTCTCTGCCACTTCTTGAAACAGTCCATCTTGTCCAGAATCTGCAATGTTTGAAACAGAAATAACATTTTTGGCAATACATTCATCTTTATAGCTGCAATTCGACCCAACAGGGAAAGCTTCAAATTTGACCATATTTCTAAATCTTTTTTCACTTCTGTCCAACATTTCTCATAGTTATCTTTAAATAGGTTTAGGTTCTTAGCAGTCATATTAACCCCTAGATATTTTACTTTCTTAACCAATGTTAAACCTGTCTCCTTCTGAAACCTCTTTTTCTCAATCGGTGTAAAATTTTTCTCAAGCACTTTAGTTTTTGACTTGATCAGCTTAAATCCTGCCACATGACCAAATTCTTGAATCAAATCTAATACTCTTTTCGTACTAGATTCTGGCTCCTGTAACGTCAAAACTAGGTCATCTGCAAAAGCTTTCAATTTGTATTGTTTGGCTCCAACCTGAATACCTTTGATCAGACGGTCCCTTCTTAGAAGGGTATATTTTAAAGCTCTAACAGCCTATATTTCCACGCTTTACTTTGTTGCATGTTTTGTGATTTTAAAGGTCTGCTGGGGTTCTCTTACTAAAGATTACTTGCCACAAACCTGGATCTTGGCATCCAGGAAATTATCTTTGTGTTCTTTAACCAAAGTACCAAAATACAACACACTTTGGGTGGCATAAGGCAGAGCTGTAGCTATGGGGGGCTAGCCGGGGTATTTTTGCCCTTGGTGACACATTCAGAGGTGTGCCATTGAGGCTCCCAGTGTGTGTGTGTGTGTGTGTGTGTGTGTGTTTGTGTGCGTGTGTGTGTGTGCACGCATGTGCAAATGCATGGGGTGTGCCAAACTTGGTCTTTGACCCGGGTGAAACAAAGCCTAGTTTTGCCCCTACATAAAGGGTCAGCCACTGTGAGAATAAGATGCTGGACTAATGGGCCATTGGCCTGATCCAGACACTTCTTACATTCTCATGCTGAGAGAAACAGAGAGAGAGAGAGAGAGAGAGAGAGAGAGAGAGAGAGAGAGAGAGAGAGATTCTCTCTATTCTTTCCATATCGTTCATCATTTAACTAATTTATGCATCACCCATCACCTCCTTACCTGCCAGTTCAGTGACCTTACACATTCCTCCATTCCATATCCTTTTCTGAACTCCTCATGATTGGGACAGAACCTCGCTGGCATGCTCATCAAAGCACACACTTTGTTCAAAGAAACCCATCAGCCAGCAATCTTTTCCAAGAGACTCATCCTCCTTGCTGATCCTGAAACATGAGATCCAAGTGTGTTATGAAACATTGACATTCCCATAAAAAAACTGGGATTGACCATTGTGGGGTGTGAGAACTGGTACAAATTACTGGGCTCCACTGGTTGGAAGGGGGCCCCAGGGCCTTGTTCTCTTGCACAAGTTTTAGGCAATTGTTTTTATTTTTATTTTTTATTGTTTTTCCAAGTTTGTAACAAAACAAACACAATACCAATATAAAACATACATAACATGAAACACACATAATAAAAAAGATACAAGAAAGAAGTACACATTACTAAAAAAAAGAAACCTAATTTAACTTCATTGTTAACTGACTTCCTCGAATCCCCCCATCTGAATTCCATTGTATCTCCTTGTAGCAGTTCTGCTAAATCTTAATTCTAATAATATAAAATCCATTTAATTACTATCTTCTAATCCCTATTGTTTTACAACCCGTTATTGTTATAATCCTCCGCCTATTTGTTACTTCCATTTTCTTATATTACAATATTTAGCCAAATATTCTTTAAATATTAAAGATATTTATATCGGTCCCTGCTCCTGCCAACCTAGCAGTTCCAAAGCACATCAAAGTGCAAGGAGATAAATAGGTACCGCTCCAGCAGGAAGGTAAACAGCGTTTCCGTGCGCTGCTCTGGTTCGCCAGAAGCGGCTTAGTCCTGCTGGCCACATGACCCGGAAGCTGTACGCCGGCTCCCTCAGCCAATAAAGCCAGATGAGCGCCGCAACCCCAGAGTCCGCCACGACTGGACCTAATGGTCAGGGGTCCCTTTACATTTACCGTACTTAAGATTGTTCTTGGTATTAGCATACATACGAAAGCTAATACCAAGAAAAGGGGAGTTTCTAAGGTGCTACTGGACTATTTTTTTTAAAAAAATATTTCCTTTGCAGAGGTACACTGCCTCTCACCGTGGACGCTCAGTTTAGCCACGGAGAGACCTTAGGATAGAGGAAATCGGGGCCGGCCCCAGGCCGCTGCGGAGGCTTCGCGATTGAGTTCGGCTGCTTTGAAGCGGCTCCTCCAGGTCGCAAAGACGCAGTTGCGTTAGCCTTCCAGCCTCCGCACGCCGGGGGTGCGGCGGAACAGAAGCGGCGTTCCCGGGCTTGCCTGGAGCCCAGCCAGCTGATGGTAGTAGTTGGCGCCCCTTCCCTGTAACAGCTTGCAGGCGTGGCCCCTATCCCTCCCCTCCAAGAGGTGCCCAGAGGCGGCGCTGATGGGCGGAGAGCCCCTGGAGACAGAGGGAGAGGCCCCAGACGGGGCGGGGCGCCCCCGATAAAAGGGCCGCGCGCGCTCCGACGGCACCCGAGACTTTGAGCTGCCAAGATGACCAGCGACAACGAGAGCTACTTGATGCGTGTTCGGAGCCTGGTCCAGTTCCACGCCGGGGACATCAGCGCCGAGGCCATCATCAGGTAAGCCCAGCCCGTCGGGCAGGGACCCTCTCCCGGGCCGGAGTCGGAACCTCGTCTTCCTGCTCCTCTCCTCCTCTTCCCGCAGGATGTTCGCGGCGCACCCCACCACTAAGACCTTCTTCATGAGCATCGACATCGCCCCCGGCGCCTTCGACATGCTCAGCGACCTGCACGCCCAGAAGCTGCGCGTGGAGCCCGTCAACTTCGCGGTGAGTCGCTCTCACTCCCCGTCGGGGCACCGAGCGGGCGGGCGGGCCGGATCCCTGCTTCGCTCAGTCCGAGGTCCCGTTTAACGCTCCCCCTCCGCCTCTCCCGCAGATGCTGGGCCACTGAATCCTGGTGGCCATCGCCGCCAAGCACCCGAGGCTCCTCAAGGCCAGCACCCTCGTCTTCATGGAAAAGTTCCTGGGCCGCGTCGGCGTCGTGCTGACCTACAAGTACCGCTAGCCCCCCAAAAGCCCAAGCCCGCCGCAGAGAAGCCGCCTCGACGCCGCCCCGCGATCCCAAACACCTCAATAAACCTGCTCTTGACTCTCCCTGATCTCTCGCGTATTCTTGGGCTGAACTGGGGCGGGCGGGAAGAAGGGCGAGGGGGACCCTGGGGTCCTGGACGGCTCTGGCGAGGGAGACCCCGTCCCGCGGGATAGTCCCTACCTTGGCGCTCCTTGAACCCGGGGCCCTTGGACCGAGTCGCCTGCTAGGTGGGGACCCTGAAAGAACCGCAGGCACGCGTGGCCTTTGCCGGACGGGGGCGCAGAGTCCGGCTCAGTCCAGCCCGAAAGCCCCGAGAGCCACAGCTGCCAGCTCGTGTATGCAATACGGCCCGGGTTGGATGCAATAAGAGGCAGCTTCCTAGGATCCTGCGCTCGAGGGCAGAGGCAGCCCCCTCCCCACAGCCAAGCCCACTTCAAGGCGGGGGGGGGGCAGTGCTAGGGGTCTTCTCCACACCCGCACTGAGAGGGCACGGGAAGAGGCCCGCAAGCAGGAACCCTGCCTGGGAGAGGGTGACTCGGGCTCTGGAACCACCGCCAGTTCCCGAGATCACTAGGACCCACCAGAGCAATGGGAAGGGCGCGTGGCAAGCGGGGGGGGGGCGCCCTCCCTCCCTCCCCCCATCTGTTCACAGCAATCGGAGGAGCCACGCCCAGAGTGGCACAGGTGGGCTGTGTGGGGCAGATCTAGCCCAGCGCCAGGAGGCCCTTTGCAATGGCGCCGCCGCCCAGAGGCGCGGCAAAAGCCCTCCGGGTTGCAAGAGGGGAACCAGAGTTTGCATCCCTGCGTCTGGGGAGACAACGGAGGAGTGCACTTTGGGGGGTCTAGTCAAACCGTTGGAAGGTTGCAGCGCCTGCTGTGGCTGCAGAGGCCGATATGCAAGAGGCGGGTCGTGTTTTGCTGCAGTTGGGGGCCGGGGCACCTGAAGATGTCTGGTTGTGCTGCTGCAGACGCACCAAGGCAATTCTTCTCTCTGGGCTCCCGGCGGAGGTTATTCCTCCTCTGCTCGTTGCTTTGGATGCACGACTTGTCTACATGTTTCTGGGGAACAAGAGAGCCTCTAAAAAATATCCACAGCCCCGGCAGAGAGAGGGGGCAGCTTCCCGCTCCCCTCTCCTTCCCCGCTGCTGCTCTCTGAGATGATGCTCTAAGAAGCTAAGCGGAGCCCGATGGATCAGGCCAAATGCCCATCTAGCTGCCATCACAGGGGCTGCTCATGCAAGCTCCTTCCTCAGCGTCCCACGTCCCGCTCGGCCAGGCAGAGGCTCGGGCAATGGGGTGGCTCCCAGGCTGGCTAGTCAGGAAGGCAAACTTTACGCACCTTTGCGGCAGAACCGAGTTGGCTGTGGGGCCTCGGGGCAGCCGCTGGATTCCCTGCGCGCAGGCGCCCGCTGCTGCTCCTGGGTGGGAATGGCAGGAAGAACAGCCATTTGGGAACAGATAGGTAGCCGTGTTGGTCTGCCATAGTCAAAACAAAAAAAATTCCTTCCAGTAGCACCTTAAAGACCAACTAAGTTAGTTCTTGGTATGAGCTTTCGTGTGCATGCACACTTCTGAAGAAGTATCTGAAGAAGTGTGCATGCACACGAAAGCTCATACCAAGAACTAACTTAGTTGGTCTTTAAGGTGCTACTGGAAGGAATTTTTTTGTTTAGCCCTTTGGGAAGTGAGGCCTTGGTCTGGTGCCCCCCATCAGCTCATGTGCCCCACCGAAGGGGCTGCAGAGTCCTCAGGCCAGCCGGGCTTTTGGCCCCGTTACCTAAAAATACAGCAATGAAATGGAAAGGCCCCTTTACTGCTGCCTAAGCATCCTATCTCCTCCCCTGGACTGCTGGGCCAAAGCCTTTGGGCAAAGGAGGGCTGTGGGGGTTCCCTAGAGGCTTCCTGCCAGCGTGGAGGGCAGGTAGTGGCTGCATGGGGTGCTGTGTGGGGGTTAAGGGGCTGGCAGCAGGGCTGGGGGTGGGCTACTGCTGCCTGAGCCAGCAGAACTCCAGGGCAGGGCTTAGGGCATCATGTGGGCATTTGCCTGTGTGAGTTGTGGGGCTCAGGAGATTCTTCAGAGAAGGCTGCTCTGAGCTGCAGAAGGGCAATGGGGAGCAGGAAGGAATGGCGCTTGCCTGCTCTCCTGCCCCAGACCAGTCTCTCTGGTCCAGGGCCCTGCCCAATCCAAGGGAAAGACCACAGCTGGGAAGCTGCCTAGTGTGGAGAACTTCTGCATGCCAAGCTGTGAACTTCTGCATGCCAAGCAGCTTCTCTGTTGCAGAGCTATGGCTGCTGACTGGCAGGCATGTGGGCAGCCACCCAAACACTCACGGCAGGACTCAGGCCTGGGCCGCCTCACCCTTTCATGCCAAAGCTGCCCTGGGACGCCACCAGCCAGTCATCTCCCACCATCCTGTCAGCTTGAGCCGCACCCTTCTTCTGACTTTTGCCTTGACCCATGTAGTTTCAAAGGAAGATGGGAGCCTGCCAGGGGACAGGCCAGACTGGTTCATTACTGCCTTTACGGACCAATGGATCTCCAGGTTTCCAGGCAGGGGGTCTCTCTGCCAGCTTCTCCTGGCGATGCCTTCTGCATGCAAGGCAGGTGCTCAGCCTCTGAGCTACATCCCTGCTCCCTTGCTTGACCTTGCTATGGCTTAGGCATGCTTCTACACTTGTGGAGAAGTGGTCCCAATCCTGCAAGGAACCCGTGGCACTGCAGAATTGACCAGGCACCCCGGACAGAGGTCCAGAAAGTAAATGGTGTCCTCTTTATTCCACCAATACAAATGTAAGAAACGGAGGGGGGAAGAGAGCAGGGTAACTGGGGGATGCCCCTCCTTTTTCTAGGGCAGAAAGGTGTGACTGTAGGCGGCTTCTACTTCTGCAAAGACGGCATCAAAGAACTTTTCCCAAGAGAGCCTCATGTCGTTGAACTCATTTGCCAGGAGTTCTTGGAAGACGCAGAGAATGGGCTGAAACAGAAGCTGGGCAAGGAAGGCACCATTCGGGGGCAGCTTGGGATGCATTCCCAGTGACCCCCAAGGCTCTAACTGCTAGGCTCCCTTTCCAGAAGTCCCTGCTTGAGCTCCCCATGGATTCTCTGCCTGGCTCAGCCTGCAGGAGACAGCCCCAGGAGAGGCATTAAGCCTGAAGGGGGGAAAGGGCAGCGGAAGAAGCCTGTGGCTGCTCTTGTGGCAAAGGGCGGTGCTGAGAAAGCCCAGCTGGGCTCCCTGTCTGGTCCCTGAGACCATTTCCCCCCATGCCATGCCCACCTGCCCCACACCTGAGGCCACCTGTGCCGGCAGGTGTGGCCAGGGAAGGACACGGTGGCAAAGGGACGCTTGTATGTTTCATGGGACCTCCATGCAGGGGAAGCTGGCTGGCAGCTCCAATCAGCTCAGGTGGCTGCACCAGGGAGTTCCTCGTCTGGAAGGTCCTGTCTGCAGCCCCCTGGTGCCTTCAATGAGATCTGCTTGGCTTGGCTACAGAGCACCCCTGCGCCAGACAGGCTTTGCAATGAGCCCCACTGATGTGGCCCCCTGACCTCAAGACGATGCCAAGAAAGTGGCAGGGGGTGGCCTGCTGGGGATGCCAGGATCAGACCCAGGTTCCCCCTGTGGGATCTCTCATCAATGATGCAGTCAAATGCAACATTTCTTGTTGCCTAGAATGGTGAGCACACAGGGAAATGTGGCTCCAGACAGGGCGGACTTCCTGTCATACCTGCTCTGGAGCCTCACCCCCTGTGTGTGACCAGGTAGATGCGTGACCTCAGCAGACCCTACAAAAGGGCTAGCCATGCAGGCACCTTCCTCTTTGACTCTCTGCTGGCTCTTAGCCAGCAGCACATGGCTCATCCTTACAGAGGACGGAAGCATAGTTGTCAACTTTTCCCTTTTTTAAAGGGAAATTCCCTTATTCTGAATAGGATTCCTTGCAAGAAAAGGGAAATGTTGACAGCTATGGATGGAACAGACAACAAATATTGACTTCCCCATGCCTTCCCTTCGCCACATCCTTGTTTTGCCATTTTTTCGAGCAACTCGTCAATCAATCTTTCGTCAAGTCTCTTTTGAATTTTCTTAAAGTTTAAGATTTACAGCTGTAATTCCTTGTTTCTTACCCCTTAGCATCTTATCAGTCCACAATTTTACAATAGTTTTTTTAATATATTTTAAATTTCCCCCAGTCCTCTTCCACTGTCTCTTTCCTCTGGTCACGGATTCTGCCGGTCATTTCTGCCAGTCCCATATATTCCATCACCTTCGATTGCCATTCTTCCAGAGTAGGTAGTTCTTGCATCTTCCAATACTTTGCCAACAGGATTCTTGCTGCTGTGGTTGCGTACATAAAAAATGTCCTATCCTTCTTTGGTACCAATTGGCCAACCATGCCCAAGAGAAAAGCCTCCGGTTTCTTTACAAATGTCCACTTAAGGACTTTCTTAATTTCATTATAGATCATTTCCCAGTAGGCTTTAATCTTTGGGCAGGTCTACCAAAGATGATAAAAAGTACCTTCAACCTCATTACATTTCCAACATTTGTTATTGGGCAGATGATAGATCTTTGCAAGCTTGACTGGGGTCATGTACCACCTATAAATCATTTTCATTATGTTCTCTTTCAGAGCATTACATGCCGTAAATTTAACACCGGTGGTCCATAACTGTTCCCAGTCATCAAACATAATATCATGGCCGATATCCTGTGCCCATTTAATCATAGCTGATTTCACTGTTTCATCCTGTTGTCGAGTTGCAGCTCGGCATCCAAAGAAAAATCAGTCTCACACCATAATAGGTTCCGAAATATAGCTGCCCCTAGGGCTCATGCAGCACAGCTTTTATTGTGTGAAATCAGAAAGATACAAAGTACAAGCCAAGCAATTTGTTCTAGCAAGCAGATAAGAACCTTCGCACTAGACCATGCGAACATCAGGCCATGCCACGTTAGCCAATCATATAGGACAGCACGAGCTGTTCACGCGCTGTTCATGCTCCAAGGATGCTTCTAGCTATGAAATCACCCTGTAACAATAAGAACTTTGCTCATGCTCTCATGTACAAGCAATCATTTTCCCACATATCCCCTTTTCTTGTTTATATTATTAGAGGAAAAGAGGGACCATTAGTCCAAATCGTACACTTCATTGCCTAAACGTCTACACTTTGCAACATAAATTCCTCTTGTAACCCCTGAGGTGGGCCGTGGTCGGTACCACCATGCAGTGCATTGGGAAATCAAAGAGGGTATGCATTGAATGCAACAACACACCATAACGAAGCCAGCAATACATGCAATTACAATCAATAATATTTTTCTTAACCATAATCCATTAGGTAACCAAGAAGACAACCACTCCCATGGATCAAAACCTTCAGGTGGATTCAAAGGATTATGGGCTATCATTTGTTCCATATGATCAATAGTAGCAGAGATATTGGTCGATTGATCAGTTATATACATGCAGCAATGAGAATGAATTAAGGCACAAATTCCACCTTTAGAAGCAAGGATCACATCTAAAGCATAATGATGTTGAAGAACTACATTTCTTATTTCTGATATTTCTTTGTTAATCATTTTTAAAGCCAAAATGGTGGAATTAAACAAATTTTCTGTCCAGTTTGCCAATTTATGCAAATCACGGTAATTCATGGCTGCACCTAAAGAAGGCAGAAGGGACCTAGAGATGGCCGTCCCTGTATATTGAGAAATAGGTGATAGTACTTCCCTTCTGTTACGCAAACGGACCGCTGGGAGCTTATCTATTTTATATACCAAGGGTACTACTATACCTAACGTGCAGGTACCAGAAAAGGCAGAGGGGATTTCTTTGTAGGCACGTGTGCCACAAAATAACCATAAATCAGATTGAAGCAAACATGTAGTTCTGCTGCTCTTTCTCATCCAGTCGAACCAAACATAAAAGTCTCTACACGCAGCTTGTTGTTCATAGGTCATGTAAGTTGTGACATTATTAATTAAAACCTTTGGTCTGCCACTCATGGTTGTAACATTAAGAAAACAAGAAGATCCATTAATGTATTCATGTGTCCAATTACAATATGGATAATGACCTAAAATTTTTTTGCTATTGTGATTAAAATGAAAACAATAAGGAGCTAATTCTACAAGCGATAGAAATACAGGAGGTAAACTTATGCGATTGTCCTTCATATTATTGCTAATCTTATATGAAGCATTTATAGGAATACCATGTAATAGAATGCCAGATCTTTTTGATTGAGGAGGGATATGCATACACATCCAACAATCAGAAAGGTTAAGCATAGAAGCAAAATGATTAATGTCTCTAACGTAAGTATTGTTAGTCCAAATCTGATGATAAAGTTCAGGCCTCCTGGCCTTCTGCAAAAAAGCAGCACGACGAAAGCGGCGTTTTACAAAGTTCACGGAGAGGCTCCATCCGTGTGAAGTGGAATTGTGGGGCCACTCAGGACGATGCCATATTGGTTGCTCGGGGGGGCAATAAGGGTGAGAATGGTAAATTATTCCAATAGCTGTTTCCGAGCAACCTGCGTGATATTTCGTGGCTCGATTATTGGCATGTAAAAACCACAAACCAGGAGAAGCCACACAGCCATTTCCGCAGATACAGGAGCCCATTTGCTGTAAATAGGCCTCATGTACTGCTCCGTGCATTGCAGAGCCAAGAATCCAAACCCAACGAAACGTGGTGACACAGATGGGATGGTCGCTATTGGGGGGCAAAACCCAAGCGATGCCGGTCTGACGAGGGCATCCTTCAAAGCCAGGTTCATTTCCCAGACAAGAGGCGGCAAAACTGTAACGATAAGTGGTAGAAACGGTGGCTTCCCAGGGGGAAGGGGGGCCAACGCGATAGGGTTGAAGATGGCCTTTCAACGTGCCAGGAAACACTGGAACAGCTGTGGAAGGTGACGTTATCCAGGCACATCAATATGGCGATGTCTCCAAACTGCAATGTGGGTTGAGGTCAGGTGAGAGGTCATCACCGGCAAACAGCGTAAAATACGGTTTCAAGGTGCTGGTGTCTCCTTGGGCGAAGACGAGGCAACAGAAGAGCGCCAAGGTCGAACGCAGCGGGCTGGAACCCATCGGGGAACTCCGTCTACGTCAATTGCCGCAAACCCGCGACCCCAGGAAATCAAGGAAGTTGGACCCTTCCACTGTGGATCTGGAAGCAACCTGTATGACACTAAAGGACGCTGCAATATTTCTTCCTTCCAGAAATGAAGTTCAGCAGGCGTAAAATTCCTGTTGCCAAATAACCAGGGTGACCAATATGTGATCTAAGATGTGCTTCAGAAAATTGACAAGTCCTGGCCTGTATCAAAGATGGGGCACTTTGTGCTGGAGTGACATTGCTGTGCGGTAGATCTGCACTGCGCACGAAAATGGTCCACTTTGACACATCCAAAGCAGGTTTTATCCTTTGCAGGATTCTGGGACACGGTGGAGGACAGAGCCGTGGCTAGCAGGCGAGCTTTATACGTCTCAGTCCCCACTGACTGGCAGGCTTTAAGCACATCTGCAATGGCTATATTTGGCGTTGTCATCAAAGGGCGCAGCGCTTGCTTACAGTCCTCATTTGCATTATCAAACGCAAGCTGGTGTACGATCACTTCTTGGGCTGCTACGTCTTGAACTTGCCGCTTAAGAGTGGTATTCAAGCGATTGACAAATTGTCCATAAGGCTCTGTAGGGCCCTGTCTGATGCTGACACCGCGCTCATTCTTGTCATCAGGAACAGAGGACAAAGCTTCTTGGGCAGCAGCGATGGTGGCTGCCCAATACATAGGATCAAGGGTCAACTGTCGGGCAATGGTAAAAAAATTGCCTCCTCCCGTCAGCCCATCAAGAACATCAGTTTGGTTCAGCATGATGGGGGCTGGGGGTGCAGGGCCATTGTCCTTGACAGAAGAATACAGTTCCTTTATGAATCTCAAATCAAACTGTTCGTGCCGGGCTGGGCCTCCCCCCGGGGGGGCAGGAGCAATCACAGGAAAAAGATTAGGAGTTGTAGAATCAAAAGCTAGCAACGGAGCAGCAGCGCGAAGAGATTCTTGAAGTGGGGTGGAAGCGGTGCCAGATGCCTTGGGCGGAGGAGGTGGAGGAGCGGGGGGTGCTGCAGAATTTGAAGAATGCAGGGGAGTGACAGGAGGAGCCGAAGGGAAAATGTCTGGCGGTTTAGGAGGTAGGTTTGAGGCAGGCAAAGCGGGAGCTGGGAGGGCGGGCGAAGAAGCTGTTGCGGCAGCCAGAAGAATGTTTGAAGGAGTTAAGCACGACATAGCTTTGTAGACGTTACACCAGGCATGCAAAACCTTGACATCAATCTGAGGATGATTTTGAAAGAAGTGTCCAATTTTTTTCCAATCGTCTAACTCCCAATTTCCGTCCTGGGGGAACCAGGGACAGTGAGTGTCCAGGGCTATTATAAGGGACTTAAGGTCAGCTTTCTGAACAGCAAGGTTGTTACTGGCCAAAAGGAATTTAAGGTCTTTAAAAGATTTTTTCTGTGGTGCAGAGAGAGACTTTCCCATGATTGCAAGAGTTGCAAAAAGAGCAGGGAGCACTTACCGGAGGGATCCTTAGGAGGATGAGGGAGGCGCCTTTTGCCCTGTCCGGGCGGAGATAAGTGCTGATAAGTCCGTAACGTAGTCCAGAATCACATTCACACGGGAGCTCTCACCGGGGATCCACTACGTGGATGAACGACGCGTCTGCAGCCCTGCCGGGCGAGGTGAGGCTGAACGTTGTAAAACAGCATGAAGTCCGAAAGAAATCACACGGGAGCACTCACCAGGGATCCACTACGTGGATGAACGACGTGTTGGTGAGTGCTGAATAATGAAAAACAACGTGAAGTCCGAAGGCAGTCACACGGGGCACCAATTGTCGAGTTGCAGCTCGGCATCCAAAGAAAAATCAGTCTCACACCATAATAGGTTCCGAAATATAGCTGCCCCTAGGGCTCATGCAGCACAGCTTTTATTGTGTGAAATCAGAAAGATACAAAGTACAAGCCAAGCAATTTGTTCTAGCAAGCAGATAAGAACCTTCGCACTAGACCATGCGAGCATCAGGCCATGCCACGTTAGCCAATCATATAGGACAGCACGAGCTGTTCACGCGCTGTTCATGCTCCAAGGATGCTTCTAGCTATGAAATCACCCTGTAACAATAAGAACTTTGCTCATGCTCTCATGTACAAGCAATCATTTTCCCACATCCTGTGTATTCCATTTCAGCAGCAAATTATACATTTTAGATAGATTCTTAGTATTGGATTCTAACAATTCTGTTTCTAACTTTGACCTCTCCTTCTGAAAACCAAGTTTCCTGTCTTGCTTAAACATCTCATTTATCTGACGATAGTGTAACCAATCTCGAACTTTATGCTTTAGCCTCTCAAAACTTTGTAGCTTCAGTTTTTCACCATCATGTTCTAAAATTTCACAATACTTAGGCCAATTAGAGTCCATGTTAATTTTTTTCACTGCTTTTGCTTCCATTGGTGACAACCACCTAGGGGTTTTACTTTCCAATAAATCCTTGTATCTATTCCAAACATTATACAGTGCTTTCCTGACAATATGGTTTTTGAAACTTTTGTAGACCTTTACCTTGTCATACCACAGATATGCATGCCAACCAAAGCTATTATCGTATCCTTCCAGATCAAGAATGTCTGTATCTTCAAGAAGTAGCCATTGCTTCAACCAGCAAAATGCTGCTGATTCATAATAAAGTCTTAAGTCCGGCAGGGCAAAGCCCCCTCTATCTTTTGCATCAGTTAAAATCTTAAATTTTATTCTGGGCTTTTTGCCCTGCCAGACAAATTTAGATATATCTTTCTGCCATTTCTTGAAGCAATCCATTTTGTCTAGAATCTGCAACGTCTGGAATAAAAACAACATTCTTGGCAATACATTCATCTTGATAACAGCGATTCGGCCTAACAAGGAAAGTTTCAGCCTAGACCATATATCTAGATCTTTTTTAACTTCTGTCCAACATTTTTCATAGTTATCTTTAAATAGGTTCACATTTTTAGATGTTAGATTTACCCCCAGGTACTTAACCTTTTTTGCTATTTCCAACCCAGTTTCACTTTGAAACCTATCTTTCTCCTCTTTTGTTAGATTTTTTTCCAACACCTTTGTTTTCTGTTTGTTTAGTTTAAATCCTGCGACCTGGCCGAATATCTCCATTAATTCTAAAACTCTTTTGGCACTAGCTTCTGGCTGTTGCAAAGTTAATACCAAGTCATCTGCAAATGCCCTTAACTTATATTGTTTTGACCCGACCTGTATTCCTTTTACCAGCTGGTCCTTTCTGATCATGTTTAATAAGACCTCCAGGACAGATATAAAAAGTAGAGGGGATATAGGGCATCCCTGTCGTGTACCTTTCTCTATTGGTATTTCGTCCATTACCACATTGTTCACAATTAGTTTAGCTCTTTGTTCAGAGTATATTGCACCTATACCGTTTTCAAACTCTTGGCCTACCCCCATCCCATGGAGATTCTTCTTCATAAATTTCCAAGAAATGTTGTCAAAGGCCTTCTCCGCGTCCACAAATATTAAAACTGCCTTTCTGTTAATGTCCACCTCCAGCAACTCCAAAATGTCTATGATGTTCCTTACATTATCTGACATGTGTCTCCCTGGGAGAAAGCCTGTTTGGTTCTTGTGAATCTCCTCCACCAAAACTCTTTTAAACCTTTTCGCCAAAACGTCTGCAAAAATTTTGTAATCCACATTCAAGAGTGATATAGGGCGGTAGTTCTTAACTTGATGTTTCTCAGTTTCTGTCTTCGGTATAAGTGAGATGAATGCTTCTCTCCACGATTCGGGAGCCTTTTTTCCCCTCTAATATCTGGTTACATACTTCCTTCAATGGCTGTATTAGCCATTCTTTAAGATCTTTGTAGTATTTCGCAGTCAAACCGTCTGGTCCTGGTGATTTCCCTAATTTCATATTCTGGATGGCACCCTCTATTTCCTGTTCTGTAATTTTTTCATTCAAAATCCTTTTATTTTGTTCTGAAATCTTTGATAGTCCGTATTTTTTAACAACTTCCTCCATTTCAGGTTCGTTTGTAGGCCCTTGTGCATACAGCTTTTTGAAAAAACTTTGAAAGGAATTGCTTATTTCATTTGGTTTGTTAATAATTTTCCCATCTATTTCCAGGGATGTCACAGTATTTAGCTTTTGCCTCTTTTTCAATTGCCATGACAGCAGTTTCCCACATTTATCTGCCGATTCAAATGTCTTTTGTCTCATTTGCTTTATCTTCCATTCTATTTCTTGATTCATCAATTCCATATATTGCGTCTGATGATATTTTATTTCTCTTAAGATCTCATGAGACTTCGGTCTGGATCTCAATTTCTTTTCTCCTTCTTTTATCTTGTTCAGAATCTTTTCCTTCCTCTCATTTTGTTTCTTCCTCTTTATGGAATTTTGCTGAATTAGGAATCCACGCATCACGGCCTTACTTGCGTCCCACACTATTCTTTTTTTCCACCTCCGTTTTCAAATTTATCTCAAAGTAATCCTTCAATATTTTTTGGGCCTTTTGATAGATCTCTTCATCTCTAAATAGGGTGTCATTCATTCTCCATCTAAAGGTTCCAGCCGTTGTTAATTTCATTTCCATCTTGACTGCATTATGGTCGGAACAGGTTTTTGTGCAGATTTCTGTTTTTTTCACTCTTGGTGCCAGATTGCTAGAGATCCAAATTTGGTCAATTCTAGTCCAGGTCATTTTTGCTTCCGAGAAAAAGGTTCCCTCTCTTTCCAGAGGGTTCCTAGTTCTCCAAATATCAATTAAGTCCATGGTGTCAGTCAGTTCAAAAAAAGTCTTTGGTAGTCTCCCGTCCTTAGATACTGAATAGGATTCCTCGCAAGAAAAGGGAAATGTTGACAGCTATGGATGGAAGCCACAAGGTGGAAAGTCTGAGGCCCAGCTCAGACTTCTTTTCTCTACAAATGTAACTGTAACCGCAAGATAAAGCCTGCCTTCAGAATTCTACGGTGAACTGAATGTAAGTAAACTTTACCCTTACTTTTAAACAAGACTGTCGTGCTATTATTATTATTTTAAGCAGGAAATGAAAGGGGAAACTTACCAGCAACAATCCAGACTGGACAATCCAGACTGGATTGCATAACTTAAATGGGCCCTAAGGAAGTTAGATTAGTCTCAACCAGAGCCAGGGCCTTTTCAACACTGGCTCCAGCCTGGTGGAACACTCTGCCTCATGAGACCAGGCCCTGCAGGATCTGATTTCTTTCCGCAGGGCCTGTAAGACAGAGTTGTTCCACCTGGCCTTTGGCTTGGAGTCAATTTGATTCCCTCCCCCTTTTTCTGCATTTTAATGTTTCAGTGTTTTAATGTTGTATTTTAATCTTGATTTTATTCCCTTCTTTCTTTGAACGTAAAATATATCTGTCAGGGGTTCAGAAGGAGAGACACAGGAGGGGGAGCAAATGGAGAGTGAGGAGGAAGAGGACGAAGGGGGTGCAGGCAGTGACAGTTACCAGAGTCGTGACTCAAGCCTCTCTAGCGAATCGGAGGACTCACAGAAGGGAGCACTGATGGCCAGAGCGAGGGAGGTTCCAGGGGAGAAACCTCAGGAGGGAGGGGCCAGCAGGGAGTCCCTGAGCAGCAGCTGGAAATCGGGACCAGCTTCCCCACCTGAGCGCAGTGGGGAGGGGGAGTCCCAGGAGTCGGGACCAGTGTTCTTGCCACCGGCGGGAGGAGAGGAGGCAGGGTTGGCCACGCCCACATCCGGAAGCGGGGAAACGGTCAGAAGGAAGGTTACCGGCTGGGCGCGCGCGCCAAGTTCAAATGTACAAGCGAGCGGCACAGCAGGGAGTCCGGACAGGGAGCCAGGTCCTAAAGCCCGCCGGAAGGAAGGGTGGAGCTCAGGGGGGTCAGCGTCAGAGGAATCGAGGAAAGAGATAACCCCTGAGGGCAGAAGGACCCAGCGTAGGAAGGAGCAGCGTAGGAGGTGGAGCAAAGTGAGAATCTTAAAGTGGTGTGGCTTTAGCAGCGAGTCAGAGGGGACTTAGCCGATCTAGCGTCAAGAAGTGGGGTCTGCGCGCCCAGAGCTTGGAAATGGAAACTAAACTTCAATAAAGACTTTTGTATATAAGATCCACTGGGCGTTGGTCCTCTGTGAGCTGGGACCTAGCGGCAGTCCCTGACAGTAAGTCCCCTCTCACCTTTTCCACCAATCTTGCAACCTAGTGGCGTGTGGGAAAGCAGCGGAGGGTGAAGATTGGTGCTTCGCTAGCTCACAAAAACCGGGAAAATGACTACCGAAGAGAAGATAGCGAGTTTGCAAAACGCAGTGACGCAACTGACTGCAGAAATTGCGGCATCCAGAAAGAGTGAACTGGAAGCAGCTGCTGCCTGCCAGGATCTGCGAACCAGGTTAGATGTGCTAACTGCACAGAGGCTACCGGTCACCAGACCAGAAGGGATTGGGCTGGGGAACAGAGGAGGGAGCCTGGTGTCTCACTTCAATGGGGACCTGCAGGAGTATCCTAACTTTAGAGCAGATTTAAAATATGCACTGCAGCTGCTTGACAAAGACTTTAAGAATGAGGAGGAAAGAGTGGCATTTATCATTTCGCATTTACGGGGGGAGGCGAAATCGTGGCTGCGCAATCTCTGGAGAGACAAGGATCCAGCCCTCCAAAACGCAGTTGCCTTCATTAAAGTGATGGATGCGTGTTTTTTGTCTGAGATTGATGTGGATATCGCTAGGAAACAGATTCACGGACTAAGACAAGGCAGAGCCACTGTGAGGCAATACCATTCGCGTTTCTTCGCTTTGGTGAATGCATTAGCGTGGGAGAAGGAATCGTCTCCTGTCAGAGATCTTTTCTGGGAGGGGCTGAGCGGACCTGTGAAAGATGAGATTGCCAGGGGTGAGAGACCCCAAACCACCAAGGACGTTGTGGAACGGGCGCTCACCATTGGGGTTCGCCTGGAAGGACGCCCTTGGAGCCAGGAGGAAGGGCATTTGGGACGCACGCCGGCAAGAGCACCGCCTCCCTTCCCCAAGGAGGCGGCGCGCGCTCGATCCATGCCTCCACTGGGAGGGGGAGAGGAGCCGATGGAGCTTGGTGGTGCTAAGGCTCAGCATACAGCAGGAGCCCTAGCGCCGGGAGCAGCCAAGATGAAGCCTCCTAGAGGAACCAGGAAATGCTACATCTGCGACAGTGCTCAGCACATGGCGAAAGAGTGTCCCCAGAGGTTTCACAAGCACAGTGCAGCCGCGGTGACAGTAACAAATGCAGTTCAGCAGAGTGAATCACAGCAGGGAAACTCCACTGTCTGGCTGGAAATGGGATCACTGGGGACCAGCCAGACAAGTCAGTGAAGCAATCCCCAGTACTCTTACAGCCCACCGACCCCCTCCCACCCAAACCAGTAGTGCAGCTCACCGCATCTATCCAACTCCCCAATGGGCTCCCTGTGGAACTTCCCATTACCATTGACTCAGGGAGCAATGCAGATTTTATAGACATGCAGTTCCTCCAGCAACATGGCATAGCCCTTTTGCCAGCGACGGTACCTCTGAAAGTCGTCACGGTGGACGGCAGGGAGCTACTGGGAGGGCAAGTGCTGCAGCAGACGCCGCCAATGGTGATGCGCATTGGAAATCACCGCGAAGTCATCAGCTTCAACGTCACCCGCCTGTCAGACACGCCCATAGTGTTGGGAATGAGTTGGCTGGATAGGCACAGCCCAGCATTAGCTTGGTACCAGCGGCAACTGACCTTCGGCTCCTCTTACTGCGCAGAACACTGCATCCTGGCGGATTTGGAAGATGAGGGGCACGAGGATGGACCACATCTGAACTTGGGAGTGTTGCAAGCGGTGCCTAACAAGTACAAGGAGTTTTTGGAGGTCTTCTGCGAGAAGGAAGCAGACAAGCTGCCTCCCCACAGGCCCTACGACTGCAAGATCGACCTCCTGCCGGGGGCGACACTCCCGACGGGGAAACTGTATTCCATGTCTGAGGATGAATTGCAAGAGCTCAGGGAGTTCATAGATCACAACCTGAAGCGTGGATTCATCCGGGAGTCCAAAGCGGCCGGGGGCAGTCCTGTGTTCTTTGTAAAGAAGCGGGACACGCCCCAGAAGAGGCTGGTCGTGGACTTTCGCTTTTTGAACCAGAGGACCAAGCCTTCGGCCTTCCCTATGCCCAAGATCGATGACCTGCTGGCGACAGTGAGGAAGGGTCGCATCTTTACCAAGTTGGACCTGCGCGGAGCGTACAATCTCATTCGCGTGCGGGAAGGCGACGAATGGAAAACGACCATGTTTACGCCGCTGGGCACTTATGAATATAGAGTTATGCCTTTTGGATTAAAAAATGGTTCCCACTGCTTTCAAGCCTTCATGCATCATGTCTTGGCGGGTCTTCTCTACAAGAAGTGCGTCTGCTTCCTGGACGACATCCTGATCTTCTCAGAATCGCCAGAGGCACATGAAAGAGATGTCAGGGAAGTTCTGCAGAGGCTGCGGGAGCACAGGCTGTACGCCAAGCTGGAGAAGTGCCAGTTCGACCAGACAGAGGTGGATTTCTTGGGCTACAAACTGTCCGACAAGGGACTGGCCATGGACAGTGCCAAGGTACGTGCAGTACTGGACTGGAAGAGCCCACGCAATAGGAAGGAAGTACAGAGGTTTGTCGGTTTTGCCAACTTTTATCGTAAGTTCATCAAGGGTTTCGCCATGCAGACAGCGGCCATCACCGACACCCTCAGTTCCAAAAAGAAGAGGTTCATCTGGACGGAGCAGGCGGAGCAGTCCTTTCAGAAGCTCAAGCAGCTCTTCGCTTCCGAGGAGAACCTACTACCCGTAAATCCCAGCAGGCCCATGAGAGTGGAGACGGACGCCTCAGACAGGGCCGTGGGAGCCGTTCTGTTGCAGCAAGACCACCAGGGGGACTGGAGGCCGTGCGCTTTCTACTCAAGGAAACTTAGCAAAGCGGAGCAAAACTACACCATCTGGGACAGGGAGTTGTTGGCCATACATGCAGCCTTCAAGGCGTGGCGGCACTTCCTCGTCGGAGCCAAGCACACGGTGCAGGTCCGCACAGACCATAAGAACTTGGAGTACTGGCGCACGGCGAGGTTCCTGAACCAGCGACACATCCGCTGGGCGGAGTTCTTTGCAGATTTCGACTTCAGAATTGAGTACATCCCAGGAAACAGCAACGTCTTGGCGGACGCGCTGTCCAGGAAACCGCAGTATCTGGAGGCAGAGGCACCGGCGGCGGCCAAGCACATTTTCACACCACAGGCGTGGGCTTGCGCGTCGGCCACGGTGGACCTGGACGTGGTGCGCCGCGCGCTACAGACAGACTCTTTCGCCCGAGCCAAGATGGAGGAGGTGTGCAGCGGCAAGGCGAAGGGCGACGAATTCCAAGTGCGAGACGGCCTGCTCCTACACAAGGGAGTCCTCTACGTACCAGGAGACAGCCTCCGCGCTAAGGTCCTGCAACAGCTGCACGACGCGCCCAGCGCGGGGCACTTTGGCAAGGAGAAGACGGTGGACTTAGTGGCCAGAGACTTTTGGTGGCCCAAGATGCGGGGAGATGTCGCGGATTACGTCAATAGGTGCGACACCTGCCAAAGGGCCAAGCCTGTGCACCAGCCGCCGGCGGGCCTGTTGGAACCGCTGCAGACACCGTTCGAACCGTGGGAGAGGGTGGCTCTGGACTTTGTCACGGATCTGCCCAGTTCGAGGGGCAAGACGGCAGTGCTCGTGGTAGTAGACCTGTTCACCAAGATGGCCCACTTCATTCCTTGCGCGAAGGTGGCCACGGCCGAGCAGACCGCTAAACTGTTTATAGACCACGTGTTCAAGGTGCATGGCCTACCACGATCCATTTTGTCAGACAGGGGGCGCCAGTTCATCTCCAACTTCTGGCAGAAGCTGATGGGTTTCCTGAACGTCAAGGTCAGCCTGGCGTCGGCGAGACACCCGCAGACTAACGGGCAGGCGGAGAGGGTCAACGCCATCATGCAGCAGTACCTGAGATGCTATGCGAACCAGCAGCCCTCGACCTGGGTGGACTATCTACCGTTGGCCGAGTTTGCCTACAACAACACGAAGCACGGATCCACGGGGGTGACACCGTTTTTCGCCAACAACGGGCGGCATCCCAGAACCTTCCCGGGTTTGGACACAGTGAGGGAGGGGGAGCCGCAGGGAGCAGAGGCCGTGGCAGCAGAGTTGCAGGAGATCCACGAGCAGCTCAGGAGGCAGTTAGAGATGGCGAAACAGGCGTACAAAGTGCAGGCAGACCGACACAGGAGGGTTGGGGAAGACATCCAGGTGGGAGACTGGGTCTGGTTAGCAGCCCAGGCAGTTCCGGCCAGATCGTTGGCCAAGAAGAAGCTCGGGCACAAGCAGCTAGGGCCTTACCAAGTAGAGGCGCAGATCAACCCAGTGGCCTTCCGGTTGACGCTCCCGGAGGGGTCCAGAATGCACCCGGTCTTTCATAGATCAGTGCTCACACCCTACAGAGAGCCCCACAGGTTTCAGGCACCAGGGACGGCGCCAGACCCGTTCAGGGAAGCGCCCAAGAAAGGGGGGTCGCCGAGAGGGGAGCCACTTAATGAAGCCACAGAGATTTTGGATTCAAGGTGGGGGGAGGACGGGATTGAATATCTTCTCGCCACAGAGGACACCCCGGCCAGCGCCAACAGGTGGGTGCCGGATTACGCAGTGCAGGAGCAGTTGCTCAAGGAAGAATTCCACACACTTTTCCCGCACAAGCCTATGCCGGCGGGCTTTTTCGAGGATTGTCTGTTCACACCCACACTCTCGGCCAGCACTTTCCGGGGTTTCTCGTCAGCTGAGGACTCGGCTCAGGGAGGCAGCTCCCCGGAGGGATCGCTCTCAGGTTTTGGCACGGGGGGATCTTATTGGTGGGAAGACCAGCCCGAAGTGGGTTGGCGCAGAGACGTGCCGAAGGGTCCCTGGGAAGTGGATCCTCTTCAGGCGACAGGGGGAGGGGGCCCTTGGGTGATTTGGCGGCGGCATCAGATTTTGAGCACGCCGCGCAGGAGATGGAAACGGAGGAGATCGCCGTCGACGAGCCCATGGGGGACTTCCCGGACTTATCCCGATGGTTGCATGCCTCAGGGGACGAGCTGTATCCCGGACTCACCCCCACAGAACGGGAGCACCCGGAACCCGCACCGGAAGAGGGGGAGGGGGGAAGGGGGGGCTTCGAGGGGGGGATGGATGTCAGGGGTTCAGAAGGAGAGACACAGGAGGGGGAGCAAATGGAGAGTGAGGAGGAAGAGGACGAAGGGGGTGCAGGCAGTGACAGTTACCAGAGTCGTGACTCAAGCCTCTCTAGCGAATCGGAGGACTCACAGAAGGGAGCACCGATGGCCAGAGCGAGGGAGGTTCCAGGGGAGAAACCTCAGGAGGGAGGGGCCAGCGGGGAGTCCCTGAGCAGCAGCTGGAAATCGGGACCAGCTTCCCCACCTGAGCACAGTGGGGAGGGGGAGTCCCAGGAGTCGGGACCAGTGTTCTTGCCACCGGCGGGAGGAGAGGAGGCAGGGTTGGCCACGCCCACATCCGGAAGCGGGGAAACGGTCAGAAGGAAGGTTACCGGCTGGGCGCGCGCGCCAAGTTCAAATGTACAGGCGAGCGGCACAGCAGGGAGTCCGGACAGGGAGCCAGGTCCTAAAGCCCGCCGGAAGGAAGGGTGGAGCTCAGGGGGGTCAGCGTCAGAGGAATCGAGGAAAGAGATAACCCCTGAGGGCAGAAGGACCCAGCGTAGGAAGGAGCAGCGTAGGAGGTGGAGCAAAGTGAGAATCTTAACGTGGTGTGGCTTTAGCAGCGAGTCAGAGGGGACTTAGCCGATCTAGCGTCAAGACGTGGGGTCTGCGCGCCCAGAGCTTGGAAATGGAAACTAAACTTCAATAAAGACTTTTGTATATAAGATCCACTGGGCGTTGGTCCTCTGTGAGCTGGGACCTAGCGGCAGTCCCTGACAATATCCCTTCTGGGAATTCCCGTTTGTATCTTATTCCTTTGTTCTGTACAGCCTCCGCTAAGGACTTGTAAATCTGCCTTTTCCTCAATAATCTTTTATTTATTTATATATTGTTATATTTTTCCCGTTGATCATCAGTTTCCTTTTTTGTAGAATCTTGTCTTTCAGTAGTCTTGAATTTAGAAAAACCAAACAATCTCCTGGTCCTTTGAAATTCTTAATTCTATCAGGTTTAATTCTAAAGATCTTTATATCCAGTAACAAGTCCTCCTCTTGCACCTCAAGCCAAATGGCCAATTCTTTTGTTAATTTGGCAAATACATCCTCATTCTGTCTTTCGGGAATCCCTCAAAAATGTAATACCAGTTCTCTCTGGTGCATTTCGAGTAGCACAATTTGATCAAGCTTCTCCTCATGAATTATTTTTAGTTCTGATAGTTCAGTGTTTGTTGCACCTTGACCTTTCTTCAGTTCTCTAATCTTGTTATGTACTTTCTCTGTGGTTTCTTTCATAATTTCCTCTTGTTTACTAGTTTTTGATTTTAAATCGTGGACAGTCTTCTCGATCTCTAGATTTTTAATGGTCAAGTCCTTTATTTCTCCAGTTAAGTACATTATTAATCTAGAGTTCTGCTCAGTGTTGTTTCCCATAATATCTAATTTATCATTGATGGATTTGTTCATGCCTATGATTAAATCTCTTAAGTCTACATTGGTATCTATTTCGACCATAGATTGCCTCCTTGCAGTTCCCACTGGGATTCATTGTGATTTATTATTGGTAGACATTGTGTTGTCTTCTTTATACGCCCACACCTCCCTATATGCACACCAAGATAGACTTTGTCCCAGTTTTTTTATAATCTGTTATTGCTGTTGATACTAAATTCAGAGTTGCGTCTAGAAAGAGAGATCTGGGGGTATCTAATAAGTTAATACTTTAACATTGATACCTTATTGGGGGAAAAACTAATTCAAAAATCACATTCCACTCCTTATGATCTTAAAATCTAATATCTAAATCTAAATTCTATGTATAGGCATTCAATTAATAAAATTCATCAGGTCATTTGCAATCACCTTTTTTGTTATAATTACAATCAATTGATAAAAAATGTTATAATTGCTCACAGACCATTGATAGAATTTAATACAACTTCATGCACCCAATATAATATGTTATCTATGGTTAGAAGAGTTGGTAAGAAAATGTTTGCAAATATATTTAAATACTAGAATTGTTAAAATGAGTTACTAAGGTTTCCCAGTCTTTTACATTAATTTGGACGGGCTGGTGGCAATTACGCCTCTTGTCACTAGATGTCGCTGCAGGTAATACAAGGTTGGTATACAGAAGCAGTTTATTGCATTGATCAGCCTCTAAGCGATATCATCCTGACGCTGCTGCTGGTTCCTTTACTGTGAGGAAGAAGGCGGAAGTTGACTCAGCTTTTTTCCTATGCCATTTTAAGATTAACTATACCTTTAATATGCCTTTAATATGCCTTTAATGGGACGCGGGTGGCGCTGTGGGTAAAAGCCTCAGCGCCTAGGGCTTGCCGATCGAAAGGTCGGTGGTTCGAATCCCCGCGGCGGGGTGCGCTCCCGTCTTTCGGTCCCAGCGCCTGCCAACCTAGCAGTTCGAAAGCACCTCTGGGTGCAAGTAGATAAATAGGGACCGCTTTCTAGCGGGAAGGTAAACGGCGTTTCCGTGTGCGGCTCTGGCCCTGGCCTCTTGAGTGAGATGGGCGCACAACCCCAGAGTCTGGCAAGACTGGCCCGTACGGGCAGGGGTACCTTTACCTTTACCTTTATGCCTTTAATATGCCATCTTAAGGCAGCCCTGTTCAGGGAAGTTTTTAATGTGTGACATTTTAGTGTATTTTTGGTCTCTGTGGAAGCAACTCAGAGTGGCTGGGGAAACCCAGCCAGATGGGTGGGGTACAAATAATAAATTATTATTATTATTATTTAATAATTAGAGCCCCTTTCCTCTTTCTCTAATTCTGTTTAACAATTTTACTTACTTCCCCCCTCCTCAGCTTAACACCCCAGGACCCTTAGCCTTTTTATTTCCTGGTTGTTTTCTCAGTGGTTCTTCTTTCCAGTCTCCTCTCCATCCTCCGTCCATCTTTTTCGCCATCCGCTTTCCTCCCCAGTCTATTCTGCACAGTGGCATAGGAAGAGGGGGGTGGGGGGAGTGGATCGCCCTGGGTGTCATCTCTGAAGGGGTGACAAGAGGGCACTCTGCTCCATGGCTGCAGACTGGTAGAGCCCACCAAACAAGCAATGTCTCTGTCTGTGGCTGAATGTGCCTGGGCTGCCTTTGAAAAGGCATACAGACTTTTCCTTTTTGGGTCATGTTTGCCTATTTGCACATTTGCGGCTCACTTTGGGAGACGGTCTGGTGTCCTGCTCATCTTTCAGTGGTGCTTTTCCTAAGCTGAAATGAACTTTGTTCGAGCAATCGTCCACACCCTTGAATTCAAAGTTATCTTCAGAAGTACCGATAAATGTGTGGGAATCTTTTGCAAAAACCCTTAATGTTTCTTTCTTTTGCCTCACCCAGCAGGTATCCATCGGTGAAATCCTTGGTTCTTGCCTTATCCCTGTTTGCCACAATCCCCTTGATATACAAAATGATACCTGGTGGTTCTCATCCCTACCTCAAAATGATTCTCTCCGCACCCTTGGTTATGACGGTTACCAACTCTGGGGTAACCAAGTGCGCCGACGCCCATCTTTGGCCATTGATTTATCAACCCCATACGTGGCATCTTATAATATTACTTGTGCCCGTATGGTGAACTGTACAGAAGCCAACTGTGTGAAAATGGGCGAGGCTAATTTCAATTGCTCTGATTATGTAAATATTTCATATATATATAAATACACAGAGCTGCCTGACGGCTGGTTTTGGTCGTGTCCAGGCTTCACGTTTAATTACATTCCTGCAAACATCAGCCATGGCACGCCCTGCTGCTTAAGTCGTATGTCTATTATTTTACCCAAGAAGCATCATTTATCCCGCTCTCGATATCGACGCGCTATAGAATTGAATAATGATTGCGATGATTCTGTCTCTCTCCCTAGCAGATCTGAATATATTTCTCTAGCTGTCTCTCTTTTAGGAGTCCCTGGACTGGCTGTCCGGAATAGCAGGAATATTAACTCTTTTGCATAGGAACCTGGAATGTAAGAACCATGAACCTGGGTAAGTTGGAGGTGGTCAAAAATGAGATGGCAAGAATAAATATTGACATCCTGGGCATCAGTGAACTAAAATGGACGGGAATGGGTGAATTCAGTTCGGATGACCATCATATCTACTACTGTGGGCAAGAAACCCGTAAAAGAAATGGAGTGGCCCTCATAGTCAACAAAAGAGTGGCGAAAGCTGTACTGGGATTGAATCTCAAAAATGATAGAATGATCTCGATACGAATCCAAGGCAGACCTTTTAACATCACAGTAATCCAAGTTTATGCACCAACTACTTGTGCTGAAGTGACACCAAAGAAGGATGTTCTTCTCATTATAGGGGATTGGAATGCTAAAGTAGGGAGTCAAGAGATAAAAGGAACAACTGGCAAGTTTGGCCTTGGAGATCAAAACGAAGCAGGGCAAAGGCTAATAGAGTTCTGTCAAGAGAACAAGCTGGTCATCACAAACACGCTTTTCCAACAATACAAGAGACGACTCTACACATGGACATCACCAGATGGGCAGCATCGAAATCAGATTGATTATATTCTCTGCAGCCAAAGATGGAGAAGCTCTATACAGTCAGCAAAAACAAGACCTGGAGCTGACTGTGGCTCAGATCATCAGCTTCTTATAGCAAAATTCAAGCTTAAACTGAAGAAAGCAGGAAAAACCACTGGGCCGGTAAGATACAATCTAAGTCAAATCCCTTATGAATACACAGTGGAAGTGAGGAACAGGTTTAAGGATTTAGATTTGGTGGACAGAATGCCTGAAGAACTATGGATGGAGGCTCATAACATTATACAGGAGGCAGCAACGAAAACCATCCCAATGAAAAGGAAATGCAAGAAAGCAAAGTGGCTGTCCAACGAGGCCTTACAAATAGCAGGGGAGAGAAGGCAAGCAAAATGCGAGGGAGATAGTGAAAGATACAGGAAATTGAATGCAAAGTTCCAAAAAATAGCAAGGAGAGACAAGAAGACCTTCTTAAACGAGCAATGCAAAGAAATAGAGGAAAGCAATAGAATGGGAAGAACCAGAGATCTGTTCAAGAAAATTGGAGATATGAAAGGAACATTTCGTACAAAGATTTCCATAATAAAGGACAAAAGTGGAAAGGACCTAACAGAAGCAGAAGACATCAAGAAGAGGTGGCAAGAATACACAGAGGAATTATACCAGAAAGAAATGGATGTCTTGTATACCCCAGGTAGTGTGGTTGCTGACCTTGAGCCAGACATCCTGGAAAGTGAAGTCAAATGGGCCTTAGAAAGCACTGCAAATAACAAGGCCAGTGGAAGTGATGGTATTCCAGCTGAACTATTTAAAATTTTAAAAGATGATGCTGTTAAGGTGCTACACTCAATATGCCAGCAAGTTTGGAAAACTCAGCAGTGGCCAGAAGATTGGAGAAGATCAGTCTACATCCCAATCCCAAAGAAGGGCAGTGCCAAAGAATGCTCCAACTACCGCACAATTGCACTCATTTCACACGCTAGCAAGGTTATGCTTAAAATGCTACAAGGAAGGCTCAAGCAGTATGTGGACCGAGAACTCCCAGAAGTGCAAGCTGGATTTAGAAGAGGCAGAGGAACCAGAGACCAAATTGCAAACATGCGCTGGATTATGGAGAAAGCTAGAGAGTTCCAGAAAGACATCTACTTCTGCTTCATTGACTATGCAAAAGCCTTTGACTGTGTCGACCACGGCAAACTATGGCAAGTTCTTAAAGAAATGGGAGTGCCAGATCACCTCATCTGTCTCCTGAGAAATCTCTATGTGGGACAAGAAGCTACAGTTAGAACTGGATATGGAACAACTGATTGGTTCAAAATTGGGAAAGGAGTACGACAAGGCTGTATTTTGTCTCCCTGCTTATTTAACTTATATGCAGAATTCATCATGCAAAAGGCTGGGCTGGATTAATCCCTAGCCGGAATTAAGATTGCCGGAAGAAATATCAACAACCTCAGATATGCAGATGACACAACCTTGATGGCAGAAAGTGAGGAGGAATTAAAGAACCTTTTAATGAGGGTGAAAGAGGTGAGCGCAAAATATGGTCTGAAGCTCAACATCAAAAAAACGAAGATCATGGCCACTGGTCCCATCACCTCCTGGCAAATAGAAGGGGAAGAAATGGAGGTAGTGAGAGATTTTACTTTCTTGGGCTCAATGATCACTGCAGATGGTGACAGCAGCCACGAAATTAAAAGACGCCTGCTTCTTGGGAGAAGGGCAATGACAGGCCTAGACAGCATCTTGAGAAGTAGAGACATCACCTTGCCAACAAAGGTTCGTATAGTTAAAGCTATGGTTTTCCCAGTCGTGATGTATGGAAGTGAGAGCTGGACCATCAAGAAGGCTGATCGCCGAAGAATTGATGCTTTTGAATTATGGTGCTGGAGGAGACTCTTGAGAGTCCCATGGACTGCAAGAAGATCAAACCTCTCCATACTGAAGGAAATCAACCCTGAGTGCTCACTGGAAGGACAGATTGTAAAGCTGAGGCTCCAGTACTTTGGCCACCTCATGAGAAGAGAAGACTCCCTGGAGAAGACCCTGATGTTGGGAAAGATGGAGGGCACAAGGAGAAGGGGACGGCAGAGGACGAGATGGTTGGATAGTGTTTTCGAGGTTACCAGCATGAGTTTGACCAAACTGCGGGAGGCAGTGGAGGACAGAGGTGCCTGGCGTTCTCTGGTCCATGGGGTCACGAAGAGTCGGACACGACTAAACGACTAAACAACAACAACAACAACAACAACAAGATTTTCTAATAATCATATGTGAGTACCAACTCAGAGAGAAAATAAATTTTGCTTTTGCTTTTTAAGTCTAAATCATTTTAAGGGGAAAAAAATAATAATTCTGTCTCTCAGGTCACTGCCCAATGACTCCACTCCCCAGTGTCTTTCCCAGAAAACCCATTTGAACTGGCTGTGGAAGCTGAGCAAGTGACAAAAAGTGTTAACTCTCTTCTCAGATAGGCTATGAGCTCTGGCCACCTTATCTGAGGGACAAAGAATTCCTTGAGTATGCTCCCTAGTGGAGGAGGCCCCAGGGACAGGCATGCTGGAAGGTGCCATGCTGGCAAATGTCACGTCAGATCAGAGAACCAGGAGCCAAGGCTGTGCAAACAGAAACAAGAAATGGGGGGGGGGGCACTAACTTCCACCTAGAGGCAGAAATTGGGACCTCCAAGAAGGTCTAGGAAACAAGGGGATTTGTGGATGGCAGGGTAGGTGGGGCCAGAGACCAGCCAGGCTGCAACTCAGCTTAGTGAGGTGAGGGAGGAACATTAACTCTGTGAGACCTCAGCGAAGGTCTAGCCCTCCACAAAGCCTCAGTGGGCTCGGCCCTTTGGAAGGCCTTTCACAGCCCTTGGCTCCTGGTTCTCTGATCTGATGTGACATTTGCCAGCATGGCACCTTCCAGCTGTTTTGCTGGACTCCTGTGCTGTTAGTGTTGAGAAATTGACGATGAGTTTTGGTTCTGGAGTAATTTACTGGAGTTGAAGTTCAGCATACAATTCTCGTGAACTTTGGTAGAAATGGCTTAAGAAGCGGGGAGATCAGAAACCTTTCCCTTAAAAAAAATGCCAGTGATTTTTAAAGACACTGAGCCTGTTTTATTTTGAGGGAGGATTGTGTGGGGATGAGCTTCCAAAAAACATGGTAGACAGAAAGGCCCCTTTCTGAATTGGAGACACTAAAGAGTTCAGCATGTCCTGCATGGTAGCACTGCCTTTTCTTGGTGCCAAGGCCTCTGTTGCCCTCCACCACTTCTGACACATTTGTAACAGCAGCCTAGGCAAAGCCTAGAGTTGGGCCACAAGGCCAGCTGGCAGTGCTGGACAAGGTCAGTTATGCCAATGTTCCATCGCCATGGAAACAACCCACTTTCCAACGATGCCCGGTGGTTGTCAGCCAACTGCAGTTTCCTGTGCATTTTCTACATCCTCTCCTCTGGTCGTCACGGAGGTGCCAGGCAAGAGTTGGGGGATAAGAAAGGCAATCATAGCACCCAGGTTAGTGAGACATCCAGTGGTTTGCTGCGTTTGTGGGAGTCACTCTATTTCCACACAAGAACAACTGCAGTCCTAGGCAGTCCACAGGAATCCCTTTGAACTCCAGCCCAACCATCAATTGTGAGATTGAAGACCATTAGACCTAGTGCTGCCTTCTCCTGTGGGGAGAGTGACAGAGAGCAAGGTTTTGACCTCTTTATGAGAATGGCCCTTCAAGTACCTGAAGGTTGTTCTCCTGCCTCTCCTCCCCAAGTCTACAGCAGACTAAACAAAGCCAGTTTCCTCAACCTTTTCTAATAGGTTTTGCACATCTTTGACCAACTTTCTTCTCCTTTTCTGAATCTGCTTCAGTTTCTCTGTTACAACCTGTAACGGTTCTAGGGGTTGCTCGTGCGTAAGCCGGTGCCAACACCTGGCTGGGTTGCCTGAGTGAACCTTTTCTGTCCGGACAGCCACTCACCCGTGGCTGTCTCAATCGCTGGCAGAATCCGTCAGTGGGCGTTTCTTAAACTTCTTCCAGCAAAGCAGCTTTTTGACGCCTAGTCTCCTCCTACTCTCCTCCTACTCACCCTGCGTGGAAGCCTTTTGCGCAAGGAGGGCGTAGGCAGCGGAGGACCCTTACTCTCCCCGCTGGTCCCCGGCAAGGAGTCATGGGACCGCCTCGCCGATTCCCCATCTGCCCCCCTTCTCCACTGGTGCTACGCTGATTCTCTTCCCCAGAAGCTGGGCTGCCTCTCCCCCTCCCGGGACACACTCTGGAATCCCTCTGGAGCTTGCTCTCTCCCTCCAGCACTGATGGCAGTTCCCTGACATGACCCTACCTAAAGTGTGGTGGTGCTTACAACCAAGCCCGGTCCTACAAATTATGTCTGAATAGTTCAGAATAAAATGGAACTACTACTAACTGTGAAACAGAAACTGCTTCTGCTGCTAGAGCTGGAGCTCCACTTTGCCTCTTTCCCCCATTCCATTACATGGTTGATTAGGGACCGGGGGTGTGGGCGGCATTGTGGTCTAAACCACTGAACCTCTTGGGCTTGCCAATCAGAAGGTCAGTGGTTCAAATCCCCAATTCCAATAAAGGGGGGGGGGAATGCATTTTGCCAAACCCATTTTTTAAAAAGCTGTGCATGAATCCACAGTGTAAAAAAGGTAAAGGACCCCTGGACGGTTAAGTCCAGTTAAAGGCGACTCTGGGGTTGCAGCGCTCAACTTGCTTCAGGCCGAGGGAGCCAGCGGTTGTCTGCAGACAGCTTTCCGGGTCATGTGGCCAGCAGGACTACACCACTTCTGGTGCAACAGGACACCGTGACAGAAACCAGAGTGCACGGAAACGTCATTTACCTTCCCGCCACAGCGATACCTATTTATCTACTTGCACTGGCATGCTTTCAAATTGCTAGGTTGTCAGGAGCTGGGACAAAGCAACAGGAGCTCACCCCATCGCGGGGATTCGAACTGCCAACCTTCTGATCAGCAAGCCCAAGAGGCTCAGTGGTTTAGATTTCCATATAGTTAACTCATATGGTTCAGAAGAATATTCTCTGCTGAAAAATTTAGGGTTTTTTCTGAACAGTCATATTTGTAAAATCCAGCACTTTCTCCCAAAATTAAGTATAGAACACGGTATAAACATATGTTTCAGGGAGGCATGGTCCTTAACACATCTCCAGCATAAAGCAATCTTAGCAAATCATTTTTTATACAGATGTAAAGGAGTCCAATAGATTCTAAATATTATTTTCTGCTGTATAAGTCTTAAGTTAAGATCCATTGATACCATGGGTAGAGCAGCTAAAATACTTTCCCATTGTCTAGGTAATATTGAAATTTCTAATTCTTTATTTCATTCATTTCTTAAGATCTGGATATCAATCTTATTTATGGTTAGTAGGTCTCTATAAAAAGTAATTGCAGGCTTTTTTTGTTTCAAGTGAATTACTCAATTGCTCAGTATCACAGGTGTCTCAGAAATTGAGAAAGTTGTGGCCCAAACAGACTTGTTAGGAGATGTTGTACCTGAAAGTACTGCCACTGAGCCCCACCTTAAAACAGCATAAGTATAAAACTCATGTTCCTCATCTATCAGTTGGTCCAGAGGTAATATACCTGCTTCCATCCAGTTTTTCCATATTACCACCTTTTTATCAATTTTTAATATAGGGTTTCCCCACAACGTGAGTTTGGCATGCGAGTATGGATCAAATTGATTTGTATCATCAATCTCCTTTATTGGCATTTAAAAGTGCCAGATTAACCTGGCGGTGCAGTTCAGCTTTTGATACTGCTTTCACTGTGGAGCAAAGGAGCCAACTTCTAGGGGCCAAGGTCCCTTCAGCTCACTGTAAAATATTTTAGGGAGCCGAATCCCCCCAAAGTTGATGGACATTGCCATTCAGATGCAGGGTTGCTATTATGTTATGTATTTTGTGTTTTTATGTTGTAAACCACCCTGTGATGGTTGGTGGTGTATAATTTTAATTAATAATAAGAGAAAATAATAAAAGTCTAAAGGGATGTATGTTGGGGGGGGAATCTTAATTTCACACATAGGCTAATGGGGTCTGAACTGGCACTGGTGAACCAAGAACAAGACTGTGGGGGTCACAGCAGGTAGTTCCTTGTATTTGTCTTTACCTAGTGTGCATCCATGCTAGAGATCATTAGGAAAGGAATTGGAAGTAAAACTGCCAATTTCATATTGCCATTATACAAATCTATGGTGCAGCCATACTTTGACTACCGGTCACTCCCCTCGGAAATGATATTTTAGAGTTGGAAAAGGGAAAGCAATGTGATCAAGGGAATGGAACAATTCCCCTATGAGGCAAGAGTTTGGGGAGCTTTTTAGTTTAGTAAGAACAATTCATCTTTTACAGTAACAATAATCACATCTGGCAGTGTCTAGAACCCGACCCCTTAGCCCAATATGCCACCAAAGAAGAAAGACACCAAACCGAAGAAGAAAGCCAAGAAGAAAGCCAAGGATGCAGCCAAGGGGCAAACAAGCTCCTTGCCATACGTCAGTGAGAGGGAGATATACCTGCAGAAGGAATTTGAAACCTTGACAGAGCACATCAAAACATACACTCAGCGTGTGAGGAACTTTCAGTGGGAAAACGAGTTCCTGGACAAGGAAGCCCAAAAGATCCGAGAGATCAACAAAGTCTACATCTCCTACATAAACAGACGCACCCTCCGCAACCAGAACGCCATCATTTCTCTGAATGACCAGAATCTCTCAGACTTAATCCAGATCCGGAAGCAGAAGGCAAAGCTGACCACTGAGTACCAGGAAAAGGAGAGGGATGTGAGGTCCCAGCTGATAGAGATGGAGACAAAGCTCTCCCTCGTGAACAAGGAAATTGAAGCACTGCAGCCTTACCAGGAGCTGCAGTTCCAGCAGCTGACACGGATCCGGGACCTGGAGAAGGAGCTGCTGGTCATGAAAGTGCTGCACACGGAGCAAATGCACAAGCTCAAGAGTGAACATGTACAGCAGGTGACAGACTATGAGATGCAAGCTCAGCTGAAGATCCAGGCTCTGGTGAGGCTGGCTGAAAAGGAAGCAGTGCGCAGCCTCATCCGGCACACTAAGCAGGTGAAAGCTGACAACCGGCGCCTGCATCATGAGCTTGTGGACCTCATCAGAGAGGCCAAAGTGCTGAAATCCCTTGTGCTTCACCTGAAGGCGCAGCAGCAGCTGCTGCTGCGAGAGCACCAGTACAGGCAAGACCTTGCCCGCTTGCGCAGGTGGCTTAGGCATCGAGGGGCTCGGCTGCTCATCCCCAGTGGCACCAGCTTCAGATGTACCACACCGGTGAGGAGCAGAGTCATTGCCACGCAGGAAATCAGCTCCAGGTTTCTCACAGGCGGGGAACAGGTCCCAAGGTTGCAGCCAGGTGTCCAAGAGGCTCAAGAGAGCTTGCCATTACTTAGGATTCCCAGTGCCTCACTCCCTACAAAGTACCAGTGAGCTGGAGATTGCAGCTTCCTGTTTCTCCTACTTTCACTACCAAGAAGGTATATGGATAAAGTAACCCATGCCGCTTAAACATGTTCCAGGGTCAATCCTGTGCTGCAGGCAGTCCAGTCATACAAGGTGCATCACATGCCAACCAGGGTCCTCTTCCACAGAGCCAGCTAAGCCCCAGGCCCTTTGCAGCTGCTAAGCATCCCCCACATTGCCTCGAGATGACACTCTTGGTCCCAGCACCTGGCCCCAGGGCTGAGTTGTCCCACTGCTACCAGGCAAGCACCCCGGGGGATTGTGGCTGCTGCTGATTCCTCTCAGAGAGGCGAAGCCCAGGTCAACGGCCAAGTCAAGATGGCACCAGAAAGGGGCAGAGGCCGTGCCAGGCACACAGCCCTCCTGTCAGCAGGGGCTAGCAGCAACATCGCCGGTCTTTGTGCAGAGTTTTAAGTGTTTAGCTTGTTGGTTGTCTTAGTGTTATTTTTGTTCTTACTGTTTTGTTCTTGTTGTAAGTTTCCTTGGGAATTTTTGTGCTAAAGTGTGACACAGAAATATATAAAATAAATAGCACTTTCCCAGCCTCTGTCTCCTTGGTGACACATTGATGGACGTGTAGTCTGGTTAGGGAAAGGATCTCAGAAACAGCTTTGACTCAGTAGTGCCAGTGTGCAAGTGTGCCTACTCCCAAACACAGAGGCTTACTTCTGATAGCACACACCCAGGCCTCTCTCCTTAAATGCAGGTCCCAATGTGCACAGAAGGGTGTTGTAGGATTGCAGGCTAAAGGTGCCAGGTGCAAACCCTTCCAGGTCTCATTTTGACAGCCCCCCAGGTTTCCCAGTGCAGCAGCTCGTTTCCTAAAGAGCCTGGCCTCAGCCCCAAGCAGCAGAAGCGCCTGGTTAGTCAGGGGGCTGGGAGCAAGGCAGTGGCATCTGGCTCAGCCTGGGCCTAAGAAGACGGGGGGGGGGGGGGAGAGAGGTAACACCCAGATGCCAGTCTGACCCCATCCCATGAGTGTGCAAAACACTTTGGGCACACTCAGTTTAGTTGAATTACTTGTACCTTGCTTTTCTATTAAAATAATAACCAAACAGCTAACAATTAAAAAGAAAATTCAGTGTAATGGAGGAGCAATTGATTTCCTGTGGGAAGTTTGTGGTTCACTACTGGGGCATGTTTTTTTCCTGGACATTGTCCCTCTGCACACACTCAAGCAGTTCAGAATCCAGATGCACCAACACCCAGAAATGCTGCAGGCGGGGGTGTGGGGACAGCTCCAGCTGTTCAGCCTTAGAGCAGAAATCAAAATTATTGTATTTATTCCATTCACTCCCCTCTACAGCAGATAACCAAGAAAGAGTCCTTTCTCATGGATTATTTGAAGATGTTTTTAAAAGACTCCTTTTATTAAAAACCCTTACAAGGGTAAGTCCACAGGCTGTAGCCATGGGCACAGAGAGGAGAGTGCAGAAAGGCGTTGGCAGGTGGCCCAGGACCCCAAAGGCGCACAGGGAGGTGGGTCAGGGGTCTCAGCCAGCACTTTCTCTGTCTCTGGTGGCTCCCAGAGTGGTTTTACACCCAGGGCGTGAAATGGGGAAGAGAAGCAGGTCTTAGTCAGGGGAGCAGAGACTGTGCTGCAGCAAGAGCACCCTGCTCAACTGTCCTGAGTGGCAGGGTAGGCGGTTGCCCGTCTTCCCTCCCTCCACCTTTCAGGCCCTGGGCAGTTGCAGGATTGGCTCTGCAGTTTGGGAGCAGGCTGAGCTGGGCTGGGAAGGTCAAAGCTGCTGGGTGTTGTGGTCTATTGCCTGCTGGCAAGTGTCTGATACAGGCAGACTCTGAAGAGCAGACTTGCAGATGGTCCCATAGGACTGGGAGTAACTGCCCAGGCAGGCCTTTGGGTCCCCAGCCATTCCCACGTTTGCTGTAGCCCGGAACATCTTCTTACTGGGCTTAAGAAATGAGCGAGCTTCCCTGCTGTGGACCTCGGAGCTCCCTGGATTCTGCAAAAGAGACAGGAGAGCTGTGGGGGCACCGCAGATGGGAGCAGGAACACTTGGTGGGACGGGGAGCATCCCTCAACATACCATTTGGGACAAGAGGAAAGGTCTGAGCTGAACCCGGCGGCTCCCAAGACTCAGCCCCTTTGCTTGGACTGGAGAGCTGGAGCTGGCCAGACAGCTGCACCTTATAAGCAGCCCAGTGTCAGAGGAGTCAGCTGCAGCCACAGTCATGGCTGGAGTCCCAGACCTGTCAAACCAGTTGCTGCCTTCCTGCCAGACCAGAGAAACCTAGTCCATCGCAACCCAGTCTCCCCACGTAGAGGAGCATAGTCTGCCTTCTTCAGTTCCTTACCCCTGCCTGCTTTGCACAAAGATCTCCCAGCCTTAGAAGCCATCAGGAACCAACTTGCAGCCTTTCCACAGATCCACCTGTAGCCCGCCCTGACTGCCCACTCCACCTGCAGCCCACCTGGCTGGTTGAGCTCCTGGTCTAGTGGCTCCTTTCACACAAGGACCCCAAGCCAGGAACGAAGTGTTGGGAGGGCAGGAAAGAGGCTTCATTTCACTCACCAGGCCAGCAGCCGCCTTCCTGGGGGAGCCCTCCTTCCTCATCAGGTGGTGGTGAAGAGCCGCCTCCTGGGCTTGAGCACACAGTGAAAGGGGCCTGGGGAAGGAGGTTGCCTGGCCTCTCCCCACCTCCAGGCCTTTGGGCACCTGCTGAAGCAAAGCAAAGTGGAGTCTGAACCCTGCCTGACTCAAGAGTAGAGAAGGGGGAAGCAAAGCAGCTGCAGCAACTGGGAGGAGATTTCCCATAACAACGGCCATCACTGAGAAAGGATCAAGCTGCCCCTCGCCACCCATACACCCTCCTGCCACAAGGCAGAGATGCTTCATGACCCCCATGCTGCAGGTGGGGCCGTGTGCTGGGGCAGAAGGGGATGGAGCAGAAGGGCTTTGGAGAAGCGGCTTGGCAGTTAGGAGGCAGTGAGCCCAAGAGGCGGAGACCTCATTGCATCTCCCTTGCCTCCCTAGCGTGGTAGGGGTGGGGTGGGGGAGAGAGGGAGGCAGGCAGGTGGGCTCATTCTGCAGCAGCTGGAGCGTCAGTGTTGCTGGAGAGCTGCTTTGTGCGTGGCTCCTGCAGATGGCCAGCTGGCCGCCTGCTCTGAAGGGGCTGCGCACGGGAGGAAGAGGAAGACAACAACCAAGTTACTCACGCCATGGATAGTTTGAGGAGCTGCTGCAGGGGGTGGGCTGCTGGCTGGTACGGCAAGCGCCTGCTTCCCCACTTTCTGGCTGAGGGCAGCAGTCGGCTGCTGCAGGAGTGGTGCAGAGCGATTCCTGGCCATGTTGCTGGGAGCCAGACTATGTGCTGAAATGAGAGAGCCTGAATCACAACACTCAGGAAGGAAAAGGCCACAGAGAAGGCTCAGTGCCCCAGGCAGACTGGAATGACCGGGGGCTGGGGGAGGCTCCTCTCTTGGTTCTCCATTGGGCACCACCTTTGCTATTTTGGCAAAGGATGATGGCATCCAAGCAACTTATTCTGAGCAAGCCTGAGCAAAGGTCCTTCCTGGACTGGCAGAGGAAAGATGGGGTGTCTTGGTGGTCAGCAGGAACCCCAAGATCTTTGTAAGGCAGATCAGGCAACCCAGAAAGCCAAGCCAGTGGGAAAATCCCTATAGCATTATTTCACTTTTAAAATTTGCACTCTGCTAACATACACACCGTCACCGGGACGCAGGTGGCGCTGTGGGTTAAAGCCTCAGCGCCTAGGACTTGCCGATCGAAAGGTCGGCAGTTCGAATCCCTGCGGCGGGGTGCGCTCCCGCTGCTCGGTCCCAGCGCCTGCCAACCTAGCAGTTCGAAAGCACCTCCGGGTGCAAGTAGATAAATAGGGACCGCTTACCAGCGGGAAGGTAAACGGCGTTTCCGTGTGCGGCTCTGGCTCGCCAGAGCAGCGATGTCACGCTGGCCACGTGACCCGGAAGTGTCTCCGGACAGCGCTGGCCCCTGGCCTCTTAAGTGAGATGGGGGCAGAACCCCAGAGTCTGTCAAGACTGGCCCGTACGGGCAGGGGTACCTTTACCTTTACCTTTAACATACACACAATTGAATTATTACATTAAACAGAATAAAAGGACGAGATAAAGCCTGCCAATAAACTCATCACAGCCTGTCCTGCCAGAACGCCCACTCCGAGCTTCTCCTGGCACTAGAGATGCCAAGACAGGACAAGGGCAAGGCTTCCTGAGGTGCAGGTGTGATTTTTGCACACACACCCCCAGGCACCCTCTGCTCCTGGTCTCCTCCTTCCAGTGAGCCTTTCCTGCCCTAGAAGAAGTGTGCATGCACACGAAAGCTCATACCAAGAACTAACTTAGTTGGTCTTTAAGGTGCTACTGGAAGGAATTTTTTTGTTTTGACTATGGCAGACCAACACGGCTACCTATCTGTAACTGCCCTAGAAGGCAAGCCAATTCTGTCAGTTTGCATTTCTTAGTGCAGAAAGTATTGATCTCATATGTAAAGATCTTTGTATTCTGATTAATTCTAGAAGCTACTAGAAGCCTCTCTGTGTGTGAGAAGAAGAGGCAGAAGGGTTAATGATTGTTTGGGTTATACCTTCAGAGAAGCTGAGTACAGCTGCTTTGAATTAGTTCTCTTCCAATTAAGGTCATGCTGACTATAAATATAGGCCAGAAGGAGCCTGGTTTTACTCTTCCTTTCTCTTCTCTCTCTCTTCCTTCTGTGTGGTCTTTCTATACATAGGATGCTTAGTGCTAAGGTTTAGTCTTACTATGAGCTAAGTTTATAAATGCTGCAACTGGATTTTGCATGGGCTGAGCCAATCCTGATTGTATTGGATTTGATAACCATTATGCTGTATTTGCCTTCAGCACAAGGAAAGCTCTGCTGAATGAAGTACTACTGCCTCTGGTCTATTTTGGGAAACTCTGCAACGTGTTTAAGGTTTTCCTCCACAAGTATGACACACGTATGACAAATTCCTCCCTCAATAGCCTTTGACTAGTGGGAGTCCTGGGACACCGCTCAGCTGCCCTCCTCTATTTCCTGGCCTCACAGAAACCCAGGGGCTGGAGGCTTTTCAAGCAGAACCTCGTGGTGGAAGCTGGCTGGGGACGGCTGGAGCCCCACAGTCCTCCACCTCTCCACCCGCCTCTCTCAGCAATCTCACAAGAGGCTGGCCAGCCTCACAAGCCGGAGGAAGGTGCTCTGGGGCACTGTGTCCGTCCCATTCACCCCAGCCAAAGGCACAGTTGCAAGGGGACACCTACCGTGGCTGGTCATGTGGCTGGCGGGACTGCACAGGGGGGGTGTGATCCCTGGCCTGAGGCGGCCAAGGCTCCTGGTCTCCTTTGCCCTCTGCTGGGAAGCTTCACAAGGTGCCAACAACTGGGGGGAGCCCCTTGACGGGAGGGGCGGTGACACCCCTTGTGCCTCACAGCGCGTTTTGGGAGGGGGACTGGGCTGGAGGTTCTCATTTTGGGGCTGCTGATGCTTCTGAGGGTGGCGGTTCCTGGCCTTCCTTTCCAAGATCATCTGCAAAGAAGAAGATCTGATCAGGTTTCAAATCACCAGTATGGCAAGAGCAGTTAAGAATTTTCTTTTGCTGGATGGCAGGTACAGAAATGCATTGGCAGTGGAAATACTTAAGGAGAGGACTGGCAACCATTCCACTGAGAAGAGGGGACAGCCTAGATGACCTGGAATTCTCCCAACTCATGTGATGCTGGGAATATTGAGCAGAAGAAACCTGTGGCAGGAAAAGACCAGTTCAAGCAGGTTTAAGCAAGAGGAAGAAAAGGTCTGGGATGGCCTGTCAGGATAGGCAGCTAGATGGGCCAAAGTGCCCTAGGCCCATTTCCACCCCCTGACCTGCTGCGGCTAAGCACCGAGGCGGACCTGCAGGAGGCCTTCTCAGTGGCTGCCCCTCAACCTTTGGAACTCCTTTCTGCTGGAGACTCAGCAGAGGCTGCACATGCCAGGAAAGCCGTGCACAATGTTGGCATGCACAGTAGTTACCCACCCAAGTCCCTTTGGAGGATGCCGTGGTGAACACAGGTCAAGGGCGCCAGCAGCCCATTCCGTCTTAGGGGTGCACGAGGAGTCTTACCTCATAGAGCTTATTGCGATACTCAGCCACAGAGAGCTGCACGTCATCATCCAGGGGGAGGACCACACTGTAGCCAAGAGCAGGCTCTTTGCTGGGGCAGTGGAACCTGCCAAGAGCACATGGAGTGAGGCAAGATCCTTCGGCTGGCACCAAGGAGAGACGCTGGCCCTTGGCCAAGCACCAGGACCTGACCAGCTGGCCCATGGGCTGCAACTTGCCCAAGCATGTCTGTCTGACCCTTCAGAAGACGGGCAACTCCCCACCCAGCACAGGCCAAGATGCCTCCACTGCAACCCAGTCCTCAAGACACTCACCGTCGCATGTAGGGATGCTCCAATGCCTGTTCCGCCGTCAGTCGCTTCTCAGGGTTGAATACCAGGAGCCGTTTCAGAAGGTCCAAGGCTTGGGTGGGGGTGGAGGTGGGCAGAAGCTCCTCAAAAGCCACCTGTGGCCTGCAGTTGGAGAAAAGGCGCACAGCAGCTCCCCACCTGCAAGCAACAGACAGACCACCCCACCCAGCCCTGGAGGTATGTTCTCAGCAGGACCGTGAGCAACTGGCTGCTCAAGCCCCCCCAGAATGGGAGGGAAGGACAAGACACTCACTGGCAGCTCAGTCGGCCAATAATGGAGGCTCTGTAGTCGGAGTGGAAGGCAGCCACATCTGCAACAGCAAGGCAGTCAGTCAACCTCACCAGGACAGGAGGCAGGCGCTTCTGCCAGGGAAGTGCCGCTCACCCGTCCTCTGCTTGCTCTCTCCCTCCTTCCCAGCGGAACACCACACACAGTGCAGCAGCAGGAGCGCAGGGCTGCAGAGGTGGGCCCTGGGAGTCAGCCAGCCTCTCAGGAATGGGCCAATGACACAGATGTTGTAAAATTAGCCTCACTAATTCATAGATGTTCCTGCATATGATCTTAGTGACTGAGCTGGGTTCTAAGGGTTCAGGCGATGCCTGAGGTACTCTGGACCCAAGTACTTCAGGGACCTTGAATCTCTCTGGGTAGCAGATGGGCAGCCAGTGCAGCTCTTTTAACAAGGGTGTCACATGCTCTCAACCAGATCTCCCCATCAGCAGTCTAGCCGTCACATTCTGCACCAGCAGCCCTAAGGGCAGTCCCACATGGAGCTGAGTTCTTTTGGTGCTGGCTTAAAAGTATACTTCTGTAGCTGCAGCCGGAAAGGGGGCTGGGCACCTTTTCACTCCTTTGCCACACTCTCTGCAGCACCCACAGAACTTCCAAAGGTCCCCCTTTCCTTGAGCTGGCTCTCCTCCTCCGCGAAACCTTCTCACCTTCTGGAGAGGGAGCAGGAACAACACGCAGAATCTGCTCTAGTTGGTTGACTGTGGATGTGCCAGGGAAGAGAGGCTTCCCCAGGAGCATCTCGCCCAAGATGCAGCCCAGGCTCCACATGTCCACACCCTTCGTGTAGCTGCAAGCAAGGAAGAAGACATCCATGTTGGGCCTCAGGAGTCAGACATCCAAGGGCTCCTGGCATCCCTCAACACAGATATCCAGACCTGATGCCCTGAAGATGTGCTTGATCCTGCTTTCTTCCTTTCCCTTTCTTCCTTCCACATCACTCCTATTCCCTGGTGTTTGTGTACTGGCAAAAAGTTGCTTACTTCAGGCCCACACCAAACAGGGGATACTTTGGGGCTGGATCTGGACCTGCCAGTGCCCCTTGGGCCTGGCACCCCAATGCCACTAGTGCCCCCAGAGGAAGAAATGTATTTCCTTGTTTTTCTAGACCACCTTTCATCAGGGCAAAGCACAAAAGATCATGAAGCGGCATATAAAATCAAAAGCAGTAAAACTGTTCAAGAATTAAAACAGTTCAGCTGCACTTTAATTGTAACGTTCCTTCCACAGTCCTCACCACAAAGCTGGTGTGAAGAAGAGCATTTTCATTCACCTTCTGACAGATGGGAGGTGGGGGGGGTAACCATCTCCATGAGGGAGGGAGTTCCTCTGGTCAGGGCACTGCAGAGAAGGCCCGGTCCACCACCACTGGGCACCAAGCCACGCCCGTTGATGGGACATCTGAATGGCCTCCCCCACCAACTGCAAGGCCTGACTGGGCAAATGTGAGAACAGACTGACTTCTAGGGACTTGGGTCCTCTTGGTTTGGGACTAACACACTCATGTGGAGCCAACAGCAAGTAGGCAGCCAGCTCAGCTCCCCAAGGGGAGGTGCCATGGCTCTGGATTGGCATGCCACCTGCAAAGCCAGCAACAGCACATTGCACCCAGCATGACAAGAGTCCGGCTGAGGGGACACCAGAGCGTGGCAAAGGCAGCTCAACCCAGGAGGAGCAACGGTGGCAAATCCAGACCAAGGAGGACTTCCAAGCCACCACGCTGCTACTTCAGGAGTGGGCAGCTCCATTGAGAACAGGCTGGCTCCCCAACTCCCTGACACAGGACCCCCCCCCACTCCCATTGCCTTGCCAAGATTCAGCTTCTGTTGGCTCTCAGCCAGCCTGTCTGCCTATCGCTGCCTCCAGGCACCAGCCCAGTCCCTGCACAGCCTCACCTGTCTCAAAGGCGAGAAAGTGAGGATGGGAGGCTGTGAACAGCAGCCACAGACTCAAGCTCCTCAGCCTCTCCGAGGCTTCTGGAGGCACCCTCCTTACCTGTGAGAGGAAAGCAGAATCTCAGGGGCCCGGTACCAGCGGGTAGCAACATACTCCGTCAGGGCTGGGCTGTCGTGATCCTGGTGGATCTGACACAGGGAACGGGCCAGTCCAAAGTCACACAACTTGACAAAGCAGTCTGCATCCAGCAGGATGTTTGAAGGCTGCATGTGGAAAAGGTATCAGGGGCGTGAAAGAACACAAGAATCAGCCATCCTGTCTGTGTGATGGTTAGAGTCCTAGGTTACAAGCAGGGACACCCAGGTTCAATCCCTGCTTGCCCAGGGAGTGCACTGGGTGATCCAGAGCCAGTTACTCTCTCTCAAACCAACCTACGTCATAGGCAAAGAAAGAACCAAGTATGAATCCTGAGCTGTTTGGAAGGAGGTGTAATAATGTAATAAAAGAGAAAATGGGACGAGGGAGACCCACCCACTACAGCATTTCACCCCCCCCTTTAATTCAACGTATGGCTGGAGCCCAAGTCCTGCCCACACATGTACCTTCTGGTCCCTATGAATGACGTTTCCTGAGTGGATGAATTTGGTGGCTTTTAACAGCTGATACAGGATGTAACACTTATGAATATCTTTCAGTAAATTTCCCTTCTTGATCACCGCATGCAAGTCGGTCTCTGAAACGGGGAACAGCAGAGAAGCAGTGGGTGCCTGGCACTGCCTTGACCATTCAGCCCAAGACCACAAACCCTGGCCCTTCTGCTAGACCGCCTCCAAACCCAGGCCTGCAAGGATTACCCCAAAAGTTTCAGCTAAGAGGGTCACAAATATCTCAGAGCTTAACCCAGGACTCTGAATGACAACCTGTGAGCAGATTTAACAGCAAAATGGAGTTGGGTGTCATCAGTGTAGTGATGACCCTGTGCCCCCAACTTCCAGATGATTGCTCCCAATGCCTTCATGAAGATGTTAAATAGCATTGGGGATAAAAAAGTGCCCTGTGGCACTGCACAGCTAAGGTGTTGGGAGGTAGACACACAGTGCCCCAAGGAGACTCTCCTAGACTAGCCATGCAAGTAGGAGTGGAACCACTGTAAAGCAGTGCCCCCAGCTCTCAATCCAGGGAGGAATGCCAGGAGGTATTGCAGTCAATTGCATCAAAGGCCACTGAGAGAGCCAACAGTGGCAACAGGGCCACACTCCCCCTGCTTCCCCCTTGAGAGAAGTCCTCCATTAGGACCCCCTGTAAACCATCCACGGGTCTCCCCTCACCCCAGGTATAACTTACGGATAGCCAGTAACAGGATGTCCATGCCCCCTAACCATGTTTACTCCAACACCCCCACCATGCCGCTACTATACTCGCACCAGACGTAGCTGTTTCCTAGCTATTCATGTGTGTAGCAAAGAGCCACTGACTGAAGTGCTCACCAGGGCGACAGCTCCCCTCAGCCCCCACTCACAATGCGAGACTGAGTTGCGCACACAGACACTTAGCACAGACTCTGCAGTGCCTGCCTCCCACTCCTCCATGTCACGATCACACAAGGGGGAGCCCTCCCCTCGCTATTCCCAAATGAGCCACCCAAAGGGGACCTTCCTTTTGGCATCTCCCCCTTTGGCCTTGGTGGGCTGTTTGTTTACAAGCTTGTGGGTCAGCTGCTTTCAGCCTTCTCCACTTCCCTCCCTTGGTAGCATTTACCCTGCACTCAAAATGTTGTGCTCAACATGCACTTTTACTCTGGCTTCCTGCTCCTCATTGTCAAGGTCCTCTCCACAAGAAGGAAACCTAAGTTACCGTCAGGAAAAACTCACCCATAGACTCAAAAACCAGGTAGATGTCCTTGTCATTCTGAGCTCGGATGACATTCAAGAGTCTGATGATGTTTGGATGCTCTCCAAATTCCTGCAGGAAGAAAGACCTGCCCATCAATGGTGGCTGCTCTTGAGGACTCTTCACAGAGCTTGCTGGCAGAGCCCAACATACTCTAAACAGAAAACCACCACTGGGACTGTGGGTTGAGTCGCTGTTTGCATGCAGGAAGACTCATCTGGCGGCTGCAGAGAAAGAGCCTGGCACTGACTCACAGGTGTTCCCATGAGAAGGTACCCTCCTCAAGTCTTGGTTACCCATCTGCAGCAAGATGGTTTTCTAACTCCAACTTTGGTGTAATAAATATTCTGCCAAAGCGAATATGCTTGACAATTGTAATGTGGTCTTCCCCAACCTGGTGCCCTCCAGATGTTGTTGAACTCCAGCTCCCATCAACCACAGCAGCCAGCCTGGGCAATGATCAGGGATGATGAAAGGAGTTTGAGTCCAACAACATCTGGAGGGCACCAGGTTGGGAAAAGCTACAACAGAATGTGTTTCAGACACCTTACTGAGAATACTGTGTCCAATTCTGGGCACCTCAATTTAAGAAGGATGTTGAAAAGTTGGAACGTGTGCAGAGGAGGGCAGCCAAGATGCTCAAGGATCTAGAAGCCAAGTCTTATGAGGAACAGTTGAAGGAGTTGGGTATGTTTAACCTGGAAATAGGACACTGAGAAGGGATGTGATAGCCATCTTCAAATATCTTAAGGGCTGTCACATGGAAGAGGGAGCTCTGGAGGGGAGGACTCAAACCAATGGCTTCAAGTTACAAGAAAGGAGATTCCGACTAAACATTTGGAAATACTTTCTGACAGTAAGCTTCTCAGCAGTGGAACAGACTCCCATAAGAGGTTGTGGACTCTGCTTCCTTGGAAGTTTCTAAACAGAGGTTGGATGACCATCTGTCATGGATGCTGTAGGTGAGGTTTCTGCATTGCAGGGGGTTGGACTAGATGACCCTTGGGTCCCTTCCAACTCTAAGATTCTATGATTGTATATTGCTTTAATTACCACTCAAGTCAATCATGTACTTGTTTAATGTGAAAGTTAGTTCAAAAGCATAAAAAGCTTGGTAATACAGATACCAAATTATCAGTAGGGGCAGCAAATCTGTGTATGCTTGTCACTGCCCCAAGCAGCTTTTTCAGCAGCTACTGCAAAGGCGTCAGTACACAGACAGAATGCAGCCATGTGGCTTCCTAGCACCAAATTCTCTCTCTCCCAATTGCCAGTTATTTGGCACAACTGAAGGGAAGTGTGCCCTGGCGTTATTCTTTGCTGTGTGGATATGTAAGAGAGAAAGAGGAGAAGAAAAATCAAAAGGAAAGTGGGGAAGGGGAACATGACATATATAGATGTCACCGCCCACTTCCCCAAAAGGGAAGGTTAAGAGCCTGAGCTAAGAGACCGAGTAGCTGCTTTGCATTTTCAAGAGTTCAATCTCCAGCATCTCCAGTTAAAAGGGTATTAGAGGGCTAGGCTGGAAAAGATGTCTGCCTTGGACCTTAGCTCATCACTACCGGCCAGAACAGGAACTACTGGGTTCAGCGGTTCTCAACCTGTGGGTCCCCAGACGTTGTTGGACTACAACTCCCATCATCCCTGAGTTCTTGCCTTGCTAGCTAGGGTGATGGGAGTTGTAGTTCAACAACATCTGGGGACCCACAGGTGGAGAAAGGGTGGTTCAGATGAACAAATGGCCTGACTCAGCAGAAAGCAGCTTCATATTTTCACCAGTAAAAAAGTAGCCACTGAAGTTGAAGCATCAGAATCCCACTTGTTCCCTCCCACCTGGGGCATGAAGCCAAACTAATATGTAAGAAGGAGTCCATGGAGCACCCCACAATTGCTTAATCTTGACTCCCTAAGGTTCAGGTCGGGGTCACAAGCAAGAAACGTGAGCCAGGAGATAGAAGCAAAACAGCCAGTAGGCCTGATCTTTATTGTTGCAACAAGACTTCCCACTAATACAAAGATGGAGCAGCCGGAAGCCTCAATCAATGGGTTACATCAGTATTTCAATGTTTTCCAAAGTTTCCCATAATAAATCTTAGGATGCATCATCAAGTCATCACAGATATGTCACATAAAAGGTGTAGCCTTGGGTAGAACCTGAGATCGAGGCATTCCCCTCACTCAAATACAGCCTTTCACACTCACTCCATCACAGTACAAACGAAACTATTTACAGTTCCCTGGTCCCTGGGTCGAGTCAAATACACCCCTTGTCTTCATCCCACTATGGGGTGGGTAGGTACTGTGATTGAGGCGGCTATCTGTCTGACGCTCTTGGGGCAGGGTATCACCAGTCATCTCATTTGGAAGGTCCTGCAGACATGACTGTACATATCAGGGATTATGGTGGGCTCACTCACTCCTCCCCTTATACCTCACTTCCCTGGGTCCTAAATGCTGTTCGAACTGAGAAGATTGTTACAACAAGTGATTTCTTATGAATTTCTAAAGTTTTCCCATTGAGCCAGTACGTAGAAGAAGAAGAAGAAGAGGAGTTTGGATTTGATATCCCGCCTTTCACTCCCCTTCAGGAGTCTCAAAGCGGCTAACGTTCTCCTTTCCCTTCCTCCCCACAACAAACACTCTGTGAGGTGAGTGGGGCTGAAAGACTTCAAGAAGTGTGACTAGCTCAAGGTCACCCAGCAGCTGCATGTGGAGGAGCAGAGACGCGAACCCGGTTCCCCAGATTACGAGACTACCACTCTTAACCACTACGCCACACTGCGCCACATTTATCAGCGAAATGCTGCATTTGGTATTGACACTTTCTCTGTTTTCCTTTGTTGGATACCTGAGGCTCAGCCGGGAGTCGCGGGCTCCTTCTGCAAACTGAGCTGAGCTCCCCTTGCAGATGCAATGCCTTTGCAGATATGTTGCTGTTATTTTCTCTTGACACTAGAGAATTTGGTTTCACAGGTGAAAGGCAGGGAAATATCTCTGTGGTACCTGTGTGAGTGAAAATTTGTGTAGCGGAGACTCTTTGTCTCTGGTGTGGAGAGGCAAGGCTCATGGGGGGTGTCTCTCATCCCCCTTCCAATTTCCCTGTAACAAATACATGTGTAGCCACAGAAATCCAGTGTTGCCCCCAGTGACACGCAGACAAAAGGGCATTCTGGAAGAAGCAGAAGCGCGGGCCAAAAGCCAAGAGACAGTCATTGCTTACCTGAAGGAACATGATCTCCCGGAAGGTTCTCTGAAAAGAAACAGATACCATTGGCTGAGGTCGGAGTAGCTTCTCAGGTCCCAGTAAAGTCATACAATAAGGACGTCAACGTTCCACAATGCCCCACATCTTCTATGCCCTGCAGCCATATTGGCCAAGCTGGGGATTATTATTATCACTTAGTAATAATAACCACGATTCTATATACAATAGTAACTGCAAGAATAATAATATAGCCATTTATTATTTGAGCCTTGGGGTTGTTAAAAAGAGCTCTAAAACGCTGCAGCAGCAGCAGCTGTTCTTCTCATCCCTCCTCGACTCCCTCTGGTCACTTTCGCTCAGAGGGCGGTTTGTTTCCCAGGCAAAAATACACGACTCTCCCAGCCCGAATCCAGGTCCTGCCTGGAGCGACACCTGCATCTGGCCGCCTCAGGCGCCCGTGCCCTTGAGCGCCTTCCGATCTCTATGGCGATAGGTTTCTCCCTCTCCCTTTCTCTCTCACAGCATCCGGAAGGGACCCGGGGGGGTCATCTAGTCGAGCCCCTGCTGCGCCGCCATCAACTGCGGGCGTCTCCGGGGGGGGGGGGGCTTCACCTGAGCGTCAGTCCGGTTCCGGAAGGCGTCGAAGATTTTCTTGACGGCCACGACGGCGCCCGTCTTGCGATCGACGGCCTTCCAGACGATCCCGTAGGCCTGCGGGGGGGGAGCGGGGGGCGTCAGTGGCCAAAGGGGCAGCGCCCCCTCAGGTTAATCAATAGGAAGACGGGGGCCTCTGAACTCCTGGCTCCGCCCCCCGCGCTGAGGGGGGGTTAGGGGGGCTTGTCCTCCAGGCGGCGACCCCCCCCCCGCCCCACGCACCCCCTTGCCGAGGCGCCGCTTGATCTCGTAGCGCCGCGCCACCTGCTCCTCCACTTCGGCGGCTGCGCTCATTTTCGCCCGGCGGCCCGTTGGCTGCGGCTGCCATGGAAACGCCGAGGCGGGAGAGCGCGTGCGCGGGACGCAGCGTCCTTCCCCGCCCCCTCGCCCTCTGACCCCTGGCGGGCGCCAATCGCCGAGAGAGCCTCTCAAGGGCGCTTCGCGCGTGCGCTGTAGACGCGGCGAGACGCCCGCTCTCGCCCCGCCCCCTGACGCTGCTCATCAGCCGCGCTGGCATCCTCTTGTCCCGGTCTCTGCCCTGCTCTAGCCTCGACTTGCCGGCTGAGCGTCTGCTCTTGTGCTTGTGAACACCACTCCCCCCCCCAGCATTCTGCGGAGACCTGTACATAATAGGGGTAAAGGTAAGGGACGCGGGTGGCGCTGTGGGCTAAACCACAGAGCCTAGGGCTTGCCGAGCAGGTCGGCGGTTCAAATCCCCACGACGGGGTGAGCTCCCACTGCTTGGTCCCTGCTCCTGCCAACCTAGCAGTTCAAAAGCGCATCAAAGTGCAAGTAGATAAATAGGTACCGCTCTGGCAGGAAGGTAAACGGCGTTTCCGTGCGCTGCTCTGGTTCGCCAGAAGCGGCTTAGTCCTGCTGGCCACATGACCCGGAAGCTGTATGCCGGCTCCCTCGGCCAATAAAGCGAGATGAGCGCCGCAACCCCAGAGTCGGCCACGACTGGACCTAATGGTCAGGGGTCCCTTTACCCTTTACCTTTTAAAGGACCCCTGGGCGGTTAAGTCCATTTGAATTCGACTGTGGGGTGCAGAGCTCATCTCCACTGTCAGGCTGATGGAACTGGCATTTGTCTGCAGAGCCTTCCGGGTCAAGGGGCCAGCAGGACTGAAGCGCTTCTGGCACAATGGGACACCACAGCAGTGCCTGTCTCCTGGCGCTGGGATGCTTTGGAGCAGCTAGGTTGGCAGGAGCAGGGACAAAGCAACAGGATTCAAACTGATGACCTTCCAGCGCCACCAGCGTCCCATACAGAATAGTCTGCTGCTGGATCAGGCTAAAGGAGGCCCATCTAGTCCAGCATGCTGTTCTCACAGTAGCCACACAGGCGCCCATAATCAGAAAGCCGCAAGCATGACCAAGCGCAAGAAAATCTGTCTCCTCTTGCAGTTTCCAGCAACTGGAACCCAGAAGCCTCACTGTCTGTGACCTTCTGATTTTTGAGAAGTTTCCTCTTCTGAAGTAAAGTCGCTTTGGACTTCCTTGCCAGTTGTCTAAGTAAATACTTGTTGAATTGGATGGCGCTGTGGCTGGTTTTGAATCCCCCAACTGCTTCTCACCCCAGTCCCAGACCACTTAAGCCCCAGGGCAATGTCCTTGAGGAGGGCTGGAAATTTTGCCATGAGCAGAACACACATTTGCCACAACTCTTCTTCCTTTGAATGCCTCTTTGATTTCATTCTCCATATTCTGATTTCTTATAGTTGGACATGAAATGCTAACTGTTGAAGTGGAGACAAATATCTATTGAATCCTGTCTTATGCATTTGGGGTGGGCACCACTGGCACCTCCTTAGAAGTCAGTGTGAGGCTAGCCAAGGTCTCAGAGGAGCTTACTTGCAGCTTGGATGCAGTGGTGGGGTGGGCAGTCATGAGTGAAAAGCTCATTTGTTCAGGATGGATATCAGTGGCTCTCACTGGAGTGCCAGAGAAACATGCACTAGGTGGCCTTTGCAGGTGGAGACCCTTTCCCAGCAATGCAGCCTCCCACCCTCCCATTTCACCTAGCCAGGGGCCAGGGAGCCTGTGGCCCTCCAGACATTGCTGAACTACGGTCCTCATCATCCCTGGCCAGACAGACTGGGGCTGATGGGAGCTAGAATGCTCTGGAGGACAGGACTCGAACCAATGGCTTCAAGTTACAAGAAAGGAGATCATGACTAAGTATTCGGAAAAACACTCTGACAGTAAGAGCTGTTCGATAGTGGAACAGTCACCCTCTCCTTCCTTGGAGGTTTTTAAGCAGAGCTTGGATGGCTATCTGTCATGGATGCTTCAGCCGAGATTCCTGCATTACAGGGGTTGGACTAGATGACCCTTGGATCCCTTCCAATTCTATGAAGAATCAAACCATGCCTGCAGGACGACAGCCATCCCCATACCTATTCCTGAGCCACACAACTCTTCCCATTACTTGATCCCAAAAGACAACTCAAGCTTCGGAGCCCTTGTTCTCCTGTTACTGCAATCTAAATATATGACAGACTCCAGAATTGTATGTACATTTGCATAGTTTATTCCAGTCACAGAACTTATTATTGCTTTTAGTGCAGAATGTCAACCCTCCTGATACAGTATTTCTGTGCCCCCTCCCCTCTGCTGTGGCTTGGGCTGAGTGGCTCCAGTTGCCAGTCCCGTGGGCCCTGCTCCAGAGGTAGCTTCTGCAACTCAGTGGACAGCTGAATGCTACCCAGTTGGCATTTTAAGCAACTTACACTATTTCAATTGATGCAACAAACAAGAGGGGCAAACTGTGCTTCAGGACTAGCAGAGGCTTGTGGCTCTGCACATGAAGCCAAAGGGTCACGCAGGACACTCCACAGGCTTGGGCCTGTCTGCAGTCATTCATGGTCCCCTCTGCTCTTCAGTGCAATATTCCTAGCCTTCTGGGAATCATCTACTTTGATTCTTTCGTTTCTTCACTTCTCAAGACATTCACAACCCAAACCAACTAGCACCTGGCACAAGGCAATGATGTCCAGAAGAGACAGAGAACCCTGCAGCGGAATTGGAGCAAGGGGGGGGGGGACCCTTCAGTCCAGCACTGGGTTCCTTTCAGAGGCCCAGCAGATGCTCCTGGGAAGCCCACAAGCAGAACAGGAGCAGAACAGCCTCTCCCTGTGGCGACTGGTGTTCTTGGAGGCGGGACACGGCCCTCCTGACTGGCAGTCACCTTACTCTGCTCCATGAATTTGTAAGTTCATACAATCGAAAACATGAGAAATGCTCCAGCCTGGTGGCTGCCCATGCTTGTGGGTAGCATCCCCCTCACCCTGAGATTTGGGGAGAGGCCCCTTATGTTTGGGGAAGCAGTAATGGAGTGACAGCTCCCAAAAGGGACATGGCAATGCTGCTTTGCATGCTTCCACGGAAGTACTGCTGTGCTTCCTCGCCAAGAGAACCTGTCTTTAAAGGCAGCATGCAGAGAGGCAGTGCAAGGAGGAAAGGGAGGGACACCAGCTTCTCCGTGTTGGCTGCCAGCTTCTGACAACCTGCGTGGGTTTGGCTCTCGCCCTGAAAACCATCCTCATAAAGCAGTGGTGGTTTACATGCCTATTGGTTTAGTTCCAGGGGCATAAATAGTTGCCTCTTTTAAATGCTCCTGGTCCAGCATGTGTGGGCAATGGTTTTCATGAGACCCTCACTGCTGCACGGGAGGTGGGATTCCTGGCCGAGACCTTGCTGGCAATCCTTCCTGCAGGGTGGACAACTTGAACCACAGCCATTAAACATGCTTTGTGTGTCTGCTCCCCTTGCCGGCTGCTTCTGTCCGTGGCCTGATTCGCCTCTCCTCTTTCTCCAAAGCCTTTCCTGGCTGTGCTGCTCACTGAGACTGGTCTAACGGGAGGCACCAGGGACCTTCGCTGCCCTGGGGCATCCCTCTTCCACTCAGCCGCAGTTCCTGCCCCAGGTGGGCCAGCCGCATCTTGGCTGCTGCAGTTCAGAATGGAGGTCAAAGGAGTGAATGCTCCTCCCAGGGAAAGGGTTCCCTGCACACAGACAACGATCATTTCAGGAAGACTAAGCCAGCAAGCCATTTTCTATGTGGAAGGAAGAACATTTACTTATGAAGGAGCACTCTATCACATGAACCCCGCCTGCAGTCTGAAATGGAGCAGCCCACTTGAGTCTGCGCACCTCCAGACTCATGGGAGCAATTCATGCTGTAAATTCAGGTTTGCACAATTAAAATGATTCAAACCCCTCTCCGTCCCCCCAGCACCACTTAAAAAGAAAAAGCAGCCTTTGAGCAATTCGGAAAGTGATAGGGAAACCCACTGAAAAGTGGGGGGGATGAATGAATGATGAGCAGCAAGATGTCTAAACCAACCAAGATGGATGCTCATTGTTGTATAACTTCCCAGCAAGCAAATGAGAACAAATGCCCAATGAAGGCTGGATGCAGCCTTGTCTCCTGTGCAGGAGCTTTGTGGAAGCAAGTCAGGATGGAGGATGCTCAATAAATAGGGTGCCTGGGGGAACCCTGAGTGACAATGGAGGGTATCAGGATTGGGGCGGGAGGGGAAGTGTCAGAAGAAGGGTGGTGCAGAAGCAGCTACCTATGTGACGCAAAAGCCCCTGTCCTTCAGCAGAACTGCCGTCTCCTCTTCCTATCCTCACCCTGCCCAGCAGGGTTGCTTCTTCCTTCCTGCCAGGGCCTGGAGGAAGCCTCATCTGCCTTGCAATGGCGACATGGGCAGTGGTGGAAGTCAGCACCCAGCCAGCTCTACCAGCCTAAGTCTCAGCCTACCCTGCAATTGCAAATGCTGCTGTTTACACAGATCCCCTTGGCACCCCCAGCCCCTCAAGTGCTTTATCGACGAGAGAGAGAGAGAGAGAGAGAGAGAGAGAGAGAGAGAGAGAGAGAGAGAGAGAGAAGAAACAATCTCTCTGAGAAAGATCTGGTTAAGTGGTGGGTCCCCAGCGCTGGTCAAGTAGACATCTTCTGGTGCTGCAAAGGCCGCTGTAGACTGGCCAGTGATGCTTTCGCTGAGGTTGGCACTAAGCCAGAGAAAGGCTGGATCTTAACCCAAAAAGCAGCTTGGCACCCGCCAACTCCTGACACTGAAGCAGAAAGTTTGTCACAGAAAGCTGCTTTGACAGATGGTTACAGAACTCCATGTCAGCTGGGCTCCCCCTCCCCCCGACAGAGTTTGGTTTCAAGCAGTGCCTTCTGGTGCCCCTTTTGTCCCCCCCCTCCAGGGGCCCAGAGCCCCCCTACCACCAGCCCAGCCACCTGCTCAACCCATTCCACAGCTGGGGGGGTCAACACAGCTGTCCTGACAGGAGGGCTTCCCACCAGCATTTGTCCCAGGCAAAGCGGTTCTGGACCAGAGAGGTGAAGATGAGCAGCAAAATCAGAGTCACTTTTTTGTTTTGAATGTGCCCAGGAGCTTGGGCATGAATTTGCCCACCTTCTTGTCTTTGGCATCGGGCTCACCTTCCTCTTCGCCATGCTCATCCTTCTTGCAGAAGACCTCAAACCGGCTGTAAACCCGCTTCTCCTTCCTCATGCTCTCCATCCTTTTCAGGAGGGAGTCCCTGTCCTCCGAAGGGTCCCTCTGCAGATTCCGCCTGTGGCTGCCAAAGCTCTCTGACCGGAGGATCCCGGTGCTTCTCTCCTCAGCTCTGTGGTCCAGGCTGGTGGCCGACTTGGACAGCTCTGGGTTGCTGGAGCTCGGCAGCTGCCTGGCCAGCTCCGCTCGGTTCTTCTGGCTGTTAGCAGAAATCTGCTCAAGAATGACCTTTGTGTCATCCCGGAGGTTGCTGCTGTAGAGGACATTGGATGTGGATGAGGGAAACCGATGCTGAGGGGACTGGCTGCCTTTGGGGACAAGGGGGGAAGGAGCCGGCTTTGGAGACTTCTCTTCCTCTATCGCCTCCTGGAAGTCACCTTTGGACAGTCGCTTGAGGCCTCCTGCACTCGGCTTCTCTGGCTTCCAGCTCTCAGGGGTGGCCTCTTCTTCTGGCTTCTTCTCCCCTTTGGGGTTCAGCAGCTGCTTTAGCCTGAGAGATCCTTTCCTGAAAAACTCCCGTGGGCTCTGCTCCTGCTTACTGCCGTCTTCCTCTGGCTTATTGAGGGAGCTGTTGGAGCCATGAGCCTTGGAGGGAACTTCCACAGTCTGGGCTTGTTCTGCTTTCTTGAATTCTGTCTCGGGCAGATTCTGAGCTTCCCCTTTGAAGCAAAGCTTCTCCTTCCTTTCTGCAAGAGCTCGTTTCTGAGTTTCTCCAACAAATATGAGGTTCTCCTCTGGAAGACTGGGCTTGTTCTCTATTGGGTAGAACCGAGAAGCGAGCTTGTCCGTTTTACCGCTCATCTGTGCAATGGGATCCTTGCCAAGCACGTCAGTGAGCTGGCCAGGCGAGGTGGACTCTCCAAATGCCCTATCTGACTCCAAGTGCAACTTGTAGCTGCCAAGAGAGTCTTTGGAGTCTGACACGTGGCTCTCCAAGATCTTGTACTGCACCGACTTGGTGCATTTCCTTTCTGCATTCTGGGACTCTTCCTGCAGGAAAGAGGACATGGCCTTTGTGTGACTGACGGTCGTACTTTCTGAGTCTTTGCCCACTGTCTTATACTTCTCAAGTAGCTCAGCTACTTTGGAGGCGGTGGTGGTCTTGACTGTCTCGCTGTCCTTCGTCACCTCGCTGGATGTCTGCTCTTTTTGAATCATCTGGACTTTCTCAGCCGACGTGTTCGGCTGGTCCAATTTGGCAGCACTAAAAATAAGGGACGACCTGAGTCGTGAGCTCCTCTGAATCAAGGGGTTGATCCTGCTCCTGAAGGGATCCTGCTTCACCAAAGAGGCCTCCTCAGCTGGCCTCTCAGCTCCTGAAAGTGGCAGTGGGGATTTGAAAGAGGGGAGGAGGTCACTGGGGAACCTTGGGAGGGGCTCTGTGGGGCCAAGCCCTTCGTTGTAGGCCTCTGACTCCATGGGTGTCGGGAGACCCTCCTCTCCTGGGTCAGACTGGCACCCACTCAGGTAGGAGGAAATTCTCCAGTTGCGCAGCCCAGTTCGGTTCTCTTGCACTTTCTTGCCTTGATCGGAATCCTGGTCTTGGTCCTGCAGGAACAGCCTTTGTTCCAGGCTCTGCTTCTGGGTTGGGGAGGTCTGGCACATGAACTTTTGCCCCATGTTCTGTGTCCGGAATGAGGGCAGCCCAAGAGGGCCATTCCCAGCCACATTCACTTGGTCAGAGCCATGTCTCACTTCCTTGGAGGAATTGGAAGGCACGTAGTCCAGCCGCAGAGGGTAGCCCTCCTGGGGGAAACCGGATTCTACTTCCGGGCACCGGAAGCCGTCGGAGTAATCCTCCGCTTCGTTGAACCCGGGCCTGCCTCCCCTTATTCTCTCGAAGAGCCCCTGGGGCCTGCTGGCACCGTGGGGATGCTCAAACTGATACTGGTAGAACTGGTCTTTCTGAAAATGGCTGGACTGAATTTTAAAATCATCCAAATTGTTCATGAACATCTGCCTGGAAAACTGCTTTGAAGAAGCAAAGTTCTCAAAGGTGCCTTCTGCAAAGCTGTGCCTTTTGAAGGAGTCCATCTCCAGCTGCTTCGAGCGGAGAAAGCCCCGGATGGGGTCCAGCTGGGAGTTCTCCATCTCCACCTTCTTGGAATACATCCGCATCGCTGACCCTTCCAAGGTGTGGCGCAGCATGTCGTCTCTTCTGAAGGAGGACAGGAAGTACCTGTCTGGGTCAACCCTGTCCATCAGCGGCGAGAAAAGGTTGTCTTCCCGGGGGAAGAGCAGGGGGTGCTTCTTGGGGAAGAGGGGCAGGTTGCTGCCGTAGGGTGCCATGCCAAAGGGTGCCATGAAGCTCTCTGGCGCCTTCACCAGGACATTGGCAGGAGGAACCAGCGGGTCTGACTGGGCAAAGAGGATGCGGAACTCCTCGTCAAAGCTGGCCACCAACTCTCCCTGGAAGATGTGAGCGATGCTCCGGTGGATCTTCTCAAACGACCACATGAAGCTGTGGAGAAGCAGGCAAGAGATGGGCACGTTACTGCTGCGAGTGGCCACTCTGCCTCGCAGGGCAGGCGCGAGATGCCTCCTCCACTTCCCTGTACCCACAGGATACTGTGGGCACCTCTCCCAGAGTGTGACTTCCCCTTTGTGGAACTCCCTCCCCAGAGATATCAGGTGCCAGGTTAAAATAACTCTGCCTGTGCCTTCAATGGCCTGGAATTGGGGAGAGGGCTCCTTATTGCTGCTGTTTCCCTTTAATATCTTGCTGGTTGCCTCTAGTTCCAGAGGGCCTTGAGCAGTGCCTGCTTTTAAGCAGAATAATGTCTACTTATTAGTGATGTTGTATTAATGCTGAAATCCCTTTGGATGGTCTTTCAAATTAAAAGGCAGAATATAACTATTCCACATAAGAATGTACAAAGCCAGAGTCTTATAATCTAAGGAGAATTACAGTCGGGACGGGTTGTTTGTGCGAGTCACATCCAAGCCCAAGGGACCTCGCAATGAGAACTGGAGTCCTGGAACAGCAAAAGGCAGACCTACTTCTGCTATTTCTCTTATGCACCCCCCCATCCTCCATAAGGTCTCTGTGGGAACTGGACAGGGCCTCCCCACTACTGTAGCCCAAAGAGCTCTGGCCCAGCAAGGGGAATGGGAAATGCCCAACTCCTGCTCTGCCTTGAGAGATTCTGCCTGGACATCCAAAGTTTGCTGCAAGGCCCAGTTGCTCCAAGAGCAGATGGATTTCTGCTTGCCCTCCTGACTTAGGATCCTGGCCAGCTTCCCCACCCATGGCGGGCCCTCTCCACCCCAAGGCTCCTCCTTGGGGGCAGCTGGGTGGCCATTTGCACTTCTTCCTTCCTCCTAAGGCTCATCACAGCCCTCGATTGCCCAGGCGGCCGTCTCAGCTGAAGTCTGTTGCAGCAGGAAGGAGTCAAGCCACCTGTGGCCGCTCCCCTGCTCACCTGCCCTCCACTCACCTGTAACTCCCGCTCAGTACCACCATGCAATCCACCAGCAGGAACTTCTCCTTCACATGCCCCTTGAAGGACTTCCCAGTGCGACAGTAGTAGGTGGGGCCGGAAACTGTTCTCACCCGGAGGAACTGCAAGGCAAGAGAGGTATCAGGCAGCAAAATCCCCAAGGAAGCCACTGCTCCTCCCAACCCAGGCCGTTTAGCTGCAGGCTCCCAAGAGGCAGAGTTGGAAGGGATCCCTGGGGTCATCTAATCCAACCCACTGCAATGCAGGAATCAATGCAGGAGGGTGTGTGTGTGTGTGCGCGTTGCTGCATGGTTTCCTCCACTCTCTCATAGAGCTTCTACCCAGTGAAGCTGAATGTTGGAAGATTCAGGACAAAAAGAAGTCTTTCTTCCTGCAGAGCACTGTTAAAACCGTGGATAGTACAGCCTCCAACCTAGATGGCTTTAAACAAGGAACGGACAAACTCCTGGAGGAGGAGAGGGCAATTGATGGCTCCTGGCTGTCGCACGAAAGATGGAACAAACTGTTTCTTGCTGCTCCAAAGGTCAGGACCTGAACGGATGGATTCAAACCAACAGGAAGGGAGATTCCAACTAAACCTTATGAAGAACTTTTGACAGCAGAACGGATTCCCTCAGAAGGTGGTGGACTCTTCTTCCTTGGCGGTTTTTAAGCAGAGGTTGTGTGGCCACCCGTGAGGGATGTTTCAGCTGAGATTCCTGCATTGCAGGGGCTGGACTGGATGACCCTTGGGGTCCTTCTATCTCTGCAGCTCAACCATTCTATGATTCTAGAGCCACAGTGGCTCAACTTGGCCTCCAGAGCTGGAAGCAGCAATGCTTCTGAATGCCACTTGCTGGAGACCCCAGGAAGGGAGTGTGGCTGTGCTCGGGTCTCACTTATGGTCAACCACTGTGAGAACAGGATGCTGGACCCAATGGGCTCCCCTGGGCGCCTGATCCAACAGCCAGGCTCTCCTGGTGTTCTCAGAGCTGCCTGCACTGTTTGGGGTGCTTGGGTTTTGGGGTACCCAAGGGGCACAAAATTGCACCCTGTGTCCTAGTGCCACATTGCCCCATGGGAGCCCCTGCCCCCTCCTGCTGTGCTTACTTCCATGTAGTTGAGGTTGACTCTGCACTTGGCTGCCATGTCCAGGAAGAGCTGGGAATTCATCTCATCCAGCAGGATGTACACAGGAACCCTGCGGGCTGCAGCATCAAGCACTTCGCCCAGCAGGTCCACATCAGTGAATATGTCCATCACTATGGCAACCACCTGGAGGGAAGGCAAAAGGGCAGGTTAACACCTCACAGGACTCTCTTTCCATCTTGGGAAGCCAGAGGACTGACTTCCTGGGAGCAGCCTCAGGTGCCCTGGCAGGGCTCGGCCCCTCTCTCCCGCACCTGCCCTTTGAAGGAGCTGCCAGCCCTTGGCCTCCCATTCCCTGGCCAGAGCCAGAGCTCACAGGAAGCAGTGTAAATAAAAGTCCAGTCACCCTACGGGGGCCTTCTCTGCTGGGCCCCTGGGGTATGGAAGGCTTCGTTTTTGGAAATCTCAATAGCAAAACCTTAATAACAAAAAAAGGATCTACTGATAATAAGCAGTCTATACATGGAAGCAATGAATAACTGATGAGATTCAACAGTAGCCCCAAAGCTGACAGCTTTGTGCATAGCAGCCTGCCCCCCCCCCCCGCCAAAAACCCCATTTATACCAAGACTGAAAAGGCCAGGAAGTTCCCCTCACAGTTCTCATATATAATCACATTCCTATCTTGCTCTTCCTTCCAAAGAAGCCCAGGGCAGCAAGCAAGAAATGATAGCAAATAAACATCTCTCTAAAACAAGTCTAATACAATTGCAGGCTTGGAAGAATCTGCATGTGAAAGGCTTGCTGGAAGGAGGAGGTCTTTGGTAGGTGCTGAAAAGGAGCCTGTCTTGGTCTCCAAGTTGAAGGAATTCCAAGGGCCGGGGAGCCACCACAGCAAAGGCCCGACTTCTGCATTGTGTGGAAGTGACCTCCGGACAAGACAGAATCTGCACCTGGGACGTGGCAGACAGTCAAATCCGTAGGAGGGCTCCTGGGGTGGGTGGGGGAGGCAGGCAGGCAGGCAGGAAGAGGGACCCCCCCCAACAGCACATCCCTCTAGATCAGCACCACCTCCCGGTGGCCCCTAACTAACAAGCCCAGCTTTACTATTACTATTATTGATTACAATGATTAGATTTCTTACCTTCCCTTCATCACTTGGTCCCAGGGTGGGTTACAACAATATAAAAATGCAATGTTAACATCAGTTGAAACCATTTACAATGGATCCTAGCCAGCCCCATATCTTCCTTTACCTCAGAAGCCCTTGCTTAGCACCCTCCAAATATCTGGAATTCCTGTGTGCATGTTCCGTCTCTCTCCTTTGTAGCCTCAAGCAGTAAAACCCCTTCCTGTATTTCTGCTTTGCCAGATGGCTGTCATTTTGCAAATCTTCCCTTGTGGAGTCTTCTCTCAGCCTCCCCTCCCCTTGGGAGTCTTCTGGGCAGCTACCGCTGCCACCCCGGTCTCTGAGCTGCCCCCCCCAAGAGAGGTGCCTCCTCACACTGCCCTATAGGGGCCTGGGAAGCACCCCTTGGCCAGCCCCAGAGGCAGCATGCGCCTGGGGAGCTTGTAGCCAGGGCTGCTGAAACAAACAGCTGTACAAGCCTTGGGGAGGCAGAGACAAGAGAGGGCATCAGAGGAGGGAGGGAAGGAAAGAGGGACAGAGACCAGTGTTGCCTGCGGCACCCCTGCCCATCCTTCAAGGCACCCACAGCACACTGGTTGAAAACCACTGTGGTAAGTGCATCTGTGCCCTGCTGGGCAGGAGCAGACTTTGGGCGGGAGGATCAGATCTGCTTACTACTAGAAGACAAGATGGCGGTGGGGGAGAGTCAGCCTGGGAAATCTCAGGTGCAACAGATCTCACAACTTTTTTCAGAGGGAGGCTTTGTTGTTGTTGTTAATTTTCAGTGGCTACCAGGGTCAGAAACCTCTGAATGCCGCCTGCTAAGGAGCACAGCAAGGAGTGCTACTGCTGCTGCTTTTTCCTCTGCTTAATGGACATGATAGGACAGGCATGTACAACATGTGAGTTAAGGTGGTGTCAGCTCTTCCATTACAACACTCCTCCATAATGTTCCTCCTTTATTTATTTCTTTTTATTATTTTTGCAAAAGGTGCACATAATAGTCTTGGAACAGATCTCTGTTCCGATCTCAAATTTCACCAATAAGCTTTAAAAAGGGAAAGTGTGAGGCTTGGGAAGCATTTTTTTAAACAAAATATTGTTTTTTTATTTCCTATTACACTTTGGGGTGGATGTGTATACAAAAAGTGGAAATTGTGGCCTTTGATTAAGCATTTTTATAACTATCCAATTTGTCTCAGTGTTTGAGCTGCCTCTGAAGGGGTTGCTGTTACTCCTGTGTGTTTATTTGAGATCAGGAGTCCTCCTGAGGAGCACATAAGGGTGGGAGTCCACTCATTTAGTTAGGACAGAACGAAGCAAGTTCCATGGAGCCTTAAGGTGGAGGAGGACAGATGAAGGCAGACAAGGAGTGTGGGAGGAGGGAGGCCGGATGCAAGGAGCCCAGGGGACTCCTGCAACTTCCTTTAATCACTGCACAGAAGAGGGAACTGCTGTGCCTTGGGGGGGGGCAGCTTGATGCAGCGCCCTCTCACTTGAAATCCGACAGACACCATCCCTGCTATGTTAAAACTGTTTTATTTGAGAAAGTATTTGCACCATGAATGTTGTTCTGATGTTTTAATCTATGATGTCAATCTGTGTTTTAAATTTTGTAGACTGTATGTTTCCATTTTGAAAACTGCTTTGAGCCCCGGATTCAATGAGAAGCAGGCTATAATATTTTTAAAGTAAAAACACAAGCTTTTGGAAGTGTAGCTGATCATGCCATCTGAAATGCCCTCTTCCACCACTAAAGCATAGCAGCCCCCTCCTCCTTAGCATCTGGCCACATGGGAAAAAGAGGGATACTCATTCAACACAGAGAACAACCCTGTGCAGCTTCGCTCAAGCAAGTTCCACTGCTCTCAGGCTCTTGGGCAAGTTACATGTCTCTGAGTCACACCACTTTGCCTTCTGTGAAATGGGCTTTGATAACTGGTTCATCACAGCAGCAAATGCCACTAGCTTTTCCCACCGTGACCCCTGGTCTTGCTTATCACCAACTGCTGCCACGTCTGCTGCCTTGCCAGCCCATAAAGCATGCAGAGCCCTGTCTGAACTGGGAGCCAATGCAGCTCCTTCTTAAGGACCAGCAGTAGGGACGTCATGGAGCCCCCAAAGGCTCAGGGCAGAGAGCTTTCACGGCAGCAGTAATGTCAGAAACTGCTGGATCCTGCCCACCTCCCCCTTCCTTCCTTCCTCCCGCCCGTCCGCCTGCCTTTGGGCTCCTGCCAGCGTCCTTTTCCCACAGCCCCCTTCCTGATCTCTCACCTGCTGTGCTGCCCGGATCATCCTGCGCGCTTCCTCCTTGATGCTGGGGTTGTCTGGGGGTGGGGGCTGCACCAGAGTGGTCACCTCCGTCCCTCGAAACCCAAAGACCATAGGCCAGCCCAGGTCCAGCTCTGGAACGGCCAGGTCAGAGTTCATGGGCCAGTAAGTGCCAGAGGAGCCGTCCATGTCTGTGTCGTGGGGGCCGGAGTCTGTGCTGCCACCCCCGCCCTCCTGATGGGCATACTGGGGTTTCTGGATGTGCTGGGTGATGTGCTCCACCTCCGAGGGGCAGAGGAAGTCCGGGGCGCCCTCTTCGGCCAGAAAGCGGTGGTAGTTCTCCTCCCCGTCCTCGGCCAGCGTGTCCAGAGCGAGGCGGTAGTACTCCTTGTAGTGGGGTGGGAGGTAGTTGGGGTCCAGGGGGTTGTCGCCCTGCGAAGAGCTCTGAGACCGGCGAGCCATGGCGACAGATGGGGGCACTGCGGAGGGAAGAGGCAGCCGTGTCACAGCAGAAGAGGCCCAGAGCGACTCACAAAACGTGCCACCATCCCCTCCCTCTTAGGGTGGGATCCTAAGAGCAGGACAAAGAATTCTGAAATGGGTCCGTATCTGCTTTTTAGGTAACTATAATTTTAGCATAATTCCATGAGACAGATATTTTACGCACAGAAAGGATGACCCTCAGTCCCCTAATCAATGACTTAGCTACTGTTTCTACATCCTGTTTGCAAAACTCAACAGGGAGTGCATCTGGCCACAACTACGTCTGGCCGTTCAGCTCCCTGGCAATTGATTTATGCTATTTTTAAGATCTGTATCCTAATTTTCTTCATAAAATAAACTTAAGGAGGCTTATAAAAGCCATAAAGTACATAAATGCCATAGTACATAAAATACACAAATACATAAAAGCCATAAATGCACCTTATGCATACAATACGCGGAGTTCCAAATTACTAAAATAATTCTCATTCATAAGTACCAAGAGCAAGATATAAATATTCAGTATAAAATGGGGATACAGCTTGATGGGAGCATTGCAGGAAGTTGGACTGGATGACCCCTGGAGGTCCCTTCCAACTCTAATGTTCTGTGATTTTATTATTCTATCCTGGATGGTATGGAGAAAGAGGAGGGCAGAGAGCACGTCTCCCTCCCTCTCCTAATCCAGCACCCAGCAGGATCACCCATGATGGAACCTCCCAGCCCAGGTCTCGCCTGACACAGGGGCTCTTCCTGACTATTGTGCATATAAGCAAAACCACACAAAGCCAGAATGGTCCTCCATGGGAGGTAGAAGAAGCTCTGCAACGGAACTTGAGTCGAGCATGGATATTAAAGCATTTTAGATCTTAAAAGGAAAATAATAGATATGAAAAAATATATGAATGACAATGCAAAGATAATTGATGAGAAACTTGATAGAATGGGAAGCAAAATTGATCAAAATGCCAAAATTATTGTGGGACTATCAAGTCAGATGAATGATTTGGTAACAAAAAAGTGGAATTAACAAAAATAGTCCAAGACCTTAAATGCAAATCCCAAAATCTATAAGAGGCAGCTAAGAGAACTCAGAATGAAAGTAAGGAAGTGAAAAGGGAGTGTGACAAGATGAAAAAGAGACCGCAGAACTGAAAGAAACACAGGAAGCAGCACTGGATGCAACAGCAACATTACAGATGCAAAGGAGGGGGAGGATTTAAAGATTCAGAGGAGCAGATTGAGGAGAAAACTACGAAAGAGTTGGCCAAGAGGTTAGATTTGGATGAACAGGTGACGTCTCAAGGTATAGAAAAAAATATTCAGAATTAGATCAAGTGTTGTTGTTGTTTAGTTGTGTCCGACTCTTTGTGACCCCATCCATGGACCAGAGAACGCCAGGCACCTCTGTCCTCCACTGCCTCCCGCAGTTTGGTCAGACTCATGCTGGTAGCTTCGAGAACACTATCCAACCATCTCGTCCTCTGTCGTCCCCTTCTCCTTGTGCCCTCCATCTTTCCCAACATCAGGGTCTTCTCCAGGGAGTCTTCTCTTCTCATGAGGTGGCCAAAGTACTGGAGCCTCAGCTTCAGGATCTGTCCTTCCAGTGAGCACTCAGAGCTGATTTCCTTCAGAATGGAGAGGTTGGATCTTCTTGCAGTCCATGGGACTCTCAAGAGTCTCCTCCAGCACCAGAATTCAAAAGCATCAATTCTTTGGCGATCAGCCTTCTTTATGGTCCAGCTCTCACTTCCCTACATCACTACTGGGAAAACCATAGCTTTAACTATACGAACCTTTGTTGGCAAGGTGATGTCTCTACTTCTCAAGATGCTGTCTAGGCATCTCAAGATGTCTCATTCTCAAGATGCTGTCTAGATCAAGTGTAGCCAGAGCTAATAATTGGCCTGGTGAGTGCCTGGTGTCCTTTACATCAATTGCCATCAGAGACAAAGTGCTGCAAATGAACAATAAAAGGAAACTGAGAATAGATGAAAGAGACATTGTCATTCTTAAGGAAAACCCTGTTAGGCTTTGGAAAAAGAGACAGCTACAAACCTCTTGCTGAAGCCCCAAATGCAAACTCTATAGTTTACAGAATTCCCAGAGGGTATCTCCTCCTTTTTTAAAGGAAAGAGACGTAGGTGCTTGATGGCGGAAGACACCAACAAATTCTGGAGGAAGTATTAGAAGGAAATGGGAGGGGGAAAACAACTAGTGGGAGGAGTGGACGACACGGACGTGGCAACGTCAACAGAAGGAAATTAAAGAGATTGGCCAAAAGGAGTGATTTAAGCATCACTCAAGGGCGTTAATAAATTGTTTATATTGTGTATTTACTGTTTTTATTTCTGTGAAGTGAAGATACAGAAGATTGCCACCAGGATTGTAAATGGACTTAATGATAAAGCCAAGAGAAACAGAGTAGAACATATCCTAACTAAACAAAAATGGGAAGTGATATGGGAATAAATTGGGGAAAATGAAAAAGAATTATTTAATAACCCGGACAGTGAACTAATCAAACAAAATATTAAAATGCTCCAGACACAATTCTCAATGATTATTAACCAAGAGATTGAATGGAAAATCAAGTTGCTAAAACATGGAAGCTTTAAGTTTGCAAATAAACCTGGCAAACTATTAGCTTGGCAACTTAAAAAACAAAAGCAGAATGAAAGGATCATAAACAAAATTAAAATCAGAGAAAAGAGTAACAGATGACCCAAGGAAATAAACAGAAGTTTTGTAAGTTTTTACAGAGAGCTATACAGGGAGGGAACAGACAATCACGACAAAAAAGAAGAATACCTAAAGCAGAAGAACTTACCAAAGATTCTAAAGGAGAAAATCAGCCTCCTAAATTCTCCTATTACCGCATTAGAAGTTCAACAGGCAATTTAAAAAGCGAAATCAGGGAAGGCCCTGGGCCCAGATGGCCTACCCGCAAGCTATTATAAAAAGCTAGAAGAACCCCTATTCCAACCATTAAAGGATATGATGAACAACATAGTAAAAACTGCCGGAATCATGGACAGAAAGTTATATAACCCTATTTCCTAAGCAGGGAACTGATCTAACAATTGTCTCAAACTACCAGCCAATTTCCCTTTTAAACAATGATTATAAATTATTTGCTGACATACTTTCGGAAAGACTGAGAACGATTCTTAAATACAACATTCACGAAGACCAGGCCGGCTTTCTCCCTGGACAACAGATGCAAAATAACGTCAGAAATGTTATCAATGTGTTGGAATACTTAGAAATCAGAATTGACAAACCAGCAGTATTAATGCTGGTTGATACAGAGAAAGCCTTTGATAATATCTCATGGAGATTCATGAAAAGAATGATGCAACTAATGGAGTTTGGTGAACAGTTTTGTAAAGGAATTGAGGCTATATATTGTTAAAAGAAGAAGAAAATCAGTTGAAATTTTAAAAAATTAAAGAAATCAGGGCATAATGTCAGGGAAGAGTTAGAAGTTTCCAGTTTCTCAGAGGGAGAAAGCATTCCCCAAGGGGGGAAGGAGAGCAGTGAATCTAACAGAAGGGAGCAAGAGGAACAAGAGGGAGGGACCGGCTGTTCCCAGGAAAGGCAAGGGTTCAGTTCTAGCTCAGATTGGGAGGAGGGGAGATACAGGCCAGCTCTAGCCAGGAGGGTAGAAAAAAGAGGGGAAAGCGAAGGGAAGGGCGCCTTCGCCATTTTGAGAGTGGCTGGTCATGGAGAAGCAGAGCTCAGAAGGGATCTGAAAGAAGTGACTCTGAGGAATGATATTTAAGAACTGTTTATAAGATTGTTTTGTTAATACGCAATAAAAAGTTTTATAAAAGAACAAGAAGCGTTTGTGTGGTGATCTGAAGAGGACAACGACCAGGCCTGACACACACCTGTCAGGTTGGCTACAATATCACCAACTTCATGAGATATTTAAACTCAACAAAAGAAATGGCTTTGAGACAGAACCCTCCAGATTGAAAAAAGAACTGAAGCTCTCTCCAAAATGGACCGACTCCTTCTTGACTGGGAAGTCAAGGAAGAGGAGGCAAAATCAGTAATGGTTAAATGGGCTCAAGACTTGAGTCACAACATCCCTATGGATGCCTGGGAAAAACTATGGAAGGTAGACATGAAGTTCACTGCATGTTATGATAGCCATGTTCAAATATATAAAAGGATGTCACATAGAGGAGGGAGAAAGGTTGTTTTCTGCTGCTCCAGAGAAGCGGACACGGAGCAATGGATCCATACAGTGGTGCCTCGCAAGACGAAATTAATCCGTTCCGTGAGGCTCTTCGTATAGCGGTTTTTTCGTCTTGCGAAGCAAGCCCATTGACAGCTTAGCGGATTAGCGCTACAGCTGTCAAGCGGCTTCCAGCGATCAGCTGTTAAGCGGCTTATCAGCAGAACAGCTGATAAGCGGCTTAGCGGTTTAAGGGCGAAAAAAGCAAAAAAAACCCGCGGGGGGATGCAAGATTTTTTTCGTCTTGCGAAGCAACCCCATAGGGGAATTCGTTTTGCGAAGCGCCTCCAAAACAGAAAACCCTTTCGTCTAGCGGGTTTTTCGTCTTGCGAGGCGTTCGTCTTGCGGGGCACCACTGTACAAGAAAGAAGATTCCACCTAAACATTAGGAAGAACTTCCTGACAGTAAGAGCTGTTTGACAGTGGAATTTGCTGCCCAGGAGTGTGGTGGAGTCTCCTTCTTTGGAGGTCTTTAAGCAGAGGCTTGACAACCATATGTCAGGAGTGCTCTGATGGTGTTTCCTGCTTGGCAGGGGGTTGGACTCAATGGCCCTTGTGGTCTCTTCCAACTCTATGATTCTATGATTTCCCCATGGCCCACCATAAAGGGGGAGAACTATACAGTGGTACCTCGGGTTAAGAACTTAATTCGTTCTGGAGGTCCGTTCTTAACCTGAAACTGTTCTTAGCCTGAGGCACCACTTTAGCTAATGTGGCTTCCCGCTGCCACCACTGTGCGATTTCTGTTCTCATCCTGAAGCAAAGTTCTTAACTCGAGGTAATATTTCTGGGTTAAAAAGGTAAAGGTACCCCTGCCCGTACGGGCCAGTCGTGTCCGACTCTAGGGTTGTGCGCCCATCTCACTCAAGAGGCCGGGGGCCAGCGCTGTCTGAAGACACTTCCGGGTCACGTGGCCAGCGTGACGAAGCTGCTCTGGCGAGCCAGCACCAGCGCAGCACACGGAAACGCCGTTTACCTTCCCGCTATAAAGCAGTACCTATTTATCTACTTGCACTTAAGGGTGCTTTTGAACTGCTAGGTGTGCAGGAGCTGGGACCGAACGACGGGAGCTCACCCTGCCGCGGGGATTCGAACCGCCAACCATGCGATCGGCAAGTCCTAGGTGCTGATTTCTGGGTTAGCGGAGTCTGTAACCTGAAGCGTCTATAACCCGAGGTACCACTGTAGTACCACAGGGGGTGCATTCATGGTTAGGGGGCTTGCTTTTTTCTAACTAGAAGCCACACCTGTTCTGCTTGCCATTAGCTAAAGGAAGGCCCATCCCTCACGCCTGCACCGCCTGACCCTTGCCAAGGTTCTCCTGCCCTATGCCTTGCCCACCTCAGCAGGAGCCCCAAGGGTGATGACTTGACTAGCGAGGTGAGGCGAGAATATGCTCTGCAGAATATTCTCCACAAACTATAAATTCTAATGTAAGAACCAGTTTTACACACCACATTTTAAAAATCCAGTAAATAATAAGTCAAGCTGTGATATTGCCAGTGTAAGTAATGAATAATGATTTTTTAAAATTTCAGTTACATTACTGAGCACTTTTGTCATTCACCATTGACAGTTCTGAAATGTGAGCTACAGAAAACATTTTTTGTTTGTTTTAAAAATGCTATTCATTTAATTTGGTGAACATTTTAATTCGTATGTATTTCAACTATATGTAATAGCCTTTTTTCTATTTTGGTGTGACCTTATTCTTAGCAATTCTATACCCTTGGCCATACTGTGACCGTATATATTTATTTTTTACAGAAGGTAATTTTAATGCTTTATACACTTAAAAGTACCTAGGCCTATGTGTATCAGCATGTGAGGTGGCCTTGATTTAAACAGTTGACATTTCTATATTTTTATTTAGTGCCAGTAACTGGTTTTTGCAGTGCCATTCAATGGTACATGGTGATGTTTATCAGAAACTGACATACTGAAATATATTATCATATAATGATAATGTATTTAATGTCAATGGCTTCTTTTTTATATGTATGCATATAGTTTTATTTAACAAGCTGTGTTTTAGTCACCGAAACAGTTACAGTGATGCCCCGCAAGACGAATGCCTCGCAAGACGAAAAACCCGCAAGACGAAAGGGTTTTTCGGTTTTTGCGTCGCTTCGCTAGACGAATTTCCCTATGGGCTTGCTTCCAGGACCTCTTCTGAAGGCTGGCGGGGGGCAAAAGTCTTTGTCCCCCCTGCCTGCCTTCCCGGGGGCTTTTAAATCGCCCCGGGACAGCGGAGAATGTCCCGGGGTTTTTTAAAATGCTGGCGGGCGGCAGCGAAGGCTTCGCTGCCGCCCGCCAGCATTTTAAGATCGCCCCGGGACAGCGGAGTCTTCCGCTGTCCGGGGCGATTTTAAAGTGTTGGCGGGCGGAAGCGCTGCCGCCCACCAGCATTTTAAGATCACCCCGGACAGCCTCTGCTGTCCCGGGGTTTTTTAAAATGCTGGCGGCGGCAGCGAAGCCTTCAGGAACAACCCCGGGACAGCGGAGGCTGTCCGGGGCGATCTTAAAATGCTGGCGGGCGGCAGCGCTGTCGCCCGCCAGCATTTTAAAAAACCTCGGGACAGCGGAGAAGTCCTCTGCTGTCCCGGGGTTTTTTTAAAATGCTGGGGGTGGGAAGAAAAGCCCTTGTCCGCCCCCCCAGCCTTCAGAAGAGGTCGGGGGACAGACTGTCCCTGGACCTGGTCTGAAGGTGGTTTCCATAGGAACGCATTGATTTTCAATGCATTCCTATGGGAAACCGTGCTTCGCAAGACGAAAAACTCGCAAGACGAAAGAACTTGCGGAACGAATTAATTTCGTCTTGCGAGGCACCACTGTACTGTGTTAGAACTATCAGAAGCACAATATAGCCTATTACTGAATTTCCTTGTATCAAACTTTAACATGCCAATTGTATTTTTTTACTTGTCCTATAACATGTACATGTTCTAATGGAAGAATAAAATATGATTTAACTGCTGAGTTTCCTCATACGAAACCTTAACATGACAATTACTGGTGCCATCACCTTATTATATCATTTTCAATGCATTAAAATGAATATTCTCCTATTTTAAATGAAAATTCACTAATATTCTCATTGATTGAGAAGATTATTCTTGAGAATTTAACATCACTAAACTTGACCAACAGCCCATTGCTCATGCACCGGCTTCCCTGGCCATGCGCTGGCCAGCTGCCCCCCCAAAAAAACTCCTCCATTCCTTTCCTGTGTTCCCAGAAGCCTCTCAGACCTTGCCATCTCCAGTGCACTTAAGACTGGGAGCTCCAGGTTTTCCTCCGTGCTCAGTGTTGCTGGCACTAAATGTACACCCAGTGAGAAAGGAGGGGTGTTGGGGTGGGGACACACAAAGCGCAGCCCCTCCTGATTCTGGCTGCTCACCTTCCAGCTTGCCAAGAGCAAGAGGAAACTGCTCGGCTCCAGGCTCTTGGGGGAGCCAAGCCAACTCCGAGCGTTGAAGGCAAGCTCCAGAGGTGCCCTGTGCCCACCGGAGGGGACCCGCCTGGCTTTGCTGACTGGGGTCCCGCTGGCCTTTGTGCTTCAGGACGGCTTCCCTCAAGCAGAAAGTCTCCTTCCGCCCCTGGCTTGGCTACCTGCTCTGGCAAGTGATGGTCGCGCAGTGGGCTCCCTCCTGGCAGCCCCAGAGCCCGGGCTCTTGCCAGGGCCTCGTCTGCTGGGCTCTGGAGCTGCTCCTTCCTGTCCCGGCCTGTACCAGCAGGGCCTGTTGCTACGTGCTGCAGCTGCTGCGGCTGGTTCCCAGCACCACCGGGTGCTCCCTTGCGAAACTGGCTTGGCAGCTTCAGACACACCCAGCTGCATGGAAACTGAGAGAGAGGGTGGGGTGGGGGAGGCAGCCCTTGGCTGGGCCCAAGCACAGCCAGAGAGAGGATCGCTGGAAGCCAAAGGATGGCCTCCCCTCACACCTGCCTCTAGGGGTGCGGCTGGTTGGCCTCAGCAGCTGGGGGAATCTCCTGACCCAGCAAGTCAAGCTTCTTCAGGAATACAGGCTGCCTCGGAAAGGCCAACTTGCCAGCAAATGCCACTGCCCCACAGAACACAGGCGGGCACCTGGTGGCCGGAAACCTCCCAGTCCCAGCACAGCACCGAAACGCCCCCCTCCCAGGTGAGGGTGGTCCGGCTTGGGGCTCAGGCTGGCCTTGAGCTTTTCCTCTGAAGACGAGACAGAGGCCTGGGGGACATCAGAACATCAGACCAGTGGCCCATCTAGGCCACCATCCTGTTCACACAGTGGCCAGCCTTCTGCCCTTGGCTAGGGACATGGTAGGCATGGAGTGGGCAGCTGCCTCGCCATCCTTCCAGCAATACATGTGCCAGGGCTGCGCCTGGGAGTGCGAAATTCAGCTCCCTGCTCTTCCTCCGAGGCAGGAGGCCAGGGAAGCATGTCTGCCTTGCTCTGAGCAGGGGGCTCATGGAGCAGCCCCCCCCTCCCGGCTGGGTGTTTCCCCCACAAACACAGCCCTGCATTCCTCTGGGTGTTACTTTCTGTGCAGCCACATGCTCTCATACCCCTCTCTTAGAAATTCCCCAAGGGGGCCGGAGCCCCACTTCCCACCAAGCAGGGGCGTGATGGGCAAAGGGGGAGTGGGATGCCACAGGACTGCTCCAGACCTCTTACATGAGGGTCTTGGGGAAGCATCTGGTGGCCAGACAGAGACCCCCTCCCCCCGTGGGACAAGCGGACCCCTCTCCGCCTTCCTCACACACGAAATGAGCTCACCCAGCACCTCTGAAGCCAATGGCCTAAGCGGGGGTTTGCTTGGGTGCCTGCATAGAGAGGGAAGAATTATCCCAAGGCCACGTTAACCACAGAGTTTCCAGGCAGCCATGACACATGTAACTTCTCCATTACTTTAGAGGCCTCCGCCTACATTCTGTGGACACATTTGAGGCTTCACATTTCAAAGGCTGGTGCAGAATTTGGCACCTTAACCACCTCAGCTTTGGGTTTAACGTAGCAAGTTGCTAGCCCCCAAGGAAACGCGGGCTCTTATGAATGGGGTGCACAGTTCCCTCTTGTTCTGGGGCTGAAGGGGCACAGTCTTGGTCACCCACCAGGCCATGCACACCCAAGCACCAACTCACACTGGCTCCCCCCACCCAATGACTGAGAGCAGGCTAAGACCAGCCTCCTGGCGGGTGGAGGGCAAGGAGAAGGGTGCCAGGCCAAGGTGGGAGCCCTTGGAAAGTTCCCAGTAACGGTCGGGTGTCCCTCCTTTCAGCTCCTGATGCAACCAAGAACCTGGACAGCAAATAAATAAAGCCCCAGAGGACCCTGAAGAGGAAGCAGCGCTCACAAAAGTGGGTTGCCCAGTGAACTCCACATCTTTCTCACAAACGGCAGATGAGGCAGCCGACCTGCCTTTGCCTCGGTCATCCTGCTCTTGTAAGACAAGACAGGTTGGCTCCTCTGTGCCAATAAACAAATACAGCCACCTGGAGAGCTATAAATGGGGGGGGGCACTCCCTCATGTGCAGCTGGAGGTGGGCTGCTAGCAGGACCAGAAGGCAGCCCTGTTCTCCCTGCCTGTGATTCCCAACAACTGGTCGCCTCCTCCTCCACCCTCTTGGAAAGCCATCCAAGTTGGTGGCCAAAGCTACACCTTGCAGGAACCAATTCAATACTGCGATGCAAAAAGGACCTCCTTTCGTACGTCCTGAAATCTTCCAACATTTGGCTGCACTGGACAACTCCAAGCTCCAGTTTTAAAACAGATGAAGACCTCTCCCTATTCACTTCCTCTCAATGCGCATAATTTTATACCCCTTGTTCAAATCTATCACTACTCCCCTTTCGCTAGAAAGCCCCAAATATTGCAACCTTTCCTCCTAGAGGACTTGCTCCACCCCCACTCTTTTCTTCTAGAATAATTTTTATTAAGTTTTCAATTTTACATTTCAAAATAAACATTTTACAAACTTCAAAATATCCAAAGACTTCTCTTCTTCTCCTTGCATGGTTCATTTTACATGTCATATGTTCCTGCATATTTTACTATAACCATTGAAATCCGTTTTCCACTTTTACATCAATCAAATATCATATACACTGTTGAATTTCTCTTAATGCTGCCTGCGTTTTCAGTTGTGTAGTTATTTCCCATATATTCAATAAATGTTTTCTACTCTTCTTTAAATATATGTCCTTCTGGCTGTCCTGTTCTATGTGATAAATCTGCAAGTTCTGCATATTCTATCATCTTAAGCTGCCAGTCCCTTTAGTTGGGACCTCGCTCACTTTCCATTTTTAGGCTAACAAAACATGGGCCGCAGTTGTTGCACACATAACTAACCTTTTCTGACACCTAGGAATTTCTGTCTAGATTATTTCCTGTAAAAAGTTCTCAGGGTTGTTTTTTTTTGGGAGGGGGGAAGAATCTTAAACATTTTTTCAACTCATTATAAATCACTTCCCAATATACTATTACCTTTCTACATGTCCACCACATATGAAAGAAGGTTCCCTCTCACCCCACTCTTTTCTGAACCTTTTCTAGTTCCACAATATCCAGTTCCACAAAATATCCTTTAGACTACCTCACAACACAATCCTAAAACGTTATTTTTAAAAATTGAAATTGAAAACCAAGCATAAAACAAAACCATCACACAACACATGTATGAAATACTGGTGTGGAGCATAGACAAAAAGGTGGCCAAATAGATCTGTAATACATTCTAGACTTTGGGTCTAGAATGGGTCTAGACTTTGGGTCTAAGTGGTACCTTGGTTTAAGAACAGTCCGGTTTAAGAACGATTTGGTTTACAAACTCTGCAAAACCGGAAATAGTGTCCCGGTTTGTGAACTTTACCTCGGTCTAAGAAGGGAATCTGAACGGTGGAAGGGCACTGGCAGCGGGAAGCCTCATTAGGGAAAGCTCACCTTGGTTTAAGAACGGACTTCCGGAACCAATTAAGTTCGTAAACTGAGGTAGCACTGTTCTACAAATTATAACTAAAAAAGTTAAAAAACCCATAGGGGGACTCTTTTCTAATCCGGCTACACAGGAGATGGCAACTGCTATGTTGGCTCCCAAATGCAATGGGGCAGAATGGGGCCTTCCAACCAATCAGCTCAGGTTGGCTCCAAAGTGTGCAACTTGTGCATTTTGCAGCTCTCACCAAGACAGAAAACTGGTGTTAACTTCAGGCAATGGCTCCTCTTGCGTGAATCTCACCCTGCCCATGACACTCTCTGTGGAAGTCCTGCTCCAAAATGCATCTTGCAGGGGGGCGAGGGGGAGGGTCTTGGTAGCAGCCCCAATGCGCAGCCCCGTCTCTGCTCTCGCCTGGGACGACTAGGACACTTGCAATCAGATCAGAGCCTCAGCTGGGGACCTTGAGAGCAGGCTGCTCAGCTTGGCTTTTCTTATTGTTTTGTGATTGTTTTTCAATCATTATACCCATTTCTTGTTTCAATTCAAAAATTAAATTACACTCAGACACCACTACGGTGGGCCCTGTTCATTCAAAGTTAGCCAGAGCAAAATGACGGTTGGGGGTGGGAGAGAAAGCAGGTGAGGGGACTTCACAGGTGTCTGCAGGGGGCAGCCCCCCCTTCTTCCCTCCCCCTCCATCTTGGGAGACAGACCCACCATTCTCCCACTTCTCTGGCTAGAAGCTGAAGCCCAGATAAAGTGCATGTGTGTGGGGGGGGGCGTTGCTCAGAGGAACACTGGCCTGCAAATGTTTTGGGGAGCCCTGGCAAGCAGAGGGGGGTCCGATGACCCCCCAGGGCCAGCTCTTGAGGCTGGACAGGCGGGGGGGGGGCGCTCCCAAGCGGGCCCACCTGCCTTCCTCCCGGGACAGCTGCTGCCCTGGAAGGGCGGAGGCCAGGAAGGAAGGAGGCAGACAAGCAAGCAGTTCCTCCTCCTCCTCCATAGAATCGTGGTTTGAGAGGGAGCCCAAGGGTCATCCAGCTGAGCCCCCTGCCCTGCAGGACTCACAACTCCAGCATCTCGGACAGGTGTCTCCCCCCCCCCCCACCTCCGCTTCCCGAAGTGCCGCTTGACCTGAAGTCGGCGGAGAGAGGAAGGCGCTGCGCGGAGTCCCGGCCGGGAAGCTTTGCGGCCGCTCCCGGGGAAGGGCAGGCGGGGCGGCGGCGAGCTTCGCCGAAGCGCGGCCGCACCCAGCTCGCCGGGCCAAGCACCTGCCGGAGCCCGGCCCCGCACAGGGCTCCGCGGTCGCCGGGCCCGATGGGCGAACCAGCCAGCGCCGGCCTGCCCCGGCACGCCGAACGGCGGAGCCGCCGGCACGTGTCGGGGCAGGAGCCGGCACTCCCAGCCGGCGGGCGGGCGGCCGCCCCGTCTCTCGCGCGGACCGGGAGCCCGGCGCCCCTCCGGCCTCCGGGGACCCGTCACCATGCGCCGGCGGAGGAGCCCCGACAGTCCAGCCCCGCGGCAGACGGACGCTCCTCGGTCCTGCCCCGGCCCGGGAGGGGGGCCGACACCCCCGCGCCCACCTCCGCTCCCGGCCTTGGCCCCTCGAGAGCACCGCCCGTCCGCCGCGGACCTCGGCCCGTCGCCCATACCGCGCGGCCGGCGGCCCCATTTCCCCGACGGCAGACGGAGACGCCGCGAAAGAGGGGCCCCGGGATCCCGGCCTTTCCCGGCTGCCGCTCCGGCCGCGGCCCCGCCGGGCAGCGCCTACTGGAGCGGCCGGGCGGCCAAGCGTCCGCCGGCCTCGTCGGGGGCGCCCGCCTTACCTTGCCAGGTGAGCCGGGCAGGCGCGGGTCCTCTTTCGGGCAAGCGGGCGGCGCTGCCTCTCCTCCCGCGACGCCTGATTCACCTCGGCGCAGGCGGGAGCCAAGCTCCACCCAGGGCAGCGCGGGGCGCGGAGCGAAGTTGGCCGGCCAAGTCGGCCCGAGGGGGAGAGCGAGATAAGGCGCGCCTCCCTCCCTCGCTCGGCACATTCCTGATGCGCCGCCTCCGCCTCCCGCGCCTCCGCCCTCGCCGGGCCCGGCTTGCCCAGGTTGCCCTGCCCTGCCCGCGGGGGACGGGGCTTCGTCGCCGGCCCTCCCGCCTCCGGGGACCCCGCTCGCCGGGCAGTCCCTGAAGGGGAAATCCCCTCGCGCGCTCCTGCCTAAGTTAGGCTGTCCTACAGGGAAAGCATTCCCACGTAGAAAAACGCGTGTCGGGCTCCGGTGGGGCGTCTCGGGGAGCCATCAATCCTGAGGCTCGGCGAGACTGCTTTGCTCGGAGGAGGAGCGTTGGCGAGGCTACTAGTCCTGCATTGCGGGGGGTGGACTAGATGACCCTTGGGATCCCTTCCACCTCTGCAATTGCAGAAGCGAGGCTTCGCGGCCCATTTCACGGGCCCGGCGTCCCAGTCCATGAATTCGTACAAAAGAGGCTTCTGTTGTTCCCCGCGCAAAACCCTTTTCTATTTGCGACACATTTTTTATTGATTAGATTTCTCCTGAAGGCGAGGGGCTGGCTCGGCGGCACGTGGACAGAGGCAGCAGCCGGGGCTCCCAGCGGGGCTCCCGGCCGGGCAACAGCCCCAGGGCTTCCGCCCAGCGGAGGGGCGCTTTCCGGGGCTGCCCTGCTCGGGCTCCGTGACTCACCCACCCGGCCAGCCCGACGGCCCCGCCCGGAGTCCCGCCGCGCAGCCCTGCGGGGTCTCCGGCGAGGCGGGCGGGCCCCTCCGTCCGCCAGGGCTGGGGCTGCTGCCGGGAAAGGGCCCGGGAAGGGCGGCGAGGAGGCGCCTGCCTCGAAAAGGGCGGCCGCCCCGGGGCACCAGGCGGGCCGACACGGATTCCGCCGCAGCAGCGAGGCGGGACGTTTCGTCCGCGAACAGCGCCGCGTCACGTGTGCAGGTGCCCGAGCGACGGCTGCGCGGGAGAAACGGCGGGGCGGGCGGGCGGGCGGGCAGGCGCGGCGCTGTCACGTCGGGACGCGCCCGAAGTCTCCCTCCCAACTCCGCGCCCGGGAGGGGCGTGGCCTCTCCGCCCGCCGGGCCAGCCGCACATGCGCATTCCGCCCCTTTTGCCGTTGCGCGGCGACGCTGCGCGCGGCCCGAGGGAGGAGCGGGTGAGCGGCGAGGGAGCGGAGGGGAGGCCCGGACCCCGAAGGTGCTCCGGCCGCGGCCGAGCAGTGGGGTGGTTATTAATCCCCGGTGGCTGTGATGCATCGGGGCGGGGGGGGGCGCGGGGGGGCGTGTATAAGTTGCTTTGCTTGGGGCCAGACGAGGCGACTAACCCGTGTCAGAACTCTTCCGAAATGCGCTTGTCACGGGTCCAGTGGCGTCGCGCGGGTTGTCAGCCCCCGGGGCAAGGCAAGTAAGGTGCGGCCCCTAACCCTGACCCCCCACTGGACGGGTCTCCACACCAAAGACCCCCTGGCGGCTCGGCCCAACCCTCTCCTCTCTCCGGCCCCGGGAGCCTTTCTCGCGGGCAGCTTTCCTGGGTCCTTGGCCCGCAGGACTGAAGGGCTTTGGGCGCCCGGCCGGCAGGGCCCCGTGGCCGAAGCCGGAGCGCCGGGAGCTCGTTGCGATGAGGTGAAAGCCCAGCCTGCAAAACAAGGCTTGGCCCCTCATGCTCCCTTCACAGCATCGGTCTTTTCTTATTAAAAAAATTATTGAGTTTTTCATTTTTATAATATTAACATATCAGATAGCAAAAAATAAGAATACAGTTCCCCAAATTCCCCCCCCCCATTCCCTCAACTTCCTTTTTTAAAAAAAGTATTACTTTCCCATGCTTGCTTTATTATATCTTAATATTGAGTTCTTTGTATCAAATATTATTGTTCTCTTATCATTTTAACACCATCCTTATACTTTCTGTGTTTTGTTCATTATAAGTGTTTACTCAAACCCTTCCAGTGAGTCCATTTTTTTACATTGTTTCTATAAATACAACATAGGTAAATGGTTCCCAGTCTTTTTTAAAGTCTCTATTGACACAACCTTGATGGCAGAAAGTGAGGAGGAATTAAAGAACCTTTTATTGAGGGTGAAAGAGGAGAGCGCAAAATATGGTCTGAAGCTCAACATCAAAAACGAAGATCATGGCCACTGGTCCCATCAACTCCTGGCAAATAGAAGGGGAAGAAATGGAGGCAGTGAGAGATTTTACTTTCTTGGGCTCCATGATCACTGCGGATGGTGACAGCAGCCACGAAATTAAAAGACGCCTGCTTCCTGGGAGAAAAGCAATGACAAACCTAGACACCATCTTAAAAAGTAGAGACATCACCTTGCCAACAAAGGTCCATATAGTAAAAGCTATGGTTTTCCCAGTAGTGATGTATGGAAGTGAAAGCTGGACCATAAAGAAGGCTGATTGCCGAAGAATGGATGCTTTTGAATTCTGGTGCTGGAGGAGACTCTTGAGAGTCCCATGGACTGCAAGAAGATCAAACCTATCCATTCTGAAGGAAATCAGCCCTGAGTGCTCACTGGAAGGACAGATCCTGAAGCTGAGGCTCCAAGACTTTGGCCACCTCATGAGAAGAGAAGACTCCCTGGAAAAGACCCTGATGTTGGGAAAGACGGAGGGCACAAGGAGAAGGGGACGACAGAGGATGAGGTGGTGGGACAGTGTTCTCGAAGCTACCAGCATGAGTCTGACCAAACTGCGGGAGGCAGTGGAAGACAGGAGGGCCTGGCGTGCTCTGGTCCAGGGGGTCACAAAGAGTCGGAAACGACTAAACAACAACAATGGTCTTTGTCCTTCTGTTAGCTTCACCAATTCCGCATATTCCATTTTGTTGCCATTCTTCTTTTGTTTGTATTTTGTCGCTTTCCATCTTTGGGCTCGCAGTATCCTGGCTGCTGTTGTAGCGTACATAAATAATTTCTTCTTCTCTTTTGGCAGATCTTGACCTGAAATACCTAATAAAAAGGCTTCTGGTCTTTTAACAAAGGTCATCATAAATATTTTTAAAATTTCATTATAAATCATATCCCAATAATTTTGAACTATCTTGGAGTTCCACCACATATGAAAAAACGTGCCTTCTTTTTTACATTTCCAACACTTATTGGAGCCTGTTCTATACATTTTTGCACTTTTCATATAATTCTCTTTTAACAATATACAATCAGTAAATTTTAAGCTCATTTTCCATACTTTCTCTTAGTCTTCCATTTGTATATTATGTCCTAGGTCTTGTGCCTAAATCATTACAGATTTAACCTCCTCATCTTTTGTTTCCTATTCTAGTAGTAAAGTATACACCTTCTTCAAAAGTTAGGTATTATCCTCTATTATTTCTCTTTGAAATCTAGAGATAGCATAACTAAATCCCTTTTTTTTGTCCCCTTTAAATACCTCATTCAATTGACGATATTGCAGCCAATCATATACATGTTCTCTGATCACTTTAAGAACTTGACAGCATCAGTCTTAAAAGCGCAATAAAAATAGACATGGTGCAGATATCCAAGATCCCAAAAACTTGCTTTGCTTCAGCTTTGCCCAAGTTTCCTGGAGATTTTACTAATGATGCACCTTGGGATGAAAAGCTTGACTGTTCTGAAAGGACCGAGCCTTTCTACAAGAACACATGACCTGTGTGCTCAGGATGTGTCGGGCCGCCTTGGGTTTCGCTGAGCCCCATCTCTGCTCACCTTGTTGCTCTTCTCTTTCCAGGGGGATGAGTGCCAAGAAGGCGGCAGCAGCAGGAAAGCCTCCACTTCGGAAAGGGGCCAAGCCGGCAGCTCCAGCAAAGGGGGTCCCTGTGAAGGCAGGTATAGCACCCATGGGGAGGAGGAAGGCAGGGCTGAGCTGTGAGGATCCACTGCACAGTCCAGGGCGTGGAGCAAAGGGTGCCTCCAGGATTTCTGCTTGTCACGAGGAGTATACAAGATGTACTATGCTATAGATAATATATTCAGGGCAGCTCAAATGTATTTTGTGGTTCCGCTTGCCTAAGTGCAGAACCTCACATTTGTGCCTGTTGAAGTTCATTTTGTTAGCTTGGGCCGAGTTCCCCAATCTGTTAAGGCAGGATTCTGTCTTCTGCAGCACTAGCTACCCCGGTGACAATTAGCATTTTTTGAATTTGGTTTCTCTTTTATTTTCCTGCTGGCTTGGGGCCCACAATTGATGGAAAAGATGCTGCCCTACCAAGCAACAGCACCAGACCCCAAGAAGTGTCCCTGAGCAGCCATCCCAAAGGTAGGCAGTGGCACAGCAGAAGCTAATGGGGGGGGGGGTATGCAAGGCCTTTGTGGCAGGGACTTAATGGTGGTGAAATATGGCAGGGGAGGAGAGCAGAGACTCTCTTGAACAGGTTTGGTGCAAGATTGTCCTCTGAGCCCGACCCCTTGTAGGCAGGCTGGCTTATTCCCACAGTCAGCCCCACCACTGTTTGTGGCACTTCATGGAGAGCTGTTAAGCAATAAGAAAAATGAGGCAGGCTCTGACCCCCCCCCCCCACCTGGAGGGATGGCAGAGGAAGGGGAACAAGGAATAGTGAAGAGCAAATGCAGCTGTTGGGCTCAGGTTTGCCTTCAGCTGGGAATTTATTTGATGTGTTCATAAAAGGTAAAGGTACCCTGCCCGTACGGGCCAGTCGTGTCCGACTCTAGGGTTGTGCGCTCATCTCACTTAAGAGGCCGGGAGCCAGCGCTGTCTGGAGACACTTCCGGGTCACGTGGCCAGCGTGACGAAGCTGCTCTGGTGAGCCGGCACCAGCGCAGCACACAGAAACGCCATTTACCTTCCCGCTATAAAGCAGTACCTATTTATCTACTTGCACTTAATTGTGCTTTCGAACTGCTAGGTGGGCAGGAGCTGGGACCGAAAGACGGGAGCTCACCCCGCCGCGGGGATTCGAACCGCCGACCATGCGATCGGCAAGCCCTAGGCGCTGAAGTTTTACCCACAGCGCCACCCGCGTCCCTGTCTATGTGTTCATAGACAGCCATTAAAGGCAAAACCCCTCACAGGGGAATGAGGACCAGGAGCAGCACTAATGCTTGTTATTGTGAAAACGATGAGGGTTATTGTCAGGCGCTCAGGAGCAGAAGCACAGGAAAGGGAGGAAATGGAGAGCGAGGGGGAGGAATCCGAAGGAAACGTAAGCGATGACAGTGGTCCGAGGTCTCTGAGTCTTTCCAGCGAATCGGAAGACTCACAGAAAGGGGCTCCCATGGTCAGAGCAAGGGGGGTGCCTAGGGGGACACCCCAGGAAGAAGGGGCCAGAGGGGACTCAGAGAGCAGCAGTTGGAAATCAGGACCAGCTTCCCCACCAGAGCGCAGTAGGGGGGAGGAGTCCCAGGTATCGGGATCAGGCTGCTCACCGCCAGCGGGAGGAGATGAGTCAGGATTGGCCACGCCTCCATCAGAGAGCGAGGAAACGGTCGAGAGGAAGGTTGGAAGCTGGGCGCGCGCGCCAAGTTCAAATGTACAGGCGAGCGGCACAGTGGGTAGCCCGGATAGGGAGCCAGGTCCTAAAGCCCGTCGAAAGGAGGGACAGGAGTCAGGGGGGTCAGCGTCAGAGGAGTCCAGGAAGGAGGAGACCCCGGGGGGCAGAAGGACCCAGAGGAGAAAGGACCGACGGAAGAGGTGAAGTAAGGCTAGAGTCTTAAACTGGTGTACAGGGGGTGGAGACTCAGACGGAGCTTCGCCGATCTAGCTTCTAGACGTAGAGCTGCACGCTGCAGCTTGTAAATGGAAACTGAACTTCAATAAAGACTTTTGTACATTACTACCGGCTAGCGTTGGTCCTCTGTGAGCTGGGACCTGGAGGCAGCTCTGACAGTTATGTTTTATTTATGAGTTGGTTGCCTCAAAAAATAAATGTGCCAAAATGATATACAGCTGAAAAAACAAATTTAAACATAACCTCACTAATTCCAGCAATGTCATCCTAAGAAGTCAGAAACGAGGCCAGATGGACTCCAGAAACAACCAGAGTCTGGAAAGGCTCCAGATCTCTGCATTCAGAATACCTGTTTGAGGGGAACACCCTGCCACCATACTTGGACTGACCTTTTCATGTTGTGTAGAACTTCTTTTCTCTGCAGGAAGTTTGTGACTAGGTTCCCCTCAGTTTTCTCAACAGCGTTGAAGAAGCAGAGAAAAGGAGCAAGTAGCTCAGCCTTGTACCTACGCCCTTGCCTGGTAACTAGCTCTGTATGAGAGCGCATGTCTGCCGTGAGCTGGCTGGCTGGGAGGGGAGGGGGGCCTGCCCCCTCCCTCCTGTGGGCCCAGTCTCCAGAGTTACGGAATTGCCCCCCTCTTTTGCCAGCCTCCAGGCTAGTAGCATTTGGAAGCTCATTTACAAGGCTGAAGTACCTCTCTGGCTCAGTGCTGCAAAAGTGCTTCGCTGGTGTGGCTGTAAGGCAGGACTGAGGTAAGGCAAGACAATAGACTGTACGTGGGGAACCTTCACCTGGAGAGCCCCCTATCCCTATCCCACAAGCGCCATCACCTCCTAGGACCTAAACCACCAGCAAATCCCTTGGGATTCCCTTTTATGGCCCTACACTTCTGCTTTCTGCCCTCAGAGCTGACACGTGAAGCAAAGGCTGCGCTCACGTTGCAGAGTGCCTTCCGCCGCATCTTGGCATGTCGTGAGAGAGCGAGGCGATTGCAAGAGCGACAGGAGTACAATGAGTTAATGGACCGCCTCCAGAGAGAGGTGAGGTGATACCTGGCTTTGGGAACATGAGAGAAGCCCCCTCCAGGGGGAAGGGAAGCTGGGACAGACATCATCAGCATGAAGGCATTGTAGACGAGACAGAAAATCCAGTCCAGGGCTTGCTTATGAGGGTGGTTGCTGGGGAAACATCTCTGTGGCTTGAAGCTCAGGCTAAAGCCCTCCAGATCTTCCTCTGGTCTCCCCGTGCTTTGCATTCTTCTTGATGCTCTTCCACTGCCCATCAGTGTTGAAAGCCTTCCTCTGTTTTGCCTCCCCGTGACTTGGCCTGTTGGCTGCATGGGCTTCTGTCCTAGGCCTTTGCTGCACTGGTGAAGAGGGAGCGAGAGGAAGCTGAGCGGGAGAGAAAGAAAGAGGAGGAAGAGAAGAAGAAGCAGCGGGAGGAGCAGCAGAGGAGGAAGCGGATGTTGGAAGCAGCCTTTGATGGGGACGTGGAAGAGATGAAGGCCGTCCTGAAGGAGGTGGGCAAGGCCTCGCTGTAGCCAGAATCACTCAGCCCTACCCTCAGCTTGTGGCTTCTGAGCTGTTTGGCTGGCAGCTCCTGATCTCATGGCCTGTGCAGGCAAATTAGAGTCTCAAAATGAGGACAGAGGGACCACATGGTGCACTTTGGACAGGGCAGGGGTGGCTTCAAGGGAGGCACAGAAACTGTATCAGGTGAAACCGACTGCACAAAATAACCTCGGTAGCAGCACTGGGTACTTCAGCTGGAGTCAAGCTCACCCTCAACTTTACGCTCAAAGTGCATAGCTGGTTGCCCACAGGGCGCCTTTGGGGGCTCCAGAGGTTCTGCTCTTGCACTGGGAGTCAGTAACCTCTGCACCGTCCAAAATAAGTTTGCCAGCCGGCTCCTGGATGAAATCATGTGAGCTGCAAGATGAGCCTTTTTTGCAGCCTGCACTGCCACATGGTAGACGCGATTGTGTGTTCTTGCCAGTGTTTGGTCGGCTTCAGGGTGAAACTTGTGCCACTTGGCTCCAGGCTTCGTCCGCTCCTGTTTCATATTCTGGTGCTCCTCAAAGTACCAAGTAGCAGCCAGGTGTTTTTTTGGGAGGAGTTGTTTCTCTCTTCGTCCACAAATCCTCTCCCCGCACCCCACCCTGGGACCTGCACTCTGCAGCCTTCCCACATGCCCTTGTTTCAGTGAAGGCTCAGCAGAGACACCATGAGGTCACTTCCCCCTCAGGGCTTGTTCATATCAGAAGGAAAGGCCTGCAGAGTGCGGACGTAGTGTTTACTGGGGGTGAGGACCCCTGGGCCACCCTCAGCCAACTTGCAACAATAAGGTAATCTCACTGCATCCACTGAAAATCTAAAGTGTCCTGAGAACGAGGCAGAAAAATGGAAGCCTCTCTAGCATAGAAAGAAAACATTTGAGAAATTGAAGGGCAGATTTTGGCACATTACTAGTTTTACCTCCCTTCATGGATCACTGCCTTGCTGTAGCGAAGGGGCTTGAATAACTCAGAGAAGCTATGAGCTATGCCGTGCAGGGCCACCCAAGATGGACAGGTCATAGTGGAGAGTTTTGACTAAACGTGATCCACCTGGAGCAGGAACCGGCAAGCCACTCCAGTATCCCTGCCAAGAAAACTCCATGGACAAAGACAACAGGCATATAAAAGTTATGACGCTGGAAGATGAGCCCCTCAGGTCGGAAGGCGTCCAACATGCTACTGAGGAAGAGCGGAGGACAAGTACAAGTAGATTCAGAGCTGATGCAGCGGCTGGGCCAAAGCCGAAAGGACGCTCAGTTGCGGATATGCCTGGAAGCAAAAGGAAAGTCCAATGCTGTAAAGAAAAATATTGCATAGGAACCTGGAATGTAAGAACCATGAACCTTGGTAAGTTGGATGTGGTCAAAAATGAGATGGCAAGAATAAATATTGACATCTTGGGCATCAGTGAACTAAAATGGACGGGAATGGGCGAATTCAGTTCGGATGACCATCACATCTACTACTGTGGGCAAGAATCCCGTAAAAGAAATGGAGTGTCCCTCATAGTCAACAAAAGAGTGTCAAAAGCTGTACTGGGATGCAATCTCAAAAATGATAGAATGATCTCGATATGAATCCAAGGCATACCTTTTATTTTATTTTTAAAGAATATTTATTAAAGTTTTCAATAGTAATACAATAAAAATCAAAAAGAAAAAAGAAAAAATACAAAAATGAAAATAATTAAAAACACATAAAGTTTCCATTACTTATTTTCCATTAACTTATTTCCCAGACCTTCTCGTACCTCCCTTTTTTGTATTCCAATTCAAATTGTTAGTTCAGCAAATCCTTATCAGTAAATTTAAACCTATTTCTAAACCTTTTTTTCCATATTCTCTTAAAGCATTACAGCTGGAAACCACTTAATTTCTATCTGACATCATTCTAACATTCATTAATTTTACAATATTTCTGTAAATAGTCTTTAAATTTCTTCCAATCTTCTTCCGCCGACTCTTCTCCCTGGTCTCGGATTCTGCCAGTCATTTCTGCCAATCCCATATAGTCCATCACCTTCATCTGCCATTCTTCCAGAGTGGGTAAATCCTGTGTCTTCCAGTCCTTTGCAATGAGTATTCTTGCTGCTGTTGTAGCATACATAAAGAAAATTCTATCCTTCTTTGGCACCAATTGGCTGACCATGCCCAGGAGAAAGGCCTCTGGTTTCTTCAGGAAGGTATATTTAAATACCTTTTTCATTTCATTATAAATCATTTCCCAGAAAGCCTTAATCCTTGGGCACGTCCACCAAAGGTGAAAGAATGTACCTTCATTTTCTTTGCATTTTCAACATTTATTATTGGGCAAATGATAAATTTTTGCAAGCTTGACTAGGGTCATGTACCACCTGTAAATCATTTTCATAACATTCTCTCTTAAGGCATTACATGCCGTAAACTTCATACCTGTGGTCCATAACTGTTCCCAGTCAGCAAATATAATGTTATGTCCAACATTTTATGCCCATTTAATCATAGCAGATTTCACCGTTTCATCCTGAGTGTTCCATTTCAACAGCAAGTTATATATCTTTGACAAAATCTTAGTTTTAGGTTCTAACAGCTCTGTTTCTAATTTTGATTTTTCCACCTGGAAGCCAATTTTCTTGTCCAAATTATATGCCTCCATCATCTGGTAATAATGAAGCCAATCTCGCACTTTGTTTTTTAATTTCTCAAAACTCTGCAGTTTCAACCTATCTCCTTCTTGTTCCAAAATTTCCCAATATTTCGGCCATTTGGCCTCCATATTGAGCTTTTTCGGAGCTTTTGCTTCCATTGGTGACAACCGCCTTGGGGTTTTATTTTCCAATAAATCCTTATCCAAGGCAGACCTTTTAACATCACAGTAATCCAAGTTTATGCACCAACCGCTGATGCTGAAGAAACTGAAATTGATCAATTCTATGAAAATTTATAACACCTTATAGAAATGACACCAAAGAAGGATGTTCTTCTCATTATAGGGGATTGGAATGCTAAAGTAGGGAGTTAAGAGATATGTGGTATGACAAGGTTAAAGTTCATAAATTGTTCAAAAACCATATTGTCAGAAGGGCAATTTTCATGGTCTGGTCAAAATACAAAGACTTATTGGAGAGTAAAACTCCGAGGTGGCTCTCACCGATGGAGGCCAAAGCACGTAAAAGACTCAATATGGAGGCCCACTGGCCTAAATATTGGGAAATAATTGAAAAAATTGGAGATAAATGGAGGTTACAGAGTATGGAAAAGTTAAAAAACAAGGTGCGAGATTGGTTGCATTATGCTCAAATCCAGGAAGTTTTTAAAGCAGACAAAAAAGTGGGTTTTCAGGAGGATAAATCGAAACTAGAAACAGAGTTGCTTGAGCCAAAATCCAAGCTAATTTCGAGAATGTATAACTTGCTGCTTAAATGGAACACACAGGATGAGATTGTCAAATCCTCTATGATAAAGTGGGCACAGGACTTGGGGCATAACATTATGTTTGAAGACTGGGAAAGGTTATGGAACACCGGAATGAAATTCACGGCATGTACTGCCTTGAAGGAAAACATTATGAAAATGATATACCGGTGGTACATGACCCCAGTCAAGCTTGCAAAGATATATCACCTGTCCGATAATAAATGTTGGAAATGTAAGGAAGAGGAAGGGACATTTTTACACCTCTGGTGGACCTGCCCGAAAGTGAAGGCCTTCTGGGAAATGATACATAATGAACTAAAAAAGGTGCTGAGATTCACCTTACCTAAGAAACCGGAGGCCTTCCTTCTGGGCATGGTAGACCAGAGGATGGTCAAGAAAGATAGAACTTTCTTTATGTACGCTACTACAGCAGCGAGGATTCTGTTGGCAAAGCACTGGAAGACACAAAATCTACCCACATTGGAAGAATGGCAGACGCAGCTGATGGACTATATGGAGTTGGCTGAAATGACTGGCAGAATTCGAGACTCGGGAGAAGAAGAAACGGAGGAAGTTTGGAAAAATTTTAAGGACTATTTGAAAAAGCATTATAAGTTGTATGAATGTTAAAAAATGCTCCTTTCTAGGAAGGTATACCTTCAGTATCGGCAAATTTCTGAATTGATAAATAAGACACTATAAGACAGAAGTGAGGTAACGAAATATTTTTATTGTGTGGAAATTAAAAATTAATGCAATTGTATCGAAATGTTTACATCAGATAACACGATAAAATGGAAGATATATTGTTATGTATAAAACAAGTCAACAAATTGCTGAGGTTTTGGTTACACAGGGAATGCAGTGCTCGGGAGATGGGGGAAGTCCATTGGATTCATGGAAGTATGTATTTGAAAGTGGAAATTTGTTTATTAAAAACCTAATAAAATATTTATAAAAAAAAAAAGAGATAAAAGGAACAACTGGCAAGTTTGGCATTGGAGTTCAAAACGAAGCAGGGCAAAGGCTAATAGAGTTCTGCCAAGAGAACAAGCTGGTCATCACAAACAGTCTTTTCCAACAACACAAGAGACGACTCTACACATGGACATCACCAGATGGGCAGCATCGAAATCAGATTGATTATATTCTCTGCAGCCAAAGATGGAGAAGCTCTATACAGTCAGCAAAAACAAGACCTGGAGCTGACTGTGGCTCAGATCATCAGCTTCTTATAGCAAAATTCAAGCTTAAACTGAAGAAAGTAGGAAAAACCACTGGGCCGGTAAGATACAATCTAAGTCAAATCCCTTATGAATACACGGTGGAAGTGAGGAACAGGTTTAAGGATTTAGATTTGGTGGACAGAGTGCCTGAAGAACTATGGATGGAGGCTTGTAACATTATACAAGAGGCAGCAACTAAAACCATCCCAATGAAAAGGAAATGCAAGAAAGCAAAGCGGCTGTCCAACGAGGCCTTACAAATAGCAGGGGAGAGAAGGCAAGCAAAATGCGAGGGAGATAGTGAAAGATACAGGAAATTGAATGCAAAGTTCCAAAAAATAGCAAGGAGAGACAAGAAGGCCTTCTTAAATGAGCAATGCAAAGAAATAGAGGAAAACAATAGAATGGGAAAAACCAGAGATCTGTTCATAGAATCATAGAGTTGGAGTAGACCACAAGGGCCATCGAGTCCAACCCCCTGCCAAGCAGGAAACACCATCAGAGCACTCCTGACATATGGTTGTCAAGCCTCTGCTTAAAGACCTCCAAAGAAGGAGACTCCACCACACTCCTGGGCAGCAAATTCCACTGTCGAACAGCTCTTACTGTCAGGAAGTTCTTCCTAATGTTTAGATGGAATCTTCTTTCTTGTAGTTTGAATCCATTGCTCCATGTCCGCTTCTCTGGAGCAGCAGAAAACAACCTTCCTCCCTCCTCTATGTGACATCCTTTTATATATTTGAACATGGCTATCATATCACCCCTTAACCTCCTCTTCTCCAGGCTAAACATGCCCAGCTCCCTTAGCCGTTCCTCATAAGGCATTGTTTCCAGGCCTTTGACCATTTTGGTTGCCCTCCTCTGGACACGTTCCAGTTTGTCAGTGTCCTTCTTGAACTGTGGTGCCCAGAACTGGACACAGTACTCCAGGTGAGGTCTGACCAGAGCAGAATACAGTGGCACTATTACTTCCCTTGATCTAGATGCTATACTCCTATTGATGCAGCCCAGAATTGCATTGGCTTTTTTAGCTGCTGCGTCACACTGTTGGCTCATGTCAAGTTTGTGGTCAACCAAGACTCCTAGATCCTTTTCACATGTACTGCTCTCAAGCCAGGTGTCACCCATCTTGTATTTGTGCCTCTCATTTTTTTTGCCCAAATGCAATACTTTACATTTCTTCCTGTTAAAATTCATCTTGTTTGTTTTGGCCCAGTTCTCTAATCTGTCAAGGTCGTTTTGAAGTGTGATCCTGTCCTCTGGGGTGTTAGCCACCCCTCCCAGTTTGGTGTCATCTGCAAATTTGATGAGGATGCCCTTGAGTCCATCATCCAAGTCATTGATAAAGATGTTGAATAAGACCAGGCCCAAGACAGAACCCTGTGGCACCCCACTAGTCACTCTTCTCCAGGATGAAGAGGAACCATTGATGAGCACCCTTTGGGTTCGGTCAGTCAGCCAGTTACAAATCCACTGAGTGGTAGCATAGTCAAGTCCGCATTTTACCAGCTTCTTTACAAGAATATCATGGGGCACCTTGTCAAATGCCTTGCTGAAATCAAGAAAAATGGAGCTATGAAAGGAACATTTCATACAAAAATTACCATAATAAAAGACAAAAGTGGAAAGGACCTAACAGAAGCAGAAGACATCAAGAAGAGGTGGCAAGAATACACAGAGGAACTATACCAGAATGAAATGCATGTCTCGTATACCCAAGGTAGTGTGGTTGCTGACCTTGAGCCAGACATCCTGGAGAGTGAAGTCAAATGGGCCTTAGAAAGCATTGCTAATAACAAGGCCAGTGGAAGTGATGATATTCCAGCTGAACTATTTAAAATTTTAAAAGATGATGCTGTTAAGGTGCTACACTCAATATGCCAGCAAATTTGGAGAACTCAGCAGTGGCCAGAGGATTGGAGAAGATCAGTCTACATCCCAATCACAAAGCAGGGAAGTGCCAAAGAATGCTCCAACTACCACACAATTGCACTAATTTCACATGCTAGCAAGGTTATGCTTAAAATTCTACAAGGCAGGCTTAGGCAGTATGTGGACCGAGAACTCCCAGAAGTGCAAGCTCAATTTCGAAGGGGCAGAGGAACCAGAGACCAAATTGCAAACATGCACTGGATTATGGAGAAAGCTAGAGAGTTCCAGAAAGACATCTACTTTTGCTTCATTGACTATGCAAAAGCCTTTGACTGTGTCAACCACAGCAAACTATGGCAAGTTCTTAAAGAAATGGGAGTGCCTGATCACCTCATCTGTCTCCTGAGAAATCTCTATGTGGGACAAGAAGCTACAGTTAGAACTGGATATGGAACAACTGACTGGTTCAAAATTGGGAAAGGAGAACGGCAAGGCTTTATATTGTCCCCCTGCTTATTTAACTTATATGCAGAATTCATCATGCAAAAGGCTGGGCTGGATTAATCCCAAGCCAGAATTAAGATCACTGGAAGAAATATCAACAACCTCAGTTATGCAGATGACACAACCTTGATGGCAGAAAGTGAGGAGGAATTGAAGAACCTTTTAATGAGGGTGAAAGAGGAGAGCGCAAAATATGGTCTGAAGCTCAACATAAAAAAAACAAAACGAAGATCATGGCCACTGGTCCCATCACCTCCTGGCAAATAGAAGGGGAAGAAATGGAGGCAGTGAGAGATTTTACTTTCCTGGGCTCCATGATCACTGCAGATGGTGACAGCAGCCACAAAATTAAAAGACGCCTGCTCCTTGGGAGAAAGGCGATGGCAAACCTAGACAGCATCTTAAAAAGCAGAGACGTCACCTTACCAACAAAGGTCCGTGTAGTTAAAGCCATGGTTTTCCCAGTAGTGATGTATGGAAGTGAGAGCTGGACTATAAAGAAGGCTGATCGCCGAAGAATTGATGCTTTTGAATTATGGTACTGGAGGAGACTCTTTTTTAAAAAAAAATTATATTTATTAACAGTTTAAAGATTACAGAAGAAAGCAAAAGAATTAAACAAAACAATACAAAAACGAAGACACTACATAACAATAACACTAAAACATTGAATTAACAAAACAAAACAAAAACAGTATAAAACACATCCAATAGTTTCAATATCCTATCTTTCATTCACTTGTTTCAACGACCTCCTCACACCTCCCTTTTTGTATTCCACTTCAATTAACTGTTTCAGCAATTCCTTTCCATCTTCCTCTGTTTTCTGTCCTGTAATTTTTCTTAACGTGTTCCAACCTTATTTTTCCCTTCTAATACATTAATAATCTATTTGTACTTAGTTCCTTATAACATTTCTACTAAAGCCATATAACTTCATTCCAACATTTTTCTAACATTCATTGATTTTACAGTATTTCTGTAAATAGTCTTTAAACTTTTCCAATCTTCTTCCACCGATTCTTCTCCCTGGTCTCGGATTCTGCCAGTCATTTCCGCCAGTTCCATATAGTCCATCAACTTCATCTGCCATTCTTCCCGGGTGGGTAAATCTTGTGTCTTCCAAGCTGGAGGAGACTCTTGAGAGTCCCATGGACTGCAAGAAGATCAAACCTCTCCATTCTTAAGGAAATCAGCCCTGAGTGCTCACTGGAAGGACAGATTGTGAAGCTGAGGCTCTAAGACTTTGGCCACCTCATGAGAAGAGAAGACACCCTGGAAAAGACCCTGATGCTGGGAAAGATGGAGGGCACAAGGAGAAGGGGACGACAGAGGACAAGATGGTTGGATAGTGTTCTCGAAGCTACCAGCATGAGTTTGACCAAACTGCAGGAGGCAGTGGAAGACCAGAGGGCCTGGCGTGCTCTGGTCCAGGGGGTCACCAAGAGGCGGACACGACTAAACAACTAAACAACAACAACTAGTTTTAGCACCCTGACTAATTAGGTGTTGTCAGTAATCTGGGCCTCACTCTGTTCAGCCCTGACTCCAGACACTTTGCAGCCCTGATGTCTGCCCACATGTGAGGTTTTTGTCCCAGTCCAATGGCCAGGTTCCCTGAGCAACTGAACCTTCTGTGCTGCCACAGCAGCTCAGCCCATCAGTGTCAACAGCAGCTTCATAGCACAACTCCAGAAGGTCACTGCACCAAGTTGGAGACTTCTCTGTGCCTTTTCTAAGCTGCAGGTTCAGGCTTTGCAGCCAGAATTTATGTGTGAGGGAGTAAGGCACAGAGGAGTTGCTGTTGTGGCTGCGAGGTTTATTCAGCACCAAAAATGTGGAAAAGCCGTGGCATGGCTTTGCTCAGAGAAACAAAGCAGGGAGTGGGAAAAGGACCAGATTGCTAGAGTGTAAGAGCTGCCTTCCTGGATTGGGCCCAGGTGAGCCTACCAAGCTCAGTATGTCCTGTTTGCCCTCTCCGCCAGCAGAGCTTCCTTTAGTTGGTTCTTCAGAGTTTGGCCTGTGCGGCGCGTGGGGCTTGTTTTGCCAGCTCTTGTGTTCTTTCTGCAAAAGCCACTGAGGTTGGGGGCCACTGCCTGAGTGTGGGGGGATGGATTGCACAGGAGGCAAAGAGAGGTGCTGCCAGGAAAGCTTTGCTGGTGAGACGCCTGGAGGTGGCAGGTGCGGGTGGGCAGGGAGGATGTCCCAGGTTGGTGCCATGCTGGTTTTGGGTGCAGAGCCCATGCTCCCTGCATGACAAGGGCCCCCTTCCCTGCTCTGCTGTGGCACAGTGCAGAATCGCCATGTCCCTTCCCCACTGTGACCCACAGATTTGGTTTCTCAAGGTGGCAGACCTGGACACCAAGAGCGGCCTGGGGACAGACGAGAGGGGCAAGGCTCTGCGCCTCCAACATCGCCTCAACATGGTGGACTGCACTGACGCCAACGGCAACACACCCCTCTCTGAGGCATCTGGAGGGGGCCACCCTGACGCCATCCGGATGCTGATAGAGAACGGAGCCAACCCCAACAGCCGGGTGAGAAGCAGGAGGGAGGTTGCAGGGTGAAAGGCGCTGTGGCCATGAGCCAGAGCCAAGGTGGTGCTTGGGGGGCAGAGTGATTCCGTGTCCCTGACCAGCCACCTGCTTTCCTGGAGGCTGCTTTGCAGTTGACATGAAGGGTGGTGGGCCAGCACCTCAAACCTCCCTCCCCTGGGATTGCCAGCAAGGCTCCCCTCTCTTGTGTCTCTGGCTTGGCAACTGGTGTGCAGGTGAGGCAGCCAGCATACCTAAGAGGGTCACAGCCTGGTCTTCAAACTGGCTCTTCAGCAACCAGCAAGGGAAAGAGAGGGCAGAGTTCTGGGGAGGCAGCCTTGCACCCCACAGGGTTGGGGCCACAGCAACCAAAGCTCAGTTTGCTTGAGCCAAATGTGCTGCTGGAAATTCTGCATGGCAAATTAATAATGTGGAGGAGTCTCTTGCTTTCTTTCTGTCTCCCCCTTCTCTCTGTGTATTTAGCCCATGCTGAGGGATTTCACTGTTAAAACAAGATGTTTTTTTGTAACCTGATGGGCCAAAGGCCAAGGGTTCTGTAGTCCCATGTGTAATGTCACTTCACGGACCAAACCCTTGACAGATAAGGTCAGATAAAATAGCATTCTGGTAATGACTTATCAGGAACAGCTAAGCTGTGGGGAGGATCACCTGGCGCCTTCATTGCATATCTTTGGGTGCCAGGCAAAAATGATTCTTCTTAACCAGGCCCTGGCTGACTATGGCCTTTTAAATGTGTTTGTGGGAAGGGGTTGTTGGTTGGTTTTATTTTGTGTTCTCATTTTATTTTTATGTTGTGAATATAACATATGTTATATTCAGATGAAGAGTGGTATACAAATTCAATTAATAAATAAAATATATTGCTGCATATCTATAGTTCTTCCTCTAAGCAGCTTAAAATTAGGAATAAACTGATGAATAAGGGGTTGGAGACAGTTAAGATTTTTTTCCTGTGTGTGTGGTTGTGGTCGGGTTGGTGGTGTGTGGAGTCCTGTCCTTGCCAGGATGGAAAAGTGTTGGGGAAGCAGGAGGTGCTGCACCTGTTGAATTGCCTATGGACATAGGAAGGTGGGATTTGGGAGGCAGGTGGGTCATCCTGGGCGATGGAAGCATGGATGTTGCTGCAATTCCTGCATCAGTCTCTGTGTACCTGGTTGCTCCCCCACGGAGCTCCCTACGCCTTCTTTGTGCCTTGTTAGTTTGGGGAGACCTCACTCGCTTGTGGCTGAAGAGCCTGCTGCTGGACAGATGAAGGAAAAGGTCTTCTCACAGCATGGGGGCTTCCCAAAGGAGGTGTCTGGTTGGCCACTCTGAGAACATAGATGGGCCTTTGGCCTGATCCAGCAGCTGGGGGGAGGGGCGAGCAAAGCCTCCACCATACCTAGTAGCCGCTGATAGATAGCCTTGTCCTCCATGCTGTTGTCTTTGACCACTTCCTGGGTCTGGGAAATATGTCCGTTGCCTGTTGTGGATGGAGTCACACTCTCCTGGTGGCATAGAAATGTTTGTAAACCAAGAATTAAAATAAATATTACAGGGCTTCTGAGTCAATCCGAGGGTGAGCAAGAGCACCTCTGGCGATAGGAGGAGGCTCCACCTCTGCAGCCCTGAGGGGCCATGCTGTGCTGGAAGAACAAGTGCAGAGCAAGTGGTGAAAAGACCCTCCTGTGATGCCCTCGAAGAGCCTGAGATGGAACCTCACAGGGAATCCATCTTCCTAGTTAGTCTCTTCTCACCATCCAGCCAGAATGCACAAGGGAGGCAGTGGACGTCCCTGTCTTCAGTCTGTGCTGAAGATTCACTCCTTGGTAACAGGCAGCCAATAACTGCCATTCTAGCAGATGATAATTTGCAAGTCCAATTCTCCCCCATTCCAGAGGCAACCAGAACTCATTTTTTTAAAGAGTAAAAAGTTCTCAGATGCTTTCCCTGCATTGACAGAATTAGAGAACTGTTGGAGTGTACTGTAAAGAGATTGTTAGTGGCAGGAATGTGCCTCCTGCGGAGGCTTCGCTTCCGACTGCCTTCCCTCTGTAAACCCTGTTTGATCTTTAGCCCCCTTTATTTTTAAGGGCGCTTTTAACCGGACTCCTTTGTATCGTGCTGCCTTTGCGGGCCACCTGGCAGCAGTGGAGCTGCTTCTCCAGCACGGGGCTGACCCTCGACTCTATGCTGATGATGGCAACACCCCAGAGCAGGTACCAACCCCAGCCGCCTCCCCCAGCAGCTGCTCTTCTCCTTGGCCTTGAGCTCCAGGTAGGCTGTTTCCACCAGGCCACCTGGCAAGAGAGCGAAGAAACTGAAAGAGAAGGGGAGCTGGTGTCCCTGAAGAAGCCATGGAGAGAGAGGAGAGCAAGGGGGAGAGCGAGAGTGCCCTTCTCACTGCATGCCAGGCCTGGTGGCTTGGATGGGCATTTCAAGCCCACAGCCCTTTTGTCTCTCCCAAGATTGCTTCCCTGGACAGCTTGGTGGCTGTACTGAACTCCTGGGACATCAGCCTGACAGAGTCCATGCTCCAGAAGATGGAGGCGGAAGAGCAGCGAAGGGCGCAGCAGGACAAGAAGCAGAAAGAAGCAGAGACCCGACGGTGAGCCCTGCCAGGGAAGCTGCTGCTTGTGGGCAGCTGCTCTTCCGGGCTCAGGTCAGAATCAAGCTGTAGGAGCTTTTGCAAAGGCACCCACTGGCACCCCCCCCATCCCACTGCAGCCATTGTACGGCTCACCTGCTGTCACCTGGAGCCACTAGGTGCTGGCCCAGCCTGGAAGGTGACCCCACAAAAAACAACCCCAGTGGAGCCAGTTGGATTCCAGGGACAGCTCAGTCAATAGACTCAAGGAGGTGGGGGGGGCCCCGAGCTCATGGTGTCCTGTATCAGGCAGGGAGGGGTGCTTGAGCAAGCTGCTGATGGATTAGACCACAGGCAACCTTATTCACCATTCATTTGTCTCAACCCAAGTTGGCGGCCATCACTACATCTGGTGTTTCTTTATAAACTACTTGAAGACGTCTTTCCTTTGGTGTGTCCTCAGCCTCCCACAGTCAGCTTCGTGGAAAGCCCTTGCTGGGCTTTAGGATTGAGAGGGAGGAAAGCATTTGCCAAAGCACCTGGGGAGGGGCAGCGAAGGGAGTCTCTCCTGCAGCCTGTTGGCCCCTTCTCACTGCCAGCACAGGCCAGAGCCCGCCAGGGCACCTGCCCCATGGGAGCCGGAGATGCCCCTGCCTGCCAATGGGGAGGGAGGCTCTGGGGGCAGAGCCCTCCCCCTTCCCACCTTGGGCTCCCAGGGGCCCCCATGGCCAGGGCAAGAGGGAGCAGGAGGAGGGCAGAAGGCGGTGGCTGGTGCAGGGAGGCTCTCCCCCTTGCCAACTGTTACTATGAGCAGTGACTACCATGAATCATTGAGTGGCTGCTCTCAGGAGGAGGCTGCAGTTGCCCTCCGCTGGACCCCCCCCACCTGCTCCTGCTGCCATTTCTCCTCAGACAGCTCACATGGCCATGCCAGCTGCTTCAGATCTTCTGGTTTTCTTAATAGAAGGAAAGAGAGTACTTACTTTGTTTTGGCAATTCATGATATGATTTTACATTTAATTTTGACTGAATGCGCTTACTCTGTTGTTTTCTTTTTTATAATACTATTAATTGATAAAAGTTTCCTTAACAGAAGGAGAAAAATCAAGAGAATTAAATGTATATTGCCAGCAATTAGAATGATAGAATTGTAGTTGGAAGAGGTCCTTAAGGGCCATTTAGTCCAACCCCATTGCATGCTGGTGGGGAAGGAGAGGCATCTCCTTGAAGAGGGTCTCTGCAGCCACTGACTCCTCTTTCCCCTCTCCAGGATGACAGAGGAGGTAGAGCAGCTGGCCAAGGAGCACGAGAGATGCAGCAAGGAGGTGGGAGCCAAGAAGCTCTATGCGGCCATCCCCTTGTCTCTATGGTCTTCCTTCCCAGAAGGCCCTCTGGGGTCTTGCCTGCCTTGGCACCTGCTGGCGCTGGGGTGGATTTCATGCCCTCTCCTTGAGCCATGAGGGGGCTGTGCAGCAGGGCCCTGGCCCTCCCCACTATGGGGAGAAGCCACCCAAGGCTGGGCCCTCCCGCAGCCCCAGCTGTGTGGGTGTCCTTGTTCCTCCCTCCCTCCCCATTTGCCAAAGGCTGGGGCTGCTCATCTTCTTTGCAGCTGCAGCAGGCCTACTGCGAGCTGAACCGCAGGATCACAGAGCACGACAAGTGCCAGCGGAAGCAGATGGACAACGCGGAGATCACCCTCCACGTGAGCACCACCTTCCTGTAGCCTCTGAGCAGGCAGGCTTCTCTCTCTCAGAGACATGCCCTTGCCCACCAGTGAGGCTGGCATCCAAGTGGGTAGGAGAGCCTGAGCTCTCTGCCTTCTGTGCAGCTGGGGTCGAGGGCTTCCTGTTCCTTGGCCTGGCACCTTGGCTGTGCGCTGTTGAGCAGCCCATAAGCTGGTGGAGGGAGACCTGCTTGGCCTGCAGAAGATGTGCCTGGGAAGATTCCTGCCTGGCACCCACTGCAGGCCACCCTGAGGGAGAGGAGGCTCTGCTGGGCACCCGGAGGCCAGTTCCCACAGGGCAAGGCCAGCCACGCTCGGCACAATGAGGGTTTCTCTGACAACCTGTTTCTGCAACAGGCCATTGCGGACGCAGAATCCCTGGTGCAGAGGCTGCGCGCGGCTGCCAAAGATGCTGAGGAAAAGGTCTCCCTGGCCCGGCTGAAGCTGCGGGAGCAGATGCAGGAAGGTCAGTCCTGTGCAGTGAAATGCTGGACTTGTTCCTGGGAGAGACGGGTGTACAGAAAAGTCCTGCCTAGCACTCCCACACCCTGAAGGACAAAGTGAGCAAAAGACACGAGGCTCCTTCTCAAGCAATCAGAGGTCATACAATCATAAAGTTGGAGGGGACCCCAGGGTCATCTAGTCCAACCCTTGCAATGCAGGAATCTCAGCTAAAGCACCAATGACAGATGGCCATCCAACCTCTGCTTAAAAACCTCCAAGGAAGGAGAGTCCACCACCTTTCGTGGGAGTCTGTTCCACTGCTGAACAGCTCTTACTGTGAGAAAGTTTTTTCCGAATGTATAGTTGGAATCTCCTTTCTTGTAACTTTATGTGTTTTATCCATACCATGAATAATTTTATGCTTTTCTAGCATGTCACCTCTTACTAAAAAGTCCCAAGCGCTGTAACCTTTCTTCATAGGGCAGTCGCTCCATCCCTCCCCCTTGATCATTTTTGCAGCCTTTTTCTGAACCTTCTCCAATTCTACAGTATCCTTTGTGAAGAGCGATGACCAGAACTGGACACAGCATTCCACATGCAGTCACACCAGAGATTGGTATAAAGGCATTATGATAGCAGCATTTTTATTTTCAAAGAATCCTAGAGATATAGAGTTGGAAAAGAGCTAAAGGGTCATCTGGTCCAACCATGTGCAATGCAAGAATCTCATGATCATGCAATGTCTGCTTTAAAACCTCTGCAGCTGAGTCCGCTCACTCCAAGGGTTGAAAGTTCTTCTACATTTAGCTGGAATCTCTTGTAACTTGAATCCATTAGTTCAGGTCTTACCACCTGGAGGAGAAAACAAGCTTGCTCCATCTTTTATCAGGCAGTCCTTTGGATATCTGAAGATCCTTGAAAAATCCATTTTTTGCTTTGGTCCTTGCTACTGTCGATGCTGGAGCACCAAGGGGTGTCTGGAGCCTGCAGTGAGCCATGTCCGGACCAGAGTGCAGCAGTGCTCAGAGTTGTGCTGGTTTTTCAGGGTCAGCAGAAGAGTTCCATGGCCTGAAGTGCTCTGTGCAGGAGCTGGATGATGTGCTCTTGAAAGACGTGGGTGGGAAAATCCATGCAGATGGACGGTGAGTTGAAGGGAAAGCACTTTCACTAGACATTGGGGGTTTTGGCCAGCATCTCCCGCAGCCTCCCCTCCCCTGCACCGTAAGATCCCCTCTTTGGGCTCACGGTCTTAGCCCTTCCCCCCATTTCCCAGCTGCTGAGGCCCCTACCCATGAGGTTTCAGCTGCTGGGCAGTGTGTAAGACTTGTTCCCTCTTGTGCTTTCTCCCCATAAGGTGGCCACTGGTCATTGACCCTTCTGGGCAGGCAGCCATCTTCCTGCGCTATCGGGACACCAACTTTCTGAACACGGTGAACCCCAGCGACATGGCTGAGGAGACAATTCGCCTGGCATTGCTGGGCTCTCTGCGGTAGGGGCACAAGCCAAATGCCGGGCAGAGAGGCTGCCCACTGCCAGGCAAAAACACCTGGGGGAGAGAAGCACTGCTGCTGCTGCCACCTGGTGACCCACAGCCGTGGCAGGAGTGGGGTAGCACCCAAAGGCATCTGGTCCACTGAGCAAGAGGCAAAGACTGGACCTTTCCTGTCTCCTCCAGATACGGGAAGCCCCTTGTCTTTGACATGATGGAGGTGAACATGTTTGACACAGTGAAGAAGCAGCTGGAACGGCTTAAACCAGGCTTGGCAGAGGCACTGCTGGACAAGAAGATCCTACAGAACGAGAGGTGGGACAGTTGACCTTCCAACCTCTGTTTAAAAGCCCCCACAAAAGGAAAGCCCACCACCTCCAAGGGAGTCTGCTCCACTGTCAGACAACTCTTAGCATCAGTCCTGTCAACTGACAAATGGGTGCCCAAATCAAGAGCCAGTGGTTTTCTCAATGCCTTTAGTGCCTCCCTGCCTCCTACTGAGGGTGCTTGCTCCCCCTCCTTCAGTCTGCTCTCTCTCATTCCCATCTTTCTCCATTCTGGGCACTTGCTTCCCCCGTGGCCCTTCGAATGCTCCAGCCAGGCTTTGGGCAGCCTGCCATGCAAGTCCCAACCCCCCACCCCAGGACCGATGGGAGATTTATTTCAACCTACTCTTGCAGCCTCATTCATTTGTGGGTTTCTATCAGATTTTTTATTTCCGCAAAATTCCAGACTTGTCATAGCTTTTTGCCACCTCCCACTTGGGTGCAGATGGTACTCTTTTTGCTGTATAATAAGTGGCACAGAAATGAAGAGCAGGATGCTTTGGGAAGAAATTAATGGCCCTGTGCTCCGTGAGCAGATGCCCCCAAGCCCCACCGAGTGAATATATTCATTGCCCAGAGCACTGGTCCTGTTTTAGGAAGCCAAGAGGCAGCGTGGAAGGTCAAGGGTCCTCCTCCCCCTGCCCCCCAAGCAGCAGCAGCACAGGGAGCCGCTTTCCATGAGACTTACTCCCGCCTTGCTCTGTCTGCAATTTTGCAGGTATCTCTCCCTACGGAGGCCAACAGATGGGCCTGAATATGCAGAGACAGAGTTTCAAGCAGCTCGAATAGAAAAATTCAAACTCTTGATTGTAACTAAACAGCAGCATCCTCCCAAAGAGATGCTGCAGCGGCTCCTTCCGATCCAGGTCATCCTGTCCCGGTAGGCAATGCACTGCAGGCGGCCTCATCCAGTGCTGGACATTAAAGGAAAACCTGAGCGGCGGGTTTGTGTCCTGTAATGAATCTTGTAGGCCCAGCACCCTGCAGGTTCTCTGCCAAGAGCTGGCTACCTGCAAAGCAAGGGGGCAAGTGGTTGCCAGCCCCCACCAGTGGCTGCAGGTGCTGCTGGCCCCCAAGGGGAGCTGCGGCCCTTAGCAGGCTGCAGCCTCACTAAGACTTGCTTGTTTCCCCCCCTAGAAAGCGAGGCTTTCGGAGAGCCCCCTTCTCACACCAGCGTCCCTTTGCCCTGTGAAAAGTACATCCCAAAGCCTTGGGGCCAGTCCGCACCTCAGCCATGAAGCCTTTTCTTAGCACAACTCATTCCCCTTGACTTGCAAGCAAGCAGGCAGGCAGGCTTGAATGCAAATAAAGGTTTCCTTGAAAAGGTGCCTCTTGAGCATTTCTATTACACATCAATGCACCAGCCCCTGCAGGGGTCTCTCCTAGAACAAATTTAGGGAGTGTGCATAGAGAGGAAAGGGAGGGAAATGTGTGGGGTGGAGACACCAGACATGGTTGGCACTCACTCACTTGGCCCAGGACTTCCCAAGAAAGAGGCAGCCTTCCACAAACACCCCACTCCTGCTCCCCACCCCCCGGTCTGCTTCTCAGGCTATTCCTTTGTGGTTGGTCAGTGTGAGAGCAGGATGCAGGACTTAGTAGGGTGAGCCTCATGCCGCTGAAGGCCCGAGTCCTTGGAGTGGCTTGAACAACCTGAACAACACAAGGTGAGTGAGGGAAAGGCTCTGCCAGCTCAAGAGAGAAGCATCATTTCTAAAATGTAAAGTAAACTTTATTGTCCTTGAACCACAAAATAGATTTCTTTGGTTGTACAAATGTCACTAGTTACAGTCTTGATCTCCCTCGGAGTGTTCTGGGAGAGGAGACAGACAGAGAGACATGCCACAGCCCAGCACCTAGAGAAGTTGTATGTTAGTCATGGAAACCCTGCCTGATCACTTCCCAAATTGCTCATTAAAAGCAAATGCTAAAATTAGATTAAAATCAAAAAGCTCTAACTGCTGCTGTGGAAGCAGCCACTGTGCAGCTCGAGAGAGGCAGGCAGAGGGAAGCCTCCCCTTGCCCTCTGCAGACAAACACAAGTTCTGTTAAAATGACCCTCTGAGTTTGGCATGAGGAGCTGCTGCATCTTGTCCTTTGGCAGAGGCTGCCTGGCAAGTTTGCACACGTGATGAGCACACACACACACACACGCCAGCCAGCGCCACCCACTGCTCACCACCACCCAGCCAGGAGCGAGGCAAAGCCTCTGCCACGCACAGGCAGTGCCACTCTTCTCTGAAAGGGGCCTGAGAGGCTGGAGCCAGCAGCCAGAGCAAGCAGCAGCCCTGGCCCTCACTGGAGCACCCTCGGCCGCCAACCTGTGCCTCAACATCTTTGCCCTACCCTGCACTACCCCTCTCCCTGCGCCCCAACCACCAAATCCCCCCTTTTACCTGTACCTTCTATCTGCTTCACCCCATCCTAATGAAACTAGCCTGCTCCTACTCTTGCTCCCACGCTGCTCTACGTTTGCTAGCACCAGACAGCTCCCAAACGTTCCCTCCAGCCCTTGCTGAAGAGGCAGAAGTGCCCATTTCTGCCCATGCCCCCCTCACGGCATGGATGGCCCCCCAGAAGGAGAAGGAAAATGGCAGCACTTGGCAATAACTCCCCCTCTCCCTCCCCATCCTGCACAAGGGTGCTGTCCCTCTGCTGCCCTTTGCCAGGGAGGGGGCAGGACAGCTGGTCTTTCCCAAGCGGTGTTTCCCCTCGCTGTTTGGCAAATGTCAGCTGGGCAAACAGTGGTCAGCCTGAAGCAGCTGCAGCACCTGGGCACCCCCGCCCTCGCACGCACGCACGCACTCCCACCCAATATTTACACGCACACATGCCCTGCATGGGTCCCCCCGCCCCATCACTGCTCTCTTCGGCCCCCGTTTGCTCACAACCTGCCCCTCTGCGTGAGGAGGAGGGGGAGTCGCAGCCCACAAGATGCCAGCTGAGGCTCCAGGGAGCTTGTTCTGTCCAGGCCCACCTGGGAGCCCGCTGGCCACATCACCACACTGTCCACAGAGCGGACCCCCCACTTGGCTTGGTGGTGTTTCTAACAGCCCCCAAGGGCAAGTCTACTATGTGGGGACAGCAGTTTCCAGATTGTGCTGGGTTGGTCGGAGTTTGCGCTTGCCGCCGCTGCTGCTGCTGCAGAGCCCCATCTCTTCCCGAGGGGGAGTTGCACTGGGAGTCGAGGGGTCGTGCGCCTCAAGGGGTTCCTGGGCTGCTGCCTGTCCGTCTTGCTCCTGGCTCACTGGAGTGGGGGGAGAGCAGAGGGAAAGGTCATGGAGGGCTGAAGGGGCGGCAGCATCTGACCCCAACCCCCTGCCTGGCTTGATTCAGGAGGTGCCCAGGGCAACCTCTGCCCACTTTGGGCACTGCCTGCTGCAGGAGGCTCTGGAGCCCCCAGGCCGGGCCCTTCTGCTGCCTGCACAGGCTGTGGTCCCGCAAAAGGGGGTGGGGAACTGGGAGGCCTCCGCTTTCCAAGCAGTGTCCAGCCAGCTTCAGGTGGGCTGAACTGAGGCGCCCAAAGCAAGACCTCAGGAACACACAGACAGACAGACAAGCAGGCAGGCAGGCAACCCAAGGCAGGCCGAGATCCTTCTCCTTCACTGGTGGCGAGCAGGAGCCTTTCAAGCAGTCAGAAGTGGGGGATCCTGCAGAGCCACCAACTTCCCCGCTGAGACGCCTCCCAGGTCCACTTGCTGTGCCCAACACACCCACACACACCCCGGGGAAGAATGGCGGCCAGTTGCTCCAAAGCAGCTTCCTGAGACCAGAGGTGGCAACTTGGGCCCCAGACTGGGTGACCAGTGGTGTGTGTGCATGACGTCATGACGTCACATCGCTCGTGACGGCGATGGGGCTGGGGCAGCGGAGCCTGGGTGCCCATGGCCCCATGGAGATGGCACTCCGGCGCCCCGCCCCCACCGTGGCAACCAGGCCAAGACCTCTGCTGCAAGTCGTCTACTGCACCCCAGAAGCATGTCCATGGCCGCAGCAGACCCCAACAGGGGTGCCAGAGAGCCAGCGGAGATAAGGCAGGGGGCAGAGGCCAACAGCAACGCGATGGCGAGGCACCCACAGTAGACATTTTGTGGGTGCCCAAACCCTCAGGACCCGCCAGAGATGGCACCAGTGCCTGAGACCTAGAAGCAACCTCAATGCTCTCCCACAAAGCCCCTCATCTTTTGAGAATGCTTCCCCCTCCTGCCTGCCAGACACCTTCAAGCCTTGCCTGGAATTAGGCTTCCAGGGTCAGGGTCCCTGAGGGTATCCCCAACTTCTTTCCAAGGGAGGCGGCTGGGCATGCTCACTGGGCCACTCCCAGCCCCTTAGGCAGGATCTGACCCACCCCCATCAACTGCATGCTCATCACAGCACTCCATTCCTAGGCAGTGCAAGGGCATCCTACCCACTGCTCCTTGCTGCTCAGCTGACCATTCACTCTAGAAAGGAACAGAAAAAGCAGAGGCCTCACTCAGGAGAGAAGCGCTGGTGGCAGCACCCAAGGCCAGGAGGCTCCAGCTGGGCACTCACCTGAGCTGCTGGCATCGTTGAGTCTGCAGGTGCTTCCGCCATCTGGAGTCTGGAAGGGCAGTGCAAAGCGGGATCAGTCCCTGCCTGCTCCCCACCACCTGCCCCCCAGGACATAAAGCACCCCTTGCCCATTCCCACGTGGTTTGGGGGGGGGAGCAGGTGTTGAAGAACAGAGCATGCGGTGGGAGGGGGAGAAAGGGGGTGCAGAGAAGAGCAGGCAGGAGGCCCAGAGGCAAGAGAGGGATTCCAGAGCCAGGGCGCCTGGTGCTAGAGTGCCCCTCACTCAGCCTCTGGGCCCCCTGCCCACCCGCCAGGCAGAGGGACAGAAAAGCAGGTCGGGCATGAGGTGGGGCCAGGGAGATCTGGCAAGAGATCCCCCCAGAGCCCGTTACGTATCTTGTGTGGTTCACATGCTCCCTATCTGTGAGGCCCCCAGACCCCAAGACACTGCTGGGAAGAGGGCCTTCTAAGGGGAGGCTTCCCAAGACGGAGGCAGACGGAGGCTTCCCAAGACAGAGACCAACTGGTCTCTGGAGCCTCCAAGGAGATGGCTGGAAAGGCAGAGGCAGCAAGTGGCTCCCTCGCCACCAGCACTGCAGAGCCAGCCAGATCATGAGCCAGGATGAGCTCAGCAGCCTAAGACCAGTGCCAGGCGGGATCCAGCACAACACCTGCCTGCCTTGGGGGTGTCGTTGTGGCATGGCCTGGAGATGGCAGGGAGGGGGCCAAGAAGCCACTACAGGGCAGCCTGGCCTGCCTGAAAGGGGTCTTCAGCAGCCTCTCCCATCACCTCCCCCCAACAGACCTTTGGAAGGAGGGGGTAGCAGGCCCCCACAAGGCCTGGGACTCTGCTCTGGGTTGGGGGCAGCCTCCAGCCTAAGCCTCAGTGGCTGCCAATGACCCCCAGGACTCTACCCTCCCCCACCCAGGCTAGATGGGGGCAGGAGGTGGAGCGTCAGACCCAGACTGCCGGGGGGGGGGGTCCTGACTGCCCCCACCACATGCAGCTTGTACCTGGATTTCATAAACTGGTTTGGAAGAAGGAATGGCCGCAAATTCCCTGTAGAGAAACTTCTTTTCAGGCACAGACTGGAGGGCCAAAGGAGTGGCAGAAAGAAGGGAAGAGGCAGAAAGAGAGAGGGGGAAAGAGGATGAAGGAGCATGTGGGGAAGCAGGAGGGGAGGCTCCGGGGGGGGGCAGGCGGGGCCCTTCCTGCTGCTCTTCTTGGCAGGCTGCAGGGCTGGACGGGGTGTGGGGGAATCAAGGGGCTCACTCATGAAGTTTCCCTCTGGCAGCCATCTTCCCACCTCCTCAAGGGTCTCACTCCCTAAAAGACCCCCCATCTGCCCTGGCCAACAACAGAGTGCAGCAGCAATGAGGTCATGCCGGAGGCCCACAGAATGCCCCCCATCCCCAAAGGGGGAGGCTGGCTGTGCTGGTCAGGGCAGGAGCAGAGACTGGGTGGGGAGAGTCAGAGCAAGAGGGAGCAGCGGGCATCCCTCCCCCAGACAAACAGAGGGAACAGTGTGGGAAGCAAGGAAGGAGCCTTCTGGGCCACGGCTCGGCGCACCCCCGACCTGCAGGGACCTCCATGCTCACAGCCCCCCAGCCCCCCTCCTCTGAAGCATAACTGGTGCTGGGTCCCCCTCCTTACCAGCCTGCCTGGAGAAGTCAGGATCCGGGTGCTGCAGTCTGAAAGAGACAGGATTTGGAGAGAAAAGAGAGGATGAATTGTGCAAGGTGGGGGGAAGACATCAAACCCATGCCTCCCCCTGAGCGGCTGTGGGACCTACCCTCCAGGGGAGTGGGCGAAGGGGTGGGGGCAGGCGAGGGAGACTCCGCCAGCTGCTCCAGGGTGGACCTCTTCTTGCCCTCCTTGGACTTGGCAATCACCATCTGGGCCTTGAGGGCATCCTGCTCCAGGGACTTCATCCTGCCAGGCGGGAGAGGAAGAGAGGTTGGCGCACCTGGGCTGGGCTGGCAAGACAGGCGGAACAACCGTCACCCAGGGCAGGGGGGGCATTGCAGGGCCCTCCTCACTTGGCCAGCGGAGGAGGTGCTGAGTGGAGCCGCCCCAAAGGCCAGTGGCAAGGGAGGAAGGAAGGAGGGGTGCAGGAGGAAGACCACAGCCCCCCATTGCTGCAGAGAAGGCAGAAGGGCCCCCCTTGCCTCCTTCATCCAGGGCGGAGGCTCTCAGGAGAAGATCTGCCCAGCCTGGTCTCTTGCTTGGCAAACACACCCGTCCAGCGCAGGAGGAGCAGAGCAGGGACTCTCCAGTGGCGGCACCAGCCAGGCCTTCAGCATAGGTGTGGCCCAGCTGCCCCTCTGGACGGGGGGGGCACCTCTGGGGCTGTGCAGGCCCTGGGGTGTAGGTGGGGTGTGTGGAAGTTCTGCACACCTGGGGTGGCCCCCTGGCCCAGGGCTTCTTGTGGTGGTGGCGGCGGCGGCAGCAGCAGGGCCCTGCCCCCCCAGTGCCTGCTGGCGGGCTTGGTAGAGCCTCCTGGCCAGATCCTGCTCATACTCTTTCATGCTCTCTTCTAGGGTGGAAGAGCTGAGGAGGAGGAGGAGGAGTAGAAGTAGAGGGGAGGCGCCGAAGACGTCCCGACAGGCAGGAAGATGGCAGAGAGAGAGAGAAAGAAAGAAAAGGAGAGGGAAGGAAAGGGTGGGCAGGAGGAAGAGGCAGATGCCCGCAAGGGAGGGGGGCAGACCTCACCTGTCCTGGTCAGTGGAGAAGAGGGCAGTCCCCCCTGCCCCCCCCCAGATCACAGACAAGCGAGTCCCACCAGGTGCATGCAGATGGGTGGAGGGGGCAGGAGGCAAGGGCTGCCCTGGAGAACCCCACATGCCCAGCCAGCCACACTGAGGGAAGGGGACTCCAAATGGGGTGGGCTTCTGAGGGGCACAGTCACACAAGGGAAGCCCTCCCTTCCCGATATGGGAGCCAAGGAAGGCGGTCCAGAGCCTCTTCCCAAGACACCCCCCAGCCTCTCTCGTTCGGTGCCCGGCTGGCATCAGCAACTGGCAGGGGGACGAAGGAGGGGAGGGAGGCCAGTTCAGGGGTGGGGCTGCCTGAGGTCCCCAGAGCCCAGTGAAGATTCGGAGGTGTGGCTCAGGGCACCGCTGACAGGCTGAGCCTCTTGCAGAAAACCCGGCCTCTCTGTTCCTGGGCTGCCTTCGCCAACCAGACCCTGAGCAGCAACGGAGAGGAAAGAGGAAAAGGCCTGGGAGGCGAAATGGGGGCCACTTAAGGGCAGACTGAACTGAGCGGCTCCTTGTCCTGCCACAACAAAACCAAAGACCAAGAACCAGAGGGGGGGACTTGAGAGGTGGTGGAAGAAGGGCCCTTGGAGCTGGTGGGGCAGCTGTCCCTCTGGTGATGGCAGCCGCCATGGCATCTCACCCAGGAGAGCTTTTCTGGGCAGCCTCAGGGTCTTTGCAGATGAAGCAGCTCCCCTCCCTTCAGACTGGGGGCTGCAGGCGGAGGAGGGCCAGCCGATTTCTCTTGGGCCCCTTTGGCTCCTGCTGGACTTAGCAGCCTGAGGATGCAGACAGAATCCCGAGAGGCAAAGCAGAGCAGTCTTGGCTCCTCCTCTTCTCAAATCTCTGAACTGCATGAAATGTTCCATCCTTGGGCAATGTGCATGGCAGCCTCTTAGCGGAAAGGTGAACTTTATCCTGCGCAAATAAGTGCTTTTTCTTTTCTTTGCTAGGACTTATCCCTGCAGAAGCCATGCTGCTTCCATTTCACCAAGACTCGCCCTTCTATATCCCTGGCAATTATACCTTTAACAATGCCTTCTGGAGCCAGTTTTTCTGGAAGCAGATGTTACCAGCATGTAATTCATCATATCCTCTCTTAGAAACCTTTAAAAAAAAAAATCTAATGACTGGCCGCTTTCCAGGGCTGATCTCGGTGACAAGAGGTTTGGGGGTTTTTGGTGTTTTTTTTTTAAGCTTACCAGCAATTTGACATTTGAGCGCTTTAACAACTCCTGGGTGAGTGCTATCTGGACCCAGTGATCTGTCAGTTTTTACTTCATCTTTAAAGCCTAGAATTTTGTCTCTTGTTACCGCTTTTTCTGTTCCTCTGACTCCCTTCTGGTGAAAGCTAGAAAAAGTGGGGGGGGGGGGATGAATGATTCTGAGACACTTTGACTTAAAATAAATACTGGATTAATATTATCATGGACTGAATGTTTTAAGTAATCTTTTTCCCCTTTTTTATGCAACCAGCAGATAGAACATTTCTTTCCCTTTTGTCCTTTATCTTTTCTTTTGCCTTATCTCTCTCTTCATGTTTTTTCTTTTCTTAGTCTTCTTCATGTTCTTTCTTCTTTGGAGTCGTACGTTTGGGGACTTTGCTAAGGTCCAGGGATTGTGCATTCATGGGGGTGGGAGATGGTTGATGGAGGGTCCTGGGCGGGAGACGGGGAAACGTTGGTCTCCCAGCATGAGAAGCTGGGAGAAGAAAGGGAGGCCCCTCAGGGAGAGCTGAGAGGGACAGCTCCCTTCTCTGGGTGGTGGGGGCTGACAATTGCCTTCAGGAGAGGACTGTGTATTTCTTTGTAGTTGTTATATTATTGTATTGTGTAAAAATTGACATCTGTCCACTTTCAAAATGTTGACTCAGGCTAAACTTGTGGTCCACTAAGGCCCTTGATCCTTTTCCAATATATTACTGGCAAGTATTTTTAATCTCTGTTGGAAGTGGCTGGGGAAACCCAGCCAGATGGGTGGGGTACAAATAATTTATTATTATTATTATTATTATTATTATTATTATTATTATTATTATTAGCCAGGTGTCCCCTGTCTTACATTTGTACACCTGATTCTTCCTGTCTAAGTGCAGAACATGACATTTGTCCCTGATGAAACTCATTTTGTTAGCTTGGGCCCAGTTCTCCAATTTGTCAAAGTCCTTTTGAATCCCGACTCTGTCTTCTGAGGCAGTAGCTGCCCCTCCCAGTTTGGTGTCACCTGCAGTTTTGATGGGCACCCCCTCAATACCTTCATCCAAGTTGTTTATGAAGAATTTGAACAACAACGGGCCTAGGACAGACCCCTGAGACACCCCACTTGTCACTTTTTGGGGGTATATATCTTAAGAGCATGCTTCTTTCTTAATTTTTTTCATCCTCTTAATGGGGTCTGCTCCTAAGCCAGCCATTGGGTCGTATTTCAAATGAACCTTTTAACCGGCAGAGAGAGCGTTTCAGTAGTATTTTATAGACGTTTTGGAAGTAATTAAAGGAGGCTCTGCTGGTCTTTGCCCCAGGGACTGACCGCTAGGGCTATTGAGTGGTGCTGGGTCAAGTTTGTGGTTCTTCCGCTCCCAGGTCACTCACCCCATCTGCCCGGGTCCTTTGAAGATACCTCCACCCCACAGCAGGGCAGCAATCCTTCCAGAGCATTTGGAAGTTAATTCCTGTTACTGTACGTTTCTTCCTCAGAGATAATACGATGGACAGTAGCTATGTTCACCACCACTTAATTGCCTCTGCCGACAGCGTCTCGACAGAGGCAACTAACCAGCTATGATGCCTCCCCGGAAGTCCTCCTCCAAGGGTGCGTGATGCGGGGCTGCCACCTCCTCAAGCGCCAGGAAGGGGCCACTTGCCAGTGTTTGCCTAATGCTTCTGGGTCCAGGGAGCTCTTATTAAGTGGGGAGACATCCATGCCTCCTTTGACCCCCAGCCAGCCCCTGTGGCTAGTTCTAAGAGGCCAAGATGGGCAGGGGCCAAGGCTGGCCACACTTCTTCAAGCTGCTTGTCCATATCCTCAGGCTGCTATAATCAAAACTGACGCAGTGCAGAGGGAGTAGATAGTGCGCTAGATGCCGCTGCTAGATTGCTCGGAGGTGGCATCCCTCTGTCCAAATCTGAGTCATTTTGTTCCTCAAATGCCTGGCAGGGATCTTGTGGCTGGCCCCCGGGGGTGTCAGGGCAACGGTCTCTTGGCCAGGGAACACAAGTCCATTCACCACTCAGAAAAGCTTGGCCACACAGCTACTTGTGGAAGCCACGGTGGTGGTCAAGTCAGATTTCTTTGCTGCAGCCACCACCACACGGCAGGTGCCACGGTGCCACTTCACCTGTTTTGGGTCAGGCTAATTTACGCCACCCCAACGCAGTGGGTGCCCCACCCTGGCAGGGCAGAGCAGCTGCCTTCTGCCCAAACCTCACCAGGGAATGGTCCATGCGGGATGACGGAGTCCCCCACTCCCCCTCTGCCAGCTCTGTCAGGGAGGTGGGCAGAGTGTGGGGGGGATGGGGCATTGACACCACCTGCATTCTGTTAGGACTGGGGGCGAGGCAGTGGGGTGAACATTCAGGCCACAGGGACCCACGGGAGCAGAAGGACCCACAGAAGCAGAGCAGAGGCACCCATGGTGGCCCCCTGGTCTCCCACACACCCCATCTGAGGACCCCCGGCTGGCCATGGGGCGAATTCAAGGCCCACTCTGGCCTAATCCAGCAAAGGCAACCGATGAGCAAGGCAAGCAGCTAAGAAACCCAGCATGCCGTGAGCTGGTCTCCACAGCCCCCTTCAGAGACCATGCCTGGGAGGTGGGGGAGGGATGCTGCCCCTGCCCGCCCCTCCCCACCTACCGTGCAGCTCGCCACATGGCCCTCTTCTCGGCCTCCAGCGCCCGGCGCTCGGCTGGGGAGAGCTCCTTCCTCTCCTGGGCGCTGAGCAGCTCTGGGCTCTGCATGCGTAGGCGCTCCTGCTGTCGGCGCTCGGCCTTCGCCGTCCTGACGGGGGCCCCAGGCTCACTGCCGCCTCTGGGGTACACGGGGCTCAGCCTGGCCAGGAGAGAGCGTGGCTCAGTGGGCAGACCCCCCCCACCCTGCCCCACAGACCCCACCCTCCGCCTGCCCTCCCATCTTACCCAGCCATGGAAGTGGGCCGCACCTCCGGCCTCCGGCCCTCCTCCAGGGAATTCCTCTGCGAGGAGCCATTCTGCCTCTCCGGCTCTGGGAACCTGGCAGGGCACAAAGCTCTGTGAGCCCCAGCCAGGGCAGGGACCGGGGAGGGGGCTTCCCTTTGGGGAGGGGCCCAGAGATCAAAGGGGACCCCTGGGGAGAGGAGTCTGCAGGTGGACGCTAGAAGCCCCCAGGCCAAGCGCTGGGACTTGGAGGGCAATCCCAGGGCTGTGGACGGAGCAGGGAGAGGGCTGCTCTTCCCACCAGGGGCCCTGGCTGGTTCCTGGGAGAAGGGGACGTGGGGCTGGAGAGACAGAGCACGCCTGCACTCTCCGGATCGAGCCCTGCCCCCTCCCCGGTGTGGGCACAAGCGCAGGGGGCGTGGCACGCAGCTCACTCACCAGGGCGTGGAGGACATAAGGCTCTGCCCATCCAGCTTCTCCACTTTGTACTCCACACCCTCGATGAAGATGCTGGAGGGGACGTCTGGGGGGCGTCTCTGCCTGGTGGCCTCTTCCTCTTCCTCCTCCTCCTCCTCTTCCTCCAGCAGCTGAGCTCGCTTCTGCTGCAGTTTGCGAGCTGCCAAGTGAGAAGCCGACAGGTCAGCCTCCCCACAGCCCCCCAAGGGTGGAAGGACCCCGGCTGGGCAAGGGAATGCCTCCAAGAGGGAGCAGCCAAATGAGATCCAAAGATGAAGACAGGTGGCGGGGGGGGGGAATCCACCTCAAAAGCATGAGGGGACCCCACCCCATCTTTCCATGTCCTCCTCCTCCCCACCAGGCCGGCGGCTGAGGCAGGGTGAGGAGAGTGGCTGCTGCAGAGGGGCTTCAGGGAGGGAGGTTTCACTATAGAGCAGCTCCCCCCCCCCAGCAGTTAGCGGCCTCTGGGCTAGTAGCCCCTGGGGGGCGGGAAGAGTGGTGGGCCTTGGCCTGGCTAGCCCCATGGCACGCACCTTCCTCCTCCTTCATCTTCCTCAGGTCTTCCTCCCCAACCAGCGACACCCTCTTGGGCGGCTTCTCGGCCGGCTGCTGCTTCAGCTCCACCTCAAAGTACTTCTGCCTCTCGCGGAAGGACCTCTGCTCCGGGCTGTGCAGGCCGCCCCCCGGCAGTGGGGCCTGGCCAGGAGAAGCAGGGCCCCCCGCTCCCCTGAAACTCACCTCCGAGGGGGAGGGAGGCTGCTCTGCACTCTTCTGCTTCTGGGACTCCTGAGGGAAGAAAGGGCAGGCAATGTCTGCATCCGCAAAGGACACTCTGCCCCCCAAGGGTCCCCCCAAAGCCCCCCCACTCACCTCAGGCTCCAGGAGCAGATGCGGAACTGGGACAGCCGCAAAGGCCTTGTAGGCCTGCTTGGCGCTGACGGGGACGTCGCCTGGCGAGGGGGGCCTGGGAGAGCGCGGCTGCGGGCAAGAGGGCACAAGTCAAGAGGGAGCGCGGCCCCAGGCCAAGGGGGTGCCACTCAAGCCACCAGCACCCCCCCATCAGCCCCGGGGGCAGCAACTTACAGAGTTGTGGGTGCTGGAGCAGAGCTCGGGCTGCTGGAATGGATTGGGGCTGTCCCGGCCTTCCGAGGTCGCCAGGGCTGGGGCTGGGCGCATGCGGGTGACGGGCTGGATCACGCCCGGCTTGGTCTAGCACAGGTGGGGGGGGGGGGGAGTCAGCCAGAACAAAGGAGAGCAAACTCAGCCTCCAACCCAAAGGCAAGCAAAGGTCAGGGCAATGGCTACACAAGTCTGATTGACACCCTCTGATAACAAGGGACAAATTGGACAAAATGAATTAAAGCAAGATGTCCCCAAGCACGGGGGCCGCCCACAAACCTGTGTATCAAACTATCCCCCCCCCCGTGCTCTGACTGTACCATTTCAGAGTCCTGCTGATGCCAAGAGGGGCTGGGCAAGGCCCCTTGGAGGCAGCAGGCACCCAATGGTCACAGCCCAAGGCCCACATGGCGCCAGAGGAGGCCACAGACGCGCCCGGAGGGGCCACGAAAACTCACCGAGGACTTGCTTTCGCTGTGGCTGGGAACAAAGTGGACGGCAGCCTGGAAGGAGAAAGTCAGGAAGGCATTTGGTGGCCGGGAGGGGCACTAGGGCCCCCACCCAAGCCCAGGCACCTCCAAGCTGGCCATGCCAGAACCAGGAGCCCCTCCCCAAACTTACCCCACATTAAGCTCTTGCCCCTGCTCCCAAAAGAGACTCCACATCTTGAACTATGCTGGAAAGGCCCCCAGTGATGCCACAAACTGGCTCCTCCTGCCCCTCCCAGAGTACAGCTAGAAACCACTCTTGCAGAAGCAGCCAAAAAGACCAGCGGCAGCAGCAGCCAGGGGGGCGAGTAGTGAGGGTCCCCCGCCCAGCCCCACAGAGCATCCTCCCCAAGCACAGCCTCAGCAGCCCCCCACCCTCACCCAGGGCAGAGGAGGAGAGCGGGCACAGCACACCAAGGGGGCACTTACAAAGCGGGTCTCTCTGCCCACCAGGTGGGCTGGCCGGGGGGCAGCAGGAGGCTGGAAGGCAGCAGTGCCAGGGAGAGAACCAGAGAGAGAACCAGAGAGTCTGGCTGACTGACAGGCAGGATAGGCAGAGGAAAGCCCCCCCCCCAAGACACACCGCAGCCCCCTCCACCCCCCTGCAGCACCCCTTACCTGCTGGCTGCCAGGAGAGTAGGGAGAGTCTCGCCAGGCGGCTCCCGGTTCCCCTTCCCCCGAGAGGGCCTGAAAGGGAGAGGAAGGACAGCTGGTGAGTGGGGGGGGGGGGAGCAGTGGTGTTGCCCAGAGAGACCAGCCCCTCCCAACCCCCAGGCAGAAGACCCTTCCCTATGGGATCTGCCCCCTAAAAGGGGCTCTGGCGGGTCATGAATCTGCCTGATCTCCTCAGTTGGAGCCACAAACCTGCCAACACTCTTCCTCCACTCGAGCCAACTGCCCCTCAGATCAGTGCCAGCTCCTCTGCTCCCCCCCGTCACGCTCAGGACACCCCTTCCTCTAGTTTTGCTCACACTAAGAAGCCCCCCCCTGCTGCAACCTGCTGAAAGAGCATCTCTTCATTGGCTGAGCAATGCTGGAACTCTGCCCAAAGGCAGGGAAGGCACAGCACCCTCCGTTCCCAATGCAGCACATGTCTTCCTCTACACAAGCTCCTAGTCCCCATGGATGCACATTGTAGGATCCGAACACCTGAACCCGCTTCCGTGCCAACTCCCAAGTGGCTGGATCTGTCACGCAGAGAGGGAGTTGCGTCAAGATGGAACTGTGCACACTGCAGAATCCCACCCTCTCTAGACATTTAGAACTTTTCTCCTGTTTTGCTGTCCACGGACGCACAAAGAGGTTGAGAAAACTGGCACAACAAACCATGAGCACAAACTGTCAAAGCAGTGTCTGCATGTTAGTGGCCCCTCCAAGAGGGGCTCAGGGGCTCCTCTCACGGGGGCAGCCGCAAACGCTGCCCAAATGAGCCAGGCCCAAAGCAGGTTAGTAGCCAAGCAGAGGAGCAGCCCAAAGACTTTGCAGGGAGCCAAGGGAGGAAGGGGCCAGCGGGGGCCCTCCTCTCCAAGCCCACTGCCTCGCCCTCCTGCCCTGCAAAGGCACGTCCCCACGGCAGAAGCTTGAGCTCGCCTGCCTCGCCCCCCGCTCAATTCCACTCCACACACACACACTTCCTGCATGCAGTGCAGAGCAGAGATGGGGGGCAGAGAGGGTCCCTTCTCCCCCGCTGCCCCGGCATGCAGCAGAGGCACAGCACACAGCAGGCCAGGCCACAAGGCCGCTTGCCTTGGTGCAGAGGCTGGTCTTCAGCACTCCCCCCTTGCCATAGCCCAGGGGAGGCCCCCCCAGGCACACCTTGCCCTGCCGGTTGGCCAGCACAAAGGGATTGGCGCTGAAGGGGATGGGCTGTGAGTCCACCAAGCTCTCTTCCTCCTCCACCTCCGCAGTCGGCAGTGAGAGGGCAGCCCCGCTGGGGGGGGCCGTGGCGAGGCTTGCCTGGCCCAGCTCCAAGGGAGGGGGGGCCGGCAGGGGAGGCGCCCGTGGGTCCCTTTCCATGGCACCAGGAGGGGCAAGCTGAGGAAGAGACACAAGAACTGCATTTTCAGGGGCCACGGCTGGTGGGGCAGCTCTGTGGCTCATGGGAGCAGCTCCCTGCTGTGTGGCTGGGGGGGGGACCCTAGATGCCTGCAGGGCCCACAGGGAGGGGGAGACAGAGACCTCTCCAGGGGTGCAGGAGGGTGTGGAGATGCCCCCTGCAATGCACAGGCATGGCAGGCCACATGCTGGTCTGCCACACCCAGTGCGGCCACCACCAGCAGCAGCAGCCTCTGTGGTGACTGGCCTTGCTGCCTGGGAGGAGGGGGGAGGGAGACCTCCCCACAAACCCCGTCTTCCCTCTGGGCACAAGCCAGAACCCCAAGACGCAGCCACGGAACAGCCGGGCTCTGCTGCAAACCACCCGGGACATGTTTCTTTTTTAACACTGAAAGGCAGAAGGAAACTTCAGAGAAACAGAGAGGCCTCCAGCTACAGCAGAAGGGGCTGGGAGTGCCCCCCCCCCTGCAATACCCACCTCCCCATTTGATCCCAGCAGCGACAGAGTCTCAGGATGGGACCAAAAGGAGAGGAGGGGGCTGGGAGGCCCCAGCTGCCTCTGCCCAGGAAGTCCCAGTGGATGCAGGGAGGGCGGGAATAAGCCCCTCTGTGTTGGCCAGGGGGGCAGCCCAGGGGGCGGAGGGCCAAGAAAGACCTCCATGGGGGAGACAGGGTCACCTGCTCTGCTCGGCAGGACAGAAGGGCCTCTCCCTGCCACCCTCCTTCCAAAAAAACCAAGGGTCTCCGCACAGGGACCCCCGTCTGAGACACCCATCCTCTCGTCCCCCGCAATCCCTAGCACACCCAGCCAGGGTAGGGAGCTCCTGCCCTTTGGCACCCACCGCCTGCTGCACCAGGAGTAACATGGCAGGCTGAGCAACATCCAGAGGGGCACAGCTTGCCTGCTCGCTCCCCCCCCCCATGAAGGCGGGCACAGTAGCAGAGCCCTGGCCCTGACCGAGCCTGAGGAAGCTGCCCACCAGCTGCCCGCTCACTTGTGCCCAGAGGAAAAGCCCTGCAGGTGCCAGGAGAAAGAGAGAGACTCACCGCTCCTGCCAGCAGCCACAGACAAAGGAAGACCCCCCCCCCCGCCCAGCCCCTTCCTCCAACGCTCACCAGGCAAGCCCAAAATAGCCCAGAGCTGGGCTGGCTCAGGAATCTTACTCAGGCAGATCAGATTTCCAGAGAAGCAAAAATGGCACCCAAGCAGCCCACCTGCTCCCTCCTCACCCAGCCAGGCCAACTGGGTCTTGGGCAAGTGGGGGGGGGCAAACACCCCACTGCTCTTCATTGCTGCCGAGGGGCAACCTCCAGCCCCCCCCCCCGGAAGCAGAGTCCCCCCCCCCCTCATGCTGCTGCCTGCCTCCATCTCTCTTCCGAGCTCTGGGTGCTTCTCTCCTCAGCTTCCCTGCACCCCCCCCCCGGAGAGCCAGCCCTGAAGCCAGCAGCTGCTTCCAGGGCACACTATCCCCCCCCCGCCCTCCCTCCAAGTGACAAGGCCTCCAAAGCAGCTGGGGAGACTTGCCAGGGGCCCCAATCCACAAGAGCCATCGCTTGGGTTGGCTGAAGGCAGAGGGAGCAGCCAAGGCTGGCTGGGATCCAGCCGCCCTTCGCCAAAGCCAGCAGATTCCCATCACTTACGCCACGGGTGGCTTTCTGGAGGCCGCTGTTGGGCAGCGCTGCCAAGGTGCGGTAGTCCAGCTGCAGGGGCTCAGCACCAAGGTCCTGTGGGGAGGGGGAAGAGGGTCAGGGGGTCTCAGGAGCGTGCCCACCCAGCCCAGACCCTTCCTCCTCAGCACCTCAGCCCAGCCACCCCGCTCTTACCTCGGCCTCCTCCTCCTCCTCTGCCAGGAGCTGCGTGGCTGTCTCTCGCTCCCGGCGCTTCCGCTCCTTCGCAAAGGCAGCAGGCGGGCGGCACAAGCAAAGAGAGAGCAAGAGGGGTCAGCAGCAGAACCCGCAGGGCAGCATCAGGCCCAGGGACCCACAGAGCAGGAGGCAGAGTCCCAAGCAGAACTCACAACTTCACAGCCAGAAGCAGGGCCAGGGGGTTCCCAGAGGGTGCGTGGCCTCTCAGCGGGGTCTGCAGCAAAGCAGGCAGCCAGGGCCAGCCAGAGGGGCCCTTCCCTTCCCAGGCTCTGCCCCGGGGGTGGGGGGCTGGGGTCTTCCCTCCAGCCTGCTTCTGTGACAAGAGGATCAAAAGCGCTCAGCCCCAAGGGTCCCATCTAGCCAGCCTCCTCTGATCACAAGAGCAGCCCTCTCCCCCAGGGCACAGGCAGCCGCATCTGCCAGGAATTTGCTCAATCCTCTTCTGAAGCCATCCCTGCCTCCTGCAGCCGGCAGTTCCTCACTTCAGCTCCTGACTCTTCCAGCATTCAGCTTCACTGGGTTTCCACAAGTTCGATTGTCATGAGAGAGGGAGGAAAACTTTCCTCCCTCCACTTTCTCCAGGTCAGGCATCATGTTATAAACTTATTTCAGGTCGCCTATGACCTGCTTTTTCTCTAATCCAAAAAGTCCCTGATGCTGCAACTTTTCCTTCATAGTAGTGGCACCCACACCGTGGAACAATCTCCCACCAGATAGAAGACATCTGAAGGCAGCCCCGTTTAGGGAAGTTTTTAATGTCTGATGTTTTATTGTATTTTTTAATATTTTTGGGGAAACTGCCCAGAGTGGCTGGGGAATTATTTATTTATTTATTTATTTATTATTATTATTATTATTATTATTACTACCATCCCTCGATCATGTTCATTGTCGTTTTCTGAATCTTTTCTAACTCTACAATTTTTAAGGTGAGGTGACCCCACCTGTGCAGTGGACTCTGAATGCAGCTGCATCACAGATTTGTATTATATTAATTGCAGTTTTATTTTCAATTCCTTTCCAAATGAAGATTAAGAGAGGTTAATGCTAGAGAGGTTAAAATTAAGAGATTAAGAGATTAAGAGAGGTTAACCTGCTAGAGAGGTTAAAAGCAACAAAAAAGGCTTTTATGGGTATGTTTGTAGCAAAAGGAAGAACAAAGAAACAGTGGGGTGACTCAGAGGAGAAGATGGTGAAATGCAAACAGGGGACACAGAAAGGGCTGAACTCCTCAATGCCTTCTTTGCCTCAGTCTTCTCCGATAAAGAAAACAATGCCCGACCTGAAGAATTTGGAGCAAATGATTCAGCAGAGGAAACACAGCCCAGAATAACTAAGGAGATAGTACAAGAATACTTGGCTAGTCTAGATGTATTCAAGTCTCCAGGGCCAGATGAACTGCATCCAAGAGTATTAAAAGAACTGGCAGATGTGATCTCAGAACCACTGGCAGTCATCTTTGAGAATTCCTGGAGAACAGGCAAAGTCCCGCCAGACTGGAGGAGGGCAAATGTTGTCCCTATTTTCAAAAAGGGGAAAAGAGAGGACCCAAATAATTACCGCCCAGTCAGTCTGACATCAATACCAGGGAAGATTCTGGAGCAGATCATTAAGCAAACAGTCTGTGAGCACCTAGAAAGGAATGCTGTGATCACCAATAGTCAGCATGGATTTCTGAAAAATAAGTCATGTCAGACTAACCTGATCTCATTTTTTGACAGAATTACAAGCCTGGTAGATGAAGGGAACGCAGTGGATGTAGCCTACCTTGATTTCAGCAAGGCATTTGACAAGGTGCCCCATGATATTCTTGTAAAGAAGCTGGTAAAATGCGGTCTTGACTATGCTACCACTCAGTGGATTTGTAACTGGCTGACTGACCGAACCCAAAGGGTGCTCATCAATGGTTCCTCTTCATCCTGGAGAAGAGTGACTAGTGGGGTGCCACAGGGTTCTGTCTTGGGCCCGGTCTTATTCAACATCTTTATCAATGACTTGGATGATGGACTCAAGGGCATCCAGATCAAATTTGCAGATGACACCAAACTGGGAGGGGTGGCTAACACCCCAGAGGACAGGATCACACTTCAAAACGACCTTGACAGATTAGAGAACTGGGCCAAAACAAACAAGATTAATTTTAACAGGGAGAAATGTAAAGTATTGCACTTGGGCAAAAAAAAAATGAGAGGCACAAATACAAGATGGGTGACACCTGGCTTGAGAGCAGTACATGTGAAAAGGATCTAGGAGTCTTGGTTGACCACAAACTTGACATGAGCCAACAGTGTGACGCGGTAGCTAAAAAAGCCAATGCAATTCTGGGCTGCATCAATAGGAGTATAGCATCTAGATCAAGGGAAGTAATAGTGCCACTGTATTCTGCTCTGGTCAGACCTCACCTGGAGTACTGTGTCCAGTTCTGGGCACCACAATTCAAGAAGGACACTGACAAACTGGAACGTGTCCAGAGGAGGGCAACCAAAATGGTCAAAGGCCTGGAAACGATGCCTTATGAGGAATGGCTAAGGGAGCTGGGCATGTTTAGCCTGGAGAAGAGGAGGTTAAGGGGTGATATGATAGCCATGTTCAAATATATAAAAGGATGTCACATAGAGGAGGGAGGGAGAAAGGTTGTTTTCTGCTGCTCCAGAGAAGCGGACACAGAGCAATGGATCCAAACTACAAGAAAGAAGATTCCACCTAAACATTCGGAAGAACTTCCTGACAGTAAGAGCTGTTTGACAGTGGAATTTGCTGCCCAGGAGTGTGGTGGAGTCTCCTTCTTTGGAGGTCTTTAAGCAGAGGCTTGACAACCATATGTCAGGAGTGCTCTGATGGTGTTTCCTGCTTGGCAGGGGGTTGGACTCGATGGCCCTTGTGGTCTCTTCCAACTCTATGATTCTATGATTCTAAGAGGCAAACTTTGAAAGCAGGGAAGAGAAAACTTTAACTAGGATGATGAACACCACTGGAAGCCGGGGGAAATAACCCTTTTTTCCTGCCCCCCTAAAAACTGTCCTTTTCAAAGAAAGCAAACTACAGACCCCCACGGCCAAAGGCAGGTGCCTGGGAAAGGCCCTGGTCTTGGGCAAAGCTCTCAAGAGAAGGCAGGCAGGCAGACAGACAGGAGGGCAGCTGCTCCAGAGTCATTTCCTAGATTCCAAAATCTGGCCCTCTCCTGCAGGACCCCAGCTGGAGTCACTCCCACCGGAGGCTCTTTGCTGCTCCTTCCCCTTTGCCCCCCACCCATTTCTCTCTCTCTCTCTCTCTCTCTCTCCCTCCCTCCTGTGCTGGTGAATGGTTGCCCTTTCCTCCAGGCATGAAGGAGAGTGTCCCCCTGCCTTTCACATATGGAGCAGCCAAGGAAGGAGGCCACAGCCAGAGGCCTGGCCCCCTGGGGAAGGAAAAGGCACCCGGCTCCTTGGACCTCGGCTTCGCTCTGACCTGAGGACTAGCTCAGGAGTTTCCTCACAGGAACTGGCCTAGATGAAGCCTGGAGGGAATTTTGCACATCTCCATTTGGAAGACGCCCCAAAGCACAACCAGTTGCAGCGGCTGGACGGAGGGGCTGGGGCCTTCTGCTTTCTGCTGGAAGTCCGGGCTGCAGGTGCCACAGGCACTCCCCAAACCCTCCGCCGGATCCCCCTGGAGGACCCAGCCTGGCCCTGAGCGCCAAGATACAAGCAGCCAAAGCCCAGAGCCCAACTGCCTCCTCCAGCCTCACATAAAGGGAGGAATGAGTGATTGCTCTCCTGGCCAAACCAGGCCTCGTCTCTTGGGCCATTCCACGCCCACATTCCTTCCCAGAGCAAATCCAGACTCCCGAGATCTCACAGAAGGAGGTTGGCCCAAGGATTATTCCCCAGAAGGGAATATCTGAACTCAACAGGTACGGAAGAAGCCATATGCTTGGCCGGGACCCGTCTGCCTCTGCCTCGCACAGACCCACAGGGGGGCTTCCCTCCCTCCCTGAGTGGCCGGCACTGTGCCCACGGGGAGCCAGAGTGTGACCACCTCACCCACCGTGGGTCCCCCTGGGAAGACCTACAGGGCGTGAGGCCTAAAACCGCCTTGTGGTGAAGAATCTGTCCGGCGGATCCTGGTCAAAGAGAAAAAGGCTCCCAGAAGGAGGACGCCTCACGCCCTGAATCGTGGCCAGACAAAAGACAGACTCCCCCTGGTTTCCACTCGAGAAAAATGGCCCATTGCTCAGAGATGGAGGAGCGCAAGCCCTGAGATCGAATTCCAGAACCTCTTGGCAAAGGGCTGAGGAAGACTTGTGGCCCTGCTGGGGGGCCAGGCACACAAAGGGGACGGCAACACTCTGCTGAGCACAGTATCTCAGCAACGGCTGCGTCTCCCCCCCACGGAGCCAAGGAAGGCGGCACAGGCGTTCTGGGAGGCCCAAGTCACCTGGCTCTGCAGGCAGAGGGCATGGGCTGGGCTCGAACCAGCAGCTCCTACGGGCAAAGGCAGGCGGGAAGCTGCCCAGGCCAGGCAGATGCACTCGCAAGGCGGGAGACAAGAGCAGGATGAGCAGGAAGCAGAGGGAAGGTTGCTGAGACAAATGGCCACTCCCTGCCAGACCTCTCCCCTCGCCCCCGGCCCAAGGCAAAGCACAGCTTCTAGGGGCGGAGGAGGCCTCAGCGGAGTCAGCGGTTGGGGGGAAGAGCCCAGGCCCCAAAGCAGCCCCAAAGCAGCCCCAGCAGGAGCAGGCGGGGGGGGGGAAGGGGGCTGCCAGGGGGACTGGAGGCCCCGATCCAGGCAGCCCCCTTCCCTCACCCTGGAAGGGTAGAGCAGGGCCATCACGTCTCACCACTTTCTCCGTCTCTTCCCTCTCCCACTGGGTTGTCTCCCTCACCATCTCCAACTCCTGGGGACACAAAGGAGGCGGTCAGAGCTGAGGGCACAGGCCAGCCAGACTCCTCAAGGGCTTTTCTCCAGATCTGGGGGCGGGGCGGGGATTGGCAGCCTTGCCAGAGAGAAGGGGCACCTAAGCCTGCCCTCCCCTGGGAACCACAGGCCTCACCTTCTGAAGGACGTCCAGCTCCTCCGGACTGAGGTCCCGGTCAATGGAGGAAATGCTCTCCAGGCTGTTCTTGCGCCCGATGCCGGCCGCAAAGGGGTTGGCAATGATCCCTGGAGATATCTGGGGGGCAGACGAGAGAGGTGGGGGGGGCTCTGGTCCCTGCCCAGCACAGAGGCAGGCAGAGGGGGTGTCTGGGGGGACACACCAGACCCATGGAGCACCTCCTCTTTAAGAAGCTGCCCTCACCACAGGGCTTCAGCAGGAAAAGGCACTGAAGGCAAACCTCCAGTCCCTGGCCAGGGCCCCCCGCCTAGCACCCACCTCAATGGCCGCCACAGCCTTGGGGTCAAACCCGTCGCAGACCAGCACCAGAAGGGTGTCTCCCACGGCGCGCAGGATCTGGACTGCTTCCGTGTGCGTCATGCCCAGCAGGCTCTGGTGGTTCACCTCCAGGATGCGCATGCCCACTCTCAGCCGCCCGTCACGGGCTGCAGCCCCTGTGGAGCTGACCTGCACGGAGCAGAGGAGGGTGAGGAAGGAGCCGGGGGGGAGGGAGGGAGGCAACCCCCACCCTCAAGGCCCTGGGAGCAGCCAGAGCTGGAGGGGCCCTGGAGGCAGAAAGGGCCTCATGGTTTGGGAAGGGGGCAGGCAGGGGGTCCAGACCTTCTGCTCAAGGCTCCAGAACTCTGCTTTCCACAGCCCCCCCCCAACAAAAGTCCTCAGAGCAACCCTGGGTGGGAGGGACGTGGTGTGGAGACACGGCTGTGGGCCCTTCCAAACACAGCTGGGACCTCCCTCCCCCACTTGGCACTAGTCAAGCACAGCAAGTGTCAGCCAGGGTGGGGGGGAGTGCCACCCCGTACCTTAGAGATGAAGATGCCCTCGTCCGTGGGGTCAAAGGGATTCCCCGCATGGCCCTTGGCACCTCCTCGGATGCTGATGCCCAGTTTCTCCCCTGGCCTCTTTTCAATGCAGATCTCCTGACAGAGTGAGCAAAAGCAAGTTGGAAGGGGGGGCTGGGCAGCTGGGCAGCAGCCCCCCCAGCCAGGAAAGAGGGGCCTCCTTCTTCCCAGTCCTGGCTGCCTCCACCTCAGCTCCAGCAGACGGGCACTGGGGAAGGCTCTTTGGGAAAGCAGGGGGTGGGCAGCAGAGGCCTTCAGGGAGGGGGCATGACACACCATCCTGGGGAAGCCATGGAGGCAGCAGGCCAGAGGGGAGGGAGCTGTGGTGGGTCAGCCCAGCCACATCCCAGCAGGGCTGAAGATGCCCAGTGGCGGAGGCGCCTCTCCAGGGGCACAACAGCAGAGCTGCGCCCCCTACCTGCATGCCTGGGGGCGGAGGATCTCTCCGGACGACCATCCTCAGCTCCTGCGTGTTGGAGAGCAGCGCAGTCACGGCCTCCTGGTGTGTGGCGTGTCGGAGGCCAATGCCGTTCACCTCCAGGATCCGGTCTCCCACCCGCAGCCCACTGCGAGAGGCCAGGCCACGAGGAATCACCTGCCAAGTCAGCGCAGAAGAGGTGGGAAAGAGCCCTGCCTGCTGCCGGGGGGGGGGGCAGGCTGGCAGTGTCCCCAACACCTGCAGCCAGACGGGCACTTGGCCTGGCCGAGAGGCTGCAGATGTCCGTCCCCCCACCCCCCAGAGGCACTTCTGTCTGCTGATACACATATATCTCTCTTCCTTTTGGTCTGACGTGGCTGCTGTCCCTATCCATTTTTCACAGGCAAAATCCTCAATGGTTGCAGAGGTCCATGTACTTTTAAATCACATTCCTGTTATGGGGATTAATGGAAGGCCAACAAACGTGGACTTTGCAAGCTCTTCTGGTGCTAACAGCCTGTCCACCCCCCAGAAAACTATTATACAGCAGTCTGAGGGCCTGGCTGTCTCTTGGCCACTTCTGAATGCATTCCCCATCAAGGCCCATCTCAGGGGAGCCTCTCTCTGCGCCCCTGGGGGGCCTGCAATCCACTTTTGTGTTTCATTTGAGATGGCTGCACTGAGGGGTGTGGGAACCCCTAATGGGGGGCTGGCTCTTTCCCTGTTCTTCCTTGTTAAAATTTGCTACTAAAAATAATTTAATGAAAACAGGGGGCTCTGAGCAGAGAAAGTGGAGAATCGGGGGGGAGGCTTCCTTGCCCTTTGGGCCTACAAGGGGGGCTCTGGAGCACACGGAATGGCAAGATTCGCAGAGTCAATGGGCTGTGCAGTAACTGCTAGGCTTCCCAACCACGGTGTTCTCAGGGGAGGGCTCCCCACGCAGCCCTGCAAGTCTCTACCTTGGAAATGAAGACCCCCGGCTCATGGATCCCAAAGGGGTGGCTGGAGTGGTCGCTGCCGCCCACAATGCTGAGCCCCAGCGGCCCCCCGGCTTTGACCAGGATCACCTCCTGCGGGCAGAAAGCGAGAAGGCCAAGCCAGGGTCAAGAGAGGGCCCAGGGAGGAGGAGATGCCGGGACCCGACTCCAGGCCAGGGGGAGAAAGAGGCTGGAGGGACCCACATCCCAAGGGTGACCAGGGCACTTCCCAGGGTGGGCGGGGGCCAGGCAGGAGGGGCTCCCCATGCCAGCAGCTTCCCACAGGGACGGACAGACTGTGCCCCCCATGCCCTTCACCTACCTCCGTGGGGTACTGGCTCTCCAGGCTCTGGGCGGGGTGGCTCCTGTGGGGCAGGGGCGTCTCCTCAGGTGGGCTCTCCCCGCGGGTGGGGGTCGGTGGTGGCGGAGAGTGTGCCCGCTGTGCCCGCTGCCCCAAGGGCAGGTCTTCCTCGCTGGGCTGGGTGGCGGCGATGGGGGCAGCGGGCACAGCCTCTCTCTCTACCAGCAGCGCAATGGTGGGGGAGGCGGCGGTAAGCAGCGCTACGGCCTGATCATGCCTGGCTTCCGTCATGTCTACCCCATTGATCTAGAACGGCCCCAAACCAGCGTCAAAGGGGTAGGCAGGGAGGGCACGCACCCAGGGACCAGAGGCAAGGGACCCCAGCCTCAGCAGCCGGAAGGGGGCTGGGAGGGCAAGGAGTGTCCCCCCCCCCAGATCAAGGCAAACAGCAGCTCAGGACAGGGGGCCAATGAGCACAAGCTCTTTTCCTGCCCTCGTCCCCAAAGAGAGGGGGGCAGAAGGGGGGGGGCAAAGTGTACATCACCCAGCAGAGGGCAGAGGGGAGAGAGGGAGGCAGAGAGACAGACAGGCAGACGGAAGCCAGCACTGACGAGGCCGTCTCGGGGCTTACCCCCCATCCTCTCTCATCACGGCTGCTGAGCAGAGATTGGCTGCGCCTCGAGAGGGGGCAGAGAAACAGGCCACAAGGAGGAAGAGGAAGAGGAGCAGCAGGAGAGGGAGGGAGGGAGGGAGGGAAAGAGCTTCAGAACAAAATGGCTGGCCCCCCACCTGCCGTGCCCACCCACCCGGAGTTCCAGAAAGGTGACTCCAACATCACCCCCTCCAAAATACAGCCCACGTCCCCCCTGGCTAGACTCAGCCCCACCCTGAACGGGCAGGCAGGGGGCAGGGGGGACCCCAGAGCCTCCTGCAGGAACCTTGCCTGGTCCTCAGGAAGCCCCCCAAGAGAGTCCACTCACCAAGATGACCCTGTCGCCCACACAGAGGGTCCCGTCCCGATGGGCTGCGCCCCCCTCTGCAATCCGTGAGATGAAGATCCCCTGGGGGGAAAGGAAAGTCAGGGCCCCTCCCTGCAGAGCCCCCTGCTCCTCTGCCACCAGGCAAGGCAAGGGAGGGCCCTCTGTCCCTCCGTCCCGGGAGCATGAAGTGCCCCCGTCAGCGAGGAGCCAGGAATAAGCGCAGAGGCCGGGATCGGGTGTCGCCGAAGCCCTTGCCAGGCGGCTGCCGGCCAGAGAGAGGCGGTCCCCCTCCCTCCCTCCCTCCCCTGCTCACCGTGTCCCCCGGCCGGTAGGGTGTGGAGCCCTTGCCGCCAGCAATGCTGAAGCCCAGTCCCCGCTCGTTGCGCATGAGGCAGGTGGAGAGGCGCTCCGTCTGGGGGGCTCCCTCAGGCCTCTCTGGGAAGCGCAGGCCCACCCCCCGCCGCTCCCGGGGGCTGTAGTCGTCCTCCGGCCGCAGGGGGGTCACTGTGACGGCGTTCTCCGGCTCCACCATCCGCTCTCGCAGAACCGTCATGGAGACCGTGGTGCCCGAGCCACGCAGAGCCTCCACCGCCACATGGTGCTCCGCGCACTGCAGAGGCACCCCGTTCACCTGCCCGGGGCGCAAAAGAGGGGGCTGGCTCAGGCAAGCGCTCGGCCAGAGACCGGCTGCCCCCAGCCCCCTCCAGAGAGCCCCAAGGGGAGCCTGGCATGGCTTTGGCAGGCAGGCAGCCCCCTCCCATGGCAGTCTGGCAAGGGCCATCTTCTCCTCCCCCTCTGCAGGGCAACGCAGAAGCAAATGCCCACCTAGAGCTGCGAGGGAGCCTGGGCTGTACTTATTCTGAGTGGTGACTCAGGCCCCAGGCAGGCAGGCAGGCAGAGACCAGCCACGGGCAGGAGGCCAAGCGTGCTGGAGGGCAAGGGAGAAGCCATGGGACCTGGGGGGCAGCTTGGCCTGGAAGGGGCTGAGCAAGGACAGGGCCTGCCAAAAAGGGGATGGCAGGGAGGGAGCAGCTGGCCCTGGGTTTATGCAGATGTCTCCTCCCCAACCCACCTAAGGGGGCCCAACGACTCACCTCCAGGAGCTTGTCCCCCACCCGCACCCCTGCCTGGGCAGCCGGACCCTCCTCAGAGACGCGGGAGATGAAGATGCCCTGCAAAGAGAGGGGAGCAGTCAGGGGGGGGCTTCCTGGGCAGTGGCAGCTCAGCAGCCTGACTCGGCTCCCCAAGTCAGCCACTCCAGCCAAAACGGCCACTCCTTTCCCTGCCCCACAGCTGCCCCAGGTCAAGGGGACCCCCAAACCCCAAGTGGAAAGCCTCCCTGTTGCAGCTGCCCGTACCTCATCGTCTCCCTTGTAGGGGGTGGAGCCTTTGCCCCCCGCAATGCTGATGCCCAGCCCCCCCGTCTGCCGCACAATGCTCAGGGTCAGCTGGAAGCAAAAGGGGGCAATGTTAGGGGAGACACAGCAGCAAAGACATACAGAACGAGGGGGCACCATGGACCAGGGTCTGAGCCCATAATGAGGGGTGAGGAAGCAGCCCCCCAAGCATCTCCTTTGGGTGCCCACAAGACCTGCAATCTACCCCTGGACCAAGTGGCCAATTCACCACCAGGGCCACCTATGTGGGAGGGGGCTCCCATACGTCTCACCAGATCCCAGGACCCCTGAAATATCTCCCACTGCCAGCCACTCACCCCCACCCCCACCCTTGCCTGAACAGGAGAAATCTGTGTCCGTCTTGCAGCGCAAGGCCAACGAAGACCCTCAGGGAGCCCCATCACCCAGGACAGGTCTGAGACGCTCTTGCTTTTCTCCACCCCACCAGCACTGCTACGGGGGGGGGGCTTCCTTTTGCCTAGGAAAGGCCACAGAGCAAGTGCTCAGGCCCCAGGAGAGCCGGGGGGGGGGACGCCAAAGCCCTCCGGCTGGCGTGGCAGAGCCTTGTGCAAAGAGGGTTGGGGGGAGCCTCTGGCCACAGCAAGGCCACATTCTGGGCACGGCAAGCAAGGTGAGCTCAGGTCCAGCAGGCCAAAAGCTCACGGAGGGAGCCAAGCAGGGTATGCCCATGTGCCCCTATGGCAGGGGTGCCCAGGGGAGAAAAAAGCCCTGGAGGCGTCTGAGGGCCCCCCCCCACTCAAGCAGAGGGGCATGGGGGCCGAGAGGCGGCCTCAGGGGACAGAGCAGCAGCAGCCAGGCATCTGCCAAACCTGCCAGAGCCAAGCTGGGCTGACTTTAGCAGCCCAAAGTGCTCAGGGGAGATGGGGCCCAGTGGCAGCTCTGCCTCCTCTAGCAGGGACCCTGAAGACCCCCTGGAGAGGGAGGCCTGGTGCAAGGCATCTCCCCATCCCCAGCCCCCTCCTCTCTGGGGAGCTCAGGGGCCCCAGCTGCGCTGCCAAGGAGTCTCTTTCTGGGCTTGCCAAAGGCCTCTGGCAGGGACACCTCTATCCAGGACGGAGTGTGCCAGACACCAGCACTTTCAAGGAAAGCACCCCCCGGGAGCCCTTGGGCTGGCTCAGGGGGCTGGGAAGGGCTGCCTGGGGAGAAGAGAGCTCGTCTCAGGCCAAAGCACCAGCCTGCAGCCAAGACAGCCCTCAGCTGCTCCAGTGCCAGGCTCCACGCCCGGCTGCCTCCTCTCCTCACCTTTCTCCCTCATAGGCTTGGACAAAAGCTCCCCATCACACCCCCCCAAGGTTCAGGTGTGGGAAGACAAGAGGGGAGGAGAGAAGCTGCCACCACAGTGCAGAGAGGGGCAGCCCCTGCAAGCCCCAGGGAAAGGGGGTGGGGGGGGAGAGACGTGGGGGGGAGGCAGTACAGACCTCTTCCTCCTCAATGCGAGCAGGCTCAATCAGCAGATTATTGGCTTGGTCAAACGACACCCCCTGTTAGGACAGGAACCAGCAGAGAGGCATGCGGATTAGTGGGGGGGAGGGCCGGGTGGACCGCCACCGGATGGGGGGGGGACACAGACAGAGGGAGGGAGAGGCAGAGGGGCAGGCCCCACCCGAGCATCCAGGAGCCCCAGCACCAGAGAGAGAGAGAGAGAGAGAGAGAGAGAGAGAGAGAGAGAGAGAGAGAGAGAGCGCTGCCCCCCAGGTCCCTACCTTGACGGAGGAGGGTGGGGCAGGTGCAGCCCCATCCTGGGCTTGGTCTCCATCCCACCTGGCCTCCTCCTCCTCCTCCTCCTCCTCCTCTTCTTCCTCCTCCTCCACGGGGGTGGCCTCCTTCTCCTGGGGCCCCCCCTCAGCACTCAGCCCCTGCAAAAGGGCCACCACTGCCTCTGGCCGGGGCAGCTGGGCGATCCTGAAGTGCTTCTTGTAGTGGGGGGTGTCTTTGCGGATGAGCCGCTGCTTCCCTGCTGGGAACGGGTGCTCTTCCTCCGCCTCCTCTTCCTCCTCGCTGCGCACCAGTGTGTCTTCTGCAAAGTGCACCGTGGGCTGCAGGGAAAACACCCCCATTGGTGTTCTCTCAATACAAGCAGGTCAGGCAGCCTCTTCTGCAGGTACCTATTCCCCTCCCCTCCGGAAGAAAAGCCGACCAGGTGCCTCTTGGGGACAGTTGCAAGCTGGACCTGAGCGCCACAGCCCCTCTGCCCCCTCCAGCCCCTGGCCTTCAGCAGCAGGGCTGCCTCCAGCTGGGGGGACTGAGCAGAGCCACCCTGACTGGCAGCCCCCAGAGCCTCCTCTGGCAGGAGCCTCTTTTAAAGCCCTCTAGGCTGGTGCTTTCACTGGCGCCTGTGGAAGAGAGTTCCATGGTTGAACGATGTGCTTCGTGAAGAAGTTCTTCCTTTTATCCGGCCTGAACCTTCCAGCTCTGGCTTCACTGGATGTCCCCCAGTTCCAGTGTAGTGAGAGGGAGGAAAACTGCCCTCTCTCCATTCCAGACCTGTTTTCATAAACGCCTCCCATGGCACCTCGGATTCGCCTTTTCATAGGAGAATTGCTTCACCCCCCCCCCCCGTTCCCTGGGTGCCCCTTTCTGACCTTTGCCATCTCTACAATATCCCTTTTGAGGTGAGCCGACCAGAGCTGTGTCCGCCTGGGTGTGTTGGGGCGGCCGGGAGCCCTCTTGCTCTCTGGGGCGAAGGCCTGGCAGGGCTTCTCACGTGGCTGCCAGCTCCCTCTTATTGCAAGGCCTGACATCTTTCCGGGGCTCTTCTGCACACAAATTTGGGGGTCTGCCAAACAGGCAAGCCTCTCCCTTCTGAAGAGAGCAGGGGAGCCCAAGGAGCCCTCATTAAGCCGTCCTGCCCCTTGCAGGCCTGAGGTCCAGATTTAAAAACAGCACACACCCCATTTCTACTGAGTGCCCTGGGGGAGCCACAGCAGGAAGGCCCCTGGGGGAGAGGGAGGCCCCCACTTCTGCCATCAAACAAACCTGAGGAACAGAGAGAGCCTTAATCTCAAATCCCAGAGATTAGTTTCCTACCACAGGTCAGGCCAAAGGGCCCCCCTAGAGTCCAGCCAGCCAGGTGCCCCCTACGCAGCCCCCCCCCCAGTACCAGCATTCAGAATGAGACAGCCCCAACGGCGGAGGCAGAACAAAGCGGCTTTGCTGAGCCAATTCACGGAGAAGAGGGTTCTCAATGGCTTGCTCTGCCTCCATGGGCAGAGGCAGCAATGGGCCTGAATGCTGGGAACCACAGGAGGCACTGCTCTTGCGCTCCTCGACTCTGGTTCACTGGCTTCCCATAATGGGCAGCTGGTTGGCCACTGTGAGAGCAGGACGAGATGGGCCCCTGGCCTGGTCCAGCAGGTTCTTATTACGGTCTTCCTAGCACGACCCTCTTGCAATGACAAGCTCCATTGTTCAGCTGTGCACCCTGCGCAGCCTCCCAGGGACGCAAGACCCTGCTGCTGCTGCAGGACACAGGAAAGGCCTCTGAAGGACGCAGATCCCACAGGGGCCACATGGAACCTCCACATCCTGAAGAAGCCTATCCTGGATTCAAGGAGTGTCTGGGGGAAGCCACTGGGCAGGTGAAGTTCTGTCCTTTGAGGAGGGTCTTCAGCCTGGCCCAGTGGGGCTCTCCTTTCACTTTCCCAACCTGCTTTCTGGTGCTGACCAGCCCCTGCACAACCTCTCTGGGGGTCTCCTCATCAGCACCACCAGATGTACTCCATCACCTGCTCTGCCTTGTGCCAACAGATTTTCCTCCGTTAAGTTTCTTTTGAAACTGCAGGTGCAACACCCTTAAATGAAGCCCCCAAGCACCACCACCCCTCGATCCTCTTGGGATCCTCTGCTCCAAGGCAGCGCTCAAAGCCCTCTCCCAGGGAGCTGGGCTGGGCAGCGGCCAAGCCTGTTCCAAGCAGCCCAGGGCTAACAGCAGGTGGGGCATCTCCAGGGGGACCTGGGCAGCCCCAAGCACCAGGCAGCAAGGGTTGCCCTCTGGTCTTACTCCACCACATCCAATGCATCAGGCTTGGATTATTATTTTTTATGTCTCAAATATGTTTTTATTGCCTAATCACTTGTTTGCCACTGTGGGTCCTTGAGAGGAATGGGGGTGCCCTACATTAAAACTGGTTTAAATTAAACTGAGGAGTTTTTATTGCACGTAAGTATTCACAAAGGCAGCAAGACACTCCTCCGCGGCCCCTGGGCCAACATGTGAAATAAATCCAGAGTGCAAGGCTTTCCGTGGCTCCTTTGACCCCCCCCCCCCGCCTCTTTGCTCTGGCTATTTGGACACGGCAAAACAGGGTTCACAGAACTGAAGGGCTGGAAGGAACCCAAGGCTCCTCCAATCCAGCCCCTTGCAGTGCAAAACACTCATAAGCAAGAAAAATGCCTTGCCACTGAATTCACACAGCAAAAACATTTAATGAGGGTCCTCCATACACAACCAAGTGAAAGAAAAATTCCTCAACGTGGCAGCAACATGCCCAACGAGTGATGATGCCACCCCCTGCCACCTTCTGTGTAGAACAGAACCCCATCCATTGACCTGGCCTCCCCAGCCCCTAAGAAGCTGAGTCCCTTCATGGTGCCAACAGCCTTCCAGTTCCCCAGGAGGGGTCCTGGATGTGCCCTTCACCAGGCAAGAGGCGGGCAGATCTCCCTCGCCCAGCCCCTTGGCCAAAGGCTGCCCTGTGGGACAAATGGGGCTGCAGGGGCCTAGGGAACACCCCTGCCCCCACTTCCTAACATGGGCACCAACACCATGGCATCCTTGGGCAGCCCCCCCCCATCCTCTCACAGCCCAGCAGGGTCTCTCTTCTTCCCTTCCTCAGCCGGGCTCAGCTCCCCCCTCCCTGCTGCCGCTTCCCAGAACAAGGCAGGGTCCGACTTTGGCCCAAGATGTTGCCACAGAAGAAGCTCCCAGAGGCTCACCGTACCTCATTGTACTCCAGCTCCTCCTCCTCCTCCGGGCCAGCTGGGGCTTCCTCCACAGCCACCCCTGCCTCCTGCTGCTGTTGCCGCCGCCGCCGCCAGCCTTCCTGCTCCTCCTCCTCCTGCCCCTCAGGGGCCCTCACTGCCTCTTCTGGCCTCGAGGTCTCCCGCAGGTGCTTCGCTGCTGCTGCTGCCACCGCCGCCTCCTGGCAGCTGGCAGAGATGGTGCTGCTGGAGACCCGTGAGTCTTCACTGCGGTTGGAGGTGGCACTCAGCCTCTTCTCCTGAGGGGCAGGATGCGGAACGAGTCAGCGAGGGCACAAGACAGCTGCACTGCCTGGCACCCAGCGCCTGAGCCCCTGTGCAGGATGGGCCTGCCGCCCCAAAGGCCACAGCTGGGCCAGGTCAGGCCACCCCCCTTGTCCCATTCAGAGCCCTCCTGCCCTAGATGGGCCTGCAGCAAGTCTGCAGAAGGGGCTCATGTCACCAGCGCCACCACTGCAAACCTGAGCACGGTCTTGGCTGGGGAGGGCGGGGTATAAATAAAAATTTATTCTTACTATTAAACCTCCCTCCGAGGAAGCCTTGTCCAGGCCCACTGCCCGGTCCCGCTCTGTGCCTGCCTCTCCCCCTCCTGCAACATTTTATATGATGGACATTGCCCAGAGCCCGCCCCATGTCCCCTCACCTCTGAACTGGAAGAATCCCGCTGGGTGTCCCGTTTGGCAGCAGATGCCTCGCTGCGGCGCCCTTCCATCACCTTCTTCATGGACTTCAGCTCACTTGGGTGGGGAGTTGCCCTTCGCTGCAGGCCCTGTGAGCAGGAGCGGGGTTAGAGGTGGGGCAAAACGCCCCCACCACCTACAGGCCCCCAAGCAACTGCAGAGGCCAGGCTCAGCCGCAGCAGCGACAGGGCAAACACAGGGCAGAGGTCTCAGCGCTCACTTGCCCTTCTCCCCCATTTCCCAGCTCTGCTCCCAGGAGGACCCACACAAGGCAGGAGCACAAGCCCAGCCAGCCTGACAGGCCAAGAGCAGCCCTGCAGAGCCCCCACTCCTACTCTGGGCTCCAGAAGGACAGGGCAGGCGATGGGCACCCCCAGCTCCCAGCCCCACAGCCACATCTGACAGCCCAATCCAGGCTTGGGGAGGACAGTCCTTCAGCAGGGAAACGGCCCCCATCTCCGCCTACTTACCCTCCTCTCGGCCCCCGGCTCCTCATCCTCATCCAACCTGGGCTCATCCACAAACTGGATCACGCTGACGCGGTTGAGGTTGGTGTCCATCCAGCTGTCGTCCAGGCTGTTCTGCAGGTTCTCTGCGGGAGGAGAGCAGAGTCAGGGATCCTGTTGCAGGCGGGACGGCCCCAGCCAGGAGGGTCTCCACCCAGCCCCTCACTAGAGCAAGCCTGGCCGGGGTTGGGGCAGGGAGCAGCATTTACCCAGGCTGGGCGACGGCTGCTGCGGGAGGAGGTAGCAGGTGAGCACTTTCTCCCCGGTCTTCTCGTCATCCTCCGCCTGGAACTTGAGCATCGGCTGCGACTGGTTCTCTGCCAGCCAGAGCGCCTTCAGGTTGAGATTGGTCAGGGCAAAGGGCAGGTGCTGCAGCCTGAGCCAGAAGGAGGAAGGGAAGAAGGATGAGGTCCCCTACCCAGAAGGCCCAGGCCCAGCCCTCCAAAGGGCTCACGGGAACCTGGCCCAGCCCCCCATCTCCCTCTGCGTCTGCTTCCTTCCAAGGGACCCTGTGCTGAGCCCACCGTGCAGATCCAGAGAAGAGTCTGCAAAGGGGAGAGGACCACCAGAGGAGCCATCTCTTGCAAGCTTTTCTAAGCCACCTTTCAAGACAACAGGTTGCCAGCAAGATGCAATTTCATTTCGCCTGGCACCTTCATTCTACACCTTTAGGCGCCAGGCAAAAACATTACGTTTTAACCAGCCCAAGGCACCGATGCGCAGCTGAGAGCCCAGAGGCCCAGCACACCCAGCGCACTCGCTCACCTGTTGCCAGCCACGTCCAGCACGTGCAGCTCCACGGTGCCGGCCAGCTCAGGAGGCAGGAACTCCAGGCAGTTGTCCCGCAGGGAGAGCACGTTGAGGCTGCTGCAGCCCCCAATCTCGGGGGGAAGCACCATCAGCCGGTTCCGGTCCACATTCAGGTTGGTCAGCTTGGTGAGCTTCCCCAGCGCCTTGGGCAGCATCTGAGAAAAAGCCTCCGGAGTCAGAAAGGGGAATCCCAGCTCACATGGCACCCAAGGAACATCAGCTGCCCCTGGGGCCACCCCCGGCCAAGACCCCAGGGAGAAAAGCCAGCTGACCGGGCGAGGGCCGAGCACACTCACCGTCAGCATGTTCTCTGTCAGGATGAGCTCTGACAGGTTTTCACAGTCCCCAATGGCCTCCGTCACCTCCCCCAGCCGGTTCTGGTCCACTTTCAGGATGGAGAGCTGCTTCAGCTGGCCTGGGCAAAGGGCAAGAGCGCCATGGGCCACACTGCACCGGGGGGGGGGGCTGCACCCACCCACCCACCCACACCCCAGACAAGGAGCATGGGGAGGTCCAGGCACAGATCCAAATCCAGCTTCCCACTGGCACATCCCAAACAATTCTGCATACCAACTGGTTATTCTAACATTTGCCAACAGCTAATCACTTCTAACAGCTTTAGCCAAAGTGACGCGGTGTGCTGCTTGCCAAAGAGAGAACCCGACACCTTTTGCACGAGTTAGAAACCAGGCCCAGCAGTGCCTGGGGAGGGCAGCGTTTCTCCAGCAGATGAGGAGAAAAGGCCCCCCTGAGGAAGTCTCAGAGTACTGAAGGAGGACTCAGGATCACCCAGGCTGGTCTGCCAAAGGGGTCTCTCTGCTGACAGTGACTCTTCTGCAAGAGCAGGCACACACACACCCGTTTCTCTTTCAGTCTCCTCTGCACTGTCTCTCCCCACTCCCCAGTCACTCCATTGGTGGGAGCCAAATCATCAGCTGAGCAACATCACTGGGTGCAACACAAAGGAAGAACATTGGATGGTCTCAATGCAGGATGGTGCCTCCTCCAGGCAGGGCCCAGCACAGTGAGGGGGCTTGCCAACCCCAGGTCCACAGGATCTGCCCAATAACCACCTGGCAAGTGGCCTCCTGTGTAATAATACTGGGCCTCAAAGACAGGTACCGTATTTTCCTGTGTATAAGACGACCCCTATTTTTTTTAACCCAAAATTAAGTTGCTTAACTTTTTGGGGGGGTAGGGGAGGTCACTTCCACCAATCGCTCACCCGCCGATTGCTTGCCACAGCCACTGCCAATCACACACCTTGCCACAGCCACTTGTCTGCCCGCTCACCACCATCAACAGCCCACCCGCCCACTCGCTGCAGCCGCCAATCACCTGCCCAACTGCCACTGCCAATCTCCTGCTTGCTGCTGCCATTAATCACACACACCCCTCTGCATTCACTATCCATGTATAAGGCAACACCCAATTTTTGCCCACATTTTTTAAAGCAAAAAGCATCATCTTATACATGGAAAAATACAGTATGTTCCTCCTGCTACCTCAACTACTGAGAAGTGTAGCCAGCCCGCTTTAAAGAGAAAAGCAATCTTCTGCGCCTGAGCTGCTTTTCGTTTCCTGAGTCAGATTTGTCTGCCCTCTCCCCACAGCACCCCCACCCAAGAGTAGGTAACTCTTCCCACGTTCCCCAGGAGGCGCCCGCATCCCAATGGGGCCTCCCCTACCCCCCCCGTGGCCCCACAACCGCCCAACTCACCAACACCATCCGGAATGGACTCCAGCAGGTTCTGCGAGAGCAGCAGGTCTGTCAAGGCCACCAGCCCACTGACCTCGCCCGGCAGCTGCTCCAGCTTGTTCTCAGAAACATCCAGGCACACCAGGCGGCGCAGATTGCCCAGCTCCTGCGAGGGAAGACCGGCAGGGTGGGCGGGCAGAGTCCTGCAGGGACTGACTGATGCCTGCCCCGCGGGGCCCTTCCTCTCCCCCTCCCCAAGGGCCCAGCTAGGCTCCTCCAGCCTGCCTGCTGCCTCCCTGTCTTTCAGGAAAGGCTATGGACTGCCTAGCAAAGCCCCGTGAAAACCCTCTTTCCCGCTTCTGTGGTTCAGGCTTCCCTGCCATGGCAAGACATGCAGGGAAAGCCTCCTTGCAGCCAGGGGGCCAAGGCGCTGGAGTCACTTGCAGAAGGTCGGGTTCTGTTGTGTATGGGGCCATCCGCCTGCTGCCCTGCTTCCATTTTCAGGATTCACCTCAGAACAGAAGCGTTGGCTTGTTTGCTTTTCCAAGTGCCTTTTAGGACAGCAAAGGCAACCCCCCCCCCCAACCCAGAGCATGGCCCAGCCGGGGGCTTGGTGGGGGCACTCACTGGGGGCAGCGACGACAGCTGGTTCCTGTCCAGCCACAGCTCCCGCAGGTTCGGCAGCGCGCCCAGTGTGTCCGGCTGCGGATGAGACAGAGCAAGCGGTCACTCAGGAGGGCGGCTGCTCAGGACGCCCTGCTGCATCCGGCAAAGGGGCTGCCCTCCAACTTGGGGGCCCCTCCAATTAAGCTGAGCTGAGGGAGGGGCATGTCTGGTGGGAGGAGGCAGCCAGTTCACAAAAAGAAAATGAGATGAGGAGGGAACAGAAGGATGCTTCTACAGCCCTGAGTGTAGGTGTAGGGGAAACTCCCATCCCAAGGGCCATGCTCCCGCCTGGGCAACCTTCTGGGGGCCACGTGCCACTAGTGGGTGGGGCCAGAGGAAAAAGCCTGCGGAGCCAAAGATGAGACTCTTCCTTTCATACCAGAGCAATGGCAGATCCATCTCTCTCCAGCCAAGGAAGAGCACTCGAGAAGGGAATGGAGCGTGGCCTGGAAGAGCCCAGAGGACCAGGCAAGACCAGCCTGGAGGGTAGCATTCAGCCCCCCCAGTGGGAGTCTCCAGGAAGGAAGGAGGGGAGACCCAAGTCCTGCACCCCACAGCACTCACCAGCACCTCCAGGTCGTTGCCCCCAAGGTCCAGTTGCTCTAATTTGACCAGGAAGGAGAGGGAACTGCAAGGCAGAAGGCGCTCAGTCAGGGGGCTGGGAGTCCTGGGCACCAAGAGGGAGGGGCGGCAAAAAATTTATGCCCCTCCCAAAAAAAAACTCCAAGAAGGTGCTGAAAGCTGGAGTGCTGAGCGATCCTCAGGCTGCCCGCTTCCAGAAGTGCTGGTCCTCTACCTAAGGGGGTCACCCAACCCCACTGCCCAGCAGAGGCAGACACCCCCCGAGACAAACTGGGGGCCAAGCTTGCACACACTCACGCAGGGAGAGACTTGAGCAGGTTCTCGCGCAGCTCCAAGGTCACCAGGTTGGCTAAACTGCAAGAGAAAGAGAGGGGTTGGCAAAGCAGGAGGGAAGAGGCGGCCCCTCCTCTCTCCCCCTCCAGCCAAGAACTCACTTGCCAATGTCACTGGGCAGGCTTTGCAGGGAGACGTCGTTCAAGGCCAGGTGGCACAGGCTGCGCAGCTGGGTGAAGCCCTCGGGGAGCCTGGGAAGAAGAGGAAATGACAGGCCTTTGTCACTGCGCCCCATGCAGCTCCTGCTCCCCCCCCCAGCCTGCTCCTGCGCCCCAGTGCATTCCAGCAAGACGCAAGGAGAGGCCTCCACCTGCCTGCTGCTGGTCCTGGGGAACCGGCTGGCACAGCCTGGCAGGTGGGAGCTCCAGAAGCAAGAGAGCCCCACCTGTCCAGGGGAAAGGGACCAGAAGGACCCTGGGATACTCAGCGGCCACAGGACAGAGATCGGCCCTTGGGGCCAAGCGCCACTGCTGCCTCCACCACGTGCAGCGCATTCCGTGTCAGGAGACCCTCCAGCAAGGGCAGCTATGAAATTCTGCTGGATCAGGCCAAAGGGGCCCATCTAATCCAGCATCCTGTTCTCACAGTGGCTAACCAGATGCCTCAATGGGAAACCAGCAAGCAGGATTCCAGCCCAGACCCCTCTTGCCAGCAGCTGGGATAAAGGCACATTGTGAGCTCCAACTGGGAGGCGGAGCAGAGCTTTTGTGCCCAGCAGCCACTGAGAGCCCTTTCCTCCTCCATGAATTTGTCCAATCCAAATGGGTGGCCTCCTGAGTGAGGGAGTTCCACAGTTTAACTCTGTGCTCTGTGAAGAAGCCCCTTTCCTTTCCTTTCCTTTATCTGCCCAACATTCAGCTTCACTGGATGCCCACAACTTCCAGTATTACAAGAGAGGGAGGAAAACTTTAATCTCTCAATTTTCTCCATTCCAAGCTTAATGCTATATATTTTTTCCCATATTTAAAAAAAATTAATTGCATGTTTAACACAGAAAAAACCCCAACCATCCCCCAATCATACAACTTTCATACCGAGCACAATATACAACTGAATACCTAGTGACTTCCCTTCCACCGTTTTCCTGGTTTCTTTACTTTTCTACTAAATCGCCTATTCCAAATTTTTAATCATCACATTTCTTCCTTTGTTAATTTCTATTCTGCTGGATTTACTCAAGACCTGCTATGCTCTTTACCTGTTTATACCGGTTCTTAAAATATTCAATAAACATTTTTCAACCCTCCTTATATTCTTCACCATCCTTTTCTCTTATCCTCCTCATTATACCTGCCAATTCAGCACAGTCAAGCTTTTAAACTGCCACTCTTCCTTACTGGGTACCGTATTCGTTCTCCACCTTTGGACCAGTGAATTTTTTAGCCACAGTGGTGGCATAGAATATTCAATTATTTTGTTTTTTAGGGACTTCTGTTGTTACAGAAGTCCAAGCGTAATTTAAAAAACTTCTATCATGTCACCTCTGACTTGCCTTTTCGCTAAACTCAAAAGTCCCAAGTGCTGCATCCTTTCGCCTTTCATTTCAGCGGAGAGGATTCTTGAACCAGGAAGACCTCTCCGCAAAAGACAGGACTGGCCCCCCCATCCTCCTTTTGACCCAGTTGTCTGTCTGCCTTCAAGGAGCACTTTCTGAATCCCCCCAAGACCCAGCCAGACCAACAGAGCCTTGGACCAGGAAGGACACCAGAGCCCCATCACCTTCCCACTCCCACCATACCTAGACAAGGGGTTTCCACTGAAGTCCGCGATCTCCAGGGATTTGCAGAATTTGATGCTTTCAGGAATTTCTGGAATGTCTGCAGCAAGCCGGGCACAGAAGGGGCACAGTAATGAGGCTTCACCCAGAAAAGTGCCGCTCCTCAAGGAATTCAGAGCAGCAAAGCCATTCCCTCCCCAGTGACAGGTCTTTGAAGAGCCTCCCTGAGAAGACCTGGGTTCAAATCCCCACTCAGCTCAATGAGTTACTCCAAGGGAGTGTGCTGGGAGGATACAGATGGGCCAGCCTCACTTCCCTGCCTCCAGGTGCTTGGAGGAGGGAAGGCGGGCCTTCTCAAGAGCCACTGCTGCTGCTGGAACGGCAGGCGAGCACCCACAGACAGCTGCCAGCTGAGCTGGTTGCTGCTTGAGCCCAGACCACTACCCTCTGGGGCCCTGTCTCTGGGTCATGGCAGCAGAGCCTGGCCTGCAGCCCTGTGCTCAGCCCCCAGCTGTCAACACCCTTCTGCTGGCAAAGCGAGTCCTGTGCCCCTCGCGGAGGGGAAGGATCAGGCTCCCACTGCGGGGAACAGCCCAGCCCAAGAGGCCTGTCTGCCTCCCCCCTCCCCAGCATCTACCCACCATTGCGGGAGATGTCCAGCTCCACAAGCTGCATGAAGTTGGCCACCTCGGGGGGAAGGCGCTGAATCTCATTGTCGCTCAGGCCAAGCTTGCGCAGGTTCAGGAGTCGGAAGAAAGGCTGCAGGGGGAGAAAAAGGAGAGAAGTTAGCCACTCGTGCAGAGGCCACCGCTCTGCCAGAAAGGGCAAGCCCACCTCAGTGCCTGCCTCTGGGGCAAGCCTGGCAGACAAGCTTCCCTCCAGACCAGATCTGGGGTTGTGGACACAGGACATTGGGGAAGGCACAGGTGTGCCTGGGCTACGGGGAGTAAGGATGGCAGCAGCCCAATAGAGAACCGCCTCCCCCCCCCCCCGCCGGCCAAGTGGCTTCTCAGGGTGAACCTGAAGGGAAGGGAAGGAGGCAGCAGGAGGAGCAGCCTGAGGAAGAGGAGGTCTCTGCATCATTTCCCATGAGAGGGATGCCAGCCAGGCAGCTCCCAGGAGAAACACTCCTCTTGGGCGGCACTGGATGGAAAGAACCCCCCAGCCCTTGGGGAATGATGTGGGTTTGCCAAACACAATTTCAAGGCCCCCCCAAGAGTATCGCTTCACTTTCCCCAGTTAGAAACAGTGCACACCTCTTTCTTCTCTTTTTTACAATTTAGTCCTAAAAGAATTCTGATGCACCATTTTAAAAAACCTGCCAGGAAGCACCAAGACTCATCTGAGGATCAAAGGCAGCAGCAGCAGCAGCTGCAGCCATCACTTGCCCATAAAACCAGCCAAAGCTCAATGGGCTAGAAGCACCTTCGCCTGTGGCCGAAATCCCAGTGGGGGCGGGGGGGAGGCAGCTCTGCCCAGGAATGGCATGGGGGGGGGATACAGAGCAGGGCTTCCAGGAAGCACATTAATGCACAGGTGGGATTGATCACATAGCAGGATGAAGCCGTCTGCACTGAAAGGCGCTCAAGGCCCAAACAGACCATTTTGAACTGGGCCACCCAGGAAAACAGCTGGAAGGATGGCAGCAAAGAAGCCGTAAAGCCAGGGCCTCATCTGCCCCCTGCAGCCCAGCCCCGTTTAACACTCTCTGACGCAGGCAAAGGAGCCACATTTTGGCCCTTATGCTTTCTGGCCATACTGGCTCCCAAATAAACTGGCAATTTAAAAGTCGTAATAAAAGTAACTTAAATAAATAAATAAATAAATAACACCCCAAACCAAGTACAGTACATCACCAGATTTCAGAACTGTCACCTCCAGCCTTAAAAAAAACATTCTAGCAGGGTTTGCTCCTATGCAGTACCTGGGCCCAGGCAGTTTACAGCCTTGGAAGGCTGAATGCAGCCGGGGACTGAGCCGGGGACCAGCAGCTCCTTGCATACCCTCCAGCCAGTGACTGAGAGCAGGTAGGCAGCTGCACTCTGCCCTGCCTGTGGAGCCTGACAAAGCGTATGCATCCAAGCTGCCAATACATCTTGTCGGGGGGGGGGGCAGAGCTCCAGGGTCACAAGTCCCCTCAGCATCCCCATCTCAGCCTTTTCCAGGAGGAGCTTCAGTCTCTGGGCCCCCACCCACCGCACTGCTGGCAGACTCCCCAGTCTTCACACAGCAGGGTGGAGTGGCACATCCCGGGGCAATTCTTGTTGGGGTGGAGTGACTGTCCCCAGAAACACCTTCTGGAACCTACCGGGCAGGTAGGAGTGGAACCACTGCAAATCCAGGCTCAGCCACAGAAAGAGCCAGAATATCAGTTACAAAATTGTGCACAGTGAGCCGAAAGTGGCTCTCCCTTTCTCTCTCATGATACCAGAACAGGGGTCAGCAAAATTTTTCAGCAGGGGGCTGGACCACTGTCCCTCAGACCTTGTAGGGGGCCGGACTACATGGGGGGGGTGAACAAATTCCTATGCCCCACAAATAACCCAGAGATGCATTTTAAATAAAATCACACATTCTACCAGACCGTCCTCGGGCCGGATTTAGAAGGCGATTGGGCCAGATCTGGCCGCCGGGCCTTGGCTTGCCTACCCATGTACTAGAACTCTAAGGGGTCATGCAAGGAAGCACCTGGCTTGGTCACTGCGAGAAAAACCTGCAGCCTGATCCACAAAGGCTCTTTGTATACCACAAATCCCCAAAAGGTCCAAGCCCTCCCCCGCACCCTGTCCATCTTTATTGATAGCCAAGCAGTATGCAAATAAGGAGAGACCAGCAACTGATGCAAGGAAGTGACTTCTACCAAAAAAGTTGCCTGAAGGCAGATTAATGTGGATCCAGATATTCCGCCTCATGCCAGGTAGATCTGAGCAGGCTGTGGAAAGTCAGCTGCTCACCTTCCCTGTGACCCTGTCTGAAGTTACCCCGCCCAATGCACCCAGCTGCTTCCAGGCACTTGCAAAGGATGCCTTCAAGATCAACCCAAGCGCAAGAAGAAGTCTCCAGACAACAGCGACCGCCTTGCTGCCCTTCCTCCTTCAGCTGGGCTGCTCTGCCCTGACCATCCCCTCTGCCCCTTGGAGCTCCTCTCTGCCTGTCCTGCTTGCCCAGGGGCAGACCAGAGCCCAGGGCCCTCCTTCCCTCTAGCAAGCAGCCTCCTCCTACAGCCAGCCCCCTGGTGGCAGACTCCACCCAGCTGTCCCTCACTGAACCAGAATTTCACCTTCTTAAGAAAGGCAAAAGGCAGCCTGCGCTCTGCAACAGGTGGAGAAGTGAACCTGTTTTCTGCCCCACAGACAACAAAAAGCATATCATCTGACTCCCATTAATAATAATAATAATTTATCTTTTATACCCCGCCCACCTGGCTGGGTTTCTCCAGCCACTCTGGGCGGCTTCCAACAAAGATTAAAAATACATCAAAATGTCACACATTAAAAACTTTCCTGAACAGGACTGCCTTCAGATGTTTTCTAAATGTCAGGTAATTGTTTATTGACATCTGATGGGAGGGTGTTCCACAGGGTGGGCGCCACTATCGAGAAGGCCCTCCGCCTGGTTCCCTCTAACCTCACTTCTCGCAGTGAGGGAATCTCCAGAAGGCCCTCAGAGCTGGACCTCCGTGTCCAGGCTGAACAATCGGGGTGGAGACCAGAAGACTGGTCTAAAAGGAGAGAATTGGCAGCCCAGATGATTTGTACCAGTCAAACCAGATTAAGGTGTCCCTGAACATCCCGAGGTCCAAACTCCAGACTGGCTTTTGAAATTCCCCAGGCACCAGGCACGTTTTGCAACTGGCATGTGTCCAATTGCGACCATGTGGGGATCTCTGGGTGCCAGGCTGGTGACCAACATCTCCATCTGGCGGCCCCTACAGCTTTCTTAAGCAGGTAAGCAGAAGGGCTTCATTATCGCATTTATATCCCACCTTTGTCTCAAAGTAGCACATAGTTCACCCTCTCCTCAGTTCATCCCTGCCATGACCCTGGGAGGGAGGTTCAGATGCTGCGACAGACTCCAAGGTCACCTGGTGAGATTCATGACTGGGTCGGGACTTGAACCCTGATCTCCCAGGTCCTGGCCCAACACCCTAACCACTACAGCACACTGGCTTCCTACACTACTTCTGCTATGGGGTAGCTCTGTAAATTAAGGAGATGAAGAAACACGGGGAAAGCAAGGATCTGAAATAATGTATGTTCCTTGGAGCTAGGATTGTTTTATTGGTGGTTTGAACTGAAAGGAATACAGGCATCTTCCCTCTTGCATGCCATCAGCACACATGCTCCTGCTGACACACACCCCGTTCTGGGCACCGAAAGGGGGGGAAGGAATTCACACACCTCTCAGTGATACAAGCAGCAGCCGGAAATCGAAACAAAGGAGAGATTCCGTTGTAATAACAAAGCACAGCGCAAAAAAGGACGCCTAGACATTTTGCTGCGGCGACCATAACCTAGCTTTAAGGTGCCATTTGGCAATTACCGGTAGTTTATATATCTGAGTTTTTAACTGCTTCTGAAGGACGGCAATGGGCTGCCTGCCACACAGAGCAAAATGCAAGGAAAGGGGGGCCTTCACCCACCCAAGCTGAGATGGACCAGCCCTTGGCAGCCAGAGGGGGCACAGTGCCCCTTCAGAACCTCCACCAGCTCCAGTCTGCGGCCAGAATCTGCCCCTAAAAGACCTGAACCCTCAAAGGCCAGGGCATTTCACAAACAGGAGGCTCCACTTTCAAAGGAGGGGTGGGAATAAAGAGGGAAAACTCCCCTCTCTTTTTCAATGAGCAACATACAAACAGCGCAACACGTGTGCTCCAAGTTCATAGAATCATAGAGTTGGAAGAGACCACAGGGGCCATCGAGTCCAACCCCCTGCCAAGCAGGAAACACCATCAGAGCACTCCTGACATATGGTTGTCAAGCCTCTGCTTAAAGACCTCCAAAGAAGGAGACTCCACCACACTCCTGGGCAGCAAATTCCACTGTCAAACAGCTCTTACTGTCAGGAAGTTCTTCCGAATGTTTAGGTGGAATCTTCTTTCTTGTAGTTTGGATCCATTGCTCCGTGTCCGCTTCTCTGGAGCAGCAGAAAACAACCTTTCTCCCTCCCTCCTCTATGTGACATCCTTTTATATATTTGAACATGGCTGTCATATCACCCCTTAACCTCCTCTTCTCCAGGCTAAACATGCCCAGCTCCCTTAGCCGTTCCTCATAAGGCATCGTTTCCAGGCCGTTGACCATTTTGGTTGCCCTCCTCTGGACACGTTCCCGTTTGTCAGTGTCCTTCTTGAACTGTGGTGCCCAGAACTGGACACAGTTCTCCAGGTGAGGTCTGACCAGAGCAGAATTCAGTGGCACTATTACTTCCCTTGATCTAGATGCTATACTCCTATTGATGCAACCCAGAATTGCATTGGCTTTTTTAGCTGCCGCGTCACACTGTTGGCTCATGTCAAGTTTGTGGTCAACCAAGACTCCTAGATCCTTTTCACATGTACTGCTCTCAAGCCAGGTGTCACCCATCTTGTATTTGTGCCTCTCATTTTTTTTTGCCCAAGTGCAATACTTTACATTTCTCCCTGTTAAAATTAATCTTGTTTGTTTTGGCCCAGTTCTCTAATCTGTCAAGGTCGTTTTGAAGTGTGATCCTGTCCTCTGGGGTGTTAGCCACCCCTCCCAGTTTGGTGTCATCTGCAAATTTGATCAGGATGCCCTTGAGTCCATCATCCAAGTCGTTGATAAAGATGTTGAATAAGACCGGGCCCAAGACAGAACCCTGTGGCACCCCACTAGTCACTCTTCTCCAGGATGAAGAGGAACCATTGATGAGCACCCTTTGTTTGTGTTGAGAAACAAGACGGCCCTCTGCTGCAAAGGCAAGACTGGGTGGGAGGTGACAAAGTGGGTCAGGATGAGGCACCAGCAAATGGACCTCCTTCTGTCCCCCCCCAGCACAGACTGTGGAGCACCTTAAGATGTAAAAGCCAGGGTCACTGTTTCAGGGCTGCCTGCTGCCCACAGGCACATGGCACGGGGGGCAGCTACATCCCATGACCTGAGGCTTCCTCCCAGAATGGTGTGTCAGCGCTGCCTTCCTGCTCTGAGTAAAAAAGGCAATAAGTTCCTCTAGGCAAGGCGGCAGCTCAGTGCCCCCAGCGCTGCCCCTGGCGCCTTCGGCAAAGGATGTCAAGGCAAACCAGTGCAGCCTTGAATGGGGTCAGGTGCCCATCTCCTCCCAAGACAACTCTGATGCTCATGATCACAACCTCCCACCATGCCTGGCACCTCACATGGACTCGCAGGGCCCTTTTCGGGGGCAAGGAACGGGGCTCCATGGAGAGGCTGCCCCAAGCACCATCCTGCTTCCAGCCGAGGCCATATCCAGTTGGGCCAAAGGAAAGCTGGCAAGCAGAGCCTGAGTGCCACCCTTCCCCCCACCCCCATCTCCTGCAGCACCTGGCCCTGCTCTCCCCACTCCCTCCACCCTGACCAGCAGCCCCTCCACTCAGCCACGGGCAACTGGTGCAGCCAGTACAGCCCCAGGGGAAGACACCCAGCAAAGGGAGAACGGGCAGGAGGATCAGGCAGAGGGGCAGATGAGGCTGCAGGGGAGAAAGTGCCAGGTGGCGGGGGGGGGGGCTCAGGATGAAAGCTTCAGGAAGGGTCTTCTGAATGGGTTGGTTTCTGGGGTGGGGACAAATTCAATGAACCCCACACAAACACAGATGCTTGAGACCAGGTCCCCTGCCCTCTTGACTTCAAACCTCAGAGGGACTGAAAATGGACCAAGGCTTTCCTAGGGCAAAATCTGGAGAAAATCTTCTTCCCAAGCACTGCCTGGAGCACCCTGCCCAAGGCTTGCAGCAGAACAACCCCCCCCCCCGCCTGCACTTCACACCTCCAGCCCACCCTGGTCCTCCGCTCTGAATGGCAGCACCATCACCCAGGCCAGGGAGGCCCAGGCAATACCTGCTCCCCCCACACAATTTTGAGGCCGCCACCCCGGCAGCCACTCAACCACATCATCAGAGGGTTGGAAATGAAAAGGAAGAATGGCTGGAGGATAAAAGGATCAGAGCCAGGAGGCAGCTTCTCAGCAGCAGCAGCAGCAGACAAAGCCCCCCCCCCCCCCGGCAGGAGGAGGTGGCTGTGAATGGCTGGCCAGGATTAGCAGTGAGCACCCGAGGCACCACCACCCTCACGCCCCCCCCCAGGACACCCTGTGCCCCTCCCCCTGCTTCCCAAGATGGCAGCTCCCAGAGAGCCAGCCCTTCTCCCCTATGCTCAGTGATGAGGGGGCATTCAAGCATCACAATAGTCATCCCCGCCCCTTGGTCCCCAAGTGCAGTAGACGCCCCCCCCCCGCGGGTCAAGAATAAGAGTGGCTTTGTCTGTCCGCCCAGGACTGCCTGCTCCTCCCCCACGCCCCATATCGGGGCCTGGGAAGCACTGTGCAGGGCCTCCCCCAGCTCCTGGAGGAAGCGGGGCAGGAGGTGTCTTGCAGGGGCGACAAGGTCCCTGAGCAAGGCCCCTCCTGCTCTGCTCAAGGAAAACTTCCCCAGACCAAACAGCTTCCCACCCCCCAAGGCAGGGGCGGCTGTGCCAGGAGAGGGAGCCAAGCTGACTTCCAGCACCAGGGAGGGCAGAGCAATTCTTGCAAGGGGGAGAGGGCTTGCAATCAGAGGGTCAGCTCAGAGAGAGGGGCATTCACAGCACAGGGAATGGCTCTCGCAGAGCAGGGCTGCTGCCTCCTCCTGCCTTAGCTCTGAGAACAATGGGGGGGCAACATGAAGCTCTCCTGGCCTTGGTGGCCTCCAGCGCGCCCTGCTTCTCTCCCCCTCTGCCTAAGGGGAGCATATCCTACACAAGGAGCAGCCGAGGAGACTGAGGAAGCCAGCCAGGCCCTTTCTATCCATACACACCTTTCCTCTGCTCTTCCCAGGAACGCATGGGAATGTCCAAAGGACACTTGAGGGCTAAAGTGTTGTGTTTTGCGGGAAAAGCTCCAGGGCTAAAAAGGGGGGGGGTGCTTAGAAAGAGCGCTAACAACAAGAACAACAACTTAAAGCAGGTGCCTGTGCCTGGAAAGAGTGGGACTAAGGGTAAGCATGGCTAAGCCCAGAGGCAGCAGACCTGCCAAGCTGCCAATCCACCGTCCTCATAACACCCACCTGGCTGAATGGCAAGCATCAGTAGAACAGAAGTAAAGGCCACAGCTAGAGTAGGAAGTAAAAGTGGTGCAGCAGCAGCCTAGTGAGAAAAAGACCCCCTTCTGCCTCACAGGCAGGCAGGTAAGCAATGAGCAGCCGCCAGAACAGCCACTGCCGCCACAGCAACCCACACAAACAGCAGCCCCTTTGGCTCCTTGGCTGCTGCAGCCGCCGCTGCCGCCTCCTCCTCCCGCAAGGCAGGCTAGCCGGATTTCCTGCTATTTAACCCTCCATTCTCAGGCCCCAAAGAATGCATATCAAATGCCTGGGGAAAAACACTCTGGCTGCCATTCCACAACATGCACACAGAGCTCAGGGCCCAGCCCTACCCTGGCCAGTGTGGGGTGGAGCACGGCAGCTGTGGAACAGTTGCACAAGAGGTTGGTGCCTGCCTGCCTGCCTGCCTCCCTCCCTCGGAATTCAGGGAAGCCCTGGGATTTGGCCAGGGCTGGGGGTGGGGACTGATGGCACCCCACTCAAGTCTCAGAGGATAGTGGGTGCTTGCTCAGCTAGACGTCCAGCTCTCCAACCCACACCACTAAGAAGAAGCAAAGGAGGAGGGCACCAACCCGTCCCAGCCAGAGTTCCTGACAATTCTACTGTTTGCTCTTCACAGGTTTCTCGCTCCAGAACATGCTTGGTTTGCACTTACAGAAGGAATCTACTCCCCTCTCTGCAGCTTCCACAGCGAGCAGCAGCCACAACAAGGCCTCGGGGAAACCAAGGAAAGGTCCACAACCTTAGGCTCATCCTGAGGGAAACAACTAGCTGGACTTGTAGCAGAGTGATGTGAGTCACGAAATGCCCTGGGATCTACACTCTCCTGCACCTTTGGGACTGATCTAGAGATAAGCCATCAGTGCCTCACAAGCTCCAGAGTCAAGCCCATCCCCCTTGCAGAGGGACTGGAAGACCAAGGCCAGGGGAACAAGGAAGCTTCAGACAACAGCACTGTGTGCTCCAGAGGGAGTGTTTAGTGCTGCAAGTTTCACTTGATTACATTTAACGTGTCATTACCAACCTTAGCTGCGCCCTAAAGGCGAGGAGGGTTAAAAAGAAAACCCCAAATGCATCAACACAGCTGGTAGGGGGAGCTCAAGAACCGCTGGCCCAACGGGAAAGGAAGCGGCAGAAGCGGAAACACCTGAAGGCATCCACATGCTGCAAGGACGCTGCAGCTCAGAGCTCTGCCCAAGGCAAGAGGCTGTGCCGGGGCCTCAGATGGTGCAGCAGCACCTGCTCACCTTGACTGGGAGCAAGCCTTGCCCAAGGGCTCGCCCAGAGGCTTGTCTGGCTGTGGCATCCGCCTTGCAGCATCCACCTGGGGAGCACAGCTCACCTGTCGGCTTCCCCTTGGATTTCACACTGAGCCTTGCACACCCAGAGCCTCTTCATGGCTCTAAGGAGTCCAGCACGCGCATGGATGGCGGGTAGTTGCGCTACAGGCAGAGGAGAAGGGCGGCTCGGGGGGATCCTGGGTGCAGGCTGAAGGACAGAGGGCCGGACCAAGGAGGCTTGGCCGGGCCACATGTGTCGAAAGGGACCCCAAGGGTCATCCAGTCCAGCCCTCTGCAAGGCAGGACTCACAGCCAAAGCATCCCTAGCAGGTGGCCTTGCCCTCGCCGGGCAGGCAGGATTCGTGCATTGCAGGGGGGAGGCGACAGTGGAGGCCCGGCTCCTAGCAGCAGGGCTCCCCTGGGAGGCGCCTGGCCTCGCTCGCCCCGACTCCGCGCCGGGGTCTCCATCGGGGCCTCGCCGCGCCCCGCACCCCCCCCCCCGCGCCCCGTCCCGGCACCTTGGGCAGCTCCCGCAGCTGGTTGGCGTCGAGCAGGAGCTCCTCGAGGGAGCGGCTGTAGCGGTAGACGTCGTCGGGCACGGCCTGCAGCGAGCAGTGCCGCCGGTCCAGCGTCTCCACCTGCCGGTTGCAGCGCCACAGCGGCGGCATGCAGCGGAGCATCCTCGCGGCGGCGCCCTCCTCGGCCTCTCGCCTCACGCGCGCGCTGCTGCTCTCCGGCGGGGCGCCCCCCGGGGCCGAGGCGGCGGCGGCGCCGGAGCCATGAAGGGCGGCGCTGGCGGAGGGGCCGTCCTCCCTCTCCCTCTCCCTCGCTCGGTCCCTCTCGGCGCGGCCCTCCGCCTTCCCTCCCAGACGCTGACCGGGCCCCGCCGGCACCTGGCGCCGCCCCGCCCCCGCGCCAGGCACCCTGGGAAAGGGCGCCCGCCTCGCCCTCCGCCCAGGGGGACTACCACTCCCGGCAGCCCCCGCGACCTGGGGCCCGAGGCGCGCCCAACTTCCGGGCCCGCTTCCGGCCAGGGCCCCGCCCCCTCCTCCTCGGGCTCGCCGGCCTCCGCGGCTCCCTCTCTGGAACTCAGGCTTTAGCTGGCGTGGCGAGAAGACGACGCTTGGCCCCCAAGACGCCTGAGCGGCATAGTTTAGGGAACGGACATTCGCTGCAGCTCGAGGGGCGTTTTGCTGCACGGAGTGGGGAGGGAGACGGTTCGGCGACCGTCCCAAACCTCCCTCGGCCCATCATTTCCGGAGGGTCAACTCTAAGGTCATCCTCTCCACCCCAGCCCCTCTGTCCCTAAATTACCAAACAATATTTGTTATCATTCTACCTCTTGCCTCAAAGCAGCTCACAGAATGAGAATTTAAAAACAGAATAAAAGAAACTTGTTGCTGCTCATGTTGGGGTGGGGACACTTCAGAGCAAAGAAACAGGAGGCGACACAAACACCCACCCTCCCCAGGTTGGGGGAGGAAGAGGGCATGGAAGAGGCACATCCACTTGGGGAAGAAGCACCCCCAACTACGGCCAAGCGGGCGCTTGGGAGCCTAGTCTCCAGACCCCAAAACAGGACTTCCTTCTTCCTTTCCATTCTTCTTCCTCAGCAGGGGTTGTCCTTCTGTACATTTGACAACTGTAGCCTTGCATATATGTTTTCTACCAGCAAAGCCTGGTTGGAGTGCAGTTCATGACAGATCATTATTTTCTAGGTGGTACTTTATTCTGCTGCTCTCACACCCACCTTGAGAACCTCATGAGTTTGCAATCTATCCTCTGGGCCAGCCTTCCACCAGCTTGGTGTCCTCCCAAGAGGTTTTGGACCTAGCTCACATCATCCCTGACCACTGGTCATGAACTGCAGCCCAAAGCTAGATGGTGTACCTGCCATCTTCATTTTCCCCAGAGTGCTGTGGCTTTGGCCCTATGTGGCTCAGGGGCAACACGCCTGTTCTTTAGGGGAAGAGAGATGCTGGCCACGACTGCTGCCACCATCACCAAGCAAGGGGTATGGAGAGAGGACCAGAACATTTGACACAAGGGTTCCTCATAATTGCCAGAAAGGGGGTGGGGTGGGGGAATGAACTGGCCCCTTTTTCTTCATTCCCACCCCCATAACTAAGCGGCCCATTCACTCCTTTGTGGTAAAGGACAGGGGAGAAAGACAGGATGGGAGGGGAAAGAGAGAGAGAGAGTGCAAAGTCTCTTGCCACTGGCAAGGGAATGCCCCACCAGCACCACCACTCCAGCACAAAGGTAGAAAGGTTTTTCTCCTTGCACTTTTATCCGAAACTACAAATACATGACAGGAGCAAGAGATGCTGGCCCAGAAGCATCCCTGAACACAAAGGGGGTTGAGGAGAACAATAACAAAGTCTCTCTGGAGCAGAGTTCATGCGGAGAGGTCACTGTTGTCAAATCGCTCCTGATCATACACCTCGGCCACCACCTTCCGGCCAGCAAACCAGCGGCCATTCAGCGCCTGGATGGCTTTGTGCGTCTCTGAGGCCATGGAGAACTCAACAAAGATCTTGACAATGATTTCAGCATCCTCCTCCTCGCCCTGCTTTTCTTGGTAGATGATGACCCTGTTGACAGCCCCAAACTTGCCACACTCTTCTGTCACTTCCCCTTCCAAGTCATCGTCAATGTCTTTGGGGTCCACCATATTGCGCAAGACCATCACAGTCGACTGCCAGGAGAAAAAGAGAGCAAAATGTCACAACTCCACAAGACCTCTCCTTACCCACTCTGGGGTGGGGAAATCCTCTGGTAGCTGGCTCCCCACACCCCACCCAAAGGGTGTTGTCAATCTCACCCTGCACCACCTTCCACCACATTTCCTGTCCTGTCCCTTCTCCTCCCAGTCCCAGGGCAGAAAGCCAGGGGCAGCTAAGTTCACTGCCCTGGCCCCAACTCACCTCCTGCTTCCGAAGCAGCTTCTGCATGACCATGTGACGGGCGCTGCTGCCAGAGATGCTCATGTGCTCCTGCTCACTGAGCATTTCTGGCCTCTCAGACTCCTGGAAAACTTCCTCCTCTTCCTTCTCCTTCTTTACTTCTAGCAGGCCTAGTGCTGGGGGGCTGGCCAAGATGGGGTTCACCACACCCACCTGGGGAATGGTGACGGGAATGGGTGGGCGAGCAGGGGTCACGCCTGAAGGGAAAGAAACAGACCAGGCATGAGCAAGAGCAGTGCCAGGCAACTCCTATGCTCCAGGACCCTCCCTCCCTCCCCTAGCCAATGAGCAGGGCACCCAAAAAGGGGGAGGCCAAACAACACCTGGGAGAAAGCAGTAATGACAGATCATGGGAGGGAGCTCTGATTCAGGAACATAGCAAGCTGCCGAGATACCAAGTCAGGCCACTGGATCCATCCACTTCAGGACTGTCTACACTGGCTGGCAGCAGCAGCTTTCAAGTATTTCAGGCAGGGGACTCTTTCAGTTGTAACTGGAGATGACAGGGATTGAACCTGGGACCTTCTACATGCAAAGCAGTTGCTCTACCACTAACTGTTCTACCTCTTTCTCTGCCCAAGTTCTTGGAGTCCTTGTCTGCCAGTCAGAAAAGACAATACTGGGCTATGTATAGAGCTGTGCTCTGACTTGATACAAAGCAACATCCCAATCCTCTTGAATGCAGCCCTGCTCAATCAGATCAAAGGCCCACCTAGTCCAGCAACCAGTTTTTCAAAGAAATTGTGCTGTTTTGAAAAATCACAAGGCAGGCATACACTCCACAACATGCAATATTTGTGAAGGTTCAACGACCATCATAGCTTATAGTCACTGAGAAAGCTGGCCTACACCAAATCTTCTATTAAAGGAAATATGGTAATTGGATGCCTTCTAACAGCGAGTTCCATATTCCAGTAAGTCCCCTCTTATCTCTGCTGAACCTACTACCAACGCCTCTTGCTAAGGTAATCTAAATTATTATTGCAATGAAGAAAAACTGCTTTCAGTCCACTTTCTCTATGCCATGACATCATTTCAAAAACCCCTCATATGCCTCCTTGCTCACATTTCAATCCTACAAAGCCCGAAACATTTCTGTTCCAGCTCTACAGTATCTTGTTTGTAGTAAGGTGACCAGAGTTGTACACAGTGTAAAGGAATTAATATCCCATCATCTACAAACATGACTTCATTGCTCACCCCTATCTCCAACAGGTGTGGGCAAAGGGAGAAAACACCTTGAACTGAGGTTGTTTTGAGACTCTTCCCAGAAGTACAAAGGCTACAAAGTACCTCAAAGTTGTAGCATGAGATTAACAAGTGATTCTGCATGAAACTGATGTGCTGCAGGCATCTGGGGAGAGGGTGGCTGCAAGAAATGAGTGACTTCTTGCACTAGGCAAATGCATCCCCTGACATGATCTGTCCCCCAAACCAGGCTTTGCTGGTAGAAAACATATATGCAAGGCTACAGTTGTCAAATGTACAGAAGAACAACCCTTGCTGAGGAAGAACCAGCATGGCTTCTGCAATAAGAAGTCCTGTCTCACCAACCTTTTAGAATTCTTTGAGAATAGCAACAAATATGTAGATGGCTTTCAACAAACTTCCTCATCAACGGCTCTTGAGAAAGAGGTCAAATCCTCTTATGCATTATTTAACTGAATGGTTTAAAGACAGGAAGCAAAAGGCAGGAATTACCTGTTTTCACAAGGAACACAAGAAGCCCTTCTGGAAAATAAGAAAGGCCAGTGGAGCACACAGCTCTCAGTGGCCAGCCAGATGCCTCTGGAAGGGAAGCCCACAGGGCTCTCCCTCTCTAAGATTCCCAGCAGCTGGCATTTAGAAGGATACTGCTTCAGGCACTGATGGCAGAACACAGAGCCATCATGGCTAGTAGCCACAGAGCACGGCTAGTAGCCTTACCCACCATTATTTGGTCTAGATCTTTTGGGGGGCCAACACGACATTTTGTGAGAGCAAATAGCAGAGTTTAACTATTCACAGTATGAAAAAGTACCTGAATCTGTCCTAAACGTGCAACTTCTTTGGAAGGCCTCACAGGGTTCTGGCATTATGTGGCCAGAAGAAAACCTTATCCTTCCCACTTCCTCCAATTAATGCATGCCTTATACATTTCTATGATGTTTCCCAGACTTCTCTTTCCCCTGCTATACTGGAAGGCCCCAAATGCTGCTGCTGGTCCAGCCCCTTGGTCATGTTGTTCGCCCTTTTCTGAACTTTATACACCGCCCCGGTTGTTTATGATATAGTGGTAAAAAAGTACTTTTTTAAGCCAACAAACCTTTGAAATCTCTATAATATCCTTTTGAGGTGAAGCCACCAGAACTGGACACAGTATTCCAAATGTGGCCACACCATAGATTTTTGTAACAACATTATGAGATCAGCTGTTTTACTTTCAGTTCCTTTCCTAATGATCCCTAGCATGGAATTTGCCTTTTTACAGCTGCCACACACTGGGTCAAGCTCTTCACTGAGCTGTCCACTGCAGCCCTAAGGTCCTGGTCCTGGTCAGTCACTGCCAGCCCCATTAGCCTATGTATGAATTTAAGATTTTTTGCTCCAATCTACTTAACTTTCCCTTTGACTGAACAGAATTGCATTTGCCATGTTAAAACCCATTTAACAGTTTGGAGAGATCATTTTGGAGCTCCTCACAATCCCTTTTCATTTTAATCAGCTTGGAACATTTGGCATCACCAGCAAACAGCCACCTCACTCCTTGCACCTAACTAATGAGTAAATTAAAATGCACCCATCCCAATACTAATCCTCGGGGGACTCCACCTCCTACATTGGTTCTACTCTCTGCTTCCTCTCCCTTAATAAGCTACAAACCTGCCCTCTGACCGCTAAACTTATTCTGGAATATTTAATGAGAGACTTTACCAGCAGCTTTTCCAAAGGTTCAATGCACAATGCTGACTGGAACACCTCTATCTATAGGCTTGCTTACACTTTCAAAGAACTCTAAAAGGTTAGTGAAACTTTACATGTCCTGCTTGAGTCACAATAAACACACCGGGTTTCATGAGCAATGTGAGCAGCGTTTAAGCAGCAGAGAAAAGGGCCATTTAAGGAAATCAAAACCAGAACAGCCATCATACAGAGATGCTGTGGATGCCTCATCTTGAAAAGAACATCATGGAACTGAAGCAGGTAGAGAAAAAGACAAGCAAGATGATGAAGAGGCTGGAGCATCTTGCTTAGAAGGTTGTTGGCTCACTTTAGTGTAGATACATGATGGGAAAACACAGAAAAGAATGTTGGTGTGGAGAAGAGAGAGCAAATAAACTTATTTTTGTTATCTTGTGAATTAGACTGGCAGCAGGTTCAGGACACAAAAGGAATGACTTCTCCACACAACACACTGAGGGCTTTAAAAAGATTCAACAAATTCAGGAAGGAGACCTCCAGCTCCCAAACACCAGGGCCACCCTCACCTCCACACCCAGCATGTGAGACTTTCAGCGTCCTGTCTCCAGACTCACCTGTGATTACACCTGGTGCTTGGGCAGCCATCACAGCCTGCGGCAAAGCGCCCAGGGGCTGTGCTAAGGTCAGTGCCGGCGTCACCAGCCCTGGAGTTGTTAACGTGCTGAGGACGGCAGCTCCTGTCACACCTGCCACAGCTTCCTGCAGAAGGAAAGGCAACAGCACCACATCAGACCTGCCCAAGGAGCCCTGGCCCTCCTTTTCCAAGCACCCAAAGAGGCTTGAGGGGCCCACAAACTGTCTTCAGCGCTACACCCACCAGCACTCATGGCAGGCCGAAACAAGAGAGTCCAAGCAGGTCACTCTAGCCCCTAGAGATGCTCTAGGCAGGTGCAAGAATGTGATGGAAGAGATGTGTGCACACGTGTGCAACCTGTGCCTGCAAAACCCAGACCACACAGCAGCACACACGGCTCAATGCTTCTTACCTGAGCTGTGATCTTTGCTGTGGCAGCAGCGGCTGCGACTGCCGCTGCTGGGGGCAGGCCTCCTGGAGTGGCAGGAGTCAGGAGCGGCATAGGGGGCGTGACAGCTTTGCCCACTCGGAGGTACTGGCCCCCCAAGTCAAAGAGGTTCATGGACGAGACAGCATCTTGCGAAGACTGTGCCTTCTCATATTCTGCAAGAAGAGAAGATGGCGATTGGAGGGCAGCTGCCCCATACCAGAGTGGATTTTGCCCTCTCCGCTGGCAGCCCACTTACCAATGAATCCGTAGCCTTTGTGCTTCCCTGTCGTGGGGTCCCGGGCCAACGTGCAGGACTTGATCTTCCCAAAGGCCTCAAAAACACTCTTGATGTCATCATCCGAAAGGTCCTGGTGAACTGAGGCCACGTAGATGCGGTTGAAGGCTCGTGCCTCCTCTGCCAACTGGTCAATGATGGGCTGGGCCTGGCCAATGTTGCTGGGCCTCCCCACCTGCAAGCAAAGGGCTTTTGTCAGAGGCGCAGGCGAGGCCTGGAGGGCAGCCTCTCAGGGACCACTGGCCTGGCTTGCCCAACAGACGCACCTTGCCTTGAGGAGGACAGACATGCATGCCACCCACCCAACACTCTCCTGAGTGCCGCACACACAGTTCTGCAGGGAGCCCCCCCCCCCCCCAGAAAACAGTGCTGGGTACAAGTGTCTGCTTCCCTCTGGACAATAAGCAGGCAACTAACGGGCCAGAGGGAAGGAGAGGGGAGGTGTGCTTGGAGGTGAGAGAGTCCAGCCCCTGCTGAAAATCCAGGTGAGCGGGGGGCGGGCACCAAAGCAGATTTCCAATAGGGGGAGGGAGTCAGCTTCCATGTCCTGGCAGGGAGAAATCCAAAACAAGTAAACCGAGAGGCAGTCAAATGGGCAGCAGCACCACCCTGTCAGGGCCAGGGAGAGCTACCTGCCGGCACTTGTGTGATATACCTTGATGTTCCGTCCCCCCAGCATGACGGAGTTCATCTGCTCCAGGGCCAGCTGAGCAGCTTCAGGCACCTCATATTCCACAAAAGCGAAGCCCTGCAAGGAATAAGGGGAGAGAGTGTTGTTCACAACACATGCCAGGGCCCTTGCGCCGTGCCCCTCTGAAGGAGCTCACCCAACTGGCTGCAACACAGCAGCACCAACCTTGTGCTTCATGGTCACAGAGTCCCAGGACATGTCGATGCTCTTGATGGGGCCGAAGGGGGCAAAGGCCTGACGGATCGTGTCCTCTCCAAGCTCATAGTAAATAGAGCCCACGTAGACCCGGCACATGATGGCCAGAGCCCGCTGCCTCTGGGCTGCCATCTGTATCAGAAAGAAGGTCTGGCTGGTCAGCTTGGGGGGTAGCTGGAGGGGCAAGGACAGCTCTTCCCCAACAACCCCGCTTTCCTTTCCCGCCCCCAACACCCCCCCCAGCAGCGAAGGGAAGCTCCGAGTCTCAGCAGCCCCAGCCCAGCCCACCCAAGCCATCTCATCTCACTCCTGCAAGAGGAACCTGCCACATCCTACTGCAGACAGAAAGGGGTCAACCACCTCCCATGGGGCAGCAAGAGATCCAGCTTCAGTCTTCACCTGACAAAACCCTCATCCCCCAAACAGGCCCCATCAGAAATAACCAACAGTCCATGTGAAGGGGTCATTTCCGATGCCTGCGCTCCAAAGAACGGGCTGCTGTCCCAAGCACGGGCCGTAGTCATGCGTCTCCCTGCCCCTCCCCTCCACATACTGTCTTGGCTGGAGCCCTGAGCCAGACACTCTCAGCTGGCGTCCAATCCCAGGTTTGCCACCACCCAGCTGCTGGCCTGCAGTGGCACACAAGGCTACTGTGGAAACCCAGCTGGACCCTGAAGCAGTTGCACTCCTGCACCTGCGCATGGGGCCAGCAGAAGGAACTGCTCTCTGGGATCAGGTGGGGAGAGGAGAGTCCAATGGCCAGGGACACGCACTGGCTGCCCAGAGCCACGTGGACTTTGTGCAACGGTCAGGGCTGCCCTGGGGCCCCCAAGGGGCCCCGCAATGCTTCTCTGGCAGGAAGGAGCCTGCATGGTCCAAGAGACCAAAAGGAGGCAAATAAGGCCCGCCCTGATCACTCCTTCCTTCATTGCTCCCTCCCTCCCTCTCTTTGGGACAGAGGCTGAAGACCATGCTAGGAGAGAACTGCATGGGTGAGGCAGTGGACAGCTGCAAGCCAAGCCTGCCTTCCCTATGCGAAGTGAACCGGTCTGGGGCCTGTGGGGCCAGCAAAGGGCCCCCTCTCTGGCATGGGGCTCCCAGCTGCAGACTAAGGAAACTAGAGCCACAGGGCAACCTCGAGGACCTCATCACACCTCCCAGCATTCAGGAGCCAGCAGAGCAAAGAGTTAGGGAGAGATGCTGCATGCACTCGCAAGGGAAGCACGTGGGGTCGAGGACAACCATCCCCAGCCCGCCCCAGGACCTGCCACCTGGGCTGCCTGCTCCCCTCCCAACGTAAGCAGGGAAGCGACGGGCAGCTCCTATGAGGTGCCACGGGTGGGTGGCCAGGTGCACTGCAAGGCCGCCAGCCAGTTACCCGCTCCCGTGGAGACCTTGCCCCACCAATGCTAAGCTAAACCCAGGCTCCCAGCCCCAGAAGAGCGGCCGGTACCCTCCGTCAAGTCCAGAGGCCAGCCCTCAAAGGCATTTCTGCCCTTCTGTGCTCAAAGGCCGGACTCTTCAACGGCTCCTGGAGGGCTCAGTCTGTCTTCTGCCTCCCTGTCCACCACGCAGCAGTAACCGGGATGCCTCAGCAAGCTCCACCCCCACCCCATGCCCAGGCACAGCGCGGCACAAGGGCCTGGCAGGAGTCCAGGCCCTGCCAAGCGCTCAGGCTAACCCTGCCGTGCCTCAGTACAGCTGGAGGAGGCTCTGTGAGGTGTCTGTGCAGTGCTTAGGCTCCAGCTACAGGAGCAGGGTCGGGTGCCCTACCAGCCCAAGCCCTGCGCATGGCGAGGCAGAGGGAGGACTGGCAACTGCCACCTCTCTCTCTCCCACCCCCGTAAACACTGTCCTAGCAGTGTTCTCCCGGGAGAGCAGTCCAACTTGCCCAGAGGGGCCTTCACTGCCCCAACACCCAGCAGCCAGGCCTCTCGCATCCCGTGCTGGCCCACTGGTGAGTTACCTTGGCAGTTACTTTTAGGTCAGGACCTCAGCATCCCTAGAGAGGTGGCTCTCCCAGCTGCTTGGCTCTAAAGCTCTCTCGCTCTTTCTCTCTCTGCCCAATGCCTCCAACGGCCCCGGCTGCCCCCAGCCCACGGTCTTCCTTCCTCTGGGGAGCTAACACTTGGCCTGGGTTGGTGGGGCGTGTCCAAAGCAGGCGGGTATGTGGAGGGAGAGGGAGGGAGGGGGAGGCCACAGCTACGTCCTCCCCTGTGCTAGGCCCTGACTAAGACCAAGTGCCCCAGAAGAAGTGAATGTGTCTATTGACCGATTGTAAAGGTGAGAGAGGATCTCCAAAGCCCATTGTCACTGCTGCCATCTGAAAGACAGTAAAGACAGAGTTCAGTCTGTGGGAGCTGAGCATACGACGGCTTTTCGTCAAAACTCAAGTGGAAGAGGCCTCTCCTTCCTTCTTTCCTCCTTGCTTGCCTGCCGCTGCCGCCTCCACCTCCTCGCTGCACAGCCCCTGCCAGCCCCAGGGAGCGAGGGGGGTGTTTCAGGACAGGCGGGACTCCTCTTTGACCCTCAACAGCTGCCTAATTGCAGGGAGGTGCCCCCACCCAGTAACCCAGAGCTGCCCAAAGGGCCTGGCCCCAGTGCCCCCACCCCCACCCCGTGGCTCTTAAGCAAGAGGGCTTCACCAGCAGCTACAGACCCCTCTTGCACTGTAAGGCGACTGCCACTCCCTACCCCTGTCAGTGTGAGGACGATGTACCCAGCAACCCCAGGCACCCCCTTCTAGGCAGGCCAACAGCAGGACTCCCAGCTGGGAGCCCAGCTCTCCTCCTTCAGCAGCTAAGCTTCCCCTACCCAGGCAATGAATGCAAGCAAGTGTGTGGGCCTGGGAGCTAGCAGAGGGGGGAGGGAATACAACACACTCCAATTTCGCAGCGGAAACGGAAGCTAAAGTACCTGGCTCCAGTCACATCTCAGGGCTGTGCAGTGGCTCTAAGTGCATAAAGGGATCCACCTTGGGGGAGGGGGGAGGAGGGAGAGGCAAAGGCAGGGCTTCCTGGGGTGGTGCCTCACCTGAAGGTTGGTGAGCTGCTGCTGTTGGTGGGCAATAGTCTGCTTCACCAAGACACTCTTGATGCTCTGCTCCATTGCATACTTCTTGGCCTGAAGGGGACAGAAAGCCCAGAGTCACAGAGAAGACATCCGCAGCGACAACAAACTGGGGTGTGCCACACCAGCATCCTCAAAGCGTGAGGCACTTCCCAGCACTGCAAGCACAGAGGACTACCCCCTCCTCCTCCAGAGCCCACCTGCCTGAGACCAGTTCCCCTCCATCGACAGGTTGGTAGTCAGTGGCTGTTGCCCAATGCTGGCCGAGAATGCCCGCCCCCCCATCACCTTCAAAGCTATTGGAGTTGTTTACCAAGGGGGCCTAGACGCACGAAGTGGAGATCTAGGGATGGAGGAGCAGACTAGCCCCTGGCCTTCTGCTCCCCATGAGCTGTGATGCTTTCTAGCCTCATTACGGCTAGCCTCGAAAGGGAGAAGCATGCAAGCCGGAAGGCCCCTGCTAGTCCACTCACCTTCTGAAGAGCCTCCTGCTGCTCTGGGGTGAGAGGAGGGAGCCCCAACTTGGCTGCTGTGCTTTGTCCATTTTCTACCTTGACGGTCTCTGTGCCCTGCAATGAAAGAGACACTCATAAAAGGTGGCCAGGCCTGAGCAGTGCTGCAGGGAAAGTCTGTGCTGCTTCAGAAGGGAGAGCAATGAGAAGACAGAGGGAAAGTCTCTGAGCCTCCCTCAGAGAACTCAGCTTTCTTCTTCTAGGAGTGATTGCCCACCCCATCCCAAAAAGCTGCCATGTGATCCCGATGTGTTGCCATTGTATCCTCACCACTGCTGCCACCCTCCAACTTTCCAGAATGCCTCTGAAGAACAAGCTCTAGTTCAAGGATGCACACATGGCCCCATAGCCCAGCAGCAGCACTCAGAAAGGACCCCCACTGCTTAGCCACACACGCCTCTCTCCATATGTGGTAATGCAGCAACTGCAACACCCAGAGGCCTCATCAGGCAAACACTTGTTGGAACAGCAAAGGAGGCTGCAGTGCAGCAGCACAGAGCAAAAACATTTCACTTTCGTATAAGAGCTGCACATATCCTGTGGAAGTTTCCAAACCACACAAGACAGAGAGAGGTGTGGCTGCTTTACACACTGTGGGGCCCTCACCCAAATTGTTCAGCACATGTGGCAACCCTGAACAGGTAACCAGATCCAGGAGGCAAGGAAGTGAGTTGCAATCTACAAAGCCCCTTGTCTTCAAGACGTGCACAGCATCCATATGGAGCAAAGGGGCATGCAGAGAAGGTGGCTGGCATGGTGGCCCAGAAGGTGAGATGGAGGCACGCAAAGTGTTTTGAGAGAGACAGGACAGAAGCTACCTTGCAGAACACCAGAAGCAGCTTCAGACCAAGGGAGACAACTGATCCACCTAACTCAGTATGGTCTACCCTCACAGGAGGGAAAAGGTTGGGCAAATGTATGACTTGACTGGGAGCTTGAAAAGGTGTGAGGAAAGCAGTCCATGAGGATTTCCTTAAAAGAGACTCCAGATAAACTGAAAGAGACTGAGGACAAAAACAAGAGGATGGTAGGTAGACTTTCCTCTTAAGAAAGGAGCAAGAGGCAGCCTTGGGAGGGAGCAGTAATACAAGGACTAACAAGTGAACTGATGGTGACTACAGGATTAGAGCAAGTGGTTCCATGTAATCCAGTGTTCCACTCTCACCTACCTATCTACTCCCCTTTTACAAGCACCTGAGGCAGGCACAAGCGCATCTATGTCTATGAGGCCCATCCTGGCCTTACAGAGGCCAACCAGATGCCTCTTCTGGGAAGTCTGCAAGCAGGATTTGAGCACAAGAGCTTTCTCCCCTCCTGTGGTTTTGAGCAACTGGTATTCAGAAGCACTGCTGCCTCTGCTTGTGACTCTCTTAAAGCCAAACCGGTCCAAACATCATTTCACTCCATCAGCTGTTCTGTGAAACTTTTCCACTGTTACCACGTTATCGCTGCTTGGGAAGTGACATGCCTGTGTTATAGCACCACAAAAGGAGGAGAAAAAACAGCAACCTACAACATGTGTGGTAACAGAAAGGGATAGGACCTGCCATGACAGTTTGCTCCAGAACTCTTGCAGGTGCAAACAGTGCTGGAAGGGGGGGTCAGCACAGCAAAAAGGGGGGCCTGGAAGGCAACAGCTTAAAAACATAGGACCCTGGATCAGCACAGCATCCTCTCCTCACCGTGGCCAACCAGCTTCCCCCAATGAGAAACACGCAAGCAGGACACTGTCCCCTTATGTGGTTTCCAGCAGCTGGCATTCAGAAGCACTGCTGCCTCCAGGACACAGCAAAAGCATCCTGGCTTGTAGCCATCGATAGACCCCTCCTCCTCCTCCGTGAATTCGCCCAATCCTCTTTTAGAGCCACGCAGGTGTCCAGCCTCGCCTCTGCGGGAGTGAGTTCCGTAGTTCCCGCTGCTGCTCCTGCAGATGGCGAGGGGGCGTCCCCCCACACACACCTGATAACGGCTCCGCTCCAGAGCCGGGGATGCCGCCAGCGGCTGAGTAAGGGGGGGAAGGAGACAAGTCCCGCCATACGCCGGGGAGGAAGCATTTCCTCCGCCGCTAATGGGGGGGGTGAGAAGCGCGCCTTCCGCCCGCCCCCCGCCAGGAGAGGCCACGGAAAGGGCTGCTCCTCCCGGGGGGGGCCGGGATCCCTTCGCTGCGGCAGACAGCGCCAGGCGGCGAGCGCCCTCCAGATGCGCATGCGCCAAGAGGTCTCCTTCTCCTCCCTCCCTCGAATACCGCGGAGCGTTAGCCTCTCCTCAGCGACTGGGAGGCCAAGAACTACGCGCCCCACCGGCCGCGGCAACTGTGGCCCGGTGAGCCGGGCGGGAGAGAGGCGCGGGGCATGCTGGGGGATGTAGTCCCGCCACCCCCCCCCCCGCGCCCGCTGCCCGCGCCGGGATAGCTCTGAGGCTCAGGCGGGGGCACTTCGGCGGCGGCGCCCCCGCGCCCCGAGCACGACGACGAGGTCTTCTCCGCGCCGCCCACCCTCCTGCCCGCCCGCCTAGCCCTCACCCGCCGGCTGAGGAGCGACTCGCTCACCAGAGAGATCGCGGTCGTCGCCGCCATCTTCCCCGACTCCTCCTTCCCCGAGTGAGAGGCTCTCGCGAGAACTAAACCGCGCGAGAGAGAACGGCCCGACCGACTTCCGGTTCCTTGGGGGTCTCTCGCGGGCGGGGCGGGGGGCGGTGACGACACAGGGGGGGGGAGACCGACCGTCAGAGAGCGCGACGGCAGACGGGGAGAGCGGCGCTCCGCCCCGCCGGGTGGCCAGGCTCCCGCTCCGAGACTCGGCACCGCGTTCGAGATTTGCCTCAGCGGCGGCTCCGGGCTCCGTTTCGCATTTTCCCGCCCAAAGACAGGCGGCTGCGGCCCAGTCAGAGCCTTCGGTCTCCGATAGGACGGGAAACCAGGAAGTCCCGCCTCCGAGTGATGCGTTTGACAGACCGCGGCAGACTTCGGGCCTCGTGGGCTCTCGCGACAGCTGGAAGGCTGCTGCTGCTGCGCCGCCTGGCTGTTCCCCTGCGGAACTCCCCGCCCCTTGGCGTCAGGCAGGCGCCGGCCCTGTCCGCTTCTCGCCATTCCCTGGAAGCTTAGAACAATGTTGGCTTTTTTAAAAAATAAGTTTTTATTAAATTTTAATTTTATATTCAACATATTAATCATATCAAAGAAAATACAATAAAACAAGACACCCCCCCACCCCGTGACTTCCCTCAACTTCCCCTTCTGACTCTTTAACTATCTGCTACTTCTTCTTAATTTTATCTTGTTTTTCATCTTTTAGCCGAGTGCTCTTATAGTCTTAGCATTTTTATACCAAATTTCCTTCCGGTTCCAACATCTTACATTTAATTAATTTCCATATTGTTGAAAGTGAGGAGGAATTAAAGAACCTTTTAATGAGGGTAAAAGAGGAGAGCGCAAAATATGGTCTGAAGCTCAACATCAAAAAAACGAAGATCATGGCCACTGGTCCCATCACCTCCTGGCAAATAGAAGGGGAAGAAATGGAGGCAGTGAGAGATTTTACTTTCTTGGGCTCCATGATCACTGCAGATGGTGACAGCAGTCACGAAATTAAAAGACGCCTGCTTCTTAGGAGAAAAGCAATGACAAACCTAGACAGCATCTTAAAAAACAGAGACATCACCTTGCCAACAAAGGTCCGTATAGTTCAAGCCGTGGTTTTCCCAGAGGTGATGTATGGAAGTGAGAACTGGACCATAAAGAAGGGTGATTGCCGAAGAATGGATGCTTTTGAATTCTGGTGCTGGAGGAGACTCTTGAGAGTCCCATGGACTGCAAGAAGATCAAACCTATCCATTCTGAAGGAAATCAGCCCTGAGTGCTCACTGGAAGGTCAGATTGTGAAGCTGAGGCTCCAAGACTTTGGCCACCTAAGGATGTTGCACGAACCCCCCCCCCCCCCATCATTCAGTTTGTACAAACACGACATACGCGACACTTCTATTATAAATTCATAGAAAACCAGCCGTACATCGGATCTGTACCGTTCCACTTTTTATTTTACACCATGCAGGAAGGACTATCAAAGGGGGGAGACTTGACACAAGGCAGCCAACCCGTCCACAGCGAGCCTACCCAGGTGGCATGACAACCTTGATGGTCCTAGACAGAGGATCATTACGCTCACAAAGGACCTGCATATGGAAGTGGATTCAGTACGAACTGAAACAAAGGACAATGATCAGCTCTTCCCTCTGGGGACAGGAAACCTCTGGAAAGTACTCATGGGGAGGGGAAAGGAGGAACCAGCCAGGTGACAAGACACTCAGGTTACCACCACAACTCCTCCCTCAGCCCCTCCTTTTTGTGATGTATCAATCATGTAGTCTTAGGGGTGTAGCATGAGGGATTAGTAGCTAATAAAAGTTGGGGTCTCCTTTTGTTCAGGGCTTTTGTCTTGCAGTGAGTGGGAGCCCTGTCGCGACAGTCTTCAATAAAGACCAAACCTACTGGCTGCTGTTTTGCTCCAATTATCCTGGTTGGTGTCTTTGCTTTTTGTCCAAGGAAGCCCTTGGATTTCTCCGTTAACAAGGAGAAGAGAAGACTTCTTGGAAAAGACCCTGATGTTGGGAAAGATGGAGGGCGCAAGGAGAAGGGGACGACAGAGCGCGAGATGGTTGGACAGTGTTCTCGAAGCTACCAGCATGAGTTTGACCCAACTGCAGGAGGCAGTGGAAGACTGGAGTGCCTGGCGTGCTCTGGTCCAGGGGGTCATGAAGAAGCAGACACGACTAAAGAACAACAATTGTTGTCTCTTAACCTTTGCTCGTTTCCTTAGTTGTGTTTACTCAAAATCTGCTGGTGAGCCCATTTCTTTACAGTATTTCTGTAGATTTAACATGAACGATTCCCAGTCTTTTTTTAAGTCTCTATTGTCTTTGCCTGAGTTTCGCCATTTCTGCATATTCCTTGAGTTTAACTTGCCATTCTTCTTTCGTCGGTATCTCGTCATCTTTCCATTTTGGGGCTAGTAGCTGCCATTGTAGCATACATGAACAATTTCTTCTGCTCTTTTGGGAGTTCCTACCCTATGATACCTAACAAGAAAGCTTCTGGTTTTTTTAAACAAAAGTTGTTTTAAACATCTTCAATTCATTATATATCATTTCCTAATAATTTTTGATTACAATTCCACCACATGATAAAACATACCTTCTTTCTCTCTACACTTCCAGCACTTATTCGAACTTGTTCTATACATTTTTGCAAGTTTAATGGGAGTCATATACCATCTATACATCATTTTCATGTAATTCTCTTTCCAAGTTATAAAATCAGTAAATTTTAAATCCACTTTCTATAATTTTTCCCAATCTTCCATTTGTATATTGTGACATAAATCTTCTTGCCAATTTAATCATTACACATTTAACCTCTTCATCTTTAGTTACCCATTCTAGCAATAAATTGTTTTCTTCAATATTTTAGTGTTGTCTTCTATGATTTCTCTTTGAAATTTAGATAAAGTGTAATTAAATCCTTTATTTTTATCTTTTTAAAATACTTCATTTATTTGGAAATAGTGCAACCAGTCATTGACATATTCTCAGATCTCTTCAAAATCTTTCAATTTTAATTTCCTTTCTGTTTCTGTTAATAGATCTCTATGAGAGCCATTTTTCCTTCTTGTTAATTTTTTTAATTGATGTTGCTTCTGTTGGTGACAACCACCACGGAGTCTTTTGTTCTAACAAGTCCTTGTATCTTTCCCAAACTTTTAAAAGTGATCTGATTATATAATTATATAATCCTTTATGCACTTTTCCTTTCTCATACCACTAGTATGCATGCCATCCAAATCTGTTGTCATGTCCTTTTAATTCTAATATATCTGTATTTTCTAATTTGGTCCAGTCCCAGATCCAAGCAATGCAAGCGGCTTCATAATATACAGTAATTTAAAATCTGGGAGGGAGGAGCCTCCACTGTCTTTAATATCCATAAGTAATTTATGTTTTATTCTTGGTTTCTTCCCTTTCCATATAAATTTTGTAATATCCTTTTGCCATTTCTTGAAGCATGCTGCACTACTTATGACCAGTACTGACTGAAATAAAAAGAACACTTTTGACAATATGTTCATCTTAATCACTGCAATTCCTCCTAGCAATGATAAATTCATTCTTTCCCATATTTCTAGATTCCTTTTTATCTCATTCCAATTTTTTCATAATTATCTTTAATAATAATATTTTTGGTTGACAACCAAATTCCTAAATATTTAACTTTTTTATGAATCTCTATTTCAGTATTCTGCTGTAGTTCTTTTTTATCCTTCTCTGATAATTTTTTCACTAACAGCTTTGTCTTAGTTTTATTTAACTTAAAGCCTGCCACTTGCCCAAATTCCTGTTTTTTCCCTAGAACTTTTGGAAGAGAGTTCTTAGGATCCTCAACTGTAATTACAAGGTCATCTGCATATGCCTTTAATTTATACAGTATGTCTTTTCCCCCACCATAATTCCTCTAATGGTTTCATCTGCCCTGATGTTTCTCGTCAGGACTTCTAGAGTCAGAATAAATAATAGAGATGATAATGGACATCCCTGTCTTGTTCCTTTCTGTATCTTACAATTATCTGCTACCACCTGGCTTACAATTGATTTGGCTTTTTGATCAGAATATATTACTTGAATATATATTCCTGAAATTTTCTAGCACAAGAGGACACCGTGATGGAAACCAGAGTGCACGGAACCACCATTTACCTTCCTGCTGCAGCCGTACCTATTTATCTACTTGCATTGGTGTGCTTTCAAACTGCTAGGTTGGCAGAAGCTGGGACAGAGCAATGGGAGCTCACCCCGTTGCTTCCAATCGCCAAGCCGAAGAGGCTCAGTGATTTAGACCGTCGCGCCACCTGCGTCCCCATACCCACTACATCACACTGGTTAGATTCAGCTGGTGAATGCAGACAAGCACTCTTCCTCCTGGCCTGGGAGATCTCCTCATAGGAATGACAGTCCCTGCAGTGACTGTTGTGCAGGCATTCAGACTTTGGCTTTGTTTGCTTCTGTTTTAAGGCTTTTAGACTCTGTTTCATACGTTCTGGCCCCTGCATGATTTTTTGCCCTTCACTTTAACACATACACAATAGCAACATCAGAAGAGCCCTGCTGCCGCTGCTTCAGGCCAGACGGAACCCACCAAGTCTGGAATCCTGCTCCCCCAATGTCTCACGGGCTGCGTATGGGAAGCCTGCAAGCCAAACATGAGCACAACAGCACTCCCCACTACCATCACCCATGACTCCCAGGAACGAGTGCTCCATGAATGTTTCCCTTCAGAAGTTCCTCAGCCATCTTATAGAGATTGGCTGTACATGGTAACATCTGTCAGGCGTTTGAGTGAGAACTGTCTGCCTCTTCTTGGTGCAAAGGAGGCTCCTTGACTAGTCTAGCAGGAAGAAATCTGCATGAAACGCATCCTAAAGAAGCACGTTCCCCCTTCTGGGTTCTACAAGGGCAACAAAGACCAGTAATTGACACTGGCATTAATGGCAGGATCTGGCCTAAATCCTGAAGGCACGGCAGACGTGGAATATTCCCTGGTGCCAAAAGCTGGGAGTTGTGGGTTATGAGGCTCAGGTATCTGAGTCAAATAAGCAGGGAAAGGACGGAGGGCCCAAGTGAAGTGGGCACCATGTAGGTGAGGCTGAATTGCTTTCCTAGTTCAGCTCTCGGGGGTCTGCAGCAGAGGGAGGCTTTTCCCAGGCCTAGGGCCGGGAGGCTTTGTGAAGAGCTGCTGGCGTTTGCTTCTGGGCCCAGCTGTGTACAAAACAGCCCACTTGCGTTCCCATGGCCCCTCTTACTGCAGCTAGAAGTTGATTTGATTATGCAAATCTGGAAGATTTATCTGGTCTGCCTGCAACCAGGGGTGCCAGTGGGATTTTCTTGGGAAAGTGCACTGTGGATTGGGTCCTCTGACCCTCTTGCAAAATAGTGCAAAACGTTACCTGTTATTGGTGTCATATACAAATAGTTTTGTTTTTACAATCAAGTAATGCTTAAAATTTTATGAAATTAATTAAGAATCAGTGCAAACACACATAATAAAATGTCTTGGGACACAGATTGTGAACAAGTGAAACATTGTATTTCCATAATTGAAAAGGCTTAACTTCTTCTAGAACTTCTAGAGTCTGCCACCCAGTTGTTCAAGGCACAAGGAGCCTGCCTTCCCTCACTGCCAGCCCTAAACCAAAGCCGTAGGGTAAGCCCTTTTTATCACAAATGGGCTTCTTAGAAGACATGTATACCACTGTACTGTAAGTCAGCTATAGATGACTTCTTAATGAGTGCACAACAGGAGACATACCTAAGCCTCTTGGCAACATTTTCACATTTTGCCATTTGCAAAGGTGGGTTGTTGTTGTTTTTACATCCATGCATACTTACTGTATTTGCAGAAAGTAACACCAGAGGAAAGATGCATCCTAACTGCTAGGAGAAAAGGGTGGGCAAACTACAGAGTTTCTAAGGATTAGAAAGTGAATCACAAGCCAGAGAAGTCTGCTAAAGGAGTGGGGGAAACAGCAGTTCTTTAAGACACCAGGCAATGGGAATCTCTGGGGTCCTAAACAACTCACTCATCATTCACAGCTCTGACTTCACTCACTGGCTAAAAACCTTGAAAGGCAGAAGCAGCCAGATTGGCTCTTCTTACAGACTGTGTGTAGAAGGGGAACCTGCACATCTTGCTGCTTAACTTTATTTCCAGGAGGACTGGAGACTTACTTTTTTCAAAAGAGAAATAGAAAGAAAAGAGAGTCTGGGGCTGCTGGGGGCACATGCATCCCTGCCCCCTGGGCCCACTTCTGGATCTTCCTCTCTGGACCTCGTGGGTGTCCTTTGGAATGTGCATCTTACTACCCAAAAGCCTTTCAGCCTCTTACAGCACAGCAGGCCTGCATCTGCACTGCCAGCAAGGGTTGGACTGCGCTGGGTGACGGACTTTGAGCAAGGACACCAGCAGGATCTGAGGCTCATTTAGCCCAGCTCTCTTGATGGAAATAGGGCTTTGGCTATTTGACAAGGGAAGCCTAGGGGCAGTGGGGGTGGAAGAATATAATTACATAATTCACCTGAGCAAGCCCACCTGCAGCTGGCTTATCAAAGAGCAGCAGCAAGCGAGGACCCCCTTGCTCGCCAAAGGCCAGGCGCTGGCTGGCAGCATCCCTGTGCTGAGGAAATCCACAGAGTACAACAAGCTTCTCCGTTTGCCAGGCGGGATGGTCTCCTCTCTTCCTCCCAAGCGCACTTTGGGGGGAATCTCCCAGCAACTGCCAGCCAACTTCTGTGGGCACAGCGGGAGAAAGGAGCCCTCCTGCTGGCTCTGTTCTGCTCGCAAGACTTGCCAGTTGAATCTTGCCTTGGGGAGGGGCAGCCCAACCATGGAGGCAGCACCAGAGAAGCAGCTGCTGCCAGCTCCCCACCCTCTTTCCCACAAGCGGCAAGGCAGATGGTGCTGAAGCAGGGCATGCATTTGGGTTGCGGGTTCCGTGCTGGGGCAGGATGTTGGGTGCAGGTGAAGCAGCTTTTTGGTCCAGAGAAGAGAGGAGCGTCCCCCACAGGGCCCTCTTCCTGCCTCTGTCTGCCTTTCCTGAGAGCTGCTTTGCCTCTTCCCGGGGACAAACCATCCAGCTGACTGGAGCTGCAGGCAGTGGCGTAGCGTGGGGGGCGCAGGGGGGGCCGGCCGCACCAGGCGCAACATCTGGGGGGGGCGCTGGCACTCGCAGCTCTCTGCCCCCTGCTAAAATCCACGGGTTAGGGGGCGCAAATTACTTGCCTTGCCCCGGGTGCTGACAACCCACACTACGCCACTGGCTGCCGGCACCCGAGCTGGGCTCCAAGGGAGGCAGGCAGAGCAGCTGAGGCTGCGCAGGATCCCGGCCCTCTTGCCCAGAGAAGAATGGCTGGGAAAGGGCCAGTTCTCAGAAACGGAGGAGGCAACTGGTCCCCAAGAGGCTCGTTATATTTTAATATATTAATTGCTATCATCACAGGCACTGGCAAAGCAACGGGGGGGGGGGAGAGGTTTGGCACCGCCAGCACAAGGTGCCCAAGGCAGGCAGCTCAGCAAACACAACATACATCACAAGAGAGCAGAATCCGCACACATTGCCTGCCCAGAGCAGCAGGGCACAGCTGAGCAGCTCAAAGTGGCGCCGGCAGAAGCAGCTTCTGAAGCAGGGGATTCCTGGGGCCCAGCTCCTTCCCAGTCCAAATGCCAGCAGCTCAGCTGCCCCGTGGCTCCCGACCCTTCCGAGAAGAACGGGGTCCTGGGACTTCCCTCTTGGCGCCCCCAGTCTGGGACAGACAGGAGCAGAGGGGGAAATCCAGCGCGTGTGGTAGCCCAGCTAAGGCCTCTGGAGCTCTGCTTCCTTCTCCTGGCTGTGGAGCAAGAGGGGCCAGCGGGGCAAGCCCTGCACTTCCTCTGCCACCCCCCCCCCAGCAGCTGCTGCCAGCCAGAGGGAGATGGGGGGGGGCTGGTGGAAATGCAACCGTTCCTGAGATTCGCCCTGGCCAGCGCCAACTCTCAGCCCTGCCCAGCTCTTCCTGGACTTCCGGTGGGGCACCCTCAGGGCTGCTGCCCTCCAAGCCAGCCTTGGCACAGAGGAGCCCTCCGGCCCACCACGCCCAAGGTGGCTCCTGTCCCTTCTCCAACGGGGCCCACCTGCCCCGGACCACCTTGGCTCAGGAAGGAGGAGGGTGCTGCTTGCGGAAGGCGCTTTCGAGGAAGGCGGCCAGCTTGTCACAGTCGTCCTGGGGGAGAAGAAGAGGCAGGCTCAGCAGGGGCTCCCCTCCCGCCGGGCCACAGTGGCAGCCCCCTCCTCCTCCTCCCAGTTGGTCCCTAGGGGGAGGCTTCTGCCCAAGCGCAGCCGGGGGCATTTGCCCCACTGCCTTCCGCCCTGGCTCTTCCATCCCCCTTCTCTCTGCCCCCAGGGAACCCAGCAAGAAATCGAACACAGGGCTGGCTCTGAGCTGGCTCTCGTCCCCCTGGCAGGTGACCTTGGGCCAGTTGCCATCCCTCGCCTGGCTGACAGGGTTGATGCGAGGATGAATGGGGAGGGGAGCACCGTGTGTGCCGCTTTAAGCTTCTTGGCAGGAAAGGGGGGATAGAAATGTAATAATCAAAATAGATTTGAAAAAGAGGGTGGAGAATTGGCAGTCTGCCTCTGCAGCTTTGCATGTGGCTCAGCAAACCAGCCGCCTGAGAAACAGTTTTTATCCAAATGCGATTTTGGTTTTAAACGCAGTGTAAGGTAGTCTCTGTGGGAGTATATTGTATTTAATTATGGGGTATCAGAGTTTTTAGGGGGTTAACCAGGCTGGGATAGCTGGGATAACAGGCTTGTTGGTTTTTGAATGTCTGGTGTAGATTTTTTCAATTTCGTTGTTCTGTTCTATGGGACAATAACAATAAAGATTATCGTATCATATCATATCATATCATATCATATCATAACATAAACTGAGTTTGAGAGGGTAGCCCTGGAAGAGGAGGGCCTTTTGGTACCCCCCATGTCAGCTGACTGAGGGGGATCAGGAAGGCAGGTGCCCACAGCCCAGCAGGGGTGGGGGGCTGGAGGTGGGGGCTGTCGCCCTCCAGGAATTGTTGATCCACAACTCCCACTGTAGCCACTGGCCACGCTGGGTAGGGAGCAGCAGAGGCTACGTAGAAAAAAGGCACACAAAGGGGAGAAGAAAGAAAGAAAGAAAGAAAGAAAGAAAGAAAGAAAGAAAGAAAGAAAGAAAGAGAGAGAGAAAGCGCTTGTGGAACTTGACACCTTGGATTATTTTCCTAGGCAGACAGAACTGGTGGAAAAATGCAGCCCCACCTGTTTTTCACCTGCTTAATCCCTGGGAGGAGCAGGACCAGAGCTCTTGCCTCAAACAAACCTGCCTTTTCTCTCTCATTTGCTTCCCTCCCCCCCCCCTTTCACCAGGGGGTGGGCCTGAAGAATCTCACCGGGCTGATGAATCCATAGTGCACTAGCTCCACAGCCAAGTCCTTGGGATTGTCATCTGCGGAGGAGAGGAGGAGGAGCTGCTGAGGGGGGGGGGGCACCAAAGGGCCGGAGGGCCGGCTGGTATTTCAAGCCTCGTGGGAGTGAGTGAGAGGCGAAAGGAAGACTGGCGAGGGGAGGGACCCCCACAAAGCGTGGGAGGCACAGCTGACCCCAGGCCAACAAAGCAGCCCCCCAAGGCCATGGCTGTGCCACTGGGAGCCCCCCACCAATGTCTCGGGTCCAAGAACCAGGCAACTGTGAGGGGGTGGGTACAGGGGGGGGGCCCACCTGCCCTGGGGGAATGGGGAGTCCACTCACTTGGCAGCAGGTCGTAGCTCAGCTGGCGGTGAAGTTTGTCTTCCAGGACCAGAAGGAGCGTGAGCTGGGAGGACACACATGGAGAGTGTATGGGGTGGGGTGGGGGGTTCTTGAGGGAGAACCTTCCCCCCCCCCATGTGTGAGAAGGGGAGGCTGGCTGACGGCACCTGCAGGGCACCCACAGAGCTGCCGCCTCTCCTCTGCCCCACAGCCAGGGCTCCCTCCTGCCCGCTCCCCAGCCCTGCCCAGGAAGGGGGGGGGGACGTACCCGCCATTGCCTCTTCTCCTCGCTCCACTCCATGCCGCACTGCATCTGCACCACCTGGGGGGGGGGAGGCAGGGACACTCCTCAGGAGGGGGCTCCTTGGCCCCCACCCCACGCTGGAGGGGGGGCTGGGGAAGAGGGTCCCCTGTGGGTGCTGAGGCCAGAGAACCGAGCCTACACTGGTTTCCCCCAGGGATGAAGGCCGGTGTCTTTCCAAGCCCCCCACCCCAAAGATGCCCTTGGGGGTTCTTACCTTTCTGGTCTCCACATCAAAGGGCTCTGGCGTGGGCGTCTTGGCCTTCTGAGGGTCCTCGGGGGGCTGGGATGTCGATCTGGGGAGCGTGTGGGGGCGGGTAGCAGCAAAGTTCATCAGGGGATAAATGCCATTCCTGGGGTGAGGAGAGAGAAAGACAGGCCCACTAGGAGCATCAGCCCCATGGACCCCACAGCCCGGTGGAGACTGGCAGCCAGAGCCCAAGAGGTAAGGAGGAGAGGGGCTCTGGGGCTCTGCCCCCTAAGAGAGCAGCAGCTCGGCTTCTTCAGTCCATCTGCCCCACACCCCATTCCTGGAGGGGGGAGGCAAAAAGCAGGGCTGCCCCTCTGCAGTCCCAGAACGCAAGAGACCCACACCCTTGGAATCCTGTTGTGGGGCATGAAGGGGGCAGGGGGTCCCACACAGACCCACATGGGCAGCCCATGCACAGACTCACCTCACATCCTCCAGGAACTTGTCCAGCTCCAGGAAGGAAACTTCTGAGTATCTAAATCGGAGAAAAGGAATGAGGAGCTGGCTGGCTGACTGGTTGGGGGGGGGAGGTTCCCTTTGCGCAGCCCCACCCATTTCCCTGGCTGCCCACCTCCACTGCACAGGTGGGCGACCCTCTCGCTGGATCTCTGCCATGACGATGCTGAGGTCCAGCTGCTTGGTTTTCTCTTCCACCACATTCTCAGGCCACAGGTCTGCAAGAATCAGGCAGGCAGGGCTGGCTGGGGCTGAAGCAGGACGGCCTGGCTGGGGGGGGCCCTTCCCAGCTGCCCCCACTCCCACCCCCTCCCCAACTCACACTGGTTGCTGATGAAGCAGTGAGCGGCCAGGAGCTTCAGGGAGTGGACCTCAAAGAGGACGCGGTGGAAAAGGAGGTTGTGAGCCGTAGGACGCCGGTCTGGGTTCAGGAGGAGGCAGCCCAGGATGAACTCCTGCAAGGACACAGGGGCAGCGGGGGGCGGGGTCTTAGGGGAAGCCGGGCTCAGCGCCAGCCTCCTGCCAGGAGAGCCGGGCACCACAGCCAAGAGCCCGGCCAGGAAAAGCCACAGATCAGTGGCCACAGTGTCCAGGCAGAGCAGGGGAAAGGGCAGGGAGCACAGAAGTGGGCAGCTGAGACGCTGCCAGGGAATTGCCACGTGGGGCACACATTGGCTCCCCCCCCCCTCCTGAGGACCTGCCTTGCCTCCTGGGAGCTTCCTGGCTCTGGCCTCTGAGGCCCTGCTTGACCCAGAACTGGGATTGCCAAAGGGGCTGAAGCATCTTCTGCGTGGAGGTGGCTGGGCTCTGTCTCCACAGCTGGGGGCAGAGGGGCTTCTCAATTCCAGTGGGCAGAAACCATGGGGCAGGGGGCAGCAAACTTTTTCAGTGGGGGGCTGCTCCACCGTCCCTCAGACCTTGTGGGGACCAGACTATATTTTGAAGGGGGGAAGAAGGAACGAATTCCTATGCCCCACAAATAATCCAGATATGTATTTTAAATAAAAGGACACATTTTACTCATGTAAAAACATCCTGATTCCCGGACCGTCCGTGGGCTGGATTTAGATGGTGATTGGGCCGGATCCGGCCTCCGGGCCTTAGTTTGCCCACCCATGCCATAGGGAGACAGAATCCTGCTTGCAGGTTTCCCACAATGGGCACCAGGTTGGCCACCGTGAGAAGAGGATGCTGGACTAGATGAGTCCTTTTGGCCTGATCCAGCAGGCTCTTCCTCTGCAGTAAAGCTGCCCACCTCCCCCGCAGCCATGGGGCGTCCCAAGCCTTTCACAATGGCTTGGTTCAGGCGTCTCCAACAGATAGATCATGATCTACTGGTAGATCACGGCGTGTTTCTTCTAGATCGTGGCTGACCTCTGGCCCCTCAGCCATCTCCTTACAAAAAAGCAAAAAAACCACACCCCAACTTTGGCTTCCTAAAAAAGCCCCACAACTTTGGGTAGATCATTGCCAGTCTTTTTACAACAATGGGTTGATCACTGCCAGTTTTTTTAATACTGTGAGCAGATCGCAGTCTATTGGGAGTTCATGCAGTCTATTGGCCTAGTTCATGCGTCACGCTAAGCCCAGCGATGGCTTGGCAGGGAGGAGGCGCAAGCTCCATCCGTCCATCTGTCCATCCTGGTGACGCCAGCACAGGCCCAGACTCCCAACACAGCCCTCCAGCTGAAGCCAAGGCTTGTTCCTCGTTTGCTACTCGCCGGTTGTTGGGAAGCCACTTTCCCGTGCAATGTCCAGAGGTGTCCGGGCTTTGCAGCAGGACTTGGGGAGGAACGATGCAGCCTCACTGTCATGCTGCTCATCCTCTCAAGGCCGCCTGGCAGCATTCGCCCTCAGAGAAAGGGCAGTGGGGCGTTCCAGGCATCTACAATGGGGGCGGGGACAGAGGGGTTGCCACAGCCACCAGCCTGATCCCCTGCTGTGCCACCCGTGTGGGGAGCTGGCCAAGCGGCTTTTCTCACCCGCATGATGGGGTCATCCAGAGAATGCCTCGCCCGCTCAATTGCCTCCTCCGACACGTAGGTGTCCCCATTGGACTGGATCTCCAGCACCGCCATCTGTGGGGAGAAGCAGAGGGGAGGGGGCAAGGGGGTGCAGCTGGGGCAGAACGAAAGGGGCAGCACAGCTGGCAGCAGCCCTTTTGCCAGAAGACAGTTCCCGGGCCCTGGGAAGGAGCCCCCTGCTGGAGAGGGGGTGGATGTGGGGAAGGAGCCACGCCCCCACCCCGAGGGCAGGGTCATCAGGGCCCCTGGATGGCCATCCGCACCCCCCAGCTTCCCTACCTCCAGAGCGCACATCCCAAAGGAGAAGATGTCCACGGCTGTCCCATCCGCCACGTCTGAAAAAGCAAGCACAACCAGACCCAGCTGGCTGAAGCCCCGCCTCCAGGGAAGCCCCGCCTCCAGGGAAGCCCCACCCACCCTCCAGTGGGCTCTTGCCCCACTACTCACGCCCGTACTCCGGGGGGAAGAAGTGCAGGTTGCGCTGCTCCTCTCGCTCGGCACGGATGGGGCTGCGGAGCTCAGGCGGGATGGCTGTGGGGGGGCGAGAAGGGAGAGGAAGGCTGGAGCATCCAGGGCAGATACAAGGATTAAACTATGGAACTCCCTCCTGCAGGAGCCAGTGGCAGCCACCAGCGTGGAGGCCTTGAAAAGAGGGTTGCACAACTTCACGGAGAAGAGGGCCCTCGATGGCTGCAGCCACCATGGCTCTGCTCTGCCTTCCACGGCCAGGGGCAGCGATGCTTCTGAAGGGCTTCCCGTAAGTGACAGCGCATGGAGTGTCCAGAGGGGCCCATCCTCCCCCAGGCAGCAGGTTGCGAGAGATCCCACAGCCTCCAGGAATGGACTGGGGCCAGAACAGAGGTCGGGGACCCCCCCAACACACACACACTCCATTGCCCCGAAGCCCAAGTGACCCAGAGAAGGTCCTCACGAGGAAGCAATCGGGCACTCCTGGCACTTAAGGTGGCTGTGCTGCCTCTGGTCCTGGAGCCCTGAAGAATGCGGAGGAAAACCCGCCTGCCGCTCCCTATGAACCAGGGCAGGGAATACATTTGGGGGGCAAGAGGAAGAGGCAGCACTTACCCTTCGCAAAGACTCTGTGCCAAACTGCAGGGAGAGAACAGGGAGGGAGAGTTACTGAAAAGCAGGTGGTTCTGTGAAGCAGCAGAGTAAAGGCTTGCAAGTGTAGCCTTGAGGCCCCTGCCTGGCCACGGGGGGGGGGGGCTGTGGGGGCCGGACTAGGTCCTCCCATGTCAGTTTGCTCCACGGGTAGCAAAGGAGGTTCTTTACCCCCCCTGGGGGTCCCTCCTGCCAAGGCCCAGGACCTGCTCCGTACCTGACCCGATCTTGATGAGCCCATTGTGCTGGATGAAGATGGTGTCACTGGTGAGATTCCCGTGGATGATGGGGGGGTGGCAAGAGTGCAGGTAGCTGCAAGAGGAAGAGAGTCGAGGGGCATTGGACTGCTTCTCCCCACAGAGAGGGTGGGGCTGAGGCACTGCGGGGGGGGGGGGGAGCAGCAGCTGCGGAGGCTCACCTGAGGGCAGAGAGGATCTGAGTGCACCAGCGCTTCCAAGCCTGTTTTGTTTTTTGGTGGGGGGAGCAATGAGAGATCAAGTCAGCTCAGGAGACACCCCCCCCCGCCACCACATCGACTCAGTGCCTTTTTCGCTCAACAGGAGCAGCTTCCACCTGGACAGGGCAGCAGCCGCCTGCCCCGAATCCACCTTCACCCACCCATCAGGGGCCCTCGCTCAGCCTGCGGGGAGTAGCTTCCTTCAGAGGAAGATCTCTCTTGCCTGACCTGCTGCTCCTGCTGCAAGGGTTCCTCTGGCTCTCCCCCAGCTCCCCCCCCTGCCCTTGTACCACACCTGTTGCCCTGGGGGGCAAGCTGGAGCATCCCTGCAGGGGCCTGGGGGAAGTGGGGCCTGGGGGGCAAGGCAGGGGTCCTACCCGGGCATTCATAGCCTTGTGGTTCTTCTTGGTCTTCTTGAGGAACTGCTTCAGGCTTCCGGAGGAGACGTACTCTGTGATGAAGATCACCTGGTGGGGAGGACCAGGTGGGTGAACTGAGGGGTTGACCTGCTGCCCCAGGAAGCATCAGGCACCACAATTCCCACAGCAGCCCCAAGGGGGAGAGGCTCCTTCACGGGCAAGGCATGGAAATGGATGCCCAAAGACAAACCCAGCCCCCCAACAGAAAGAGGGTTCTAGGAATCCTCCCTTCCCCCGGGCTCTTACTATGCTTAGGATCCTGCCCTGGAGCTTTCTTTCTGGGCACCAGCCAGGTGGCTCTTTCGTACACAGCGGCTTTGTCGAAACCAGGGCATGGGCACCAGACTTTGGGTGTGTGGGGCTGCCCCCCACCCTGGCATGAGCAAGTCAGGCTCTCGGTCACCTGGAGCAGCAGCAGTGGCTCCCCAGAGTCACAGGGGGGTCTTGGCAAGCCAGCCCTGCGCTGGCAGCCTCAGCAGCCGCTGCCGCTCCAGCTGAGATGGGAGGTGCTGCCAGGATTGAACCCAAGGGCTCCCGGCTGGAAAGCCGTTCCTCTGCCCCTGAGACCCCTACACAAGCCCACTTCCCCCAGGGTGGTCACCCTCAACCCGTTTCCCCACTCAGGGTCAGGTCTGGGCCCGTATCGTGGAGGGAGCTTATCCCTAGGGCTGGGGGCAGCCCTGCCAAGCCTCCATGGGGGCCCCTGCCTCACCTGGGCCTTGATTTCCTTCACATCCAGCCAGTACTTGTGGACCTTCACGATGTTGGGGTGGTCAACGACAACCAGCTGCTCAAACATGGTCTTGATCTTCTCCTGTTGGCAGAGGAAGTGGGCAGGGAGGGGAGACTCAGCCATGGGGAACAAGCTGGGGGTCTGGAGCTGGACAGGGGGGAGCACTGCCTTCTTTGGGTAAGAGTGTGCACCACCCCCAAGGTCTAGGGGTTGCCAGCCTCACCTCATGAGCTTTGAAGGCCGCCTTGTCAGTGAACTGCAGCTCATTCCACACGACCTCCACGCCTTCCTCTGTGTCCATGGCCAGGAAGGTGCTCTGCAGTCCAGGCATGTTGCCCTGGTTGACCTGCGGGGAGAGACGCAGCTTCAGCGCGCAAGAGGCTCAGAGCAGCTGCGGGACGTGGGCCCTGCCCCCCCCCCAGAGCACAGCGGAGTCACGGCTCCAGACAAGCACTGGGAGAGTGCTGCAATGCGTTGCGCATGGGGCTGCCTTTGGAGACGGCTTGGAATCTGGCTAGTGCAGAAGGCAGGGCTCTGTGGCCAATGGGAACAAAGAGGAGCAGATCTGTTTGCAGCAGGGGATGTGGCTGATTGCTTCATTTTTGTTTTGTATTCTCTGTTATTTATCTTGTATTTTTATGTTGTGAACTGCCCTGATACCTATGAATGGTGGTCAACAACAACAACAACAACATTTAACACTTGTGGAAACTGCTCTGGCCTAATTCAAAGAGATGGTTTTGGCCTTTTAAATCTCCCATGGCTCCTGACTCCTAACCCCAGAGGACTGTCTCTCTCTGTCTGCCGAGTCCCAGAGATCCTCACCTGAGGCCCTTCTGGGTGTGCCATCTCCCAGCAGAGCTAAAGGACCAGCAAAGTGATCTGGGGTGGATCGACTCCCCTATGAAAGAAGGTTGAAGTATTTGGGACTTTTAAGTTTAGAGAAAAGGCGAGGAAGGGGCAGCCTCTGAAAGGATGCCTGGCACAAAGGAAGTGGAGAGAGGAAAGCTTTTCCTCCTGGAACTCCGGGACATTCAGTGAAGCTGAATGCTGGAAGATTCAGGGCAGATCAAATAAAGTCCTCCTCCTTCAGGCAGCCCAGAGTCCAGCTGTGGAACTCTTGCCCACAGGAGGCTGGGAGGGCCACCAACTTGGAGGCCTTTAAGCAGGATTAGACAACCCCCAGAGGACAGGGCTAGTGGAGGCCCCCAGTCCCAATTGCCAGGCTCTGCAGTGCTCCTGAATGCCCCTTTCTGGAAAGCGCAGCAAGAGAGAGTTGCTCTGGAGCCTGGATCCTGCCTGCAGGTTTCCTACCACAAGCATCTGGTTGGCCACTGTGAGAACAGGATGCTGGACTAGATGGGCCACTGGCCTGATCCTGCCAGCTGCTTCTGTCCTCAGGGCTGGCGAGGAGAGAATGGGCCTTTTCTGCAGTGGCTTCCCAGCTAGAAAATGCCCCGTCCCCAGGAAACCCAGCTGCCTCCAGCTTGTCTTCTTTTCAGTGCCATGCAGATCTGTCTTTGCCTTTCTGGGCAGCACCAGCAACTGGATGCTTTTATTTTTGTTATGATAATATGTTCATGTATTTATTCTGCTTCGTTGTATTTTATTCTTCTAAATCGCTGCGGGACCATCTGCTGTGGAAAACTATTAATAAATTTGCTAAGCTAACCCCCATGATCAAGGCAGTACATTTCCGAATACAAGGAAGGGTGTGCATGTGTGTGTGTGTGTGGGGGGGGTCTATTGGGCTCCTGCCCTGCTACTCAGCCTCTGTGGGGGGCATAGAGGCTGATGGGAATGGGGCAGGAGGCACACTTTCCCAGCCTCTCTGGGGGTGGGATCCAGGGCAGGCAAAGGAATGTGGGATATCTTTTAGTGAACAAACGCTGAGATTCCCAGGATGCTTGGGGGGCGGGGAATGTAGCCAGTGGTTCCCTGGGGGGAAGAGAGATCACCATGGCCCCCCAATTGGCCAAGCTACCTGGGCCCAGACCCAGCACATCTCCTTGGCAGAAATGGGCGGAAAAAAACAAGGCCCCGACTGTTGCTAGGCAAGGGCAAAAGGCAAAAGGCAGCCTGCTAGCACAGCCCTGGGCTCCGTCCTGCTCTCCTGCCTGGCTGGCCACTCCTGCCGCAGGGGAAGTTGAGGCAGAGGGCTGGCTCCTGGATGCGGGACCGAGGGCATGCCCTGCAGGGGGGCTGTGCCAACCCCTCGGCCCTTGGGCACCTGCCTCCTTGCTGTGGGGCCTCCAACAGCAGCAGGCGCTGGCAAGGGGGGGGGAGGCAAGAGCTGGCCCAGCACCTGCTGAAAGGCAGGATTGTTTGTGGCCCAGAGAGGACACTCTGTCCCATCCGCCTGCCAGGGCTTGGGGCACCAGCAGACGTCTGCCTTGGCAGGCCAGGAGGGACAAAGGCCCCCAGCCACAGCACCAGCCCGAGTTCATTAAGAGGGGAAGATGGAGCCGTCCTGGCAGCCGCGCCTCATGGCCCAGTTCCTGCCAGGGGAACAAAGAGGCCCCATTGTCCCCATCCTCCCCCCCCCACGCCCGGCCACCTGCCTCCCCCCAGGCCAAGGAGTGGGGTTGCCAGGGCCAGAAACCAGCCGCCTTCACCCTGGGGTGGCTCCGCTGCTGGCTGCCCGGCTAGCTGGCATGGGGACCCCCTCGGTCAAAGGCCCAGAAAGGTGTGCCTGGGATGGCACACCTTGGCAACTTGCAAGAACAGGGCACCCCTCACATGGGCACCGTGCCAAGGAGACCCACCAAGAGGGAAGGGGGTCTCAGAGGCAGCGTCTGCCAGGAAGGACCCTGCCTGCCCCCTGGCCAAGGTGCGGAGGAAGCCACAGTTGGGCCAGTGGCCAAGCCCAACCAGGGAAGGCCTCCGACCCAACTGCCCATTGCCACTGAAACGGGTCGTAATACGCCCACCCGCTTGCCAGTCTCTCTTAGTTGGGATTGCAAAAGGGGCAGCCAAAGTGGACATCAGACTAACTCCCCCCCCCCGAAAAACGTCTAATTGAAGGTCTATGTCCCCCCACAAGAGACCAAGGGGGAGTGACTCACCCCAGAGCCAGTCTTTGTGGCACCTTTTTATTAAGCAACCCCAGGGCAGGGTCCCCAGGAGCAAAGCCCAAAAAGGACTGCGGGGGGGGGGGACGGGACACACAGACATTTCTTCATCCAACAGTCCCCACCACTGCTGTGCAGAAAAGGCTGAGACTGCTTTGCTTGTCCAAAAGGGTTCATTGCTCTTTCGCCTCTGGCTCTGTGGCCGGGGGGGGGGCATGCCAGGACACGGGGGGGGGGGGTGGCATCGCTGAGAAGAGGAGGAGCAAAGGGCAAGGGGGGAGAGAAAGAAGTCAGGGCAGGGAGGGGCCAGCTCAAAGCAGAGGAAGCGCACTTTGCAGAGAAACACACAGGCACAATCTGGGTCGAAGGTTTTTTAAGGCAGGGCAGGTCCCTGTCCCCAGAGGTTTACAGTCTAAATTTCAATGGGGCAGAGAAATACGCCAGCCTCCTGGACTAGCTCCCTGAGAAGAGAGGGGCCTGGAAAGAGGGTGCCCTGGTCCCTGTGGGGAGGCCACTTCCAGGCACTGGGGGTTCCTGCTGGGCACCGGAGCTGCTGCCCTGGGCTGGGGTTACAGGCTGAGGGGGTCACTCAGTCTCAGTGAGCAGGTGGCAGCCACCTCTCTCTCTTCTTTGGTTGTCCTGCTAAGGCAGGCATCCCCAACCTGCGGCCCTCCAGATGTTTTGGCCCATAACTCCCATGATCCCTAGCTAACAGGACCAGTGGTCAGGGATGATGGGAATTGTAGTCCAAAACACCTGGGGGGCTGAAGGTTGGAGGTGCCTGTCCTGATCTGACATTGGGAGATGGCAAATAAGCCAAAAGCCAAGACAGACCTGGCACAGGTGCTGGTGGAGCAGCAACGGGGACCCCACCTGTACTGGATGAGGCTGCCCCTCCCTGGGAACCACAGGTACACACTCTTGAGGATTTCTCTTGACCAGGGTGGGGCACCTTTATGTCTGGGGGCCACAGTCCCTCCTGACAACCATGCACCTTCACTGTGCTGCCCCAGAGGCTACAGGGGGGCCAGAATGCAGCCCCATATGGGGGCCAAGTGACCTCCCCACTCCTCTTTCACGGGGGGGGGCACAATTCAAAGTGTTAAGGATGAGTTTTAAAGTCCTAAATGGCTCAAGACTGGGATATCTGACCTTCTTGCCACCCGCCCTGTGTATCCCCTGAACCACCCCTGAAATGCTCCCTGCCGGGAAGCAGGAAGGAGCCGGTCTTTCCTCTGGCTCTGGAGCTCCTGCTAAAGGAAGACCAGCCTTTTGTGCCCCCTCCCCTTAAGCAAGTAAAAACCTTCCTTCTGCAGAAGGTTTTGGGTTTGCAAGGGGTTGATTTATTGCATACGTTTTACTCTGCTGATTTGGAATAACTTCAACTGCTGGTCCTCGATTGCTGCATTAACTGCTCTTTTTATTGGTCCTGAAAAACCAACATTGGCTCCCAGTACATTTCCGAGCACAATTCAAAGTGCTGGTGCTGACCTTTAGAGCCCTAAATGGCCTCAGTACAGTATACCTGAAGGAGCGTCTCCACCCCCATTGTTCTGCCCAGACACTGAGGTCCAGCGCCGAGGGCCTTCTGGCGGTTCCCTCCCTGTGAGAAGTGAAGTTACAGAGAACCAGGCAGAGGGCCTACTCAGTGGTGGCACCCACCCTGTGGAACGCGCTCCCATCAGATGTCAAGGAAATAAACAACTATCTGACTTTTAGAAGACATCTGGAGGCAGCCCTGTATCGGGAACTTTTTTATGTCTGATATTTTACAATTTTTTATATGTACTGTAAGTTGCCCAGAGTGGCTGGAGAAACCCAGCCAGATGGGCAGGGTACAAATAATAAAATTGTTATTATTAATGTTTATGGAAATGGGACTGGAAAGGGTTGAATGGTGGTTTGATTTTGTAGTAGCCACCTTGAGCTTTTGATGAGGAAAGGCAGAGGACAACCGTTTTAAATGAATGAAGGGTGGGGAGGCACAGTGAGGGCGGAACCTGGGCAAGCTGGGCAAATTCATTTCCTGGGGGGGGGAGGATGGCGGGGTCCAGACGGGAGCCTGACGTTTCAGGGAGGGATTGAAAAGGAGACAGGCAGCATCACACATACACCCTGGGGGACAGCCGCAGCGGGGGGGGGGGGAGCAAAGGAGATGGGGAGGAGGGTCAGTGGCCAGAGGCAGGTTTTGGGAGACCTTCCTTTGGGAAGTTCAACCTCCGCTTTGACAGCCTTCCAGGTGGCAAATGGGGGGGAGGGGGAGGAAGGCAAGGGCTCTTTCCCACTGGCTCTGCTGCTGACTTTCAGTGGCTGGCTTTGCATCGGCTGTTGATATAATTGAAACCATTTTGGTTTCCAGCTCTGCTTATAACTTTGGTGTGCAGTTTATAAATGTTTTAATTTGAATTTTGATGAGCTTCATTTTTTAATCATTGATTGCCTTGAGCAACATTCTGTTGGGAAGGCGTGAGATAAATGTCCCCCTCTCTGGGGAAAGGATGCCTGACAACTGCCACAAGAACATCCTGCTGATGCTGGTGAGAAATTCCTCGGGCAAAAGCCCTGGATCAAGGCAGCTTACAAGAAGAAAAAATACTAACAACAACATAAGAAAAGTGGTCATAAACAATAAACGAAATACTAAAAAGTACATAACCAAACTGAACAGTTTCCACATAAATCACAAGATACAAAATAAAGATACAAAAACCCAACAGCAACAACCCTGACAGCAGCAGAAACCCAAACAGCACCCCAGCAGCCTCCGCTTTCGTAGTTGGAGTCAGTCTGGACCCCATCCTCCCAGGCCAGGTGGAAAAACAGCCAGCAAGGCTGGGAGCAGGTTCACCAAAACTCACAACCAAGATAGTCTCTGGCCTCTTCCTTTCTGCTTTCCCCCTCCCATCCCAGGCAGCCAATGAGGAGCAAGAGGGCTTGGCTCATCAGCCAACAAGATGCTGCAGGGCCATCTGGCTGGGTACCACAGCTGCTCTGGAGAAGCTGTAGTCATGGCAACTGCATTGCGAGACCCAGGAGGCAAACAGGGCCAGGCATGTGGAAGCCTTGCAGTCTCTGAGGCTGCAAGAGAGGCAGCTGCCAAGGGGGGCGGGCTACTCCTGGGCCGTTAAGGGTCATTTTGTGAGGGGACACTTTTGCAAAGAAAGTCCCTTGAAGTCCCTTTTGCAAAAGGAGCTGGAGATTCCCCCATAGAGGCTATATGAGACCAAGAGGGCCTCTGCACCATGACACCATTTCCCTCCTTTCCCTCCTCTCTACCTCTGCCTGCCTTCCTCAGACACACAGCCAGGCCCCAATCCAGGAGGCAGAAGGAAGACGGGAGAGGGCCTTCTCGGTGGTGGCTGCTCTCCCACAACTCTGGGACCTCACAAGCCAGATGGGCTGAGCTCCCTCCTTGCACACCTTCCACAGGAGGTGAAGACAGTTTTATTTTGAGTGGCCTTTGGGAACCGACTGTTATTTAAGGAAAGGGCGGGTCCTGCGGTGTTTATATTCTAATGCTTTAGTGGGTTTTTATATTCATATTGTTTAATTGTACTAATGTTTAATTGTTATTTAATTATTGCTTTCCCCCTATATTTTAGCTGCTTGTATTTTATCTGTAAGGTGCCCTGAGACCCTGTTGGGGGACAAGGCAAGAAAATAATAATAATAATAATAATAATAATAATAATAATAATAATAATAATAATAATAATTCCTCAACAGGCCTCATTCCAGAGCCAAGTGGAGCAGGCTGGGCAGGCAGGCAGGCAGCAGGTCTGGAGGGGCTGAAGGCCAAAGCCCCCTCCCCCCTCCTCTAAGCCTGGCACAGCAGGAGGGCCTGATAAGCTGGCCCAGAGCCCAGGTCTGCTGCAAGATAAGCAGCCCTTCTGCAGAGGTCACCTGGGGGCCTCCTGGCTAGCACCCACTCCCTCCACCCATGGCACCCCCCACCCACCCATGCTTATTCTAGGATCCTCCACCCAGGAGCAGAAGCGGAGGGCGGTTGGCAGGACTTTCTTCCTTAATAAGAGCAGGAGGCAAAGCGGGGAGGGAGAGAGGGGCAGGCCAGACCCACAGCTTGTTCTAGGCATTTTTTCCCATTAATTGCATATATTGCTTGAGTATTATTTTTAAAAAACAACCCTCCAAGCTTCCCATTCTCTACATGCACATTTTCTTTCAGAAGACAGGGATCACAGATCTGGCCCTGTGGGGCTCCAGAAGTCTGCCCCAGCCCCAGAGGGACACCAGCACATCTAGGCTTGTCCCCAGAGGCCAGAGCAAGTGGCCCAATGGGTGGGCCAGGCTCCTGAGGCAGCTTTGGCAATGGTGGTCACCCCCACGAGGGAGAAGCCCCCCTTGACAGGAGGTGGGTCATAGCAAGGACTGCTGGCACTTTGGCTCTTGGTGCCAGTGGCATCAGCCAGGCCAGTGGCAGGCGGTTCCATAGACCCGTTTTGTGCCAATGGAAGCCTGAAGCTGCCAAGGCTTTGCAAACAGCAGAGGTGGGGAGGTCAGCGCAGAAGACATTGCCCTGCCTTGCCTGGGATGCGCCGGCCTGTGTTTGCATTCTGTCAGCAAAGGCCTTGGCTCCCGAGACCCTGTGGACTGCGATGCAGCCATGCTGTGTGCAGAGGCCAGGAATGAGTGACCAGGAGGGCAAGAGCCAAGAGCAGGAGCCTCACCCTGTGCCTCAGAGCGGCAGCGAGGCCACCTGGGCAGGATCCTCTTCCCTGGCACTCGGAGAGCGTGGCAATGGCAGGGTCCCAGCAGACCCCCCTGCTGCAGAAAAATCCTGAGACAGGCACTGGGGGAGGGCAGAAAGGAGACCCCGGAAGAGGAGAGAGAGCTCAGTCCTGGCCAGCAGAAACACAGACAAAAGCTCAGGTGTGTCTCTGTGCGAGTGCAGAGTGCAGCTCAGGGAGCCACATTCCCAGGCAGGTTAAGCCACGCTGAGCCTCTCACAGTTTTCCAGGCTCTGCTCTGACTGGTTCAGGGGCGGCAGCACAAAGAGGAGCCCCCCCCCCCCGCAGAGTGGGTCACACTGCCTGCGTGCTGTGGGGCAGGCCTAGCCTAGGAGGAAGTGAGATTGCCTGCACTGAGCAAACAGATCCCACCAGAGCCCCTCTTCCCAGCTGCTGTGTGCTGCATGCTGTGTGACCAGCTGGCTCCCGGCTGCCCCCACTATCGTGGCTGGGGGCCCATGGGGCAGGCCCCCCAACACTGGGCAAGCAGGTCTCCCTGGGGGCCTCCCCTGAAGGCAAACATGGGCCTTATCAGGAGCACCAGAGGCGCCTGGGGGAAGGGCAATGTGGGGGGCTCTGCACCCGTGCGAAGAAGGTGGGTCCCGTGCCAGGGAGAGGGTGTCCCTTCTCCGAATGAGGGGGACTCGGAGGCTTCCTCCGGATCTTGTTGCCTTGAGACGGGTCTTGGCAAGGAGAGATTGGTTCAGGTAGGCAGGGACCCAGCCAAAGACATGCTCTGTCTGTGGGCGACAGGAGGGAACTGTCTTCTGAATATGGGGCGAAGCGGGGCTGGCCAAGGGGGGCGCAAGAGCCAGGAGGGCAGAGCCCGCTGCCGCCCCCAGGGCTCTGCCTCGCCCTGTCGGAGGGGGATTGAGCTGGGCTGCCTCCCGGCCCCACCTCGCTTCTGGGGCGCCACATCCAGATAAGCAGCGCCCGCCTGGGACCCCTCTCCCGGCTCCGCACCGGGGCTGCCCCGCTCCCGTTTTGCAGGACTCCCCCTCGAGGCGGGGAGGCGACTGCGAGGCGCCCCGACGGGTCCCGGGAGCCCCGCTCTGCTGCCGCCCCTCGTGCGCCCACCTCGCCGGGTTGGCGCGGGGACCAAGCAAGGCAGAGCTGCGACGCCCGCCGAGGCGAGGGGGGAGTCGGGCAGGGAGGCACCGGCGCGGCTGCAGACCCCGCTCGCCCGGCCCCGAGGAAGCCCGGCTCGGCCTCCGTCCTGCCCGGTCCCCGCTGCAGCTTGGGGGCAGCCCTGGCCCGCCGGAAGCGCGGCGCAGACCCTCGGGGCCCGGTGTCTCCGGGAGCTGCCCGCCCTCGGCTCCGCCGCCGCCGCTACCTGCTCCTTGCGCTTCTGCCAGCGGCCGCAGGGACTCTCCTCCAGCACCTCGCTCTCGTCCTCGCTCTCCTCCTGCGACGCCGCCGACACCGGCGCCGCCGCCGCCTCCGCCTCCGCCGCGCCCGACATGCCGCCCGGAGGACGGACGCGCCGCTGGCGCAGCTGCAGCCTCCGTGCCGCCGCTCCGCCGCCTCCGCCGCCCGAGCCCCCGCTGCCGGGGCGGGACCGGGCTCAGCTCCGCCCGGAAGGCGCGCCTGTCGCGGCGGCTCGGGAAGCCGCCCCGGGTCCGAGCGCCGGCCTCGGCCGCCGCGATCTGCGCTGCCCTCGGGCGCCCCGCCGAGGCCTCGGGTCCTGGCGGCGGCAGAAGCCGGCCCGGCCCGCCGGAGAAGGGGCCCGGAGCTCGACTGGCCTCTTCTGCCGCGGATCCCCCGAGAGGGGACCCGGCGGGACGGTCTCCCGGCAAGTGGGCGGGCGGGCGGGCGGAGGGGAGGGCAGCCGCGGGGCCAGGCAGAGCGAGCCCCCCACCTCCGGGCTCCGGGAAGGGGCGTCGTGGCCGCGCAGCTTCCGCCCCCTTCGCCAGCCTCCAAAGGTCCGAGGAGCAAGACGCAGATTCTGGCTGGCGCGCAATCGGTGGGCTTCGCACGAACCGGCTGCGGAGCAGGGAGAGGGGGCATCTGTCACCCGGTGGGGGGGGGGCTGCTGGTGTCCGACCAGGGCCGGATTGAGGTCTGATGCGGTCCTCAGCTACTGAAGGTAATGGGGCCCTTTCTATGTCCAGTTGTCCTTTGTCAACAACAAATTGTCGCTGTTTTTTTGTGCTGAATATATGCTATATGGTAATGTTTGGACATCATAGGTATCTCAAGCCATTTGCACATGTTGCCCTGCAAGCAGTCCATGCAGAATGGAGGCACCCTATACATAGAAAGGAGCAAACCAGGGATATTTGAGGGAGCAGGCTAGCAGGTGGGGGCCATTACATCACAGGAGCCTACACAACACAAAACACTGCTGCTGTATGTCGGTTTTATTTTAGTTGTTTTTTATCTTATCTTTTGGAAATGTACACCCAGTTTTTACACTTTAAATTTTTTTTGGGGGGGGGCCAAGAGAGTGGGGTCCTAAGCTATAGCCTTAGCTTATCCTTAATTCCGGCACTGTGCCCATCTGAGCCCATGCAGAATGAAATTGTGCAAGCACATGACAGAAGCCCCCAAACAGCAGAATTCCCATAGAACATGCCCCCTCCCCAAGTCTGTCTGTGGAAGAGGGTGAATTGGTCAGGCGGAGAAATGTGGGGGGATGTTCTGTGATGAGCGCTAGCACAAAGTCAAACGTGGCCCCCCTTTTGTGGGGGAAGGATACTACTGGACGCGACTCAGGAAGGCAGGCCGAGATGTCCAGTGGCCGAGGCAGGAGGACCTGGGTCTTGAAATCTGCCTGTTACCTGGCAAGGGCTCCTTCCATGTCCTGCTACAATTCTGGCTGGCTAGTTTGTCTTTCGTAGAAACATCTGTCTTGGAGAACAAGTCCCCAGAATGGCTGGAGTTCAGTCGGTAGCAGAAGCTGCAGGGAGGAGGAGCCTTGCTGCATGCTGCCCCCCTGGACCCAAAGGGGCTGCCCTCTGACCAGCCAGGGAGCCACCAGCCCTCCCTCTGCCAGCTGCCCCACTGGTCTGCAAGGGGGCAGAGAGCTGCCCTGCAGGTTTCTACCCTGGAACCTTTGAGTGAAGGGCAGAGAATACCGGTAATTGTAATGAATACAATCAATAAGAGAGACAGAGGCAGAGAGACTCCCCATTGCAGAGCCGCTCACTCGGGAAGGTGCCTGCTTGGGGGGCTTGGGGCCTGTCTGGGGAGCAGGGTTGGGGGTGCCCTTCAGCCAGACGTTCCTCTGGAGAGGGCCCTAGGTTCTGTTGCTGCTTTAACAGGGAGCCCAGGGCAGTGGCGTAGCGTGGGTTGTCAGCACCCGGGGCAAGGCAAGTAATTTGTGCCCCCTAACCCGTGGATTTTAGCACTCGAGTCTCTTCCACTAGATTAGCGCGTCCCCCAGATGTTGCGTCCGGTGTGGCCGGCCCCCCTGCACCCCCGACGCTACACCACTGGCCCAGGGTGTGGCTAACTCCACAAAGCTGCCTGCGGCTTGACCAGGAACAGGCTGGGTGGAATTCCCTTGGCCCATCCAGGCAGCGGCAAGACAATCTCTGAAAAGGCTCCGCAACATGGAGGGCCCAGCCCCCAAATCTTAAATGTGCAGATAAGCCCTAAGCGCTTTCTTCTGGTCAGAAACAACAGCGCTGTGATTGTGCAACTGGGTTGAGGGTCATGGGATCCTCAGATGTTTGGCCTGTTCTTTGGAGCATTGTGAATGGGGGAGGGGGCCAGGTAGCTCAGGGAGAGGCCCTTGCTGAGCCTGCAGAAGCCACCCCCCCCCCCGGGCACAAATCCACTGCCAAAGGGCCGTAACTCAGTGAGTAGAGTGTCTGCAAGCAGAAGGTCCCAGTTCAGCTTCTCCTGGCTGGGGAGGCTCCTGCCTGAAGCCGGTGCTGCCAGCCAGTGTAGACAGTCCTGAGCTGGACAGATCAATGGTCTGACTCGGTATAAGGCAGCTTCCTATGTTCCTGGCAGCCTCTTCTGTTGGAAGGCCAGACTCTGCTGCAACTCAGTGAAGGAGGCAGCTGCCTCTCCCCCTCCTCTTCTGGGACTCATCAGCGACAGCCAGGAATTTGGTCTTGGCAAGTTCTGGGCCTCTCCAGCTCCTTGAGGAGAGGAAGGGAACCTTTTGAGGTGCTGTCATGCGTGGCTCCATCCTCCTGCTGAGTCTCCTCATTTCTGATGGCTGCTGGATGGGAGCAGAGCACCCCATGAGGACTAGGAGCTTGGCCTTCCTTCAGTCCTCTGTTTGCCTGGCTCTGCCAGGGGCTGTGGCCACCTCAGGTCCTGCGTCGGTTGCCTCCAGGGCCCGTGCAGCCGGTCTCACACACCTCTCTTGGTCCTCAGGAGTGTATCAACCCTGCCACTCAGGGGGCCACTTTGTGGTTTTGGTGCAGCGGACACAGGCTCTGGAGCTGCTGGCCACAATCCGTCTCCTTGGCTTTATGGTGCCACTGAGGCTGCACACGCCCCATAAGTTTAAAGCACATTCACACACACCCCCCCTCTCCTAAGCATGAAGGAGAGAAGGGGCTGTTTCTGTGGGTGAAAAGGTGCTTCATTGTGCATTCTTCACTGTGCATTTCACTTCTGTGGAAGCACTGGCACTCTCCCCCCTCTTGAAGAAGCAGGCTGTGTCCCATGACAGGAGCTGTGTTTGCAACAGGCGGGGGCCGCTCCTGTGCCAGGAACAGCTCTCTCTGCTCCTTGGCAGAACCTGCTGCTTTGTGTGTGCATCTTGTCCAGAGCTGCTTTCCTGGAAAGGCTTTCATCCTCCCCACATCCTTCTTTCTCCTCCCCACCCCCACACTTTGCTTTCAGGCCTGGAATAGCTCACTGTCCCACCAATGGAGAGAGGAGACGGGTCTCCTCCTCCTCCTCCACCCACCCCACAAGGTTTCTGGGGAAAGCAAACAGTTTGCAGGAGGAGACTGGAAGCAAAGCCGCTCCTGTCCTTATGAGGAGCAAAGCCATTCCAAGCTCAGCAGCCTGGTCCTGGGCACCTCCCTGCCCCCCCCCCCATTACAGTGTTCTTGCTGCCTCGTGCCGTGGACCCCAAAACCAGCTGAATTCTTGCTCCCCACTTCACAGCCCCCCAAGTGTTTGCAACTTTGATGTGTTCCGGTCTGCCTTGTGCCAGCCACTCATGCCTTGGTATGAACGCAGCCTGGTTTCTACTGACATGAGATTTGATGGCTCTTGTCAGGCACTCAAATAAGGCTTTCCAGAGCTCCAGGGTGCAGCGTCCTAAACTGAAGGGGGAAGGTGCTGGTGTGATGTCCCTAAAGGAAGGAGGTCTTTGATTCCTCCAGCTGTGCTCTGGGGTCCTGAGGGCCACCCCCTGCAAGAGACCTTCTGGCGCCTTAGGTCTGGCAAGAACCCTCAGTCATGCCAACAGCTCCAAGTTCCATTGGCCAAGACAGCTATTCCAGATGCCTTGTCTGGATACATCCCCCATGTTGGGGTGAGGATCTTCAACAGTGTTTTGTGCTGATATTCCAGATGAATGAATGCTGTACCCAATCTGTGCATTTTTCAGCTCTTGATATTTTGGACAGGATTGACTCCAGGTTTCTCCAAGTTGTGCTTTGTGGGACCATGCATGATGCCCTCCCAAGCTGCCCAGACCCACTCAGAGGGCTGCTGCCCCTCTCCTCAATTGGGCTGCCCCATGCAAAGCTCCACCACAGCAGTGAGAGGCTGCTGGCCACGGCTGCTCCATCCATGTGGGTCAAGCCTGAACCAAGGGGCAGAGGGGCAGCAGGATGGGGCTTGGCAGCTGCAGGGTGTGGCAGCCCCCTCAATACTGGGGAGGCTGAGCCCCCTGCCCCAAAATATTAAGGGGGCTAAAGCCCACTCCGCCCTATACTCTGTGCCCCTGTGTGAGACTCTATCCATGATGGACTCTTCAGCTGTTCCCCCCCCCATCTTTATGTTATAATAATTCTATGGTATCAGAAATAAAATGTAAGTGAAAAGATAAGCACACATAAATACGTACACAAACCACACGTCTGAAATGGTAGAGGAGAGCAATCTTGAAGCCGTCTTGACTCTTAATGGCTCCAAATATTTCCTTTGCAGAAGGAAATACTTTACTTTTCCATTGTTAGCAGAGAAATGTGAGGGCTCCCTTGGACAAAAAACAAGGACACCAGCCAGGAATACCAGAGGAAAACAGCAGCCAGTCGGCTTGGTCTTGATTGAAGACTGTCATGACAGGACTCCCACCTGCCACCAGGTGGAACAAAATGGAAGCCCCGAATAAGAGAGAACCCAAACTTTTATTAGCTGCTAATCCCCATGTTATACCCCCCAACTACATCACTCATACATCATGAAAGGGGAGATCTGGTGGCAGTAATCTGAGCATCCTGGACCCTGCCTCATGGTTCCCCTTGCCCACCAAACACCCATCAAGTGTGACAAAAGAGATATTTACATTTCCCTGTTTCCCAGCCAAGTGAATCACACCCTTTTGTCTTCATCTGGGTTTGTTATTTCTGGAATGGCTACCTGTCTGGTCCTCAGGTATCAGGATGCCAGGGATTATCCCTCAGGCAGAGGGGCTGCTGAGGAGCTGAGCTCACAGGTCTATAGGAATTTCTGAAGTTTCCCCAGTGAGCCAGTACAGAGATACATTGATCATTTGGTTTCGTGCAGCAGAGGCCCTTTGAATAGATAGGAAGAAACTGTGATGAAGTGTGTGGGCTGCATGTGCATGATATCTGCTGGAGGGGCAACCCCCCCCATACACAAATTCCTGCAACACCGAGTATAACAGTAGGTTTATTTTACTAAGAAAGAATGTTAAAGGGGGGCGGGTAGTCTTATACACGGATAGTACATGGGGGAATGTGTGATTGGTTGCTGCTGCGAGCCGGAGATTGTCAGCTGCTATTGGGCGTGTTATTGGCTGCTGCAGCAAGATAAGGTGTTGATTGGCTGTCGCTGCAGTAATTGGGCGGGCGATTTGTGGCTTTTGTTGGTGAGGTGACAGAGGATAGGTGGTAATTTCCTAGGAGTTATTTCAAATCCTTCAAATACAGTCAAAAGAGCACAATTTGGGGAGGCCTGTGACAATGGCTTCAGAAACTAGGGTATCGTAAACAAAATCTGCCCTTTCCCCCTTATGGAGTATCCAAGAGCCTGTATAGAGTCCTTAAGTGGGTTCCCTATCGGTAGGAGAAAATAACAGAGGCCAAGCAGAGAATATTGAGAAGCAAAGCAGCTAGTAAGCCTGATCTTTATTGATCTGTTGCAACAGGGTGCTCCCCTCAAAAGCAGGAGGAGGAGGAGGACCCAGAACCCAGGTGTGCCTGCCCTTAAATAGACATTTTAAATTCCCTGCCCTGGACCTCAAGACCACCCCTCCATACATACATCACAGAAGGGGTGTAACCCAAGACCATCACCCAGATACATCATACCTACATCACAGAAAAGGTGGTCTACAACAGAAATTTGAATGTTGTTGTTTTTCCTGTCTGCCAGCTTATCTGATAATGCCTTATCTGATTGCCTTTCCTGGTAGTCTGGCCATTCCTTTGAAATGGTGATTACCCAATTCCTGAAACAATGGGAAGGTTCCCTCACCCCCTCCCTAACTGCAGCGAAAGCATTTGGTCAGTTTGGGAGTCAAAATGGTTTCAGGATGGTCTTCCTGTGCTGCTCCAGACATGTGGTCCACATATCTATGTACATGCTTGGTTGGTACATTCATGAATATTTATTATATCATAGAATAGAATCATAGAATCATAGAGTTGGAATAGACCACAAGGGCCATTGAGTCCAACCCCCTGCCAAGCAGGAAACACCATCAGAGCACTCCTGACATATGGTTGTCAAGCCTCTGCTTAAAGACCTCCAAAGAAGGAGACTCCACCACACTCCTTGGCAGCAAATCCCACTGTCAAACAGCTCTTACTGTCAGGAAGTTCTTCCTAATGTTTAGGTGGAATCTTCATTCTTGTAGTTTGGATCCATTGCTCCGTGTCCGCTTCTCTGGAGCAGCAGAAAACAACCTTTCTCCCTCCTCTATGTGACATCCTTTTATATATTTGAACATAGCTATCATATCACCCCTTCACCTCCTCTTCTCCAGGCTAAACATGCCCAGCTCCCTTAGCCGTTCCTCATAAGGCATCGTTTCCAGGCCTTTGACCATTTTGGTTGCCCTCCTCTGGACACGTTCCAGTTTGTCCGTGTCCTTCTTGAACTGTGGTGCCCAGAACTGGACACAGTACTCCAGGTGAGGTCTGACCAGAGTGGAATACAGTGGCACTATTACTTCCCTTGATCTAGATGCTATACTCCTATTGATGCAGCCCAGAATTGCATTGGCTTTTTAAACTACCGCGTCACACTTGGCTCATGTCAAGTTTGTGGTCAACCAAGACTCCTAGATCCTTTTCACATGTACAGCTCTCAAGCCAGGTGTCACCCATCTTGTATTTGTGCCTCTCATATTTTTTTTGCCCAAGTGCAATACTTTACATTTCTCCCTGTTAAAATTCATCTTGTTTGTTTTGGCCCACTTCTCTAATCTGTCAAGGTCGTTTTGAAGTGTGATCCTGTCCTCTGGGGTGTTAGCCACCCCTCCCAGTTTGGTGTCATCTGCAAATTTGATCAGGATGCCCTTGAGTCCATCATCCAAGTCGTTGGATGCGACCCACCCCCTCTGCAGGGAGGTGGGACCAATTCGGATGGTCCGCCCCCGCCACTTAATGGATCCAAATGGTTTCCAGAGAGTGGTAGGGGATGCTTTATCCCATGTTGATGGCCTTTCAGCCGATTCCCTGGTGGCCCACTGGAATGTGGAGTTAACCAGGGCTATTGACTGTTTGGCTCCGAAGCACCCTCTCCGATTGCATGGAGCCCGGGCAGCCCCGTGGTTTTCCACGGATCTGAGGGCAATGAAACAATTGTTGAGACGGCTAGAGCGCCAGTGGCGGATATCTCATTCCGAATCTGACCGGACACAGGTTAGAGCTCAACGTCGAGCCTACCAAGTGGCGATAGCGACAGCGAAGAAGACTTTCTTTGCCGCCTCTATTGCATCTGCAGAAAACAGCAGCAGGAGACTTTTTCAGGTGGTTCACAATTTAGCGGAACCACCTGTAACATCGGGGCCCAGTACGGGCCACATATTCTCCTGCAATGATTTTGCAAAGTTTTTTGCAGATAAAATCGCTCAGATTCGGGAAGAAGTAGACTCCACCGTGGGAGCAGGGCCGGGGCGGGAGAGTGCTAGAGCTCTGTCTAGTCAAGTTGAGTGGGATCAATTCCAATCTGTTACCTCCGAGGATGTGGACAGGCTGCTTGGACAAGTGAAACCAACCACCTGTCTCCTGGATCCTTGACCATCCTGGCTTATAAAAGCTAGCCGGGAAGGACTGGGCGATGGGCTTCGTGGGGTGGTGAATGCTTCCCTCCATGAGGGAGCCTTCCCAGACCCACTGAAAGAGGCGGTTATTAAACCGCTTCTTAAAAAAACATCTTTAGATGCGGCCACAATGGCCAACTATCGCCCAGTCTCAAATCTTCCATTCTTGGGCAAGGTGATAGAGCGAGCGGTTGCTGAACAACTCCAGGCACGCCTGGAAGAAGCGGACCATTTGGATCCCTTCCAGTCGGGATTCAGGCCTCATCATGGGACTGAAACTGCCTTGGTCGCACTGGTTGATGATCTCCGGCGGGCTAGGGACAAAGGTGAGAGCTGTTTCCTAGTTCTGCTGGATCTCTCAGCAGCGTTTGATACCATCGACCATAACATCCTTCTGAACCGTCTTGAGGGGCTGGGAGCTGGGGGCACTGTCATACAGTGGTTCCGCTCCTTCCTCCTGGGCCGTGTTCAGAAAGTGGTGGTGGAGGACTTCCGGTCGGCGCCAGCGTTTAATGGCGGTCCTTGCCTCGAGCTCCGAGGCAGGACTGCTCCGTGAGTTCGGGTCTGCCCCGCTACGGCGAGCGGGGGACCCCTAAAATCACAGGCGCTGAAGCCTGTGAACAAGGAGATTCGGTGGGCACCTTTTGCGCCCCCCGGTATCGTGAAAGAGCCTTTTTAAAGGCTCCGGAGCGGCATCGGGTGTGAGCGCGGAGCTGAGGATCGCAACCCAGCTCGCGGAGCGAAGCCGCGTCGCCATTGACGGAGAGCGCCGATTCCTTCCTGAAACTACCGATTGGCAACAATACCCGTGAGTAAGATCTGCAAAATAAAGTGAACAGGACTCTAAAATTATGAAGATTTGGCTGAAAACGGGAAAGGCAAAAATTTAGGAAGTCAGCCTCCCGGAACTGCAGGACTGATTGAGCAATGAAAAGAGTAAGCTGTTTTTAAAGAGAAAGTCTTTTTTTCTTAATTCTGTCAATACCTGGCATCGAAAGGGACCTCCCCTCTACTGAGCAGGAGAAGGGGGGAAGAAAATTGACCTAATTTAACCTGCTAAAAGAAAAGCGCTTTGAAAGGGAAACTCTCCGCTGCCGATGCCTCTGGCTAGGCTGCCTGAGCAGTGAGCGCCTGGAAGCGAACTGTCAAAAAAGACTGTGGATACAAAGTAAGATGTGCCCAAATTGTATCGGAAATAAAATACTGGGACTTTAGTGGATAAAATCTGCATCACCTTAAACTATATCAAAACAGGGCTTTTGGTTGGACTTTTGCTTTTGGAACTTTGCTTGGCTATTTATCTCCCTGTTTCTTTGTTACTCTTGTATGGATACAACTTCTCCCTCTAGAGCAGTGTTTCCCAACCTTGTGCCTCCAGCTGTTTTTGAACTACAACTCCCATCATCCCTGACTAGCAAGACCAGTGGCAAGGGATGATGGGAATTGTAGTCCAAAAACAGCTGGAGGCACAAGGTTGGGAAACACTGCTCTAGAGGACTAAAGAGAAACAGTTGCACTGAGGCAGAGACAGTGGGATTTTCCACTTGTAACATTCCTGTGTGAACAACCTTGAGTTATGAGCACTCCACTGGAGGAAATATCAACAAGAAGCAAAACAAAGCAGGCTCAAAAGCAGGCTCAAAAAAGAGGCTCCTTATCAGGAGCAGCAGCTGCACAGGAAAAAGTAACAACAGCATCAATGGATTCTATGACACAGGCACTGCTCAGAATAAATCAATCTTTAGAAGCACTTACTAAGCAGTCTACAGAGAACTCTAAGAAACTGACAGAATTGACAGCAAGATTGGATTTGAACACAACGGCAATATCATCTAACACAGATTCTATAAATCGTTTAATTCAGGAAAGTACGGAGACAAGGAAAATAGCTGAGAGCGCCAGGAGCACTGCCGAGGAAACTAAGGGAAAATTTACACCTATTGCAAAGAAAGTACATGAACATGATGCAGCTTTGGCCCTCATGGAACTGGAGAGGAAAAGCAAGAATCTGAAATTGAGATTGGTACCAGAGGAGGAAGAGGACAATCTTGGGGAATTTCTCACAGATAAATTTCAAGAATTTTGGACTGATGAGCTAGAAGGAGAAGAAGACGAATTTGCAATAACTACAGCCTTCCGGATCGGCAGGAAGCAAGGCAAGAAACCAAGGGATTGTTTAATCACTTTGAGATCCAAGGAACAAAGAGACAAAATATTGAACTTGCATTTTCAGAAGGCCCTGGTTATCAAAAATTCTCAAATACAGATTTTCAAGGATATTCCTAAACACTTTTTGGAGGTGAGAACCCAATTTAAAGACCTAGTTGACGTATTGAAACAAAATAATATCTCATTTAGGTGGGAGTTCCCACAAGGGTTGTCCTTTAACTTCAAAGGGAAGAAAACTAAAATAAAAACAATTCAAGATAAAGAACACTTTTTGGAGAGAAACTTTGAGGATTTTCAGAAAGGAACTGTGAGTGAGAGGGAAATACCGGACATTGCAAACTTATCATTTGGATTGAATCCAGCACCTACTGACGAGGAGCAAGAACTTGGAGCAGTTGGTGGAAAAGGTAACCAGTAACAAAAATGTCTCTGCAACTTCTGAGTTGGAACTGCAATGGTCTGAACCATCCCCGAAAAAGGGGCCAAGTGTTTCATATATTAAAGAAAGAACATTTAGATATAATCTGTTTACAAGAAACCCACATTGCCAGGACACATAGAAAACTTTTGACAAACAAGAGATTAGGATTGGAATTTATTTCTTCAGATAAAGTCAAGAAAAGAGGGGTGGTGATCTATGTTAAGGAAAAATTGGAACCAAAAATGATCTTTAAGGATGAACAAGGAAGATATCTGGCAGTGGAAATTCAAATTCAAGGAGAAAAGATTTTGATTGTAGGAGTCTACACACCCAATGAGGGAAGGCCGAGTTCTTCAAGAAGTTGCATGAGACTTTAATGGACTTTATGGACTTTAAAATTATAATGATGGGCGATATGAATGGAGTTGTCTCCACAAACATGGATAAGGCGCAAAGGCAAGTACTATCAAAGGATGGGAGACTACCAAAGACTTTTTTTGAACTGACTGATACCATGGACATGATTGATATCTGGAGAACAAGGAACCCTCTGGAAAGGGAGGGGACCTTTTTCTCTGAGGCAAAAATGACATGGACTAGAATTGACCAAATGTGGATTTCTAGTAATCTGGCACCAAGGGTCAAAAAGACAGAAATCTGCCCAAAAACCTGTTCCGACCACAATGCAATAAAGATGGAAATGAAATTGACAACAGCTGGAACCTTCAGATGGAGAATGAATGACACACTATTTGGAGATGAAGCAATTTACAAAAAGGCCCAAAAGACATTGAAAGACTACTTCGAGATAAACCTGAGATCAGATGTCGAAAAAAGAATAATATGGGATGCAAGTAAGGCCGTGATGCGTGGTTTCCTAATTCAGCAGAATTCTATAAAGAGGAAAAAACAGAATGAGAGGAAGGAGAGAATTTGGAAATTAATGAAAGAAGGAGAGAAGAAATTGAGATCTAAACCTAAGTCGCAGGAGATTTTAAGAGAAATAAAGTTTTACCAGGCACAATATATGGAACTGATGAACCAAGAAATAGAATGGAAAATAAAACAAATGAGGCAAAAGACTTTCGAGTCAGCAGATAAATGTGGGAAACTACTGTCATGGCAATTGAAAAAAAGACAAAAGTTGAATACTGTGACATCCCTCGAGGTAGATGGGAAATCTATTAATAAACCAAATGAGATAAGCAATTGTTTCCAAAGCTTTTTTAAGAAATTGTATGCACAAGGGCCAAAAAATGAACAAGAGATAGAAGAATTTATTAAAAAATATGGACTGCCAAAAATTTCGGAAAAAAACAAAAGGATTTTAAATGAGAAGATCACAGACCAAGAAATAGAGGGTGCCATTCAGGATATGCAACTGGGAAAATCACCAGGACCAGACGGGTTGACTGCGAGATACTATAAAGCACTGAAGGAATGGCTGATACAACCATTGAAAGAAGTTTGTAACCAAATCCTGGAGGGGAAAAAGGCTCCCGAATCGTGGAAAGAAGCATTCATCTCACTTATACCGAAGACAGAAACTGAAAAACATCAAGTTAAGAACTACCGCCCTATATCACTTTTGAATGTGGATTACAAATTTTTTGCAGACATTTTAGCAAAAAGATTTTAAAAAGTTTTGTTAGAGGAGATTCACACGGACCAAACAGGCTTTCTCCCAGGAAGACATATGTCAGACAATGTGAGGAACATTATAGACATTTTGGAACTGTTGGAGACTGACATAAATAGAAAAGCAGTGTTGATCTTTGTGGATGCGGAGAAAGCCTTTGACAATATTTGTTGGAGCTTTATGAAGAGGAATCTCCAAGGGATGGGGGTAGGCCAAAGTTTTGAAAACGGTATAGGTGCAATATACTTTGAGCAAAAAGCTAAATTAATAGTGAATGGTGTGGTTATGGACGAGATCCCAATAGAGAAAGGGACACGACAGGGATGCCCAATATCCCCTCTATTATTCATATCGGTCCTGGAGGTTTTGTTGAATATGATTAGAAGGGACCAGCTGGTTAAAGGAATACAGGTCGGAGCCAAACATTATAAGTTAAGAGCATTTGCAGATGACCTAGTTTTGACATTGCAACAGCCAGAAGCCAGTACAAAAAGAGTTCTAGAACTAATTGAAATATTTGGTCAAGTAGCAGGTTTTAAACTAAATAAACAGAAGACAAAGGTGCTGGAAAAAAATCTAACGATAGGGGAAAAAGATAGTTTTCAAAGAGAAACTGGTTTGGAAATAGCGAAAAAAGTAAAATACCTAGGGGTGAATTTAACATCTAAGAATGTGAATCTATTTAAAGATAATTACGAGAAATGTTGGTTGGAAGTGAAGAAAGATCTGGATATATGGTCTAGGTTGAGACTTTCCTTGTTAGGCCGTATTGCTGTTATTAAGATGAATGTATTGCCGAGATTGTTGTTTCTGTTTCAGACACTGCAAATTCTGGACAAGATGGACTGTTTTAAGAAGTGGCAAAAAGACATATCTAAATTTGTCTGGCAGGGCAAAAAGCCCAGAATAAAATTTAAGATTTTGACTGATGCAAAGGATAGAGAGGGCTTTGCCCTGCCAGACTTAAGGCTCTATTATGAAGCAGCAGCTTTTTGCTGGTTGAAACAATGGCTACTTCTTGAGAATACAGACATCTTGGACTTGGAAGGGTATGATAACAACTTTGGCTGGCACGCATATTTATGGTATGACAAGGTGAAGGTCCATAGAGGCTTTAAAAACCATATTGTTAGGAAAGCATTGTATAACGTATGGAATCGGTACAAAGATTTGCTGGAAAGTAAAACCCCTAGGTGGTTGTCACCAATGGAAGCCAGGGCGGTAAAAAAACTCAATATGGACTCAGATTGGCCGAAATATTGTGAAATTATAGAATATGACGGTGAAAAGCTTAAATTACAGAGTTTTGAGAAACTAAAATCTAAAGTTCGAGACTGGTTACATTATCATCAGATTAATGAGACTTTTAAGCAGGACAGGAAATTAGGATTTCAGAAGGAGAGGTCAAAGTTAGAAACAGAATTGTTAGAGCCCAATACTAAGAACTTGTCTAGAATGTATAACCTGCTGCTGAAATGGAACACACAGGATGAAACGGTGAAATCAGCTATGATTAAGTGGGCACAAGACATCGGTCATGATATTATGTTTGCAGACTGGGAACAGTTATGGACCACAGGTATTAAATTTACGGCATGCAGTGCCTTAAAAGAGAACATAATGAAAATGATCTATAGGTGGTACATGACCCCAGTCAAGCTTGCAAAGATATATCATTTGCCCAATAATAATTGTTGGAAATGTAATGAATGTGAAGGAACCTTTTATCATCTTTGGTGGACCTGCCCAAGGATCAAGGCCTACTGGGAAATGATCTATAATGAAATTAAGAAAATCCTTAAGTGGACATTCGCAAAGAAACCGGAGGCCTTTCTCCTGGGCATGGTCGGCCAAACGATTCCAAAGAAAGATAGAACATTCTTTATGTACGCAACCTCAGCAGCAAGAATTCTTCTGGCAAAGTATTGGAAGACTCAAGAACTACCTACCGTACTCTGGAAGAATGGCAGACCAAGGTGATTGAATTTATGGGACTGGCAGAGATGACCGGCAGAATCCGTGACCAGAGGAGAGAGACAGTGGAAGAGGACTGGAAAAAATTTAAAGTTTATCTTAAGAACTGTTGTAAAATTTTGGAATGCTAAAAGATGTCAAGGGGTATGAAATAGAGAATTACAGCTGTTAAAGTTTAAGCTTAAAATTTTTTAAAGAAAGTTAAATATAAAAATGGATGAAGGATTGCTAAAAAGAAAAATTTTAAAACAAGGATGCAGGGAAGGGGAGGCTTGGGGAAATCGTTTTGTGTTTGTTTGTATATTGTTGTTTTTGTTTTTTATGTTGTAAAAACCAATAAAAATTATTATATTTTTTTTAAAGAAAGTGGTGGTGGGGGATGAGTGTTCAGACCCCTGGGCTCTCACTTGTGGGGTGCCTCAGGGTTCTGTCCTCTCCCCCATGCTTTTCAACATCTACATGCAGCCACTGGGAGAGATCATCAGGAGGTTTGGGCTGGGTGTTCATCAGTATGCAGATGATACCCAGCTCTACCTCTCTTTTAAATCAGAACCAGTGAGGGCAGTGAAGGTCCTGTGTGAGTGTCTGGAGGCGGTTGGAGGGTGGATGGCGGCTAACAGATTGAGGTTGAATCCTGACAAGACAGAAGTACTGTTTCTGGGGGACAGGAGGCGGGCAGGTGTGGAGGATTCCCTGGTCCTGAATGGGGTAACTGTGCCCCTGAAGGACCAGGTGCGCAGCCTGGGAGTCATTTTGGACTCACAGCTGTCCATGGAGGCACAGGTCAAATCTGTATCCAGGGCAGCTGTTTACCAGCTCCATCTGGTACGTAGGCTGAGACCCTATCTGCCTGCGGACTGTCTCGCCAGAGTGGTGCATGCTCTGGTTATCTCCCGCTTGGACTACTGCAATGCACTCTACGTGGGGCTACCTTTGAAGGTGACTCGGAAACTACAACTAATCCAGAATGCGGCAGCTAGACTGGTGACTGGGAGTGGCCGCCGAGACCATATAACACCGGTCTTGAAAGACCTACATTGGCTCCCAGTATGTTTCCGAGCACAATTCAAAGTGTTGGTGCTGACCTTTAAAGCCCTAAACGGCCTCGGTCCAGTATACCTGAAGGAGCGTCTCCACCCCCATCATTCTGCCCGGACGCTGAGGTCCAGCGCCGAGGGCCTTCTGGCGGTTCCCTCATTGTGAGAAGCAAAGCTACAGGGAACCAGGCAGAGGGCCTTCTCGGTAGTGGCGCCCACCCTGTGGAACGCCCTTCCAGCAGATGTCAAAGCGATAAACAACTACCTGACATTCAGAAGACATCTTAAGGCAGCCCTGTTCAGGGAAGTGTTTAACGTGTGATTTTACTGTATTTTTGGTTTTTATGGAAGCCGCCCAGAGTGGCTGGGGAGGCCCAGCCAGATGGGTGGGGTATAAATAATAAATTATTATTATTATTATTATTATTATTGATAAAGATGTTGAATAAGACCGGGCCCAAGACAGAACCCTGTGGCACCCCACTAGTCACTCTTCTCCAGGATGAAGAGGAACCATTGATGAGCACCCTTTGGGTTCGGTCAGTCAGCCAGTTACAAATCCACTGAGTGGTAGCAAAGTCAAGACCGCATTTTACCAGCTTCTTTACAAGAATATCATGGGGCACCTTGTCAAATGCCTTGCTGAAATCAAGGTAGGCTACATCCACTGCGTTCCCTTCATTTACCAGGCTTGTAATTCTGTCAAAAAACGAGATCAGGTTAATCTGACATGACTTATTTTTCAGAAATCCATGCTGACTATTGGTGATCACAGCATTCCTTTCTAGGTGCTCACAGACTGTTTGCTTAATGATCTGCTCCAGAATCTTCCCTGGTATTGATGTCAGACTGACTGGGCGGTAATTATTTGGGTCCTCTCTTTTCCCCTTTTTGAAAATAGGGACAACATTTGCCCTCCTCCAGTCTGGCGGGACTTTGCCTGTTCTCCAGGAATTCTCAAAGATGACTGCCAGTGGTTCTGAGATCACATCTGCCAGTTCTTTTAATACTCTTGGATGCAGTTCATCTGGCCCTGGAGACTTGAATACATCTAAACTAGCCAAGTATTCTTGTACTATCTCCTTAGTTATTCTGGGCTGTGTTTCCTCTGCTGAATCATTTGCTCCAAATTCTTCAGGTCGGGCATTGTTTTCTTTATCGGAGAAGACTGAGGCAAAGAAGACATTGAGGAGTTCAGCCCTTTCTGTGTCCCCTGTTTGCATTTCACCATCTTCTCCTCTGAGTGACCCCACTGTTTCTTTGTTCTTCCTTTTGCTACGAACATACCCATAAAAGCCTTTTTTGTTGCTTTTAACCTCTCTAGCAAGCCTGAGTTCATTCTGTGCTTTAGCTTTTCTGACTTTGTGTCTACACATGCTGGCTATTTGTTTGAATTCCTCTTTGGTGGTTTCCCCCCTTTTCCATTTTTTGTACACATCCTTTTTTAATCTTAACTCAGTTAAAAGTTCTTTAGATAGCCACCCTGGCTTCTTTAGCCACCTTCCATGTTTCCGTCTCATTGGTATTGCCTGAAGTTGTGCTTTTACTATCTCCCTCTTAACAAACTCCCAGCCATCTTTAACTCCCTTTCCTTTTAGTATTACTGTCCATGGGATCTCACCCAGCACTTCCCTAAGTTTTATGAAGTCGGCTTTCTTAAAGTCAAGAAATTGAGTCCTAGTATGCTTGGCTGCTCCTTTCCGCTGTATAGGAAACTTCAGAAGAGCATGATCACTCGCACCTAATGATCCTTCCACTTCTACCCCACTAACCAGGTCATCAACATTGGTTAGGACCAGATCTAAAATGGCTGTTCCTCTTGTTGCTTCTCCCACTTTCTGGACAATGAAGTTGTCTGCAAGGCCAGTGAGGAATCTGTTTGACCGTATGCTCTTGGCTGAGTTTGACATCCAACAAATATCCGGGTAATTGAAGTCCCCCATTACTACTATCTCCCTTCCTTTTGCATGCTTGGCCATCTGTTTCAGGAAGGCATCATCTATGTCCTCCGTTTGGCTTGGGGATCTATAGTAAACTCCCACAATGAGGTCCCTGTTATTCTTCTCTCCCTTAATTTTGACCCAAATGCTCTCCCTTTGGCTTTGAGGTTCTAAATCTTGGATCTCTTCACAGGTATACACATCCCGGACATATAACGCCACTCCTCCTCCTTTCTTGTCTGGTCTGTTTCTCTGAAATAGATTGTATCCCTCCATTATTACATTCCAATCGTGGGACTTATCCCACCAGGTTTCAGTGATGCCTATTATGTCATATTTAGTTTGCTGTACCAAGAGCTCAAGCTCATCTTGTTTATTTCCCATGCTTTGCGCATTAGTGTACAGACATTGAAGTCCATTAATCATTCCCCCGTGTCTCTTATTTAAGGATTTTTTCCTCCCACCACTAGTTCTGCGTACTGTTTGCTCCATTTGGTCTATGACATTTGGATGATCATCTTTATCAATTGATAGACTCCTACCTTCAGGAGCACTGTCTCCCTCCCCCACAAGACCTTAAATTTTTTATTTCAGTGTCACTCCTGTGGGGACCTGTTGCGCAACAGTAAAGATTGTGGTCTACGGACCGTTGTTTCGCTCCAAATTACTTGGCTGGAACTTCCTTCTTTTACTGACTGCGTAGACCCACAGGGGACTTGCACTCCGATGAACTGGGCTGTTGCGTAGTCTCTCACCCTGGATTTTTTTCCATAACAGGCAGTAAAAGCCAACCCCAAAATGTTTATATAACATATGTTTAACTCAGGTTTGAAACATCTTCTCCACAACAGAAATAAACCCTCCCTTTATGCCAGAAACACCCACCCCCACCCCCACCACTGTCAATATGAGGCCTGCCTGGGGTGGATGGGGGGAGACTGGGCACTTCCTCCCCCAGAGAAATGCATGGTTGTGTCACCTTAAAGGCAATGCAGCCTTGCAGGCCATTGCAGCTGCCTTGTAGACTTTGGGTCCAGCTGCATTTGCCCCACGGGAGCCCCAAACTAAGGCAGTACCTGCTCAGTGGGAGACCCTGGAAGGAGCCCAAAGGAGTCCTTTGCTTGCCTCTCTGCTCCCTTGATCTCTGAAGCAGCCTTGGCGAAGTGCCTGTTCCTCCTGCAGGGGGCAGCAGCAGCTCAGAAGAGGACCCTGGCGTCTGCCTCAGGCCCAAGTCCATCTAGCCCAGCATCCTGTTCTCACAGTGGCCAACCAGGTGACCATTATGGGACGCCCCAAAGCAGGACTTGAACACCAGGACAATCTTCTCTCCTGTGGCTTCCAGCATGACTGTCTCTGACTGCGGAACCCATGAATTTGTTGAAGCCTCTTTTCAAGCCAATGCTTTTGAACTCTTTCGTTTCATCTGGGCTGATTTTGCTGCATGTATGCGGGTGGCGCTGTGGGTTAAACCACAAAGCCTAGGGCTTGCTGATCAGAAGGTCAGGGGTTCAAATCCCTGCAACGGGGTGAGCTCCTGCTGCTCGGTCCCTGCTCCTGCCAACCTAGCAGTTCGAAAGCACATCAGTGCAAGTAGATAAATAGGTACCACTTCGGCGGGAAAGTAAACGGCATATCCGTGCGCTGCTCTGGTTCGCCAGAAGCGGCTTAGTCATCCTGGCCACATGACCCGGAAGCTGCATGCCGGCTCCCTTGGCCAATAAAGCGAGATGAGCGCTGCAACCCCAGAGTCAGCCACGACTGGACCTAATGGTCAGAGGTCCCTTTACCTTTACCTTTTACCTGCCTTATTCTGGTTCTTCCTCTTTTAAGCCTACCTTGGGCCCTTTGAGCAGCTGGCAAGAAGGGGGGGCTGTGGGCAAGAGCAAGTCCACCCTGACATCATCACAGGCCGGCAGCAGTCCTCTGTTCTGCAAAGGGAAGGAGCAGAAAGGGACTCCTCCAGGATCTGAGCAGAATCCTTTGCTGCAGGCTGAGCACCCACCCACACCCTTTGCCTCAATTCCCTTCAAGCAATTGCTAAGTTTACACACAAGCAGAGGCCTAGAAGGGGAGTTTACATACAATAGAAAGGAATTTGCAGAAGGATGATCCTGGTTCATGTCAGGCTGAGATCAGGAAGCCACCAGCTTGCAATTAGGCTAATTGGCTGGCCTAAAAGAGTGTGACTTGTGTTATGCACAAGACACTTATTGGGGTAAATGCCAACAGGAGTCATAACACAGACGGGACCGAACCAGTTTTCAGGATCCTGGGGCAGAAGCGTTTGGCCAGGCACTGAGCACCAGGCAGGATGAGCTGGAGGCTGCAGCCGGAAGCAGGCAAGGTGGAAGAGACAGAGCGCAGTTAAACTATGGAACTCACTCCCACAGGAAGCAAGGGTGGCCAAGGCCAGTGGGGGGGGGGGCAGAAAGCATAGCTCCATCCCAACCATGCAAAAGATGCACATTCCTACATCTGCCCCCCCCCAACTGGGCGTGCCCAGGAAAGCAGCCCTTGCTTTATTTCTATATTTAATTTATATTCTGCCTTTTAGACAAAGACTCTCACAAGGCAGCTTATAGGCAGGTGAACAAATGATGCAATTCCAGCAAATGCTTAGTAGTTTTAAAATAGCAGAGTCTAAATAGAAAGGCAGCAGAATCTCATAGAATCATAGAATCATAGAGTTGGAAGAGACCACAAGGGCCATCGAGTCCAACCCCCTGCCAAGCAGGAAACACCATCAGAGCACTCCTGACATATGGTTGTCAAGCCTCTGCTTAAAGACCTCCAAAGAAGGAGACTCCACCACACTCCTTGGCAGCAAATCCCACTGTCAAACAGCTCTTACTGTCAGGAAGTTCTTCCGAATGTTTAGGTGGAATCTTCTTTCTTGTAGTTTGGATCCATTGCTCCGTGTCCGCTTCTCTGGAGCAGCAGAAAACAACCTCCCTCCCTCCTCTATGTGACATCCTTTTATATATTTGAACATGGCTATCATATCACCCCTTAACCTCCTCTTCTCCAGGCTAAACATGCCCAGCTCCCTTAGCCGTTCCTCATAAGGCATTGTTTCCAGGCCTTTGACCATTTTGGTTGCCCTCCTCTGGACACGTTCCCGTTTGTCAGTGTCCTTCTTGAACTGTGGTGCCCAGAACTGGACACAGTACTCCAGGTGAGGTCTGACCAGAGCAGAATACAGTGGCACTATTACTTCCCTTGATCTAGATGCTATACTCCTATTGATGCAGCCCAGAATTGCATTGGCTTTTTTAGCTGCCGCGTCACACTGTTGGCTCATGTCAAGTTTGTGGTCAACCAAGACTCCTAGATCCTTTTCACATGTACTGCTCTCAAGCCAGGTGTCACCCATCTTGTATTTGTGCCTCTCATTTATTTATTTTTTGCCCAAGTGCAATACTTTACATTTCTCCCTGTTAAAATTCATCTTGTTTGTTTTGGCCCAGTTCTCTAATCTGTCAAGGTCGTTTTGAAGTGTGATCCTGTCCTCTGGGGTGTTAGCCACCCCTCCCACTCACCCCTCTCTCCTGTCCTCCTCTGGCTGAGCCCCACATGGGACACAACAAAGGCCCAGAAGAGAAAGTGGGGCTGGGGGGGGGGCTTCTTCTCCTCCTGGCAGCAGCTGAAGCAGCCCACAGGTGGGGGGAGCTGGCTGACTGGCACCCACAGTGACTGGGCACCTGCACTGGTGCCCAGGCACAGCCACACCCACCCTACTTCTCAGTCCAGCCCTCCAGTCCACCCCCAGCAGCCACACGGTGTGGTATTTCGAAGCCCAAGGATGTGGCACGTTTCGAACCTCCACCAGGCAAACCATCAGAAATACTCCAGCTCCTTTTGATTGAGAAAGCTGCGTGTCAGGGGCGGGAGAAAGAGCAGCCGCTGCCATTCAGCCCGGGAGGAGGGAGAAGCACGTTCCTCCGGCTCCTATTTACAGCACAGCTGCTCACTGCAAGAACAGCCAGGGTCAGATTTACGTAGAAGCTAAACAAGCTATAGCTTAGGGCCCCACTCTCTTGGGGACCCCCAAAAAATCAAAGGGAAAAAACCCTGGATGTACATTTCCCAAATATAAGAAATAATAATAATAATAATAATAATAATAATAATAATAATAATAATATATTTATACCCTGCCCATCTGTATAGATTTCCCCAGCCACTTTAGGCGGCTCCCAACAAAATATTAAAAACCACAATACAGCATTATACATGAAAACTTTCCTAAACAGGGCTGCCTTCAGATGTCTTTTAAAAGTAAGATAGTTGCTTATTGCTTTGACCTCTGGTGGGAGGGTGTTCCACAGGGCAGGCGCCACCACCGAGAAGGCCCTCTGCCTGGTTCCCTGTAACCTCACTTCTCACAGTGAGGGAACTGCCAGAATAAAAAACAAATAAAATAAAACCTACACCCAGCAACAGTGTTTTGTGTTGTGTAGGCTCCTATGATGTAAGTCATGGGCCCCACCTGCTAGCCTGCTCCCTAAAATATCACTGGTTGGCTCATTTCTATATATATAGGGTGCCTACATTCTGCATGGACTGGTTGCATGGCAACATAAATTACCAAATACCATAAATTACCATGTAGCATATGGTACACAAAAAACACACAAAAAAGTGACAATTTGTTGTTGACAAAGGACAGCTGGACATATAAAGGGCCCCATTGCCTTCAGGAGCTCAGGGCCTCATCAAAGCTAAATCTGACCCTGAGAACAGCTGTGGAACTTTCCCAGGCAAGGGCTGGCTTTTTCCTTCTCCTCCCCTCCCCCTCTCATTTTGTTTACAGGGAGGTAGCAGTGTTGGTCTGTAGTAGTAGAAACAGTTGCAGGAATTTAGGTATTGGTTGGGGGTGGGTTGCCCCTCCAGCAGATATCAGGCACATGCAGCCCACTACCAAAATCAGCGCAATCACTTCTGTGACTTTTGTGATTTGTCCCCACAAAACACTTCATCACAGTTTCTTCCTATCTATTCAAAAGGCCTTTGCTGCACGATACCAAATGTAAGAATTCACTGATCAATGTATCTCTGCACTGGCTCACTGGGAAAACCTCAGAAATTCCTATAGACCTGTGAGCTCAGCTCCTCAGCAGCCCCTCTGCCTGAGTGATAATCCCTGGCATCCTGATACCTGAGGGCCAGACAGGTATCCATGCCAGAAATAACAAACCCAGATGAAGACAAAAGGGTGGGATGATCTTGGCTGGGAAACAGGGAAATGTAAATATCTCTTTTGTCCCACTTGATGGGTTTTTGGTGGAGGGCAAGGGGAACCATGGGACAGGGTCCAGGATGCTCAGATTACTGCCACCAGACCTCCCCTTTCATGACGTAACCATGATGTATGAGTGATGTAGTTTGGGGGGGTGTAACATGGGGATTAGCAGCTAATAAAAGTCTGGGGGGTCTTTTGTTGGGGCCCCCATCTTGTTCCACCTTGAGGCAGGTGGGAGTCCTGTCGCGACAGTCTTCAATAAAGACCAAGCCGACTGGCTGCTGTTTTGCTCTGGTCTTCCTGGCTGGAGTCCTTGTTTTTTTGTCCAAGGGAGCCCTCAGATTTCTCCGTTAACAAAACAAAATTAAAAAATTCCTTCCAGTAGCACCTTAGAGACCCACTAAGTTTCGTGCATGCAGACGAAAGCTCATACCAATAACGAAATTGGTTGGTCTCTAAGGTGCTACTGGAAGGATTTTTTTTACTCTCATTTTGTGTTGTCTTTCAGATGGTAAACTTGCAGGCAGGATTGCCTGGCTTTTAACTTGCATCCTGTGCGGAGTCAATCCGCTGCCGCCGCTGGTATTCTGGGCTCAGCCGAGGCGCAACGGCTGCGGCGCCCTCTTCGCTCCGGAGCCGCCCCAGATGTTTAGGGTTCGGGGGACAATCGCGGGCCTCCGCGCTCCTCCCGGGGTTGCCGGATGCGGGCTGAGTCTGGCGCGCAGCAGGCGCCGCGTCTTCTCCGGCCAGGCGCCCTTTGCAGCGCACCGGGGTGGCGCAGCGCCCGGGCCGGACTCCTTCCCCCCACAGGGCAGCGCTCCTGGTTTCCCCACGGCGAGGCGTCCCGGCGCCGACCCTTCTGAGAAACCCTCGAGTGAAGCAACCCTTACGGGAGCCGTGGAAACCCCCAGCCCCGCCCAGGAGCCCCCCATGGTCCCCTCCACCCGGCAAGAGAGAGGGAAGGGCCGGGTTGGAGGTGTGGGTCCCCTCGAGGAGTTGCGCCGCCTGTCCCGACGGAAGTAGGGGGCGCCTGCGCCGCCGGGCTCCGTTGCGCACGTGCGCTCCAGCGTCTCACAAATCCCACTCGGGACACCCCCCTCTTCTCACAGGAAGGCTCAGGCCCGGAGCAACCGCATCGCCAGATGTTGCTGGATCTGGCCTGAGGCGGTGGCAGAGCCCTCCCTTGGCAGGCAGAGGGTCCCTGCTCAGTCCCCAGGCCCCTCTCCGTGGGAAAGGGGAGGGTGGGAAGGCGGGGATGGAAAGACCCACCAGGCAGAGTGGACTGGAGAAGAGGAGACCCAGAGATGACCTGAGAGCCAGCTCCAAACATCTGAAGGGCGAAGGTGGGGAAGCTTGTCTTCTGCTGCTCCAGAGGGAAGATCCGGAACCAATGGAGTCAAGTGACAAAAAGGGAGATTCCAACTGAACACCAGGAAGACCTTTCTGAAGGTAAGAGCTGTTCCAAACAGACTCCCTGGGAGGTGTTGGACTCCCCTTCCTTGGTGGTTGTTAAGTAGAGTTTGGGAGGCCATTTATCAGGGATTCTGCAGTTCCCTCGGGTCCCTTCCAACTCTACTCATCTCTGCTTCTACAGGTAAGCGGTCTGAGTTGATAGGAGGCAACTTCCTGTGCAATTGCCATGAGATGGGAAGAGAGTTCTGAACAGTCTCCCAAGGACCTCCTGCCCGTGCTTCTAGAACTGGGCTTGGTTGAGAAGGGGGCTTTTGGAGCTAGCAGGATGGCCAGAGATGATCAAGTACTTTGCCTTATGATGATGATGATAGCTCTTTCCAGGCCTGTCAGGAGCAAGCCCACTTGCCCACCTCTTCTCTCAGCTGGGTCAGGTGAAAGGGAAGCTGTGGAGGAAGGAAGCTGCCTGAGGAATGGCAACCAGAAAGGGCGGTGAGGCCGAGGGCTGAGCCACTCTCTGGAGGATCTATGGGTGCCCCTTGGTACCTGATGAGGAGCAGGGAATTTAGGGCACCTGTGCTCAGCCTGGAAATTAGCCACGTTCTGCCTCTAGTTTCCTCCTTCCAGGGAAACAGAAGCCTTGGAGATCTCGCCACTCAGAGAACTGGGGCATTGCTCCATATTGCACTGTGTCATTTGCCCCACATTTATACTCTAGTCTGCAGCTGCTCTCTGAAAGAGTCAGCATTGTGTGGTTTATGTGCAAGAATTTATGTGCATAGCCAAGAGAGGCAGGATGACTCCACACTTCACACTCTGAGGAGTCACATGTCAGCAACCTCTTAACAAGGCCTTTTGCAGAAGGCAAAGGGAGAGGTGCTGGACAGAAGGGCAGGTGACTCAGAATGAGAATCACTCTTGGGTGGGATCTACACACATATAAAAAAGCTGTGAAATGCTTTTTTTAAAAAAAAGTTTTTGGAAAATACATTGAATTTTGCATAGTTTATTGTCGTCATCTAGTGTCACATTTGTATATAGCACATTTTAAACATTTTATTTGTAGCTGTGTAGCCGAGTCCTCGGTCAACAGGGACAGCTGGTAGAAATCCCAGAAACGTCCTTTATAAAAACGAAACATTTGCATAACTGGCCTCAAGAGACATTGAAATCTGTGGGGTGAAAGGAAGCCCTTTGGAACTGGGTCTGGCTCCAAGCACCTCTGGGACCCAGGCAGGGGTACAGAATCAGGCTACCAGTAGAAGGTCCAGAAATAACTTTATTGGCAGGGGCTAAAATAGAAGAAGGAACTCTGTGGGGCCATCTGTGAATGACCCACACGAAACGCCCTGGGAGGTTCCGTGTGGCTGTGCTGACGCTCATCCTTTCATGGCTTCTCCCATCATCGATTCTGCAGCGCTGCATGCTGGGAACTGGTCGGCAGTGAGAGGCAGCAGCCGCTGGGCCAAGCGCCTTTCCGTTCCTCCTGTTCCATTCTTCCTCTTTCTCAGCTGTAGGCAAATGTGGCATCAGCAAAAGGGGAGCACCCATGACCCCCCTCCCCAGTTGGTTACTGCCACCAATAGAAAGGGGCAGCTTGCCCATGCTGGTCTCCCATGACTTGATCCAGTGAGCAACTGCTGCCAGGATCTGCCCCTTAGTCTCTCTTGCCTTCTGACCCCCATATTTCACTCTTTGTATCTGGAATTCACATCAGGGACATCCAGGCTTTCCTCCTGTCTCCAGAGGGAGGTGGTGGACTCTCCTTCCTTGGAGGTTTTAAGCAGAGTTTGGGGGGCCACCTGTCATGGCTGCTTTGGGGGAGATTCCTGCATTGCAGGGGGTTGGACTAGATGACCCTCTGGGTCTTTTCCAACTCTACAATTCAATGACTCTAGAATCCAAAACTCAGCTGCTGCTGCTGTGTTGTCGCAGTGCAACCAGCCCTGCCTTATGCTTGGAGGCCTTCAAAGCACCCGGGTGTGTGTGTGTGTGTGTGTGTGAGGCCTTCCTGCACTCCACCCTCACTTTCTTCATCACTAATGTTGTCAACTTTAATCTTTCCTAACTTTGACTGAACCTCTTACTAGGACCATTTGGGGGCACTCCCTGCCCCCCCCGGACTTTCCAGGCTCTCCCCCTCTGTGGCTGGTTGTGGCTTTGACAGAGGGAGGTCTGAATACATCTCCCTATGGAAGGGCCTGGCAACCCAATGGTCCAAGAGCCCTGCTCCTTCCCCCAACTGGCAGGGCCACTGGGATTGGGGCCTTTCTGGGACATGGTGCCCTGAGCATGTTTTGGAGCTGTAGGTTGGCGCTGAGTCCAAGGCGCCTTCCTCCTGCTCTTAGTCACCTGCTTGCCTGCAGATCGTAGCCTGAGGTCAGTTCCCCCTCCCTCGCCCTGCCAGGGGGAAGCAGATTCAGGACCACATCTGAAGAAGCCCCATCACAGTCTCTTCCTCTCTCTCACACACCAACCTCATCATCACAGAATCGTGGCGTTGGAAGGGATCCAAGGGTCATCTAGTCCAACCCCCTGAAATGCAGGAACCTCACCTAAGGCATCCCTGAGAGATGGCCGTCCAACCTCCTGCCCCTTGGCTGGAGATGCTGGCACGCCGACCCTCACCCGACTTCTCCTCCCCTACTTTGGTGACAATGCCTGTGACCACCTTTTCCATTTGGTCAGCCAAGAGGATCCCAATCCGGGACATCTTGGAGGTCCTGGGCCACAGGGAGGTTAGGCTGGCCTCAACCAGAGCCAGGGCTTTTTCGGCCGTGGCCTCAATCTGGTGGAACGCTCTGTCACAAGAGACCAGGGCCCTGCGGGACTTGACATCTTTCCGCAGGGCCTGCAAGACAGAGCTGTTCCACCAGGCCTTTGGCCAAGGCACAGTCTGACCCCCTCCTTTGGCAATCCTCACAGAACTCTATCCCAATGGTTGCTGTTAATTTGATTTTGAATTGATTTTAGAATGCTGTGTTACTTTTATTGTTGTTAGCCACTCTGAGCCCGGCTTCGGCTGGGGAGGGTGGGATATGTATAAAATGTATTATTATTATTATTATTATTATTATTATTATTTAAAATCCCCAAAGAAGGAGAGCTTCCCACCCCCCAAGGGAGACCGGTCAAATGGCTCTGACTAGCAGAAAGTTCTTTCTGAGGTTTAGCCATCATGGTAGTCCTTTCCCCAGTAGTCCTTTCCTGGCCACCTAAGGGTCTCCTTTGGGTGCCCCCCACACCCCCCACAGCTACTCCATCCAATTCCCTGGGAGGGCTGAAGATTGCACAGTTCTTTGCATCAGGACTGGCCGGTCTGTCCTGTAGATGAGGCCAGCGCTGAACTGTCTGCCTGGATGGAGCCCCAAATCTCTGTTTCCCCAATTAACCCCCTCGCCCTCCCCCAGCCTCCCTCTTACAGTGGCCTACTTACACTAGTATCCCCTGCCCTCCCCCTCCCTTCTTGGCCTCCCCTTTCCCCCTCCCCCACCCAGAAGGGGGTGCTCTGCTGGCCCCCCCATTACAGCCGCCAGCAGCTCTCTGCTCTGCAACCTGCCGCTTGCTGGCGGCTGCCTTGCTCCAGAGCTACTCCTGCTTCTGCTCAGGCCCATGCACAACGGTGGTGGTCATGGTGATCTCACTGTAGGTCACCCTCCCGGCCTTGGGCGCTTCTTGTTCGTGCGACTGCAGCAGGTCGTGCACAGACCCCGACTGGGCCTGGGACGGCCCAAACATCATGTAGGAGGCCTCAGGGTGCAGGAGGCCAAAGAGTTGTGGGATGCTGGAGGAGCTTCTCTGCCTGTGCGCCTCGACGACGAGGGCAGAGAGGATGCTGACCATCTCCTGGCTGCTCAGGGCTCCTGTGATGTATCTCACCAGAAGGTCCTGTCTTTTGGCCTCCGAGATGTACGTGGAGAAGAGCAGGTCCCACATGGAGATTCTCCGGCCTTGGAACTCCCCGAGGGGGAACTCGAAGGTGAGCACCTCCACTGTCCTTTCTGAGGGGCTGTCTTGGGGGAAGCCAGCACTCCTCGCCTCGCTGGGGGCTCCTGCCCCTTGGCTGGAGATGCTGGCACGCCGACCCTCACCCGACTTCTCCTCCCCTACTCTGGTGACGATGCCCGTGACCACCTTTTCCATTTGGTCAGCCGAGAGGATCCCAATCCGGTACAGCTTCAGGACCTCTTTCCTTTTCTTCTCTGGGAAGTACTTGGAGTGGAGAAGGTCCCACACTGACACTTTGCGCCCACGGAACTCGCCGACAGGGACCTCGACCATCCTGGACTTCAAGACCTTGTCCTTCTCATCCTGCCCTTCGTCGTCGTCATCGTCATCATCATCAGCATCATCATCGTCATCTTCCTCCTCGTCGTCTTCCTCAAGTGATGTTGCTGGGGAAGAGGCTGCCTCCTGGGCCCGGGCCTTTGCTGGCATTTGTTCCAGAGTGTAGAAGAGGTCATGCAGCGAAGCCAGGATGGTGAGCATGGAGGAGAGATCCTCAGCACTGAACTGGCCATCTCTGTACTTCCTCAGGAGCTCTTCCTGCTTGTCTCTTGTGATGTAGTGAGAGAAAAGGAGGTCCCACACGGAGACCTGCTGGCCCCGGAACTCTCCGGCGGGCAAAGTGACCATTTTGGCCTTCAGCACATCATCCGATTGCTTGTTGGGTGAAGGGTCCGCAGCCTTGACCTCCTTGGCTTCCTTGGCCTCCTTGGTTCCTGATGACTCTCGGCTCCGACTTTTCACTCTGATGGAGAACTTCTTCTTGCTGGCTTCTGCTCTTTCCAAGGTCTCACTAACAGCCAGTGTCATTTGTCCAGGGCTGAGCACCCCTGTCCTGTACAGCTCCATCAGCTCCTGTCTTTTCTCCTGGGAGAAATATTTAGAATAGAGAAGGTCCAGCACAGGGACATTTTGCCCTTTAAACTCTCCAAAGGTCACAGGGATACGCACCAACTGTAAAGATTGCTTCAGTTGCCTCTCCTGGTGGTTGGCTCTGTCCCCTTCGCCCTTGGCCATGCCAGTCACCTGACCCAGCCCTTTGGCTTTCTCCTCCTCTATTTTGGCCACAATGGCAGTGACCACCGTCTCAATTTGCTCCATGTTGAGGATGCCCATCCTGTACAGCTTCAGGATCTCTTTCCTCTTTCCCTTGGGGATGTACTTGGAGTGGAGCAATTCCCACACAGAGACCTTCCTCCCACAGAGCTCCCCAGCAGGCACCTTGACCACCCTGGACTTGAGCGCCTTCACCATCTCCTCCCGCTCAGAAGTCCGCTTGCTCTTCTCTGCCTCCGGAAATGCTGTTGTCTGGGTGGCTCTTTGCTTCTTCACACAGCCAGGGTTGCTTCTGGCCTCCACCTCGGTGATGATGGTCATGAGGGTCTGGGTGATCTCCTCAAGGGTGATGGTGCCTGCTTTGTACTGCCTCAGCAGCTCCTGCCTCTTGTGCCGGGGGATGTACCTGGAGAAGAGGAGGTCCCAGATGGAGACCTCTTCGCCCTGGAAAAGCCCCACGTGGACTTGGGCCGTGGCCGACTTCAGGCACCTCCGCAGATTCTCATCCACATGGACAGACCCTTTATCCATCACCTGAAACATCAGCAGCCCAGTGACAGGGTCAGGAAAGCACCTGGGCAGGAGCTGCAGGTATGTGAGGTTGTCGCGGGCGTTGGGGTCAAAGCACCTTCTCGTGTGGTTGGCAGGGTTGGAGACCAGGTGGAAGATCTCCGCATCCAAGTAGCCCCACTTGTAGGCCACCTCTACAGGGAGGCGGTGGCTGTGCATGGGGTGGATGAGGCCCCCCGTGGCGACCTGAGCCTCCAGCAGGCGGATGCCGTGGTCCTTGATGAGCAGGCCTTTCTTCATGGCCTGGAAGAGGGAGATTTTGCTCCCGGAGAAGGGGTCAGTGTAGCCTGTCACGGCCTTCTCTGCAATGAGGAGAGTGTTGAAATGCTCTCGGTCGACCAGGCCAGCGTTCTTGGCATCCCTCACAGACAGCAGCCGGTTGTTTGTAAAGTCCACGATGTAGCCTGAGACGGCCTGGTGCTCCAGCAGAGCCAGGCCCGTCCCGTGGGTCAGGAGACCTCGGTGCATGGCTTGCCGGATGCTCAGCCTCTCCTTGCCCGGCTCCTTGAGGATGCCCGCAATGACATGGTCCTCGCTCAGGTCGGTTGCACACGGAAAGGGCCAGCGTGGCTCTTCGCGGACTTGGACTATTGGGGCTGCGTCCGTGCCCCCCTTGGGAAGGTGCTTGTCCTGTGGCATGGCTCGGGTGCAAGGGGGTCCAGGCGTGTCTTCTGGGTGGGTGATCGTGCAGGGGGAAGCAAGAAAGTCTCTGGAGGAAGAGAGAGGCAGAAAAGGCCTTGTGAGACAACGGTGCTCCCATTTGGGGGTCACAAGGGAGGCTGTTTTGCAAAGGAGAGAGAGCAGCCAGTGCCAGGCGGGCAGGGGAGCATTTCCACACAGTGCAAGGCCTTCCAACACCTGCTGTCTGTGCCAAATGCAGACCTGCAAAGTTGGCCCTGGCTGGCACGTCTGGATCCTGCCCTGGGCAGAGGTTGCTCCCTTGCTGGCTGCCGGGAGATGCCCAACTGCCCCGTGAGGTGTGCTTCAGCCATCTCTGGGATAAGCAGCACAGGCCAGGCATTCGGCAATGTCATTCAGCTGTGGCTTCGCCAACAGCCGTCTTCCAACTGGGCCCTGCTGGAACTGCAGCTCCCACCAGCCCTTGCGGCATCACCAGCAGGTGGGACAGCGGGAGCGAAGGTCCAGGACGCCAGGAGGGCACTGGCTTAGAGAAGCCAGCTCACAGCCACTTCCCAGGGTAAACGTGAGAATGCAGACCAAGCCCCTTCCCAGACACTTCTCTAGGGAGATTCTCCAGCATGCGTCCCCTCCCCGCAAGTCTCACCCACTCCTGTGCCAGCCCTGCCCCTCCTTTGTGGACTATTCAGGCACCTGGTGGGGTAACTGTGCCAGTTCAGTACCTGCTGTTGATGATGCCTGGTGCTGGGGGGGGGGGTGTTTGGTCCTGGGGCAGAAATCCTGGCCAGGCTGCCTTGGAGGAGGGACTCTGCTGAGACCTCCTGTGCCAGGAATTGCTTCCCAGGATTCCACCTGCTCAGGACAAGTGGGACCTGACGCTAAGCTGCTGGGGCCGCGGGCGGAGGAAGAAGAAGACAAAGAGGGCACTCAGCTTGTGCCACGGGGCTCAGCCAGACTGGTCCGGCCAGGCATGTGACCCTGTCTTTGCCCCCAGCCAGGAAACCTGTTTGCAGGCCCTCCATCCATCCGTCCACAGGCTGTCGACTCACCTGCGTCATTATGTTAATTGCCGTGTTTTGGGGCTTGGCGGCTGTTCTCTTTGGCTCATCTGGTGCTCCAATTGGAAGCGGGGCTGCCTGCCTGGTGAGGTAATGCCCCTAATTGGGGCTGTGGTGGAGCAAAGCCACTTTGCTTGGGAGGAAGTGGAGGAAAAGGGCTCCTTTGGAACAATTTGGGGAAACCACACAGGAGGCAGGGTTCGGGGGATGGGCGCGTGTACACAGGAACTGCACACACCCTTCTTCCTCTCTGTGTTTGTGTGAACGTGCCTGGGGCAAGCACTTGCCCTCCCCGCTCAGTCACAGAGTCACAAAGACAGGTTTGGATGCAAACACCCTCAGCCTTCCGCCTGAGCTGAAAGGGCAGAGAAAACCCACTGGCCCCTGGCTCCCACTCACCCCCCCCTGCAATGGCCAGTGCGGAGGGGCAGCCGGGCGGGCATAAGAAGATGGGAAGAACGCTGCTGGAAAGGGGCCTTTCTAAGTCCAGCATTCTCTTCTCCCTGTGGCCCCCCAGATGCCTCTTGGGGGAAGCCAGCAAGCAGGACTCAGGCACAAGAGCAACACTCTCCCCTCCTGTGACTGTGGAGACAGAGTGTAGTCAGGAGGCACCTCAAGGAGAATCTACTCCTTCCTTCTGCAAGGCAGGAATCGCTAGGAGCCCCCTCTGCCATGAATTTGCATCCTTCCCAATTTGCTCACACAAAGCTTACACGGAGGGTAGAGTAAACTCAGTCTTTACTCAACAGGACGCGGGTGGCACTGTGGGTTAACCCACAGAGCCTAGGGCAGCTCCCGTTGCTTGGTCCCTGCTCCTGCCAACCTAGCAGTTCAAAAGCAAAGTCAAAGTGCAAGTAGATAAATAGGTACCGCTCCGGCAGGGAGGGAAACAGCGTTTCCGTGCGCTGCTCTGGTTCGCCAGAAGCGGCTTAGTCATACTGGCCACATGATCCGGAAGCTGTACGCCGGCTCCCTCGGCCAATAAAGCGAGATGAGCGCCACAATCCAAGTTGGCCATGACTGGATCTAATGGTCAGGGGTCCCTTTACCTTTACCTGTTTGCAGGGAAGTTGTGCGTTGATGCCTGCTCCCTTCTCCCAATCTCACACTCTTCACTTTCCTAACCACTGCTGCTTTTTAAAAGTGGATTTGTGGCACTCAGGTCACAGAGGGATTTAATCCACTTTAGCTTGGCAAACCTCCATCTGCAGCCTGTACCTGACCCCCCCCCCCCGAATACAGGCACAGGGGAGTCCTCAGAAAGTGCCAAAGTCACTGGGGACCAAAGAGAGGAGGCAAGGGGGGCAAGGGCTGTGGGTGCCCCCTGGCCCGCTTGCCGGCTTCCCTGTGGGGCATCTGCTTGGCCAGTAGGACTCTTGTTATGGCTTCAGCTAGAGCTGCAAAGGCAATCTACCCCACTGTGCCGGGTGCTGTAGTGCAAAAAGCAGTGAGGGGGGTTGTACCCCCTCCATGTCCCGCTTGCGGTCTTCCCAGTGGGGCATCTGGGTAGCCATGCGGGAAACTAGGGCCAGGCTAGAGGGGCCCACCTGGGCCTGATCCTGCAGGGCTGCCCTTGAAATGTGGAATAAATGACACACCAGACTGCAGTGAAAACACAAAAGTGCTTCCAGGGCTCTTGTGGCAAATGCAGCCAAGAGCCCCTCAGAAGAATGTCAGCAGCTGGATCAGGCCAGAGGGGGGGCCCTCATCCAGCATTCTCAGTGGGCAAAGGGGGTCCCAGAGGGAAGAAGCCCCCAAGAGCAGCCGCAGCAGCAGAGCTCTCCCCACCGCCCTTCCCAGCAAGCAGCAGTCAGAGGCAGGTCACCTCCGGCAGCCAAGCAAAGATGCTGCCATCCTGGCTAGTAGGCTCATTCTCCCTGCGTCTGTCTGATTCTCTTTCAAAGCTGCCTTGAGCCCCATCAGGGGAAAAGGTGGGCTAATGATTATGATGATGAAAATGAAGGCCATCTAGGTTGGCAGCCATGACTGCCTCCTGCATAGTTTTAACCGTGTGCTTCATGTGGAAGGACGCCCAACCTCCAACTTCACTGAATCTACGATCACGAGAGGGAGAAAACTTTCTCCCCCCCCCCCACTCTTGCATTCTTCAAGGCCTGGTGTCCATTCGCTTCTCCAGCAGAGAAAGGGCTGAATGGATCCCAGGGGGCTCAGAACGGCGGCCTGCTCCCTCCTGCTCCCCTCCCTCCCTCTGCGGCTGCCTGGGCTCCTGCAGGTGAGTGACAGGCCAATTGTCTTTTGGGGAAAGAGGTGCGGGAGCCGGAGGCATCTGGAGTGCCAGGAGGCAGCCAACCACATTCCATGCCCGCCTAATTGCCACCCGAGGAGGCTGGCCCGGTGCTGGAGTCCTGGAGGCAGAGGCCACCTGCTCTGCCAGGGCCAGCCAAGCAGAGGAAATGACACAACATCACAACAACAACAACAGGAGGAGGAGGAGCCGGGAGCACAACTGCCCAAATGGCCTCCTGCCTCTGGGGCCAATTTGCCTAATGGTCAGCTGGCCCCTGAGCCTCTCCGGGAACCTGTGGGGCTGGCATGGGCCCAGCACAGGGAGGCGGGGAGAGGCTGCACTCTGGCTTGGCCTGGGTGGGCCTGAGGGACTTGGCACCAAAACACAGGGTAGTGGGATCAGCCACCCCTCTGAGGCCACCCCTCTGAGGCCGCGGCAGCCAGGTGTAGAGAGGGGTGCACCCCGCACTGCTTGGTGGAGCCTAAGGCCACTAAGGCCAGCAGGATCTGCCCCTTATCCCCTTCGCACCCTTGGACTGCCCCTCATTTTCTTCTCTCCTGACAAGCACCCCATGCCAGACCCTTCCTGAGTGCCTCTCACCCCCTGCTGCTGCTTCCAGGTCCTGGCCAGCAGCTGAGCCAGACGGTCTCTCCAGGAGCCCAGCCTCCTCTCCCTGGTGCTGAGCTCCTGCAAACAAGGCACTGGGCACCTCCTCCTGCTCCTGCTCTGCATCCTGCAGCCCCTGGGGCTGGGGAAGAGTCGGGGGGCCAAACAGGCAGGTATCTTAGCCACACTTGGGGCACGTCTGAATGAGGGAGTTTGGCCAGCCTCTGATTTCACTCCTGTGGGCTCCCCATGGGGCTGGAACCTGCAGCTTTGCCCTCTAAGCCTCACTGTGGCCCAGGCCCCCATTTGAAGTGGGTGCAGAGTGGAGGCTGCAGCCATATCTGGGTGGGAGCGCTCCTGCAGAGAAGCCTGCAGCCTCTTCTCAATGTTGCTCAGTGGGTGACTGAGCTGCGTGTGGGGCTGGTCTGGTCTCCAGCCTCCACTTGGCTGCTTCAGCACCTGACACGAGCCCCCTTCCACCCCTTCCTCCACCCCTCCCTCATTTCCCTACTTAAGTGGGGCACTCGGAAAGGCACTCCTGCTCTCCTCTCCACCAACAGGGAGGTCTTGAGCTCAAGGGGGTGAGGGGTCTGCCAGCTGCCTCGCTGGAGAGAGGGGGCTGGGGAGGAGGGTGCCTCCACCCTCATCCTTGGGCTTCTTGCCAGACCCTGACTGGGCGGCCCCATCCTGGGGGTCTAGCAGGGGCCTCAGCACCCCCTTGCCTGCTTTCCTCTTGAGGGATCTGGGCAGGAAGGCACTGCTGCTTCCGTCTCTCCCGCCTTGGCACCTCCCAGCTGCTCCACAGAAGGTGCCCCCAGCCCCTACCTGAAGGCTCCTGGTGAAGCGCTGCTCTGATCTCTTCTGCCTCGTCCGGCTGCCTCTTCTGACTGTCCCACAGGTGCTGCTGCCTCGGCTTTAAAGCTGGCCACCCCGCCCAGCGATGACACACGGCCCAGCCCTGCCTGCCAGGCCAAGTGTGGGGCAGGCACACGCTGCTGCTGCCACAACAACAGGGCAGAAAGAAGCCTCTTCCCGCCGCCCCAGGTCCTCCTTTGCCACCAAGGAACCAGCAGGCCCAAACAAGGGGAGGGGTCTTTACAATGGGGGGGGGGGAGGGGTTGGCAAGGCAGAGCCAAAGAGGGATTATTTTTGGCCCCTGCCCTTTGGAAAGGCTTTTCCATTTTAATGTGGAAGCACAAACAGAAACAAGCATAAAACCTGCAGTGCAAGGAGCAGGAGGCATCATGCTGGTTGGGGGTTCAGAGGAGGGCCAGGGAGAGCTGGGCCCCAATCCCACCGCAGCCTTGCAGCTCAGCCTCTCTCAGCTTAGCGGACCTCACAGGGCTCGAGGGGAGGAGAAGATGGGGCAGGGAGAACCGCCCAGCAGCCCCCCAGGCCAGCTCCTTGGAAGAAGCCAAGGAGCCCCCAAGACCAGGCCAGAAGCTCCTCACAATAAGCCCCCCAACCGAAACAGTTGCTTGAACCACCCCTCTGACACCCCCAGGAGGCAGGCGGCTGAGGAGGGAGCCCCTTCTGCCAAGGGGGAAGACCCTGGAGAGGAGCCTCTGCCCTCACAGCCCATCCTGCCTCACACAGAGAAACTTTTCAGAGCCCCCGGAAATGAAGGCCCAGGGTACCCCCACCATAGCCAAGCTGGGCCAAGGAAAGCCGCCTCCTCTTTGCGAGGGAACAGTAGGCAGGCAGGATCTGGCCCAGGGAAGACTGCAGAGGGGTTGTTGTCCCATTGCACTTGGCCACTGCAGGGGACATGGCTGAGGGCCCACCAGGGGAGGAGAATGCCAGTGGGGGTTCCCATGCCCTCCTCCCTGCTCCCAGCTGAGCCTGCTCTGGAGTGCAGAGGGGGCACAGCCAGCCAGCCTCCCTCCCTCCAGCTGCTCTCGAAGGTCCTCCCCTCTTGTGGCTGTGTCTGGAAGAGCCTGGGCGGATGGAGGCGTCCTGGGTTCAACTCCTGACAGCTTCCCCCTAAATGAAGACAAGCACTTGACTTGCAAAAAATAAATAAATGCAAAATAACTGCCTCCGTGGAACCAGCCTTGCAAAAGCTGAGAGCTGACAGCCAGAGCTGGGCTGCGCAGGAGGCGACAAGGCAAGCAGTTTGGTCACCAATGCCAAGTCCTCCCCCTTGCAAAATCTAGCCCAAAGAGGTCAGTAGCTCCAAGCTGTGTCCCCCCCCAGGCATCAATTTCTCCTACGGCACTCCCCCCCCATGGGGGTCCCTGTTCAGGGCTGGGAGCAGGCAGGCGGGTCTTTCCACCCCTTGGCTCTGGGCCTGTCCCTGGACCTCTGGGGCGGATGCTGATGGCAGCCAGAGGTGGGGGAGGGGGCCGTGGTCTTTTGCACAGGGAGAGGAGCTGGGCAGGGAGGACTTGCCCTCCCAGATTGTTGTTAAGATTGTTGTCCTTTGTTCATGGGGAGGCTTCAGCCCCACAGCCCAGCCACAAGAGGACAACCAGCTTCTCCCCCCGGTTGCCTGCACCCCAATCCCTGAGCAGGGAGAGACTCTGGGGGCTCCCCAGGGCTCAGTTTCCTTGGAATGAGGGTCGCTGAAGAGTGCGGCGTCTTCATGGAATTGTAGAGTTGGAAGGGACCCCACGGGTCATCTAGTCCAGCCCCCCGCAGTGCAGGAATCCTAGCTAAATAATTCTTGAGAAATGGCCTTCCAACCTCTGTTTGAAAACCTTCTTTTTGGATATACAGCTTTATTTAGGCATATCTGCAACCTGAGCAGAGGGGCTCACAGCAGATCTGCCTCCCTCTTAGGGATCCAGCACTGAGCAAGGCTGACCTCTGTCTCTCCAGCTTCCAGCATCAGCCAAAAACTCAACACAAAACACTCTGGCTATTGTTTGCCTCCCTTTCAAGGTGGTCCTGCTTCCAATTGGGGGTGGGATTTGCCCCCCCTTTGTCTCTAGGGCAAAGGGCAGCCTCCCCCTCATGCAAATGCTAGTCCTTAACTGGCCGGCTACGGCCATTACCTGAGCAAAGGAACTGGTCTGGCTGGTTTCCTCTGACAGATTCTACCAAGAGTTTGGGAGGGAGCCAGGGCATTGGTGGCGCAGGGAGGGGTTCCCAAAGGCCATCTAGTCCAAGCCCTGCAGTGCAAGAGTTGCAGCTGAAGAATCCCTGGCGGACAGCCACCATCCAGCCGGAGCCCCCCAACCTATCACAGCCCTATTCTAGCTCATGGCAGATGTTAGATAGGTGGGGGGGAGTGGGAATGGGGGCGGGATGTGAGGAAAAGAGGGAGAAAGTGATAGAGACAAGGAGGGAGGGAGGTTCTGGGTGTGGGGAATGGGGGGGCACTGGGTGTCAGGGTGAATCTGAATGTACGCCTTAATGAGTGTGTGTCCCTAACTGGGACAAAGTGTGTCTCTAAGGTGTGTGTGTGTGAAGACCCTGACCGCCTCTTCTGCCCGCCATGCCCACTTGCCTTTGCCCCCCCCCATCCAGGGCCCACCTGCTGCCAATGCCAAGAGCAGTGCCTGCTCCCACTCTAGGGACTGGGTGCCACCCAGGTTGCCTCTCCCCCTCCCTGCCCTTGTAGAGCTGGCCATGGACTCTCCCTTTCCAGCCCCCTTGGGCCCATTCAGGAGCTTCTCCTCCCTCCCCTCCCCCTCCCTGCCTCTCCACAAAATGAATGGGAGCTTAAAATATGCCTTGGTGCTGGTGCTGAGCCCTGAGCCGGGGTGGGGCGGATTAATTAAAGCGCTGGACACTTTTGAGTCACGCCAACATCTGAGGCCTTCCTGGTGCAGGATGTGCCCTCTCCCTCCTGCAAGTCTGCGCATCTCCCACTGCCGCCTTTTTGGCTGGCCAGTCCAGATCCGTACCTCAATGCAATTGTGTGTGTTTGTACTATTGGTGTTTAATTACAGTGCTACCTCTGGTTATGAACTTAATTTGTTCCAGAGGTCCGTTCTTAACCTGAGGTACCACTTTAGCTAATGGGGTCTCCTGCTGCCGCCGCTGCACGATTTCTGTTCTCATCCTGAGGTAAAGTTCTTACTACTTCCAGGTTAATGGAGTCTGTAACCTGAGGTGTTTGTAACCTGAGGTACCATTGTACTTGTTGATTATTAGCATTCCTATTTTTTTTTAGCTTTTTCTATTTTATCTGTCTTTTTGCATTTTGTACCTGCAAGAAAATGTGGGCTCCACATAGATGTAATAAGAACAAGAGCAGCAGTCGGCTCTTTTTTCCTCCGCCTGCCCAGGGACAGGTGGCCATTTCTTCACCTGGAATGTTTGCCGGCTGCTTCCAAGACCAGCAGAAGCCCCTCAGTTGCCCAGGGGAAAAGGAGAGCCATTGTGGTGTAGTGGTTAAGAGCAACAGACTCGTAATCTGGGGAACGGGGTTCGCTTCCCCGCTCCTCCACCTGCAGCTGCTGGGTGACCTTGGGCCAGTCCCACTTCTCTGAAGTCTCTCAGCCCCACTCACCCCAAAGGGTGTTTGTTGTGGGGAGGAAGGGAAAAGGAGATTGTTAGTTGCTTTGAGACTCCTTCAGGTAGTGATAAAGCGGGATATCAAATCCAAACTCCTCTTCTTCAGCTGGACCTCCCTGAAGCAGCCCCGACATGGCAGCAGCAGGTGGAGGCAGAGCAAGCCGTTCTGGCGCTTGGCTGGTTCCTGCCTGTTCTGCCTCTGGAAGCCCCTTGATTATTTGCCACCATGTTTTCCCTCCTGGCAAGGAGGCCCATCGCTCCACTTCCCTCAGGCTCTGGAGCTGCTGGTGGCTCCGCTGGCTCTGCTTTAGGCAGAGGCTGCAAGTGGAGAGGGGTCCCTCCACGTTCTCTCTCTCTCCCTTCCTTCCTTCCTTCCTTCCTTCCTTCCTTCCTTCCTTCCTTCCTTCCTTCCTTCCTTCCTTCCTTCCTTCCTTCCTTCCTTCCTTCCTTCCTTTGCTCGGCCTGCCGGGGGTCTCTGGCCCTAGCCTAAGTGGCCTCAGGGGCCGTGTCAGGCAAGTGCAGAGGCCGCTGGGCAGGCCATGGCATGGAGACCCCCCTGATCACAGTGATCACAGGGTGGCCGAATCGAAGGGACCCCCGAGGGTCACTCAGCCCCCCAGGTCTGCCCCTCAGGCCCAGCCCTGCCTCCCGTGGCCTTGCTGGGTCTGCCACGAGGGACCGCAGCAGGACAGGGGTCTCCTGCCAAGCAGAGCCCACGGAGCAGGGCCAGGCCAGGCAGCAGAAGGAGGAGGGAAGTGGGCTCAGCCGCTCTCCGTGGGGCTGACACACATTTCTGCCCTTCATGCTCCTGTTCCAGTTTAATGGCCCAGGAGGGGTGGGGGTGGCTGGGAGGCCCTTGCCGTCCACCCCCCCCCAGGCCGAAGGAAAGCCCCTCACCCTCCCAAAGCAACGGGGGGGGGGGGCGGGCGGGCTTTGTTAGAATCATACTCTCCAAGTGTCCTGATTTTCCAGAGACAGTCCCAGAATGACAGAAGCCGTTCCAGTGTCTGATTCGATCCCAGAAGGTCCTGCTTTTCCACATCCTGGAGAACACTTGAAAGTGGTGGAGAGATCAGACCTGTCCCTCAGAGGAAATGCATGGAGTATTGATTCCTTTATTGTAAATGGAACCTTATGCTGTCTACTCAGAAGTAAGTCTCACTGTAACTGGGTCCAGACTGGGCAGCCTTACACTCCAATCCGAAGCATTTTTACTGAGAACTAAGTTCCAGAATTCAATAGAATTTACTCTCTGGTAAGTTCCTGATCATTCTCAACACCTTCTGTATTATTATTATTATTATTATTATTATTATTATTATTATTATTACTACTACTACTACTACTACTACTACTACTACTCCTCCTCACCTTTTCCCCTGTCAAGCACTGAAGGCAGCTTCCAGCTAAAATTTTATTATTTTATTTCATTATCTGTGGAAGATGTTCTACATGATCCCTTCGCTCACTCATTTTTTCTTTACAACAACCCTATGAGGTATGTTCGGCAGAGAGGTGGTCATTTGCTCCAGGTGACCATTCTACATCAGGAAGCTGCTCCCACGTTTCATCTCCAGCACACATAGATGCCGCACATTGATGTAGAACAGAATGTCCCTATTTCCATCAAAGAAATGTTGGAGGGCATGAGGAGGATGTGGGGGGGGGGGGCTGAAAGGCCCCCTCTTTGGTGCCCCCCTCTGATCACCAGAGCCCTCTCTGCATCTCCCAAAGGCCTGGAGTGGAAGCCCCTAACCCCACCTGCCCTCTTGGAAAACACCTGAATGATTCAGCCAGGTGTGGCTGCTCCAGCTGACACATATCTGCATACAGTATGTATAGAGATAGATGCACATTTGCACATACATACAGTAGGCACTCGATTCTAAAACGTGGGTGACGTGACCTGGGTACAGTGGTGGCAGAGAAGGAGGGCCTGATGTAGAGTTCCTCCTCGCCCTCTTCAGGGCCAGATCCTGGTCAGCTGGCACCCCCTGCTGGGTCCCCTGGCTTACTGTAGCCAGCAAGTACTTGGCCACCATAGGGGGCAGCACCTCTGAGCCTGGGCAGAGAGATGTTTTTCCTGCTCACTGAGCAATCACTGTACCCAGACACTTAGGAGTAAGGAGCAGGCTTCCTTACAAGGGAAAGAAATCTCCCAAGGAGGCTAAAACTCAGTAAAAACACACTATCCGTTTTGATTTATTCAATTAACAAAATCATATATACCACTTAACTGTAGTAAAACCTCTAAGCAGTTTACAATTTCAACAAAACCCCTTAATTTCATGCCGAAATACAGTTTCAAAAGCCAAAAGAGGGTGGCACCACTGAAATTCCTCTGTTTCTGGTGCCCACCAAGAGCTGGGCATGAAGACACCCCTCTTTGGGTGCTGAGGCGGCTGGTGCTCAGGTGAAGGGAGAACAGGTGACAAGGGGGCTTCTTCACGGTTGAATCCTGCACTGAGGGGTCCAGGCCATGCTGAGGAGGCTGAGCCTGTGTCCGCCGCATGGCCGCTGGGGGGCACCCTGCCCACACCTGGCAGCTTCCTTCTTCCCTCTGGGCTGGCTGGGCTTCTTTCCATTTTCTGTTGCATTGATGGAGTTTGGGACACCCCCTGGCCTACTGCCCACATCACGGCCCAGTTTGGGATGGGGAAACTGGTAGGGCTGGTGTCAGCTTCTAGCATCCTTGGGTTGCTGGTGGGAAGCAGGAAGGGTCCAATAATGTAAACCAAAAAGAGCGAGAAATGTTTTCAGAGATGCTGGAAAGAGTGGTGGTTTATTGTTATATTAGCCCACTGCAGTTCAGCTAAAAGGGGATTTACCCCGTAAAGTCCTCAAACCGAATGGTTTTTGAGCTGCTGATAGAGGAACAAGTGAGATTAGCCCTTGAAGCCAAAATATAAAAATAAACCCCCCCCCCAGCATCTTTGAGATGAAAGGGGTCAGGCCACCTCAGAGGTTCTTGGGTTTAATGTGGCCTCAGCTGCCCCAACCCAACCCAGAAACTGCCCCCCATTGGAGTCTCGGCTTGGGGTGGGGCATGTCATCCAGTGAAGCTGAATGTTGGGAGATTCAGGGCAGAGGAAAGAGAGCTTTTCTTGCCACAGGGCAGAAGGGTGAAGCTAAGGCCTTCTCTCCCAGAGGTAGCGATGATGGTCCCCAACTTGGAAGGCGTTAAAGGCAATCAGACAAATTCACAGAGGATCAGGCCACTGATGGCTCCCAGCTCCTGGCTCTTGGGGGTCCCTTCCAACTTTATGATTTCTCTCCACAGCAGGAGGCAGTAAGTGCCTCTGCACGGCAGTTTCTGGGTTCACAGCCCCTTCAGGGCTTGCTCTGGCAGTGAGTCAGACCCTTGGTTCCTCCAGCTCAGTGTTGCCCACATGGCCTGGCAGCAGCTCTCCAGGATTTCAGGTGGAGTCATAATAATAGTAACAATATTCATTCTTATTATTCTTATTAATTTCTTATTTATACCCTGCCCGCCTGGCTGGGTTTCCCCATTGCCTCTCGTACTTGGATATGCCTTTGGGGACTGAACCTTCCACAACAACATTGTTTCAAGACATGGATCATCAAGGAGCTTTGTGAATTTTGCACAGAATGACAGGAAAACCATCAAGAAACCACAGAAGAGCTGTGTGGACAAAGAGGCAACCTGTGATTCAGTGAAACAGATGATGAGGTTCTGTAACTCTCCATGCCTCTGAGCCAAGTTTTCCCTCATGCCAGTGCTGGAAAGTTCCTTTTAATGTCTCTCCCCCCCCCCCCCCAGTGCAAAACTTGAAATCAATCTTTGCCCATTTTTCAATGCCTCAGGGTGGAGAGGGACAGAGCACCTGAAATACAATTATTTAAAAATTGCCATCATCTGTGCAGTGGATCTTTAAGGTTCAGCCAATAGCATTTGACGGTGGTTGTGTGTTCAAATAGTTTCATCATTCCATGAGATTCTGTTTCACTGGATCCAGTGTGTCTGTCTCCCGACTCTTGTGGCACCCCACTTTCTTCCTCCTGCCTCCCTCCATATTTCCTCCATCTGCTACCCCTGGTTTCTCAGTTTGCCTCTACATGGTTCCATCCTTATTTCAGACACTGTGATGTATTGGCATATTGCAATGTTGATAGATGGTGATAGATCACAAAGTTGAAACCCAGCCATTGCCCGGTCCTCCCCAGTTCACTCCCCTTTTGCCCCGACACTCACTGCTCAGGTGCCAGTCTGAGGCTTGAGAAGCCCATAGAGCTGAATCAGGAAGGGAAGGCCTCCCTCATGAGCCCAGGAGAGGAAGATGGTTTGGGGTACAGGTGGTGATCTCTGCTGCCTCTTTCTCCATCTAGGCACCTTGCACTGTGGATTCCACAGGTATAACCCTCAGGAGGAAGGCACTTAAGGCCTCCGCGGAAGTCTGCAGTCTCTGTGGCCCCTGCCAGGCTGCTTGCCAGGGCTGATCCTTGCCCGATGTCTGGATTTCCTCTGCCTCCAGGGTCCCGGTTCTGACAGAGTCATCCCACAGTCTGAAATGGTAGCTCTCGGCCCTAAGGCGGGGGTGAGAGGCCAACAACATGTCAGGAGCTGGTGGGACCCAGTCACTGCCCTGTGGCAGCCGTGGGTCAATGGGAGCTTGGCTTCCCCATTGCAGATACTGGCTGTGGGCTTCCTGGCTGGTTGCTGCTGCCTCTGCCTTCCTGGGATGGGGTGCGCAGAGGGACCCCCCCAGCCTGGGCAGGAAGCTTCTCTTCTCTATCAGGGCTGTGGTTGGGTGAGGGACGGAAGAGACAGCAGCTCCCGGCTCAGTCCCTCTTGGATGATGCTCCCCCTGCCCAACTCTTCCCGGGAGATGAACCACTGGCCCAGGGGAGGTGCACTGTCATGTTGGCCCTGGCCATTTCTGCAAGGTGGTGCTGGGAGAAGCCTGCCCCACACCATGGTTTTAGGCCTTTGGGGCTCTATCTTGTCCCACATGACTTTTGGCATCTGTGTGAGGCTACAGGGGAAAGTCCTCCAGAGGTTTAGCTTAAAATTTAGCTGCTAAAGTGTCATCAGTACATGGCTGACAGACAGTTCTAACTTTCTTCTTCGTGTTCTAACCCCAGACTGAGAGCGAGGGAACACTTCTCTTTGTCCAATTTCCCCAGGTCATGTGTCAGTTAAACATTTATAGCATGTCCCATTTTACTTACTTTTTCTCTGAACTGAAAAGCCCCAGATGATGTACACTTTCCTCAGTTGCTCCATCCCTTAAATCATTTTGGTTGCCCTTCCCTGATCAGGCAAGCTGATCAGAACCGTACATTGATAGCCCCAATGCAGTTGCACCATAGATTTGCATTATGATATTGGCATAATGAGTTTCAGTTCTTTTCCTAATAATCCATTTAGGTACCACTCCGGCGGGAAGGTAAATGGCATTTCTGTGCGCTGCTCTGGTTTGCCAGAAGTGCCTTAGTCCTGCTGGCCACATGACCCGGAAGCTGTACACTGGCTCCCTCGGCCAATAAAGTGAGATGAGCACCTCAACCCCAAAGGTGGTCACTACTGGACCTAACGGTCAGGGGTCCCTTTACCTTTACGGAACCCACACGCTTTGGTGTCTTCATCAAGCTACCCCCTGCGATCCCAAGGTCTCATTCCTGGTTTGCTGCCACCAGTTCAGACCTCAGGAGCGTATAGGTGCAATTAAGATTTTTTTGCCCCAACATGCATCACTTTACACTTGTCATTTTACCTCCCATGAGCTCAGGGCTCATCCACACATTTCTGTGACTTGCTGTTTGCTCTGATTCGGTGGTCAAGAAGAGGGTATTTTCACAGAGAAAGCAAAAATGGTGCTCAGACACAGAGCTTTAAAGCACAGACCTATGTCCAGAAGTGTTTGGAGAGGTCCTTTTGGCACTCTTCTCAGTCTCTCTTTTTTTAAATGACCCTGAACAATTTAGTGTCATCAGCAAACGTGGGCACCTCATCGCCTAGCCCTGTCTGTAGATATTTTATGAGCATGTTAAAAAGCACTGGCCCCAATACAGATCCTTGGGGGACTCCACTTTCTATATCCACTTGGAGACCTGTCCATTTATTCCTATTCTTTGCTTCTTGTTTCTTAACCAATTATTCACGGTCAAGAGGATCTCTCCTCTTATTCCATGCCTGCTAAGCTTACTCAGGAGTCTGTGGCTGGTGAAGTGCCATATTTTTCGATCTATAACACGCACCTGACCATAACACGCTCATCGTTTTTAGAGGAGGAAAACAAGGGGGGGAAATTCTGAAGAAACAGTGGATGTATCATTTTTGTGCCTCATGCTGTGGCCACAGACATGTGATCTGATGGTGAATTTGGGGTGACCCAATGCAAAGATCTAGAGGATCCATGTGGATCCATGCTTTGTAACCACGTTTTTGCACCACTGCAGCCCCAGGCAACAGTGGGTGCGTGATTTTTTTGGTGCAGGCTGTAGCCATGGACATGTAATGTGATCTGATGGTGAATTTGGGGTGACCCAATGCAAAGATCCCTGAGGATCCATGTGGATCCGTGCTTTGTAACCACGTTTTATGTGGGGAGGGAAGGAAAAACACAGAAGGGACAAGGAGCACAAGAGGGGTGTGCAGAGAAGCAGCTGGCTAAGAATGCAGGAGAGGGGTTTAACGGGAGAGAGGAAAGGAAGGCAAAAGTTTTCCCCCACCCAGCCACCCAAGCCAGCCCCCCTCTCTCCCACCTGCATGTTTTCCTGCTGCCTGTGAGTCCCTAAAATGCTTCCCTGGACGCAGCAGCACCAGAGCACGGAGAGGAATTAGAAGGAAGGCCGCAATCCTTTCCTTTCCCCTCTGCTTGCCTGGAGGGCAGGGGATTTCCCTTCTCTTTGTTCTGTTTGAGCAACCACAGCAACGGAACAGAAGAGGGTGGGCAGTAAGACCCTGAGGCAGAATGCAGGAAAGCAGCAGCTTCCTCTCTTCAGACTTCCCTCCTTCTTGACGCGCGATTTGATTTTTGCCTGATTTTTACCCCTGCACTCGCGCCAGTCGGCTCCAGGGACCACACATTCGCTCAATAACATGCACAGACATTTCCCCTTACTTTTTAGGAGAAAAAATCTGCGTGTTATAGAGAGAAAAGTACGGTAGGTAATCAAAAGTTGTGTGGAAGTCCAAGTACACAGTGACATCTGAATCACTTCGGTCGATATGCTGAATGGCACTCTTGGAGAACTTTAAAAGATCAGTGAGACACAGTTTGCCTTGCAGAAGCCATGCTGACTTTGCTTGAGCAAGACTTGTTCTTCTGTATGCTTGGCAATTCTATCTTTAATAATGCTTCAAGCCAATTTTTGTGGAAGGGATGATAAGCTAACTGGTCTGCAATTTTCTGGTTCCCCCTTTAAAAGGGGCTTTTCCCATGGGGTATTTGGCTGGCGCCCATGAGAGGAGCCTTCTAGATTAGCTGAGTCTTTGGTCTGATGCAGCTGCTGGGCTCTCCTTCTTCCTTTTGTTTATTTATTATTCAATGTCTGTCCTGCCCATCTTCCTAAAGCAGCCCAGGTTAGTATTAATGAGCCCCAAAGGGCCTTCGTTGTTTCTGCTGGACAGCCTAACATGGCTGCCACCCCCACGGTCTCCACTATAAAAATGGCTGGGGGTCATAGGACATTTGGATCCTAGAACACCGAGGTCACAGCCCCACCAGGCATCTGAAGCCCCATTATACCACTTGGACAGTCATGGCTTCCCCCAGGGTGCTGGGAATTATAGTTCTTCAAGAAGTTGCCTAACATAGGGGTAGCCATTGTGGTGCCCTCCAGATGTTGTTGGAATACAATTCCCACCTTCCTTGACCAATGGCCATGCTCATGGGCTGATGGGAGTTGTAGTCCAACAACATCTGGAGGGCACCACGTTGGCTACCCCTGCCCTAACCACTCTCATGACCTTATACTGCAGTGGTTACGTTGACTGCCTGCTTTATTCCAACTCAGTTTTAAGCACTGTTGACTTTTAGCTTTGGGACTTGAACTTGACCTCAGAGGGCCTCTGCTCACAGGTTCGGCTGTCCAGACCCATTGGCCCAGGGGGCAACAGAGACAGGCAATGTACGAGGAAGGACCCATGGGCTTTCAAACAGGCCTTAAAAGGTTTCAGCCAGCATTTCGTTAAGCACACTGTGAGCTGGGCTATATATTGTTTTAACTGCTGCTGGTTTTAATTGGGTTGTTTCTATGTATATTTAAGACTTATTTCAAGTTTTTCATGTTTTACGTAAGCTAGATTGGGAGGAGGACTTTGCCTATAAATACTAAATTCTGGAATGAATGAATGAAACTGTCCATCTTTAGGAGACTGAGAAACAATGGATCTTCAGAAGAAATGCCAATGCAGCCACGTAGCCCTACAGAGAGTTTTAAAGTTGTCCTTTATTGTTAGCAGAAACAGTCAAGCTGAGTAGTTGCTCTGTGACATCCTTCCAGTGTCCTTTCTCATGAAGGACCCGCTCTGGAACCCGTCACAGAATGGAAGGGCCTTTGGACCTGGGCTCACAGCTTCAGCCCACTTGCAATGTTTCCAGGGCAGGTGTTGCAACCCCAGGTGTGGAAGAAACAAAGATCAGTGAAAATGGAAGCCAAGTTTCCTATGGTCCCCACAATCTACAGGGAAAAAGCTGCGCTTGACCAAAAAATGGATGGATGTGGAAATCAAGTATTCAGCCCAAGTCATTTCCCACTGTGAACTCCACAGACCAGCTTAAGAGATTCTGAAGGGGGTGGCGGAGTAACATTCTGCTTTTGAGCACTCTCAATGCACCCTCAAGTCACGAAAAATTCACTCTTGTCCTTGGTTGCACCCAGGTTGCACCATCTTTGAGTAGCCACCAGTGATGATGGAGACCCCTCTGTTTCATGCAGAGATTTCTTGAAGTCACAGACACTATTTTCACACACACTGCATGCCTTTCAGGGCACACAAATGTTGCCAAATAGAAACCCGGAGTAGAATTTCCTAGAAAGTCCCTGAGGTACTTGTCGCATTTGGGAGAGTGCTGTATGAGCAGAACTTCTTTCACTTGCGGCTGGCAATCCAGGGCAGAAGTCCAGATGCTCAAGACAAGAATTGCCCCAGGCCCCCCACCAGTGTGCAAATGCAGCCGTAGAGAACGGAGAGAAACGAGAGCATGAAGAACTCTCTCAAAGGTCACAGCGGATGAAGGGCTTCTTGCTGACAGGGCCCTCCTTGGTGTGCTTGTGAAGGAGAATGCTGGTTAAGGATGGAGGCTGGAGGAGGGGGGCAGACAGCCTTTGGTCAGAGAGAGTCGAATGAGCCACCGGGCTTTGATAACTCAGTTGGCTATGAGTGGGCACCCTGGTCCTTCCAACATACTTTCCCTTTTCTGCAGAACGTTTTTCTGTTGTGCTTCCCATGCTTGCTTTCAACCTCATCAATCATGGCAGTGATCGTGGTTATCATTTCTTGAATGGGCAATGTCCCTGCTCTGTACAGTTCAAGGAGCTCTTGCCTTTTATCTTGAGGGACATACTTAGAAAACAGAAGATCCAGCACACACACCTTTTGCCCCTTGTACTCTCCGGCAGTCACGTGGACCATAGTTGTCCTCAAGGATTTCCTCAGCTGCTGCTGCCGTGCATGTGAATCGACATGTTCCTCTGTGAGGCTACCCTCCGCACTTGCTGACTGATCTCTGTCACACTTTTCCATTTTGGTGATGATGTTGGTGAGAATGCCGATCAGTTCCTGCACAGAGAGCGCTTTGGCTTCACATTTGTTTAGAAGTTCCTGCTTCTTCTCCTCTGAGATGTATTTGGAGGAGAGAAGATTCCAGCAAGACACCATCTGCCCTTTGAACTCTCCAACTGGCACCACAAAACTCTCAGAGCGTAGCATGTTTTCCAAAGAAGAGGAAGGGGAGAGGCAAACGTTCTCATCTCTTTCTGGCAACCGTGTCTCTTGGTTTGGACTTGCAACACATCCAGGGTCAATGACTTTCTCCTCCTCTGTTCTGTTGATGATTGAAGTCACGACGGTTTCCATTTGGTCAATGGTGAGGATGCCAGAATGGTACAGTTGCAGCAGCTCCTTCCGTTTCTCCTCAGGGATATAATGAGAATGGAGTAGATCCCACAGTGATATATGGGGCTCATGGAATTGACCAATGGATACGTTGAGCAGTCTGGATTTCAAAGAATCCTGTGTTTTCTCTTGGTCTTCTGCCTGAGGAGCGTCAAGTGTTCTGGGTGGTTTAATGTCGTCAGTGGGAGTTTCCTCACTTCTGCATGGTGTGCCACTACCCACTGCGGGTTCTGTAATAAGTGTAGTGATGCTTTGAATACTTTCTTTAACGCTTACTGTTGGTGCTCCATGTCTGTGTACAATCTCCTCTTTCCTGATATTAGAGACAAACCGTGAAAAGAAAGGATCCCAGACAGAAGCCTTTTGATCATGGACTTCTCGTATGGTGACATCAATATTTTTAAGGCGCAAGGTGTGCTGGAGAAGGTCATAGTATGATGACTCTGGAGCTTCAGTATCCTTTTGCTCAGTTGTGTCACTGCTAAGATGTGAAGTCCTCTCCGGATGCTCCTCAGTTTTAGTGACAATGGAGGTGGCAACAGTTTCTACTTGGTCAATGGTGAGGATACCAGATTTGTACAGCTTCAACAACTCCTTCTGCTTCTCCTCAGGGATGTATTTGGAGTGAAGGATGTCCCACAGAGAAAGTTTCTGTCCATGGAACTCACCTGTGGTGACTTCCACCATTCGGGATTTCAGAGCTTTTTCCTTTTCTTCCCATTCCAGAAGTGATGCGTCTTCTGTCCGAGATGAAGACATGTCAGCAGCTGATAGATTATCTGCTGAAAATTTATTACCTTGCTCTGACGTTTCAGTAATAAGAGTAGAAAGAACAGCTGCCAATTCCTCAGGAGTAAGTTGACAATTTCTATATATGCTTAGAAGCTCTTCTCTTTTGCCCTCTGAGATGTACTGAGAGAAGAGGAGGTCCCACAGGGAGACTTCTTGCCCCTGGAACTCACCCACATGCAGGACCACAGTGTGATTCCGCAAGGGCTCTTCCCAGCTTCCCGAGGGCGAGTGGGATGCTTCCTTTGTTTTCTCCTCCTCTGTTTTGTTGACGATGGCGGTGACTACAGTTTCCATTTGGTCAATGGTGAGGATGCCAGATTTATAGCATTGAAGCAGCTCCTTCCGCTTCTCCTCAGGGATGTATTTGGAGTGGAGCACGTCCCACACGGAAACCTCCCTTCCATGGAACGCGCTTGCGGTGACTTTAACCTTCCGGGATTTCAGAGCCACTTCTTTTTCTCCCAGTTCTGGTGCGTCCATCTCCTCTTCTTCATCATCATCATCCTCCTCCTCCTCTTCCGCCTCCTCCCGCTCAGGGTCATCATTGCTGGGGCTTCTGACTTTAATGTCCAATTTCCTACTTGTGGCTTCCTTTTTGGTGACCAGGGTGGTGAGGACATGGATCAACCGGTCCACTGATATCATCCCTCTCTTGTACAAGTCCAAGAACTCTGCCCTCTTTTCTTCTGTGATATAGTTGGAGAAGAGCAGGTCCCACACAGTGACCGTCTGGCCTCTTTGTGGCCCAGCAGGCATTTGGAGGGTCGTGGACTTCAAGGTCTTCTGCCAGTTCTCTTCAAAGGATGGCTGAGCAGTGTCTCGCTTTGGTGATGTTGCTTGAGGGGTACGTGGAGCGTGTTCATGGCCCGTCGGCTTGGCGTTCCTTTCCTCTGTCTCAGTAACAGTGGTAACGAGGATGTGGGTGATCTCCTCAAGGGTTAGAGTGCCAGCTTTGTACTGCTTCAGCAGCTCCATCCTCTTATGCGGAGAGATGTATCTGGAGAAGAGGAGGTCCCAGGCGGAGACGTCTTGGCCCTCGAAGAGGCCCACGCCAACCCTGGTCTTGGCAGACTGCAGGGCCTTTCTCGTGCTGTCGTTCAGATAGAAGGAAAAGGAGCCCTTGTCCAACACTTGCAGCATCAACAGACCGGTCTCAGGATCGGGGAGACACCTGTGCCGGAGCTGCAAGTAGGTGAGGTTCTCGTGGGTGTTGGGGTCAAAGAAGCCCTTGGTGTCATCGGAGGGATCTGAGAGGACGCGGTTCATTTCCTCGTCAAAGAAGCCCCGCTTGTATGCTACGTTGACGGGCAGGCGATGACTTTGCACTGGGTCAATGATGCCGCCAGTGGCGATCTGAGCCTCCAGCAGGCGGATGCCGTGATCTTTGATGATGAGGCCTTTCTTCATGGCCTGGAAAAGGGAGATCTTGTTCCCCGTGTAGGGGTCGTTGTATCCGGTCACGGCTCTCTCTGCAGAGAGAAGCTTCTCCTTCAGCTCGGCACCCACCAGCTCGGCAGAGACAGCTTCGTGCACAGAGAGCTTCTCGTTCTTCAGAGGGTCCGTGATGAACCCCGTGGCGGCCTGGGCCTCCAGCAGCACCAGGGCGGTGCCCGGCCTCAAGACGCCTTTCCACATGGCCTGGTAGATGGTCATCTTCTCTGTCTTGGAAGGGTCTGAGCGGGACGGCACGAGAACTCCGGCAATGCAGCTGGTGCCCTCCAGGTATCGCTTCACCGAATCTCTTTCCGTGACCTCTTCCACAGTTTTGGTTCCGTGCGTGAGTTCAGAGAGTGTTTCCTTGTCAATGATTTCCGAGTTGAAGAGCTCCGAGGCTGTCACCTGCCTCCTGAGCCCGGAGAATTTCAGCTTGTTGCTCTTTTCCTCCATCTCCTCAATGAGGATGGTGATTCTTTGGACGAGCTCCTCGCTGGTCAAGGATCCTGCTCGGTACTTCTCCAGGAGTTCCTGCCGTTTGTCTGCGGTCACGTATTTGGAGAAGAGAAGGTCCCATGCGGACTGCCTGTGGCCTTGGAACTCGCCCGAGGGCACCTCCACAGTCACCTGCCGCAAGGCACTTTCCAGTTCTTCCTCGCGAGAGGATATTTCCCTGCTGGGACTGCGGGGAGCTTCTCCTTCTCCGCTGTGGCTTCCTCCTGTCTCTGTGAGAAGAGGGGCCAGCGTGACGATCATTTCCTGAATGCTGAGGATTCCCGACCGGTACTTTGTGAAGAGCTCCTCTCTCTGGGCTTCTGGAATGTATTGAGAGAAGAGGAGGTCCCACAGGGACACTTCTTGCCCCTGGAACTCACCCACATGCAGGACCACAGTGTGATTCCGCAAGGGCTCTTCCCAGCTTCCCGAGGGCGAGTGGGATGCTTCCTTTGTTTTCTCCTCCTCTGTTTTGTTGACGATGGCGGTGACTACAGTTTCCATTTGGTCAATGGTGAGGATGCCAGATTTATAGCATTGAAGCAGCTCCTTCCGCTTCTCCTCAGGGATGTATTTGGAGTGGAGCACGTCCCACACGGAAACCTCCCTTCCATGGAACGCGCTTGCGGTGACTTTAACCTTCCGGGATTTCAGAGCCACTTCTTTTTCTCCCAGTTCTGGTGCGTCCATCTCCTCTTCTTCATCATCATCATCCTCCTCCTCCTCTTCCGCCTCCTCCCGCTCAGGGTCATCATTGCTGGGGCTTCTGACTTTAATGTCCAATTTCCTACTTGTGGCTTCCTTTTTGGTGACCAGGGTGGTGAGGACATGGATCAACCGGTCCACTGATATCATCCCTCTCTTGTACAAGTCCAAGAACTCTGCCCTCTTTTCTTCTGTGATATAGTTGGAGAAGAGCAGGTCCCACACAGTGACCGTCTGGCCTCTTTGTGGCCCAGCAGGCATTTGGAGGGTCGTGGACTTCAAGGTCTTCTGCCAGTTCTCTTCGAAGGATGGCTGAGCAGTGTCTCGCTTTGGTGATGTTGCTTGAGGGGTACGTGGAGCGTGTCCATGGCCCATCGGCTTGGCGTTCCTTTCCTCTGTCTCGAGAATAGTGGTAACAAGGATGTGGGTGATGTCCTCAAGGGTTAGAGTGCCAGCTTTGTACTGCTTCAGCAGCTCCATCCTCTTATGCGGAGAGATGTATCTGGAGAAGAGGAGGTCCCATGCAGACTGCCTGTGGCCTTGGAACTCGCCCGACGGCACCTCCACAGTCACCTGCCGCAAGGCACTTTCCAGTTCTTCCTCGCGAGAGGATATTTCCCTGCTGGGACTGCGGGGAGCTTCTCCTTCTCCGCCGTGGCTTCCTCCTGTCTCTGTGAGAAGAGGGGCCAGCGTGACGATCATTTCCTGAATGCTGAGGATTCCCGACCGGTACTTTGTGAAGAGCTCCTCTCTCTGGGCTTCTGGAACGTATTGAGAGAAGAGGAGGTCCCACAGGGACACTTCTTGCCCCTGGAACTCACCCACATGCAGGACCACAGTGTGATTCCGCAAGGGCTCTTCCCAGCTTCCCGAGGGCGAGTGGGATGCTTCCTTTGTTTTCTCCTCCTCTGTTTTGTTGACGATGGCGGTGACTACAGTTTCCATTTGGTCAATGGTGAGGATGCCGGATTTATAGCATTGAAGCAGCTCCTTCCGCTTCTCCTCAGGGATGTATTTGGAGTGGAGCACGTCCCACACAGAAACCTCCCTTCCATGGAATGCGCTTGCGGTGACTTTAACCTTCCGGGATTTCAGAGCCACTTCTTTTTCTCCCAGTTCTGGTGCGTCCATCTCCTCTTCATCATCATCTTCATCATCTTCCTCCTCTTCCGCCTCCTCCCGCTCAGGGTCATCATTGCTGGGGCTTCTGACTTTAATGTCCAATTTCCTACTTGTGGCTTCCTTTTTGGTGACCAGGGTGGTGAGGACATGGATCAACCGGTCCACTGATATCATCCCTCTCTTGTACAAGTCCAAGAACTCTGCCCTCTTTTCTTCTGTGATATAGTTGGAGAAGAGCAGGTCCCACACAGTGACTGTCTGGTCTCTTTGTGGCCCAGCAGGCATTTGGAGGGTCGTGGACTTCAAGGTCTTCTGCCAGTTCTCTTCAAAGGATGGCTGAGCAGTGTCTCGCTTTGGTGATGTTGCTTGAGGGGTACGTGGAGCGTGTTCATGGCCCGTCGGCTTGGCGTTCCTTTCCTCTGTCTCAGTAACAGTGGTAACGAGGATGTGGGTGATCTCCTCAAGGGTTAGAGTGCCAGCTTTGTACTGCTTCAGCAGCTCCATCCTCTTATGCGGAGAGATGTATCTGGAGAAGAGGAGGTCCCAGGCGGAGACGTCTTGGCCCTCGAAGAGGCCCACGCCAACCCTGGTCTTGGCAGACTGCAGGGCCTTTCTCGTGCTGTCGTTCAGATAGAAGGAAAAGGAGCCCTTGTCCAACACTTGCAGCATCAACAGACCGGTCTCAGGATCGGGGAGACACCTGTGCCGGAGCTGCAAGTAGGTGAGGTTCTCGTGGGTGTTGGGGTCAAAGAAGCCCTTGGTGTCATCGGAGGGATCTGAGAGGACGCGGTTCATTTCCTCGTCAAAGAAGCCCCGCTTGTATGCTACGTTGACGGGCAGGCGATGACTTTGCACTGGGTCAATGATGCCGCCAGTGGCGATCTGAGCCTCCAGCAGGCGGATGCCGTGATCTTTGACGATGAGGCCTTTCTTCATGGCCTGGAAAAGGGAGATCTTGTTCCCCGTGTAGGGGTCGTTGTATCCGGTCACGGCTCTCTCTGCAGAGAGAAGCTTCTCCTTCAGCTCGGCACCCACCAGCTCGGCAGAGACAGCTTCGTGCACAGAGAGCTTCTCGTTCTTCAGAGGGTCCGTGATGAACCCCGTGGCGGCCTGGGCCTCCAGCAGCACCAGGGCGGTGCCCGGCCTCAAGACGCCTTTCCACATGGCCTGGTAGATGGTCATCTTCTCTGTCTTGGAAGGGTCTGAGCGGGACGGCACGAGAACTCCGGCAATGCAGCTGGTGCCCTCCAGGTATCGCTTCACCGAATCTCTTTCCGTGACCTCTTCCACAGTTTTGGTTCCGTGCGTGAGTTCAGAGAGTGTTTCCTTGTCAATGATTTCCGAGTTGAAGAGCTCCGAGGCTGTCACCTGCCTCCTGAGCCCGGAGAATTTCAGCTGGTTGCTCTTTTCCTCCATCTCCTCAATGAGGATGGTGATTCTTTGGATGAGCTCCTCGCTGGTCAAGGATCCTGCTCGGTACTTCTCCAGGAGTTCCTGCCGTTTGTCTGCGGTCACGTATTTGGAGAAGAGAAGGTCCCATGCGGACTGCCTGTGGCCTTGGAACTCGCCCGAGGGCACCTCCACGGTCACCTGCCGCAAGGCACTTTCCAGTTCTTCCTCGCGAGAGGATATTTCCCTGCTGGGACTGCGGGGAGCTTCTCCTTCTCCGCCGTGGCTTCCTCCTGTCTCTGTGAGAAGAGGGGCCAGCGTGACGATCATTTCCTGAATGCTGAGGATTCCCGACCGGTACTTTGTGAAGAGCTCCTCTCTCTGGGCTTCTGGAACGTATTGAGAGAAGAGGAGGTCCCACAGGGACACTTCTTGCCCCTGGAACTCACCCACATGCAGGACCACAGTGTGATTCCGCAAGGGCTCTTCCCAGCTTCCCGAGGGCGAGTGGGATGCTTCCTTTGTTTTCTCCTCCTCTGTTTTGTTGACGATGGCGGTGACTACAGTTTCCATTTGGTCAATGGTGAGGATGCCAGATTTATAGCATTGAAGCAGCTCCTTCCGCTTCTCCTCAGGGATGTATTTGGAGTGGAGCACGTCCCACACGGAAACCTCCCTTCCATGGAACGCGCTTGCGGTGACTTTAACCTTCCGGGATTTCAGAGCCACTTCTTTTTCTCCCAGTTCTGGTGCGTCCATCTCCTCTTCTTCATCATCATCATCATCCTCCTCCTCCTCTTCCGCCTCCTCCCGCTCAGGGTCATCATTGCTGGGGCTTCTGACTTTAATGTCCAATTTCCTACTTGTGGCTTCCTTTTTGGTGACCAGGGTGGTGAGGACATGGATCAACCGGTCCACTGATATCATCCCTCTCTTGTACAAGTCCAAGAACTCTGCCCTCTTTTCTTCTGTGATATAGTTGGAGAAGAGCAGGTCCCACACAGTGACCGTCTGGCCTCTTTGTGGCCCAGCAGGCATTTGGAGGGTCGTGGACTTCAAGGTCTTCTGCCAGTTCTCTTCAAAGGATGGCTGAGCAGTGTCTCGCTTTGGTGATGTTGCTTGAGGGGTACGTGGAGCGTGTTCATGGCCCGTCGGCTTGGCGTTCCTTTCCTCTGTCTCAGTAACAGTGGTAACGAGGATGTGGGTGATCTCCTCAAGGGTTAGAGTGCCAGCTTTGTACTGCTTCAGCAGCTCCATCCTCTTATGCGGAGAGATGTATCTGGAGAAGAGGAGGTCCCAGGCGGAGACGTCTTGGCCCTCGAAGAGGCCCACGCCAACCCTGGTCTTGGCAGACTGCAGGGCCTTTCTCGTGCTGTCGTTCAGATAGAAGGAAAAGGAGCCCTTGTCCAACACTTGCAGCATCAACAGACCGGTCTCAGGATCGGGGAGACACCTGTGCCGGAGCTGCAAGTAGGTGAGGTTCTCGTGGGTGTTGGGGTCAAAGAAGCCCTTGGTGTCATCGGAGGGATCTGAGAGGACGCGGTTCATTTCCTCGTCAAAGAAGCCCCGCTTGTATGCTACGTTGACGGGCAGGCGATGACTTTGCACTGGGTCAATGATGCCGCCAGTGGCGATCTGAGCCTCCAGCAGGCGGATGCCGTGATCTTTGACGATGAGGCCTTTCTTCATGGCCTGGAAAAGGGAGATCTTGTTCCCCGTGTAGGGGTCGTTGTATCCGGTCACGGCTCTCTCTGCAGAGAGAAGCTTCTCCTTCAGCTCGGCACCCACCAGCTCAGCAGAGACAGCTTCGTGCACAGAGAGCTTCTCATTCTTCAGAGGGTCCGTAATGAACCCCGTGGCGGCCTGGGCCTCCAGCAGCACCAGGGCGGTGCCCGGCCTCAAGACGCCTTTCCACATGGCCTGGTAGATGGTCATCTTCTCTGTCTTGGAAGGGTCTGAGCGGGACGGCACGAGAACTCCGGCAATGCAGCTGGTGCCCTCCAGGTATCGCTTCACCGAATCTCTTTCCGTTACCTCTTCCACAGTTTTGGTTCCGTGCGTGAGTTCAGAGAGTGTTTCCTTGTCAATGATTTCCGAGTTGAAGAGCTCCGAGGCTGTCACCTGCCTCCTGAGCCCGGAGAATTTCAGCTTGTTGCTCTTTTCCTCCATCTCCTCAATGAGGATGGTGATTCTTTGGACGAGCTCCTCGCTGGTCAAGGATCCTGCTCGGTACTTCTCCAGGAGTTCCTGCCGTTTGTCTGCGGTCACGTATTTGGAGAAGAGAAGGTCCCATGCGGACTGCCTGTGGCCTTGGAACTCGCCCGACGGCACCTCCACGGTCACCCGGCGCAAGGCACTTTCCAGTTCTTCCTCGCGAGAGGATATTTCCCTGCTGGGACTGCGGGGAGCTTCTCCTTCTCCGCCGTGGCTTCCTCCTGTCTCTGTGAGAAGAGGGGCCAGCGTGACGATCATTTCCTGAATGCTGAGGATTCCCGACCGGTACTTTGTGAAGAGCTCCTCTCTCTGGGCTTCTGGAACGTATTGAGAGAAGAGGAGGTCCCACAGGGACACTTCTTGCCCCTGGAACTCACCCACATGCAGGACCACAGTGTGATTCCGCAAGGGCTCTTCCCAGCTTCCCGAGGGCGAGTGGGATGCTTCCTTTGTTTTCTCCTCCTCTGTTTTGTTGACGATGGCGGTGACTACAGTTTCCATTTGGTCAATGGTGAGGATGCCGGATTTATAGCATTGAAGCAGCTCCTTCCGCTTCTCCTCAGGGATGTATTTGGAGTGGAGCACGTCCCACACGGAAACCTCCCTTCCATGGAACGCGCTTGCGGTGACTTTAACCTTCCGGGATTTCAGAGCCGCTTCTTTTTCTCCCAGTTCTGGTGCGTCCATCTCCTCTTCATCATCATCCTCCTCCTTTTCTGCCTCCTCCCGCTCAGGGTCATCGTTGCTGGGGCTTCTGACTTTAATGTTCAATTTCCTACTTGTGGCTTCCTTTTTGGTGACCAGGGTGGTGAGGACATGGATCAACCGGTCCACTGATATCATCCCTCTCTTGTACAAGTCCAAGAACTCTGCCCTCTTTTCTTCTGTGATATAGTTGGAGAAGAGCAGGTCCCACACAGTAACCGTCTGGCCTCTTTGTGACCCAGCAGGCATTTGGAGGGTCGTGGACTTCAAGGTCTTCTGCCAGTTCTCTTCAAAGGACAGGTGGACTGTTTCATGTTCTAGTTTTCTCTGTTGGTTGATGCTCTGCTCCTCTTTCTCTTTGATTGTTGATATCAACGTAGCAATCATTTCCTCAATTGTTGTTTTTCCAGATTTGTATAGTCTTATGAGCTCTTGGCTTTTATTTTCTGTAATGTATTTAGAGAAGAGGAGATCCCAAAGGGAAACCACTTGTCCTTGGAAATCACCCGCATTTACTCTTGTTGTCGTAGACCTCAAAGTCTTCTTTATATTTTCATCCAAACTGAAGGCAATTGAGGTCTGATCCTGTATTTGAAGCATCATTAGTCCAGTTTCTGTGTCATGAACACATCTCTTAAGCAACTGCATATATGTGAGGTTCTCGTGGGTGTTGGGGTCGAAGAAGCCCTTGGTGTCATCCGTGGGGTCTGAGAGAATTTGGTTCATTTTCTCATCAAAATAGCCCCGTTTGTAGGCCACCTCAACAGGGACACGATGGCTGTTGACTGGGTCAATTATGCCCCCCGTAGCAATCTGGGCTTCTAGCAGGCGGATGCCGTGCTCTTTGATGATCAGATCTTTCTTCATGGCCTGGAAAAGAGATATCTTTTTTCCTGTGTTTGGATCAGTATATCCAGTGACAGCTTTCTCAGCACAGAGGAGCTTGTTGTGAATTTCTCCCCCCACCAGCCTGGCAGAGATGGCCTCATTGACAGACAGTCTCTCATTCTTCAGGGGGTCAATGATGAACCCAGTGGCAGCTTGTGCTTCCAGCAGCACCAGAGCAGTTCCTGGCCTCAAGACATTCTTCCACATGGCCTGGTAGATGCTCATCTTCTCGGTCTTGGAAGGATCCGTCTTGGACGGCACAAGCACTCCGGCAATGCAGCTGGTGCCTTCCAGGTAGCGTTTCACCGAGTCGATCTTTGCCACGTCTCTTGCTGTCTGCTTTCCTTCCTCCAGGCTCTTCAGCGTCTCTTTACCTATTATTTCTGCTTTCAGTAGTTCCGAAGCTGTGACTTGTTTCCGTAGCCCTTGGAACCATATGTCTCTTCTATTTTCTTCTTTTTCTTTTATTATGTTCAGAATTTCATCCGTGATGTGCTGCAGAACAGCAGAAGATTCCAGTTTGTATTTTTTAATCAGCTCGTTCCTCTTCTCTTCAGTGAAGTAGCTTGAAGTAAGAAGGTCCCACAGAGACACAATCTGGCCCCTGAATTTCCCAAGTGTTACATTTACTTTGGTGGATGAAAATATATTTTTTGTTATTTCATCTACATAGAAATAGTCCCTCTTGCTCAGCAGCTGTAGGAAGTACATCCCTGTCTCTTTGGTGCACCTGTGCAATAGTTGGGCGTAGGTAATCCTTTCCTGGGTGTTCGGATCCACAAATCCTTTGGTAGCATATTTTGGATCAGAAAGCCGGAGGTAAGTGCCCTCATCCAAACACTCCCGTTTGTAAGCCACCTCCACAGGGATGCGGTGGCCATGCACAGGGTCAATGATGCCACCAGTGGCAATCTGGGCCTCCAGAAGCCTGAGAGCAAGTCCTTTCTCTACAATGCTTTTTTTCATGGCTTGGAAGAGAGATATTTTGTTCCCTGTGGAAGGGTCAGTGTAGCCAGTAACGGCTTTCTCTGCAGAAAGAAGTTTCTCTTGAAGGTCTTCACCCACAAGCCTCACAGAGATCGCTTGGTCAACGGAGAATGTTTTCTTCTTCAATGGGTCAATGATGAATCCGGTGGCAGCCTGTGCTTCCAGCAACATCAGACCATGCTCTGGGGACAGGACCCCTTTCTTCATGGCTTCATAAATGGTCATCTTCTGCCCTTTGGCTACTAAGACTCCGGCGATGCAGCCTGTTCCCTCCAGGTATCGCTTCACCGAGTCCTTCTGGGCAAGTTGCTGAAGGGCACCAGGCCCCTGGTGAAGCCCATCCAGGGTCTTCTTATCAATGATCTCGGAGTTGAACAGCTCTGCTGCTGACACGTCCCCCCTTGGTCCCTTCACCTTGAGGGCCTGCATCTTCTGCTCCGTTTCCTCGATGATGGCAGTGATGGCTTTGCTGAGTTGTTCCAGGGTCAGACCCTCAAACTTGTACTGGCGCACCAGCTCTTTCCTTCTCTGCTCTTGGATGTATGGGGAGCAAAGGAGGTCCCACATGGAGACGGTTTGGCCTTTGTACCTGCCAATGTGCATCTGCATTGGTTGTGCTTGCAGGAACTTTTTGGTTGCCTCGTTGATGTAAAAGTACCTTCCACCCCTTTTGACTATTTGCAGCATGTACAGTCCAGTCTCTGGATCTTGGGTGCATCGTTCTAGAAGCTGCAAGTAGGTGAGATTCTCGTGGGTGTTGGGGTCAAAAAAGCCTTTGGTATCATCTGTGGGGTCCAAAAGGACCTGGTTCAGTTTTTCATCAAAGTAACCTCGTTTGTAAGCTACTTCTACGGGGATGCGGTGGCTGTGAACAGGGTCAATGATGCCCCCCGTGGCTATCTGGGCCTCAAGGAGACGAATGCCATGGCTTTTCACAATGAGCCCTTCGTTCATGGCCTCAAAGAGGGAGATCTGTTCTTTTGTGTAGGGGTGTGTGTATCCTGTCACAGCTTTTTCTGCACTCAGCAGCTTCTCGTAAATCTCTCTTCCAATCAGCCCGCCTGCCAGCGCTTCATCTACTGACAACTTCTTGTTTCTCACTGGGTCAAGGAGGAAGCCAGTGGCAGCCTGGGCTTCCAGCAGCACCAGAGCCGCCCCTGGCCGGAGGAGACTCTGCCTCATGGCCTGGTAGATGCTCAGCCTCTCCTGGCTTGGCTGTAGAAGGACGCCAGCGATGAAGTTGCAGCCCTCAAGGTATCGGCTGACTGAATCCATCTTGGTGACTTCCTGGACAGTTTTCTTCCCCTCTCTCAGTTCGTCCAGAGTTTCCTTGTCTATGAGCTCCGACTGGAAGAGGTCGCTGGCTGACACCTGTTTGCGCAGGCCCTTGAAGGTGAACCTCTTGCTCTGCTGCTCGGTGTCTTCGATGACCTTGGAGGCCGCCACTGCAATCTCATCAAGGATCTCTGCATTCCCCTCTTTGTAGGCTGCCACCAGCTCTCTCCGCTTGCTGTGGGTGATGTACTCAGAGTGGAGCAAGTCCCAGAGCGAAGCCTCTTGGCCTTTAAACCGCCCAATGTTGACACCGACAGTGACAGATTTCAGCACTTCCATGGTCTGCTGATCCGCATAGAAAATGGCCTCTTCCGAGAGAGGAAGCAGCAAGTGTCCTGTCTCGGCATCCCGGACGCACCTCTCCTTCAGCTGCTGGTAGGTCAGGCTTTCCTGTGTGTTGGGGTCAAAGAAGAAGCAGGTGTCGTCACTCTGCTGAGAAAGGGTCTTGTGCATTTCCTCATCGTAGAAGTTGTGCTTGTAGGCTGCTTGGAGAGGAAGGTGGAGGTGGTGGGTGGGATCGATGACCCCTCCAGTGGCCAGCTGTGCCTCAAGCAAGGGGATGCCGGCCGTGGTGGAGATCAGCTCCTTCCGGATTGCCTGATACACCGAGATGGGCTTCCCTGAGTAGGGGTCAGGATAGCCTGTCAGGGCCCTCTCAGCCTGCAGTAGCTGCTCCACAAGTTCTTCACCCACAATGCCAGCTTTGATGGCCTCTTCTGCTCCAAGCCTCTGGTTGGTCGCGGGGTCCATGATGGACCCTGTCGCTGCCTGGGCTTCCAGAAGCCTTGCCCCTGTGCCTGGGAGAAGGAGGCTCTTCTGCATAGCTTGGTAAATGCTCATTTTCTCGTTGGAGGCCTGAATGAAGACCCCAGCGATGCTCCCAGTGCCCTGCAAGTATTTCTTCACGCTGTCCATCTCAGACACTTCTCTGGCTGTCCTCCGGCCCTGAGCCAGCTCTCTGAATATCTTTTCCGAAATGATGCCAGTATCCAGAAGCCAGACTGCGGGAACTGCACCTCTCAGGCCTTGGAAAGTGACCTGGCTTTGAGCCTTCAGTTCCATTTCCTTGATGAGTTCCTGGACAAGGGTGACCAGCTGCTGTAGGGATATTGCCTCAGACCTATACTTCTCCAGGAAGTCTCTTCTCTGCTCCTCCGTGAAGTAGCCAGAGTTCAGGAGCTCCCAGAGGGAGACCCTTTTGCCCTGCACATAGGTCTCCCTGAAGAGCTGCTTGATCTGCTCATCAGTGGTGGCAGGAGAAGCTGCTTGCGGCAGAGGTAGCAGGTGGACACCAGAGGCTTCATCCTTCTGACACTGATCTATCAGCTGGCTGTAGGTCACCATCTCCTTTCTGTCCAGAGTGCTGAAAGTTTTGGCATCACTGCTTGGGTTGGAAAGTGTTTTGCTGAAGTCCTCATCCAAGTAGCCTTTTTTCTGGGCAAATTCTACTGGGACATAATGTCCGCAGTGCGGATCAATGACACCCCCCGTTGACAGCTGGGCATCCATCAGCTGCCTGGCTTGTTTGTCAGCCACAAGGCCCTTCTTCATGGCTTGGAAGAGGGAGATCTTCTTGCCTGTGAAAGGATCCTTGTAGCCAGTGACAGCCTCTTCTGCCCGTTGGAGTTTCTCATAGAGCTCGGGGCCAACAAGGCCTTCCTTCACAGCCTCATCCAGGCCGAGTTTTTTGTTCTTCACTGGGTCAACGATGAAGCCAGTGGCTGCCTGTGCCTCAAGTAAGGGCACGGCTACCCCTGGCACCACAATGTTCCTCTTCATGGCTTCGTAGAGACTCACTCGTTCGTTGGAGGGCTGCAGCACGATGCCTCCGATGCTTCCAGTGCCATAGAGGTATTTCCGGACAGAGCCCATGCGCAGAACCTCCTCTGGGCTCACAGCTCCCTCCAGCAACCTTTCAAAGAGGGTCCTGTCGATTATGCCCATCTCCATCAGGTGGTAGGCAGTGACGCGGCCCCTTATGGCTGGGAACTGGATGCAGGCCCATTTCTTCATCTCCTCCTCCAACATGAGCCGGATTTTCTCCAGGGTGACCTTCTGCAGGCAATAATGGTTGAATATTTCCCTCCTCTTGCCCTCGCTGAAGTACTCGGAGTTCAGCAAATCCCACAGGGAGACCCTTTGCCCTTGGAAGCGCCCGTATTTCACAAAGACCGAGGAGCCCCTGAACGCTTGCTTGGTGGTGTCGTCAATGAACCGCGGCTTCTTGCTGTTCAGCGGAAGGAGGCAGAGGGAGGTTGAGGGCTCTATGATGCACTTCTCCTTCAGCTGCAGGTAGGTCAGGTTCTCATGGGTGTTTGGGTCAAAGAAGCCCTTGGTGTCATCACTGGGGTCTGAGAGAATCATGTTCATCTTTTTGTCAAAGTAGCCCCGTTTGTAGGCAACTTCCACAGGCAGGCGATGGCTGTTGATGGGGTCGATGATGCCCCCCGTCGCTATCTGTGCTTCCAGCAGGCGGATGGCATGGTCCCTGATGATCAGATCCTTCATCATAGCCTGGAAGAGGGAGATCTTTTCTCCTGTGTAAGGATCCCTGTAGCCAGTGACAGCTTTCTCAGCAGTCAGGAGCTTGTCGTAAACATCTGGGCCAATTACGTTGGCCTTCAGGGCCTCGTCCACAGAGTATTTCTTGTTGGCTGCAGGGTCAATGATGTAGCCTGTGGCAGCCTGAGCCTCCAGGAGGATGAGGGAGGTCCCTGGCCGCAGGAAGCCTTTCCTCTTTGCTTGGTAGATGCTGATCTTCTCCTGGGAGTCGGGCAGGAGCAGCCCACTGATGCTGCCCGTCCCTTCCAGATACTTCTTCACCGTGCCCATGCTGACAACATCTTTGGCCAAGGTCTCCCCTTGGGTCAGCTTCTCAAACAAATTCTTGTTGATGATGTCTGAGCTCAGAAGCTGGGCGGGTGTCACCTTGTCCCTCAAGCCCTCAAAGGTGACTCTGGAGTTGGCAACGGCTTGCTGGATGGTGTGAGAGACTTTGTCAGCCAGTTGCCGAGCGGAAAGGCGCCTAGAGCAGTACTGCTGGATGAGGTCGGTCCTCTGCTCTCCTGTAAAGTAGTCTGAGAAGAGGAGCTTCCAGAGTGAAACCTGCTTCCCCTTGAATTTCCCACAGGACACAGACACAGCCATGTTCTCCAGAGCAGACTTTGTGTTGTGGTTAATGAAGGAGTGCTCCCTTCCATGGCCTCCTGTGAGAGGCAAGAGGCAGAGACCCGTGTCTGGATCTGTGACGCATCTCAAGAGCAGTTCTGCATAGGACAATTTCTCCTTGGAGTTGGGCTCAAAGAACCCACGGATCTCATCTGTGGGATTGCAGAGGAGGCTCTTTGTGTCCTTGTCTAAGTGGCCCCGCTGACAGGCCATCTCCACAGGAAGCCGGTGATGCGTGTGGGGGTCGACGATGCCTCCAGTGGCAAACTGGGCATCCAGCAGGAAAATGCCAGGGTCCCTGGGCACAAGGCCCTTCTTCATGGCTTGAAACAGAGAGACCGTCTCGCCAGTGAAGGGGTCTTTGTACCCTGTGACTGCTTTCTCTGCTGAAGACAGTTTCTCGTGGAGCTCTGGCCCAACAACTCCTGCGCGGATGGCAGCATCGGCCGTGAACTTCTCGTTCCTTACAGGGTCTATCAAGCATCCTGTGGCAGCCTGAGCCTGCAGGAGAATCACAGCTGTGCCTGGCACTAGGAGGTGCTCCGCTAAGGCCTGGTACAGACTCTTGCATTCATTGGTGTGCAGCAGCGCCACACCGGCAATGCTCTTTGTCCCAGAGAGGTAGCCCTGAACAGAATCCATCTCCGCCACTTCCTGCGCTGTGAGCTCCCCGTCATGGAGGGCTTTGAACATGGCTGAGTCAATGATTCCAGAATCCAGGAGCTCATGGCTGCACACAGACCCTCTCAGCCCAGGAAAGGAGATTTTCAGTGGCAGCAAGAGCAGGCCTCTGTTGTGGTCACAAATGCACCTTCTCATCAGCTCCGTGTAGGTGACCTTCTGGTGGTTGTTTGGGTCCAAGAAGCCCTTGGCCTCCTCGTTCTCAGGGTCAGAGAGGAAGTTGCTTAGTTTCTCATCAAGGTAGCCCTTCTCATAAGCCTCTTGTGGAGGGATGCGGTGACCAGTGGCTGGCTCAATGGTGCCGCCGGTGGCTAACTGGGCATCCAGCAGATACAGGCCCTGTTCCTTTCCAAGGAGCTCTTTCTGCAAGGCTTGGTAGAGGGAGATCTTCTCCTCTGTGTAAGGGTCTGTGAAGCCCTTTGCTGCTCGCTCTGCGCAGAGCAGCTTCTCCTTCATCTCCAGCCCTGCCAGTCCCATTTCCAGGGCCTCTGCAACAGAGACCAGCCGCTTTCCCGCTAGGTCAACGATGCCACCGGTGGCTGCCTGGGCCTCCAGGAGAGCTGAGGCAACGTCAGGCTGCAGCAAATGATGCTGGACAGCTTCATTAAGGCTCATCGTCTTGCCAGAAGCGGCCTCCACGTAGACTCCAGCAATGCTCTTGATGTGAGCGTCTGCCTTGGGTGCTGCTGAGGTGCTGCTGGGGGAGATGTAGCCCCCTGGCATGGCTGCTGACCCTGCTTGCCCCCGGGTCCCTGGACCCCTTGCCTCCATGCTGTTTGTGCAGTTGTTCTGAGTCTCCTGCTCCTGGCGCAAGCAGGCGACTCTTCTGCTCCTTTGGTAAGTGGGTCTCTGCAAGGAAAGAAAGGAAACAGTCAGTTGTCATGAAGAGCAGAAAGGAGCAAAAACCTTTTCTCTTTCACTTTCCCCCTGCTAGGCATCCTCTTATAAACTTCTGTTGTGCCACTTCTTGCTCTAAACTTCTTTTCTCTAAACTAGTAAGTCTTCAATGCTGCAAACCTTCTTCACAGAGGAACCCTTTTCAGAACCTTTTCCAACTCTACAATATCCTTTTCATGATGCAGTGACCAGACCTGCACACAGTACTCCAAATGTGGTTGCCTCATAGACTTGTATAATGGCATTATGAGACTGGCAGTTTTATTTTCAATTCCTTTCCTAAGGATTGCTGGCATGGAATTCCACTCTTGATTCAACCTGAAGCCTGAATGGCACCTGAAAAGTGTCCTTGGAATGCACCTTCTACCTTCACGCACATTCCCACGGGGGAGACATAAGGGGAAACTTCCAAAATACTCCCTGATAATTGAGGAGAGAAAGAAACAGATTTTAAAAGTGGTTCCTCACAACTGTGCACGTCTGCTTTTCCGGTTGTAAGGACACTCCCAGCAATTACGAGCGATAATGGAGCAATGTTGCAAAACACCACAAGCAAAAGCTTGGCATGAAAACCAAAACCCTGGTAATAAAAGAGAAAGCAGGAATAAAAAGGCAGAGATTGCAGGAGGGGCCCATGTGGTGTGTGCAGAACCCACACAGTCCGGTAATAGGAAGCTGGCCTGGGGAGGCCCTCTGCGCTTTGGGCTGGGCCAGCCCCTCTGGAGGATTTGACAGGTGAGATCTTCCTTGGGTACACGGAGTCACTGCACCAGAAACCTGCCCTCAAATAAAGCTGGAACTGAGCCCTTGTCAAGGCCAAGCGGAATAATGATCAGCCACAGCGTATTATCTCACCCCCTGTTGCTTCATGAGATCTCTGTCCCCTCTCAGCCTGCGCTGGGGTGGGAAGGAGCAGAGTGGTGAAGGAGGCCCAGACAGGTTTGGCATCCTCCTGAGCCCAGCCCCAGCCTCTTTCAACTTCCCTGCTCCTCTTACATTCTGAGCATTAGCCAAGGTTGAGCAACAAAGGAGGGAGACAAGCCCAGACGACCCACTTGCCTCTCCCCTCCCCAGCCCAGCCCTGTTCCTCTTGGTGGCAGATAATCCCCATCTGCGCTTGCTTGCATGGAGCCTGGAATGCAGGAGGGGTCAGGGAGGGGGGCACACAGAGAAGGGGGGACCCAGCACCCGGCTGCTGCCTCTGAGACTGCCGGCTGCCACAGGTGCAACCCACACTAGCCCAGGGAGCAGCCCAACGTCATGGAAAAAAGAGAGAAACTGGTGGCAGGCCAGGCCTTGAGGGCAGCCAGAGCCTAGCCAAGCGAGAGGCTCACCGGTCTTGATCTCAGGACTCCTGCGCAGGGCCAGCTTGCCTGTGCGTTTTACAAAAAGTAGAAATAATGTGTAAAACTTAAGCAATTGCTGCTGAAGTTGGTGGCTTTAGAGGTCCTGAAGCCTAGTGGTTAGAGAGGCGTAAGGGAGGCCCTCCCCCTCCCTGCCTCCACAGCAAAATGCTCTTGGGGGGCAGCTGCAATGGAAGGCATGGCGGGGGAAGGCTCCTGTAAATGGGGGGGGGGTATTTAGGATGTGGTGCCCTCAGGGCTAGACTTCATAGTCCAAGCCTGGGGCCCCATAATCTAGGGGTGGGGAAGAAACACCCACTAGGGGCAGGCAGTAGGTGACAGTGGCCGCCTGGCAGAGCATCAGTGCCCAGCGTGGGCACGTTAGGGCTGATGCCCCTTGTCACAGCATCCCTTTTTCTTTCCTTAAGAAGCCAGCTCCACAGCAGCGGACTCACCCAGCTCCCCCCCCCCACAGGCCTGCTGCCATCTTCTGCAGGAGTGCCCCTCCCTCTCAGGGACTGAGCTTGGCAGGGGGGCAGCTCCATGGTGGGCTTTTCAGAATGAAAGGGTCTTCAAGGAAAGGAAAGAATGCCTTGAGATGCACTCCTTCTCAGGTGTGCAAATGGCCTTGAGAATGTGACTGATTGCCATGGCTTGGCCCCCCCCTCCTGCTTGCTTCCTTGCCCCCCCCCCCCAGTTCTTGAGTGTACCAGAGAGCTGCCTGGGCTCTACAGGGACTTGGGAGCCACCCTGTCAACAGCCATTTGCAGCTCACTATTCCAGCTCACTATTCCACCCACAGTGGGTGGCGCTGTGGGTAAAACCTCAGCGCCTAGGACTTGCCGATCGCATGGTCGGCGGTTCGAATCCCTGCGGCGAGGTGCACTCCCGTCGTTCGGTCCCAGCGCCTGCCCATCTAGCAGTTCGAAAGCACCCCCGGGTGCAAGTAGATAAATAGGTACCGCTTACGAGTGGAAAGGTAAATGGCGTTCCGTGTGCTGCACTGGCTCGCCAGAGCAGCTTTGTCACGCTGGCCGCGTGACCCGGAAGTGTCTGCGGACAGCGCTGGCCCCCGGCCTCTAGAGTGAGATGAGCGCACAACCCCAGAGTCTGGCAAGACTGGCCCGTATGGGCAGGGGTACCTTTACCTTTACCTATTCCACAGTGGGACCCCGGAGCACCCCTGGGCTCCAGACATCTCCAGCAGCAGATTCTTGAGCTGCGGTTCCTGCATTGCAGGAGGTTGGACTAGATGACCACTGGGGGTGCCTTCAACTCTACAGTTTTATGATTCTATGAATCTATGATTTCCATGCCATTTCATAATCTCAAAGGTGCCTCGAAGTGGTCTATAGCCTACCTTAAATAATTTGTGAAATTTCAAACGCTGCAAATGAGAATCAGATACAAGTGCAATAAAGTGAAATAATAATAATAATTTTGTTGTTTAGTCATTTAGTCGTGTCCGACTCTTCATGACCCCATGGACCAGAGCACTATAATAGTAATAATAATAATAATAATAATAATAATAATAATAATAATAATAATAATTTTATTTATACCTCACCCTCCCCAGCCAGAGCCAGGCTCAGGGCGGCTAACACCAATAAAATCACAGTAAAAACATAATAGGGAAAAGAAAAGGAAAAAAAAACCAATTTAAAATACAGGTTAAAATGCAATTTAAAATGCAGCCTCATTTTAAAAATGCATGAAACAGATGTTGTGCCCACAGTTCTTCCCCACAAATAGCAGCCTTGGCTGTGGACGGGCTGTGGCCTTCAAAGAGAGTGGCTGTGAATCGTAAATCTGTGAGGGGCAAACTGCAGAGCCCAGGATGCTTTAAGGGGGAAATGTGCTCCGAAAGCGCTTCAGAGGGATCTGGTGTGCAGACAGATGATTGGACTTCTAAGCAGCTCCTTCCTGCACCTCTGGCAAGAGGCATCACAGGAAGAACAAGAGAGCCAGACCCCTTGCTTCCTCCCAGCCAGGTGGGGGCATGGCTCACTCCCCCCCCCCCTCCGGGGTGTTAGGCAAGTTCAGAACCCTCCAATCATTAACCTTTATTGATTGGCTTTATTTGCATTTTGCATGTAAGCCACTTTGGGAGGGTTTTGACCCTGAAAGGCAGCACAGAAATCATGGTAACAAATACTTCTAATACGAAAAAAGTTCACCCAGTGTGGCAGCAGTGGGCTTTGCTGGGATTGCCCCAAGGGGCTGAGGATTGCAGCCAGCCCCCTCAGACCAGAGCAAAGGCACAAAGTCAGAACTTAAAGGAAATGCAGAACTGAAGATTTCCTGTCCAGCTGTAACTCCACTGCAAAATGGGGCTGATGCACCACTCACACACCTCAAATATTTGCATGTGCTCCCTCCACTCCCAGAATAGGCTCGTGCCTTTTTCAAGTTAGAGGGGAGAGAGTTTTGCATGGAGCGTCTTTAACACAGCCATGCGCAGAGCAAGTCCCTTAACATTTCACTGTTCAGCACAGCACAGTTTAGAAACAGCTGCCTCTCACATCTCTCTGGAAATTCTGAGGGAAGAAAAATGAAATCAGCCTATGCTTCTGGTGTGTTGAACTTTTAAATAACTATGTTTGGTTGTAAAATAATAATAATAATAATAATGCCTAGGAACTGCCATTTGTTAAGGGTGCTAGGAATTACAGCTCTGGGGTAAGCAACAATTCCCAGTATTTTTAGGGGTGGAAATGTACTTTAAATGTGTGATGTGTACACAGCCACAATCCTGAAAAGGATGGGAATGTGGAGGTAAGGGACAGAAACCTGTAATTCAGCTGAAACGCATGCTGTTAATATTGGGTGGAGACAGATGAAGACTAATTGCATGCTTTAAAATGCGGGTGTTATCTCATCACTTGTGAACCGTAAAGGTAATGTATAATTCACTTAATTGATGATGTGCTCCTAATGGGTCCTGAAATGAGACTCTGAGGCTGGGAATGGCAGAATGTGTCAGGGTTAAACACTGTCCTGGCCATAGCAGGGTCTTCCTTTTACCACCAATGACCACCCAGGGAGCAAAGACGGCCGACACCAGACACTAGACTCTACCAGTCTGTGGTTCTGTGATCCAGTTGAACGCAGACACTGGGCAGTTCCACAGGACCCTAACCAACGCACCATGTTCAGCTCTCCCACCCCTTAATCACGGTGGCTGGAGGTTGATCTGTATGATCCCAGCTGCTGCTGCTGCTTCCATGAATGCAGCCACAAGCTGAACAAGGAGAAATGCACTTTTCATCAACACAATGTAGAGCTCTTGGGAGATGCCATAACACAACTCTGTACAAAGCCACACCCCATCAGATGAGTGAAAGCAGCGAGGAAGCTTCTTGCAATGGTGGCCAGGATTCGCAAAACTCCAACCCCAAATGCCATTCATGGAAATCCAGAACTTCAAGAAGTCTTGTGCTATGTTGGATCAGGATGGCCTAAAGACTTTTGCAATTCTTCAGAGGTGAGTCGGAAGAACTTTACTGACTATGGATGACTGAGTGAAGCGGAAGGCTTAATCGCGAAAGGGAAGCGCCTTGTTGCAGCACAACAAATGAGGAAAGAGATCCTAGAACTTATCTAGACCAGAACTCATCCATCCACCAAGGATGTCAAGGTCTAACCATGGGCAGTGTGATGGCCAGGTTCTGGAAGGGGCAGAAAGAACAAAATCTCATGCTGTGACTTCTGATCCAGAAGAATTGGATCAGCACAATGGAAGGATCCTTTAATCACATGATAGACCTTAGGAAAGGTGAGCAGCTGAACTGTAAGGCTGACCTGGCTTGGTTCTCAGGTCCTGCTTTTCAAGGTCTATTGAGCTACTTCTGTTTGCTTTGGCACGCCTGATCAACATGACCCACAACGCAAACCCATTTACAGTAGCAGAATTCCAGTCATTTCTGGCATCTTGCAACTTTTGCCATATTGCCACCAGCTCAAATTACCCTCAATGAAATAATGAGGCAGAGAGAGCAGCACAGACTGCCAAGAAAGTATTGAGGCAGGCCGTCCCACCTATTTGCTCTTGTAAGCTACAGGTCAACTCCGTTGATAGTAACTAGATATGGTCCAGAAGAACCACTAATGGGAAAACAGAACACCCTTTTCCAACCCTTGGTCAGAATTTAATTCCTGGGGGAAATTGCCACTTCATATTTACAAGCTAAGAGAGGTGAAAAGCATTTTTTAAAGAATCAGTGCAATTCAGTGTGAAAACTGCCATTTAGATCCAGAAGAGCAAAGAGAGAGCTTTTAGCATCAGGGCTCGTCCTCCACACTTATTTTTTGCCCCGCTGTTTCCCAGCTTGTGTCCAGGCACTTCCACCCCTAACCTACCACCAGGTGCTTCGCCCAGGAAAACACACTCCTTAAAGCTGAATTGAAACCAAGGGCAATTTGGGTTTTCTGCAGGTGGCTGCCCAGATTCAGTGGTCAAGAGTGGGGTTTTGCGGAGAAAGTGCCAGGGCAAAAAAACAGAAGGGGGAAACTGCTCAGACACAAACCTGGAAAGCCTGGACTGGTGCCTACAATCAGTGGCGTAGCGTGGGTTGTCAGCACCCGGGGCAAGGCAAGTAATTTGCGCCCCCTAACCTGTGGATTTGCACCCCCTAACCCTAACCCCCAGATGTTGCGCCCGGTGCGGCCGCCCCCCCCCTGCACCCCCACGCTACACCACTGCCTACAATGTGGAGCAAAGCTAAGAGTGATGAGCCCTCAGTCCTGTTGGAGAACAGACACGGCAGAACCCAGTCCCTGTGCAAGGAATCAAATGTGATCTACTTTGCAGAAGCCAACAACTTGCTCTTGTTCTTGAGAAGGTAGAATCGCCAAACACAGAAGCAGTACTCCAAACTCAAGTTCCTCTACTGACACTGCCTGAGCCCATTTGTAAAACTGACATCCTCTGCCCGGAGACCTATGTCCCCACTGTGGAAGGACGTGTGGATCCAGAATTGGCCTCCACAGTCACTTAGGGACTCATTGTTCAAACCGTGTTTAGGGAAGACTATCTTATTCGGCTACAAGGGATTGCCAAAGAAGGAGAAGAAGAAGAACTCCAGTCAACTTATTTGGAAGCCTCCAGGATTTGGAGATGAGGGAGGGGCTGCCAAGCATTTCAACAGTGCCAGCTGATTTAATGGCTTCCCTCCCCCGCCCCGTTAACACTGGGATAGAGACTCTGCAGCCCTTGAGAAGCTGGTGGACTATGACTACCTGCCATCCCTGGCCATTGGAGATGGAGCCCAAGTGCATCTAGAAGCTCCCCACCCCCCACCCCTGCCCTATTTAGGGGATCCCCTTCCCCAAATAGATGGGTTTCTCTACCCAGAACATTCCAGAGAGATTTCTTTATCAAGTAAGCATCTTCTAACAATTAGCTCCCATTAAGGAGTCATTCTGAGCCATTAAGGAGTCATGAAGCAGTTGTTTTTTCAAAACAGAAAAAAGCTAATGTTATACTAACTAGACCTAAGTTGAGTGTCCTCATCAAAAGTTATATTCTGCCTGGGTAAGACCCCACCCAGAATGCTGTGTCCAGTTTAACTGGGCATCCCAGTTTAAGGAGGATATTGACAAGCTGGAACATGTGCAGAGGAGGACAAGCAAGATGCTGAAGAAAGAAAGCCTTATTCGTGAGAAATGGCTAATGGAGTTGGAGTTATTTAGCCTGGAGAAGAGGCGACTGAGAGGTGATAGGACAGCCATTTTCAAATATCTCAAGGGCTGCCCCATGGAAGACAGAGCAAGCTTATTTTATGCTGCTCCAGAGGGGAGGACCCGAACCAGTGGATTCAAATAACAAGGAAGGAGATTTTGACTAAACATTAGGAAGAACTTTCTGTTTGACAGTAGAACAGGCCACCTTGGGAGGCGGTGGACTCTCCTGCAATGGAGGTTTTGAAGCAGAGGTTGGATAGCCAGAGATTATTTAGCTTGGTCATTTTTTTATTTTAAAAAATACGTATATACCACTGTATCATAAATAAATGCCATGGTGGTTTACAACAATATAAAAACATAACAACAGACAATAAAGGTTTTAAAAAGTTAAAAACAAAAATAAATTAAAATCAGGCATCAGAAAACAATTGTGGAGGATGTATTCTTAACTGCCTGTATAGGCCTGGCAGGATATGAAAGTATTCAGCAGGCATTTAAAAATTGGCACAGAAGGTGCCTGCTGAATATCTAGTGGCAGGGAGTTCCACAGGACTGGGCCAATAACACGAAAAAGTCAGTCTCTCCTTCCTGTTTTGGGCTAGATGACCCTTGGGGTTCCTTCCAGGTCTACAATTCTATGTTTCTACCATTTAGAGCTTTTCCTTTTCCTTTTCCCAAAGTGATCCTGCCCAGCTTCAAGGTGAACCCACCGTCACAGCCAGCAAGCAGCAATCTTGCAGGACTCTAATGTAACAAATGGGAAGAGGCCGTCATAGCTAATTCCCAGTGCAGCTGCTTTGCATGCAGAAGGTCCCAGGTGAAGCTTCCCCCTCACAGCATCCACATGCCAGGAAAAGGTTCATCCTCGGGCCAATGCCAGGTGCTTCTGCAGCTATTCGATGCACAGGACCCTTTGCAGTGGGGTAAGAGCCTTCTGCTCCCAGCCCTGGGAGGCAGGCGGAGGCTCCTGCTGGGCCTGGAAGAAGCCTCTTCCCTGGGAAGCACCTGCAAATGCTTGTTGGTTCAGGAGGCTCTGGATCTGTGAGGCGTTGACACCCCAGATTCCCAGTGATAAAAGCTACTGGGCCGGTTGGGAGAAGGTTCTGCTCCCTGCAAATTAAAGGGCGTTGTCTTGCCTGGAAATTGCATCACCTGCCTTTCTGAAGAAGGGGGAGATTTCCTGGTCGGCCAACGAGGGGGACACTCCTCCTCCTCCTGAATTGGCTGTTGCCTGTTTGGACCCAGGTCTGGCCTTAGACGTGGGCTGGGGCAGTGCCAGGCTTGGCACAGCTCCCTGGGCTTGTCCACACACATGGCAGCAACCACAGTCACACATCACACGTGCAACACCAACACCGCTTTGTTTGCACAGCTGCAGCGTCTCATGGCAACACAGACACAGAAACTGGTCCCCACCACACCCAGCAGAGCCTGCGCACACGGCAGGACTTGGCAGGGAGGGGGGCAAACCCAGCACTGCCCAATCTGACCCTCCTTTGGAGAGACTCCCATCCCCTGCCCTGGTCCCTTCCTAGGGAGTCATGCCCAACCAGACCCTTGGCCCACCCCTGTCAGTGCTGCCTGCTCCCAACTGTGGCTCTCGAAGGCTTTCCGACAAGGGACGTTCCCAGCCCCACCTGGAGGGGCTGACATTGGGAACTGGACCTGCAGCAGCAGCAGCTCTGTCCCCGGGCTGCTGTGGGCCTGGACTCGGGAGCAGATCCGTGTCTGGCCACTTCAAAGTCCAGCACACTTGGAGCTATTTCATGGGAACACGGCCCGGAAGGCGCTCTTGTCACCGTTTGCACCCACCCACTTCCAGCCCCTGGATGCAGGCTGAAGGCAGAGAAGGAAATCTTAGGCATTGGAGGTCCTTTGCTGAAGGCTAATTGCATCCTGATGGCGTAAGCTCCAATAGAGAACAACAAACCCCTGTGTTGCAAACTTAACACAACAAACAATACAAGCAACACAGAGACCAGTATACTAGATAGCACTGTAATTCTTATTGCATAATATACATGATTTAGTAACAAAAACAAAATGTGTGCACTTGTAAATTCTCTAATTTAGCTCTAAAGCATGGGTAGGCAAACTAAGGCCCGGGGGCCGGATCCGGCCCAATTGCCTTCTGAATCCGGCCCGTGGACGGTCCAGGATCAGCGTGTTTTTACATGAGTAGAATGTGCCCTTTTATTTAAAATGCATCTCAGGGTTATTTGTGGGGCATAGGAATTCGTTCATTCCCCCCCCCAAAAAAATATAGTCCAGCCCCCCCCCCACAAGGTCTGAGGGACAGTGGACCAGCCCTCTGCTGAAAAAGGTTGCTGACCCCTGCTCTAAAGGGAAGGGAGAGCAGCTCAGACTGTCTCAAGCAGCTGACCTGGAATAGCATGAAAGGGAAGAAAATGGTGAGCTATTTAATTGAACCCCATGGCCTTAGTGGAGTTCTCCAAGGACCAGGGCCTCTTGCCCCATGCCTTGGGCAGAGGAGAGCTTGCTCCGCTCCAGGTGCCCTTGGTTCCTGGGCCAGCTCTGCCTCAGGCTCCACAAGTTCATGTGTGGTTATTCATTTATTAATCTATGCGTCACTTTTCACGTGAGTCTCAAGGCCTTTTTACAGGCACACCATAAAAAACACTGAAAATGAAAATAGTACAAAAAAGCAACAATTAAAGATGTATTTCAAAACAACACAGAATCAGCACCAGAGGCAGAGAGACCTTTTCACTCAGCTAGAAAAGTTTTTCAAGTCAAATCTGTCCCCAGTTGTTTATGGGAAGTGACAATCATGGGTGCCCTGCTGTAACCCAGAGGGATGCTGTGCATGGAAGATGGGTGACCCCCCCCCCCAAAAAAAAGGCCTGCCCCGAGTTACTGTGGAGGGGGCTGTTGAGATCTGGGGGGATTTGAAGGAGGAGCTCTCCTGCAGGGCAGAGTGACCGGCTAGGGGGCATGTCAGGGATCAGGGTCTCTCTCAAGTTCCCTGGTCCTGAGCTGCATTGGGCCTGAGCTGTTAATTCCAAAGCCTTGAACTTGGCCCAGAGGCAGAATGGCAGCCAGAGCCACAAACAAGGTCAGCAATGCTGGAAGTCACTTGCCCCACAAGCAGCCCAGTCACTGCGTCCTGCACAGCTGCAGCCTCAGGAGTAGACCCTATGCACTTGGTCACCAGGAAGGAGCCTGATGAACACACTTGATATCCCACCTTTGCAGCAGTGGCACTCCAGACACTCTGCTTGCTGGGGGTGGGTGGGTCTCTAATTCCCCAGGTGCCTTTATAGCATCCATAGAGACCCACGGAAGGAGGAGTGATAAAAACTGCCTTTAACATTGCGCCACGACAGGCTGGCAAGTCACACCTTTCAGCAGGCAATTATTCTGCAATTATGTGGTTTCAGCCTAATCCAAATGTAATTATGTGGAGAATTGCTGTTTATGAAGAGTGGATTGGCGCAAAGGAGCCTCTAGCACAAGGTAGTTGGTTGGGGACATGAGGTACCAGGAGATGATGACCCAGTCTGGCCACCCAGGCAGCTCAGGAGAGGCGAGGGAGGAAGGAGGGGGCCGCATTGGGGCTGGGAGGGAGCCTGGAGCAGCAGGGCTCCCAAGGACAGGAAGACCAAAGACGCCTTGGCTGAAGGCTGAGTGGCAGCAGCAGCACCCAGGACACGATCCCTACCTGCTGCAGGCAGCAGGGCCCCTTTCACGCAAGGGAGAGCCCCCGCTGACCTGCAAAGCACCCTGGGACCTCTCAGTCTGCCAGAGGCTCAGCCCAAGGCCCATCCTGGCGGGTGCCCAGATCATTGCCAGAGCATAATTTTAAGGGCTGCTGTGTCCTGCCTGCCTGCCTGCCTGCCTGCCTGCCTGCCTGCCTCCTCCGGGAGCCCCAGAAAGAGTTTAGAGCTGGCCAGGAGTTAGGGACAGGTTCTTCTTTTACTAGTATATTCACTTTCAAAACACATTTTTCCCCTGAAACTGCAGTCTTGTCATTTTCAGATGTTTGCCATCCGCCTTCCTAAGCATTCAGGGATCAGGTAGGAGGGGGAAAGTCGAAATACCTGCTTGTTTTGCAAGACCAATAACAAGCCCCTTTCCTGGTGCAACACACAGCCAGGGAGGGAAGCTGCTGGGGGGGGGCAATGGGCATCTTGGCAGCCCTGTGGGGCTAACTTCAGGGATGGCCCATGCCTGCAGGAAGGGAGCAGAAGTTTGTGAAGCCAAGAGGCACTCCAGACATGGAGATGTGAAGATGCTTCATAGCAGCTTTCTGGGGTCCCAGCCAGGGGGCGGCAAATGGGTGCCTTGTCCAGGAGCTGTGCTTTGCTCCCTCCTCCAGAATTTTGGTGTGTGGAAAATTGTCTTTTTCATTTTTGCCATGACAGACAGTGACAGCTTCCGTGGAAAGGCTGCCCCCTTGCTTTTGTAACAGGAACAATGGACTTCTTGATCCTTGGAGTTCCCTCCAACTCTACAATTCTATTATTCTAGAGAGCAAAGGCACAGCGAGTCTCTTCTGGAAGACCCCACCCCACCCCGCCAAGTCTCCTCACCTTCCCTGACTGAAGGTGGATTTTGCAGGACCGCTCCTGTCACTCAAGAATTGCTTAAGGCAGCCTGCCTGGTAACCAGAGAACCTTTGCAGATTTAAAGGCTGGACCTCTGTTTGCAGAGATGGAGTCAGACTCCCCGCCCCCACCTGGGCTGAGCAGGATGGGCTGCTTTTTGCACTGTGAATGTACCCCTCTGAAAACATCCCCCCTTTTAAGTATTTCCCCAGAGACCCCCCCCCAAAATACATTCTGAAAGCCTACATTCACATACATGTGCCACAACGTATATCAGCATACATCCTTTGGAGCTGGTCTTTGGTTTTCTAAAGAATTTGTAAAGGAAAGCATTATTCTAAGTCTGAAGCTCCATCTCACTGGCTTTATCCAAAAAGGTGTGCCAGCCCCCCAACTCCTTGACCAGGGCTGCACAGAAAGGGCACTTTCTCTGCTTCTAAACCCAGATTGTGTTTTTTTGTATTGCTGGTGTGATACAAGATTAAAACAAAATTTTGGATAAAACTGGTTTGCAACTTTCTAGTTACAGCATAAACTGTTTTATTGATTTTTTGGTCTCCCCTTGTTCACTGTGCCCTTAACATCCTTTTTTCTAAAGAAACAAAAAGCATGCCAGTCACTCAATTGGCACTCTTCTCCAGGGGGTGCTCTGTGCCCCATCTGGAAAAGTAGTTCCCCCTGCTGCCCCCATGTGACGGGGAGGGCACTCTCAGGGCTGCAGACAGGGGCAGGGCAAGGGGCACAGACCCATAGCACAAACCTGCACCTGCTAATTCATAGGCAAATTTAGGCTGACTTGCAGAGAAGCTGGGAGAACCTAAATTTGGGCTCTTGCTGTCAGGGCTGAATTTGCCTCTGGACAACTGAGGATGCTGGGTGGTCCCAGGGGTCTCATTGGGACTGTGATTTGTAGCGCCTTTGGTCACCACTTCTGTAAGTGAAGCTCACATTTTGTATTTTTGCGTTGTGAACTGCTCTATGATCTTCGGATGAGGAGCGGCATACCGTATAAATGTAATAAATAATAATAATAAAGATTAAAAACACACCCACACCATGAGATTAAAGCACCACAGAGCTTCCCCCAAATAAGCCTGGGAGTGTAGTTTACCCACCACAGAGCACCAAGAACAACCAAGGATTCCGGGGGGGGGGGGGGGAATGCCATGTGATTTAAATGGGCTTCCGATGTAAAGGAGGAAAGAGGCCAGAAATGGGTGGGAGAGCCCTAGCAGAGACGACCCAGGGGCTTGTGCCCCCTGCCCGCCCCACCTAAGAGGTAAGTAAGGAAGCCCCCCTTTCTGTCCTGCATCTGGACCTGATCCGGCCCTTTCTGGTCACTGCCAGCTGCCTTTCTAGACTGCGCATCTCACTTCTAAGCCTGCCTTCCAGAGCTTATCCTGCTCCTGTGAAGGAATGGGGAGTTAGCACAAGATTTTCCAGACCGGTGCAGGCTGGGGGCTTGCCCAAAGACCCCTTCAGGAAACGCTAGTGGGGCCCACAAAGCCAAGAGCCTTGGCAGCCCCATAGCTGGGCTCTGGATGCTCCCCGCTCCCCCCCCCCCGGCCTCATGAGGCTCTGGATAAACCACAGGCACACACATGTGGGGGACACTCTCATGGAAGGGACCCCAAAGGTCCAACCCTCTGCAAAGCAGGAATCGCCACAGCTGAACAAATGGACACCCAACCTCAGTTTAAAGCCTTTCTTCATATCAGCTACTTGCCAAGATGTTACATTTCTTCAGAAGGCTTTGCCTTTCCTTTTAAAAAAGTGAAAATGGCCCTAACAAATGAAGATGAAAACTCCATGTGGATAAAATTAAATACCTGACTAGCCAGTGGTGCCTGCAAAGGTGTTCCTTGTGAAGAGGAGGCCAGCAGGTCTGGCTGAGAAAAGACCATGAAGGTGCAAAGGGTGTGTCCCTTGGAAGGGGCCACCACTGGAAAGGCCTACGAGCTGCTGGAGGAACCTGGAGCAAAGACCTCCTCCTCCTCCTCTTCGCAGCACCTGGGAAGCACCTTGAGCCCTCCTGAGGCATTTTCTCTCCCCCTGATGCCTCACCTCTGACTGGCACAAAAAGAGGGCATGGGCCTAGAGGGCATCCTGCTGCCACTGCTGCCGCCTTGCTCCTGGTCCTGACAGCCTTCACCAGAGATGCCCAGGGAGCAGCGTGGGCACCAAGGACAGGCAGAGCGGCTGGTGGCAAGGTGGCAGGGAGCAAACAGGAGCAGAGGCAGACCTAGGCTGCCTTGAACCCTTGGCAAGGACACGTTTCAGGTGTGATTTTTCCGCCCCCATGCCTAACCAATCCCTAGGTACGCCCTGTAACAGGAAACCCAAAGGGGAGCCCTTGGTGGTGGGCTTGCCAGCGCTGGAGGCAAGAGGAGCCACCTGGGCAGAGAAGCCTGGGGGCATGCGTGGGGGGGGGGTCTGCCTTTGAGGCTGCTTCCCCCCCAGACGTGTCCCCCGACAAGAAGGCCTGCACTGGGTCCCAGCAAGACGTGAGGCACCTGCCTTCCACAGGCAGCCCAGCCCCGTGGGCGCTGCTCCTCACTCCCATACGCCTGCTCCTGCCAAGGGCACCAGCGCCCAGCCCTCCCAGTGGCCTTGCCAAGGGGAGCAGAACTCCCCACTCGCCCCCCGTTCCCCAGCTGATGGCCCCTAACCAGGCATTCCTCAGTCCTACCTGTGGGTCCTCTGCCGGGCAGGTCCTCTGCTGTTGCCGCCGCCTCCTGCTGCTCTGTCCAACTGTGCCAAGGTGGGACGGCCTGAGCGCAACCTTGCTTTTATGTCCCCGCCCTGGGATGACACACTGGCCCAACCCAAGTGGTGCAAACACGGGGAAGGAGGGAGGGAGCGCTCCTGCCATACACCTGCCTCTTCACTTCGCACAGGCACTGATTTTGCCCAGACCGGAGGGAGGGGATGGTGTTCAAAAGGAAGGGTGCAAACACACGCGCACACACAGGGATTTTGTGCAAGGCTCCTGGTGGTTCGTCAGGAGCCGCCTGGGATGGGCAAGAAGAGTGTCGCTGGGGGAGAGGGAGAGACCAGGGGGCTCACGGAGCACGAGAAGACCCTTTGGCGGGGTCCGGGCTCTCAAGTGACAGGAGCAGATGGAGGCGGTTTTGGTTCCTCTCCAGCTTGTCAATCCTAATCCTTGCCCAGGTGTGTCTGCAACGGAATTCCTGCCGCCTGATCTGCCCTTCGGGGCTTTCCCCGTCCTGCTGCCGCAGCAGAGAAAGCGAGATTCGCGAGCGCGGCTTCCTGGGAACGGGCCGGGCCGCCTTGTGCAAGTCGGGGTGGGAGCAGCGTGGGTGGAGAGAGCCGAGAGAGGGAAGCATTTCTCCCTTGCTCCGAACCGAGGGGCCGTCTGCGAAGCTGAATGTTGGAAGGGTCGGGGCAGGCAGATTGAGGAAATGTTAATCTGTGGAACTCACCGCCGGAGGAGCCAGTAATGGCCACCAACCGGGATGGCTTTGAAAGAGGGCGGGGCAAATTCATGAAGGACAAGGCCTTCTGTGGCTACTAGCCAAGAGAGCCGTGTTCCGCCTCCTTTCTGAGCGTTCCACCTCTGAAGGCTAGTTGCAAAGCATCACCAGTGGGGAGAGGCCTGCATTTTGCTTGGGCTCTGCTGGGGGGGGGGGGCTTGTCAGAAGAGGCAGGCTGCACCCAGCAGGCAGAACAATCCAGACGAGCAGCAACTACGCAACGCCAGTAGCTCCTCCAGCCAAACTGGGGGGCGAGAGTCAATTTTTTTCATCAGCGTTGATCACAAGGCAAAGCTTCTCGTGGTTTAAATGCCCTAACCCTCCAGCCCACCCTGCCCTTGCCTACATGACATGGATCCAGCCCATCAGGATGAGTTGCCAGCACTCTGTTCTGCATCGCCGGCTCCTCCGCATTTCCTTCGCTGCCCCCCCCCCCCCAGTCCCAGGGAGAACTGACATGGCTTCAGCCGAGCTGGGCTGGGCGGCCCAGTGGGAAGAGTAACCAGGCTGGGAGAGCAAGGAGAGCAGCTTGCTGTGTGGGGCTGTTTATTCTTCCAGAACCATCCTTGCCAGAGGAAGAGGAGGACGAGGCAGCTCAGCCAGCCACGTCTCCTTTCTCACTGTTGCTTTTGGCCCCTGTGGACCTGGCTTGCTACAGAGAAGGAGAAGATGCAGGCAGAGGTGCCAACTTGAATAAAATATTGGGGGGCAGGTAAGCCCCACCCCACATGATCGATCACGAGATTCAGTGCACACACCATTTGAATGGCATCAACTTGGGGAAGGGCAGAGTTGGGACAGAGAGTGCTGAGACGCTCCCTGCAAGAACTCCATAGTGCTGGCAGCTCCCCTACTGGGGTTTATCAAACTTGGATCTCCCTCTGCTGTTGGATTGCAACTCCCATTATCCTTAGTTAGCAGGACCAGTGGTCAGGGATGATGGGAATTGTGGTCAAACAACAGCGGGAGACCCAAGTTTGAGAAACACTATGGGCCCAGCCCTAGACATCTGGGACACAAGTTCAGGGCCGGATTTAGGTTTAGGCTACTGAAGGTAATGGGGCCCTTTATATGTGATATTTTAGGGAGCAGGTTAGCAGGCGGGGCCCATGACTTACATCATAGGAGTCTACACAACACAAAACACTGTTGCTGGGTGTAGGTTTTATTTTATGTGTTTGTTATCTTTTTATCTTCTATTTGGGAAATGTACATCCAGGTTTCTTTCATTTAATTTGGGGGGGGCTCTCAAGAGCTGGAATATTGCCAACATGGCTAGGAGCATTGACAGCCCTGTCCATTCATGCCTACAATCTTCTTTCAACGCCATCCAAACCGGTGGCCACCTCTGCTTCTTGTGGTAAATGCCCTCGTTCCACGTTGCACTCAGTGTGTGTACAAGCAGTTCCGTGTCAGATGCAGATGCCACAGAAGGTGAGGGGCTCGCCTTCATGGCAGGAGATCCTTCTGCCAGAGATGCTCTAGCTGTGCTTCTTGCACTCCAGGGCGTGGGTCTATGATGCCGTACATGTCTCTCCAGTTGCTGGTTAAATAAAAAAGGTATGTTCTTTGGTTCCAAATGTCCCAGCCTTCGGCTTCCTTGGATGCCTGCGAGTTCTCCTCTTCTGAGAGAGGGAGAAAACTTTTCTCTCTCCTCTTTCTCCAGGTTAGGCGTGACTTTATACACTTCGAGCATGTTACCACGTGTCAGCCTTGACAATGCAGAGTTAAGTTTCTGCCACGCGCATTCCTTGAGCTGGGGAGCGCCCTTGGCCGGCAGCCGATGACACAGTTCAAAGACGCGGAAGCGCCAGCAACCTCCTCGGAAGGAGCCGGCCGAAGCCACCCCCTGTCGCCCTGAGAAGGAAGGAATGCGCCACCGTCGAGTCTCCGCCGCGCCAGCTTCTCACGGCTCGAGGGAGTTGGCTGGGCGGCTCCTGCCACCCAGAGCTGATCGCCATCACCTGCCACCTGGATGTGCGCATTGTCTTCCTGTCGTGTTTGGCCCTCCAGTAACCGGGCTGTATTATGTGTTTGTCTTGAGCCCCAGCCTTGCTAAGGAGGGGACAAAAACCTCGGAGGCAGAGGCGGCCTGGGGCCCGGGGCGAGGCAGACAGGCAGGCTTCCAGGAAGCCAAGGAGCCAGACCCGTCTCGAAACTGGAACGCGGGGAAGTCGTCGGGCCGGTTGGCTGCCCTCGTGGGCCCCGTGCAAGAGGGCCAGGCCCTCCCTCTCTCCGCAGGGGCCACAGAGGCCAGGGATGGAGGGCCAGGGTTGCAGGCAAAATAGGGCTCTGGGTGGTGGTTCCCAAACTCATCCCCAGTGCCCCATGACCCACCGGGGAGGATAATAACACAATAAAATCCAAAACAGGACCAATTAATTGCGCATTCATTCGAAGTGCAGTTGAAACTATGTAGTTTAAATAATTGAACAAAACTGATGAGCTTGATAATATAATAATAATAATTTATTATTTATACCCTGCCCAACTGGCTGGGTTTCCCCCGCCACTCTGGGCGCCACTACGGAGAAGGCCCTCTGCCTGGTTCCCTGTAACCTCACTTCTGGCAGCGAGGGAAACGCCAGAAGGCCCTCGGATCCAATGATTCCAGCTTTTCAAAGTCTGAGACTCCTTTACACCTCCAGCGCCTCCCTGTTACCACCCCCTTGCCTCTTAGCACCCCCAGGTAATCCACCCCAAGGGGGCACGACCATCCACTGTGGGAAGCACTTCTGTGAAACCATCTTGTGCAAATTCCCTAGCCTGGCAGCCGGCGCAGCAACTTCCCAACCCGTGGAATGGCAGCTGCAGTTGCCGGGGCAATACCCGATTGCACGTTTGTAAGAACTTAGTGTGGCTCTTTGGAACTCCCTGCCTATTGATGTTGAGCAGGTGCCCGCTAAAAACATTCTTGTTTAGACATCTTGTTTACCCAAATGCTTAGATAGTTAAGCGATTTTAATCTGCTTTAGCATTTAACTTTTGTATGTTTTAAAATAATGCTGTAATTTTTTATTAGCAATGACTTTATTGTTTTATCTGTTCTGTAAACCGCTTTGAGGCATTTTTTAAAAAACAACAACAACAATCAGGTGGTATATAAACATCATGAGATAAATGAATAAATAGCCCCGGCCCCAGCTAAAGGGCCTCACGCAGCCGACCCGGCTCGCGAGTCCTGCGAGGGAGGTGCAGCGCGATGGCTGGGCAGCGGAGGCTGCTTTCTCAGGAAGGCCGGGGCAGCGGCATTTGCATGTGGTTTATCTTCCCGGCTGCTTTGTTTGAGATAACGGGGCAGCTCCACAAACAAGGGTGTCATAAAGACTTGCGCACTGAATTTGCATATGAAAATATTTGCAAATGTCTGCAAATGAAGATGCACAGGTGAACAGGGAGGGGTCCTGTAGCCCCCAGATCAGGAAGGAAGGTGCGGAGGCGCCAGCCCAGCCTTGGGCACCAGCAGAGGGAGGGCTTTCTCAGCGCCCAGGTGGAGGGCAGAGGGCTCCCCCCCCCCCCGCTTCTTGGCCGCCTTGTCGACCTGGGGTGTGCCTATTGATCTTGGCATTCGCAAAGCAGACAGAGCCTTGGCAGAGTCCGCTCGCTGCCCTCCTCCGATCCGGGCATGTCCTGATGCGCTCGCTGGTGGCAACTGCCGGGAGGGCCGCCAGCTGGCGGGGGGGGGGGTCAAAGGACGACTTGTCAGTTCCACGGAAAAGGATCAGGCGGCCGCGGCTACTCCTAGTCGTGATGGCTGCTGAGTCTGTCTCCTGGATCAGAAGTAGGCCAGTCGCTAAGGGCAGACCTACGGGACTCAGCCCCCATGACTTTCCCCTTCCCAGCACCCTTAACGAACTACGGTTCCCAGGACCCTTGGGGGAGAAGAGAGCCTCGGGTTTCAAATGTCGAGGGGCGGCTCTGCCCCTTGCGCTCCTGAGAAGGGGCCGCATCCCCAGACAGGGGCATGGAGGGCCCAGTGGAGGCTGCTGGGCAGCGGGGGCTCAGCACTCCCTCAGCGCCTCAGGCTCGGCAGGGCAGTGGCAGGGCAGGCAGCGGCTTCAGCACCGCTAGACATGAAAGGCCTCCGAGGAATCCGCCTCGCCCCTCCCTTGGCAGCCAGGCAGCCACGCCGCCCTCCGCTCCGGCAGCAGAGGAACCAGGAAGCAAAGGGTCCCGCGTGGGGCTCCCAGAGCCGCAGTAAGGGGCTGAGCTGCCTCCATCACCCCATGGGCGCATCCACAGGTCAACCCGCAACTAAACTCACCAGCAGAGGGTTTCAGAGGCAGGCGGGGGAGCAAGAAGGGGGCCAACCGAGCACGTGCTCCCCCCCAACGGGACAGATCCATGACGCGGACTGAGTTGCTACAAGGGAGGAGGAAGCTGCTCGTTTGCAGAGCCAAGTCCTGGGGGAACTCCCGTGAGCACTAGGGCAGGATTGGGGCTCCTGCCCAGAATGAGGCCTCTGTCTCTGCTCCAGCTGCTTCTAGATTTGGGGGGCTGTTCAAGCCCGTCCTGGGCCCTGTGGGAGGAGGGCTGAAAGGGGGCTCTAAGAATTGCTGGTATCCGTCTGTCTCGGGAGACAATGGAGGAGAGCGCCTTTGGGGGTCAAACCGCTGGAGAGTTACAGCGCCTGCTGTGGCTGTAGAGGCCGATACGGGAGACACGTTTGCAGCTGCTGGGGGAGAAGCCAAAATATGATGGGGCAGGAAAGGGCCCGTCTCAGCTTCCTCTCCTTAACACGCCCCCCCCCAGCCGGCGTAAGCAGCACCCGCCCCCCACACGCTTGCTTTTGAAAGTGGAGGCTGGCTCCCCCCTCCCTGCTCCCCAACACAGGCGTCGATGAATGACCTCATGTCTCCTCCCCACAGCTTTGAAAAATCTCTGCGCTACGTGTGAATGCTGTGAAAAGGGTTCCTGTCCTAGCCGAGGCAGAAAGGCCTCAATTGTGGGGTGGGAGTATGGGGAAAGAGCTCTCTGTGAGCCCCAGAATGGTCTTCTCCCGGGACATCAGACTTCAAGAGGAGGAGGAGGCTGTGACCTGCCTTCATCCCAAGGATGCTCGTATCCGGAAAGGGTGAATCACCTGGGCAACTTGGCCCGTCTCTGCGGGAGGCGCAGCCCAAGAGCACCCGGAGAACGCCTCAGATTCCATCCCGGAGCAAATGCGGGTGGGACAGGCGGAAAAAATTATTTGGCAGTTTCTGCAGAGGCGTCAAAGCCAATGACGTGGGGACGGGGGCAAAACGCCAGCAGTGGGGCAGAACTTGGGAAGGGCACCACCCGCTTCCTCAGCGGCATGAGGCGTCTTGTTGGCCAGCCTTGCCCACCATCCTCCCCCCTAAGGATTCCGGGGACACCCCCCCCCGCCAGACATGGACGAATCAGCTGCCCCCTTGGGCTGCCGCTCTGCTTGAAGCTGGTCCAGCACACCAGACTCTGAAATCCAAATAGCACTCTCTGGCCGATCGATCAGCCCCTGCTTCTCCCCTCCCAAATGGTGGGTGGGTGCCATTTTCATTGGGACCATGGTGGGTGGGGAAACGGTTAAACCCCCCCCCCCCCTGCTCGCTGCACTCCCATCACGCTGCAATGGCTCTTGGAAAGGAAATGGTTAAAGGGCTGTGACCAATTCGTAGGGAGACGAGATGAAGGTTCCTCGAGAGGGGAAAATGGCAGGGCCGTTCTGTGCAAAAAAGCTACATTTTCTGCGGGGGGGGGGGACATGAGAGGAGGAGGCCTTGATTTCGACCCTGTGCAGATGCCCAGTGAAAAGTGGGTGAACCAAGCGTGGCTCTTCTCTCTCAGCGGGTGTGGGGCTGCAGAAAGGGCCGCGCTGCTCTCCCCCGACTTTGGGGAGGCTGCCTGGACTGGGCACCTCCCCGCCAACGTCTGAATGCCTTCCCAGGGGGATGAAGTGTGCTGTGGGCTCCTTGGGACCGAGAGGCCTGCCGGCGTCCAAGGATGATCCACTGCCAAGGTATTCGCAGCAGCAAATGACACACCAGGCGAGAGCTTGTTCCTTCGCACGCCTTGCACGGAAGGCGCCTGGAGAGCGCAGCGAACTTCCTTGAGAAAAGCCGAAACGAACAAAAAGGGCAAAGCTCCCGCCTTGCCGTCTGCGCGTCGCCGTCGCCCCCCCCCCCGCCCCAGGCGATAGGGGCTGGGCAGGCTGGATGGATGGTGCTTCCCAGCCCCCACCCCTTGGGGGCGCCAGACTAAAGCTGCCCAGCTGAATGGGTCCATCTAGTCCCGCACCCCACTTCCCCAAGGGAAGCCCCCATGCAGGCAGAAAAGGGAAGCAGCAGCACCCCATTACTGTAGGGCTGGAAAGGGGCGGGAGGGATAGAGGAGTATTTCTTTCTCACTTTTCTAAAAAGTCAAGGGAGATTTCTTCCACCCCACCACCCCCAAAATGGCGAAGAGGGTCATTTGGAGCGAGGACAAGCAGAGCCATGAGTGCGCGCAGGTTGGCAGTGATCCCAGGCAGTGCTAGAGGAGGAATTCAAGTCGAAACCAAACCAGCAGGTTAAGTGGTTAGAGCCTCGCCTGCTTCCCCAAGGGCAGATGGCAAGACTGGCTGCAAAGCCAACAGGGGATTGGGAGTCCCGTGTCCCAGGAGAGGCCAGCAGTGTAGCACAGGAGCAGCTGCCAGGCTGAGCTTAAGCCTCTGCTGGCACAAAGCAAATGTGTTTGTGTGAACAGGCGGGGTGTGTGTGTGTGTGTTGATTTCTGAGCCAGCCTCCCTGTCGCTTTGCCAGGCTCTGAGCTTTCTGTAAACATCGCCTTGCAGTGCTGGCACACTTGTGGGCGCCAATAGTCATCCACGCTGCAGAGCCTCTCACCCTGCCCAGGAGCCCTGAAACCCAGTGCCAGCCTGGCTCCCATAGGCATCCCTAAGCTGGGGGAGGTTGCAGGGGCCACGAGGCAGAGCTTGGCTTCCGTGGGGCGGGAGGACCCTGGAGCTTTCAGGCGGTTTTCGATCTCTGTGCAAGAGGCCCACTGGAAGTTTGGGAAGGCCAGAGCCAGAGGGCACCTCTGCGTCACAGAGCCCTCATGCCACCTGCTGCAGGTGGGAGAGTTGGTGGGTGGGCCTTTTGCTCAAAGCCAGGAGGAGGGATGGGGCCTGATCTGGCTCAGCCGCCCCAAACCAGTCAAAGGGTGTTAATGCAGCAGGAGGGAGGCACACACGCTCTTGCCCAAAAGTTGTCCAACCTGTACAGGCAGACTGAGAACCCCAGTAGAGCCAGATGGAAGCTCCCAGCGGAGGCTGCCTGGGCCACCAAGGAGGAAGAACTGGCTGCCCAGCCCTCTCCACAGGAGCTTGCGGAGGTGGCCTGTGGGGACCCAAGAAACAGAAGAGGTGATTTCTCAAGGTCCAGGGACTCCCTTGGCCTGGCAAAACAGACAATGTGCCAAAGATCCCACAGACGAGAGCAGGCGAGGGACAGGTTTGGGCAGCGCCGGCAGCCAAGGTGTGCAGGCAAATAGCTCACTTTGATTCTGCCTCACAACCACTTCCTGTTTGTTTAAGACCAAAGAGCCAAGCCTGCCTTGTCTTGGGAGGGGGCAGAACGAGACAGCGGCCTCCAGTAGTGAACAACACGCCCCCATGAACAGGCCAGCTCTTCCAGGTCCCCAGGGCATCCCAGTGGGGCTTTGGTCTGGGGCCTAAAGGGAAATGGACAGAGTAGACATGTGTTCACACAGAGTAGACATGCACATTCAACTGCCTAGTCCAGTGGTTTTCAAGCGGTGTGCTGTGGCACCCTGGGAGCCTTGAATGATGGGCAGGAGTGCTGTGGGCAACACTGGCCTCCATCCCTTCCCACCCCCATGCCCTCTCTTGTCTCTGCCTCCCCAAGGCTCGCACAACTGTTTGTTTCAGCAGCCCTGGCTACAAGCTCCCCAGGCGAAGGGTGCCTGTGGGGCTGGCCAGGAGCCGGGAACTCATAAAGGTCGAAAACCTCTGGCCTAAGGCATGTGTGTTGCCCAGGAGATTGCAGCCAGAGAGATATGAAAAGAAGATCCGTTCCATTGTCTGGTGAAATCACTTCCTGGTTCACATGGAGCAGCAGTTTTCAGCAGAGCCCAGAGACAAAAGCGCCTAGCTGTATTGAGGCAGCACCAGGTGTTGAAATTTTGCACCCCTAACAAATAATTTTGTGCCCAGGGCAGCTGACCCTGCAGCCCCACTCAGGCTGCACCACAACCAAGAACCACATCACCTGAGGGATTATGGTGGGACTTTGATAGAACTGAGAAACAACTGTTTTGCCCATCACCCTTTAGCAAAACCCAGCTGGGCTTTGCCCTTTAAGAAACCACATTGACTCCACTGGTGTTAATTGGCTAACAGGAGAAGAGCTAGCAGAAGCCTAAAGTGCCTTTTTCTGCAGTCTTCGTTCAATAAATCAGGCTGCAGGATGTTCCCTGAGTGCCTGGTGCCAGAAGAGACTAGATATACTCTGAGTAGATGTTTGTTAGATACAATCCAGAGTGCCCCCCAGCACACAGAAGGAGAAATGGAGCCATGAAATTGTCTGCATGATACGAAGGAAGGAAATCTCTGGGCATACACTGAGTGCAATGACACCAGCTGCACCTGTGCTACTAAGACTTTTAGAATATTAATAAACTCACAGGAATTTTTTGAATATGAGCCTTGAATGGAGAGGGATTCAAGAAACTAGGGTGTGCCAGCAGCAGGGGACACTCTCCACGTGTGGAAGGTTAATGATTTAACTATGACACCTGCTGTCTGCCCAGCGTGCAAGTACAGGCACCCGCAGAGTGAAGTCTGCATCAGGACTTCTTGAAAACGGAAAACCACAGCACTTCAAAGACTGCAATGTGAACACAGCCTGAGACAGGACTTAGCTCTGCAGAAGCCAGGCTGACTGCGCCTCAGCAGGACTTGTTCTTCCGCATACCTGTCGATTCTACCTTTCATGAAGCTTCACAGAGGTTTTCCTGGAACAGACATGAAGCAAACTGGGCTGCAAGTGCACAGATCCCTATTCCAAAAATGGGTTTTCTTTTGGCCAGTTTCCAGTTCTCAGGTACTAAGGCCAATCTTAGGGACAAGCTGTGTTTTTATCGGCTCATCAGCAGAAGAGAGATGCCCCCACCCCCAGGACTAGGAGTTGTGAGGGGAGAGAGACTCTGGTAGCGGGGGGGGGGGGGTTTCACCTGTGGCCACCCAACCTCCAGCCCAAGGAACCTTCAGAAGGGAGTTGCTGCCATGGGCCTTGAGTGGACGGGCCTTTTAATGAGCTGAGCAAAATGGAATATTAGGAGTCACGGGGTGGGAAGAGTGTGCGCATGAACTTAACAGTGCTTGCTTTTCTCTTTTGACTGCTATTCTGTTAGTGTTGTTGATATTTATTTTATGTTGGCATCCCTGTCTTGAGAGACCACGGAGTGTGCCTTTGGGGACGAAGACAAACCGCTGTGTTAGCAGCACCCACGTGAGCTCCCTGGGGTGGAAGCCTGGTCAGAGCATAGGGAGGTGGTGGGATGGATGCTCAAACCACAAGGTGGGCCTCTCTGGTGGGGCCCAAAGGAAAGCGGAGCAAGGCGCTTGGCACCAGCGTGGCTGCAGGAGTTGCTGGAAGGAGGAGCATGAGGTGAGATCCGCTCCGCATTTGCGCAGGGTCTACTCCCGAGTATTTTCTTCTCCCAAAGAAATCCCACAAGGCAACGGAGGTTTGGGCTCAGAGTTTTCCTTCTTCTAGATGGACTCTCTTCCCAGGTGGATGAGCCCCATCTGTCCCTAATTAGTTAATCATATAATATTATTTTTGCTTTAATTATGATGCTTTTGTCAGAAGTTGCTGTTATAACAGTGTTTTATAGATTGCAGTTGTTTCCCTGATGATTTGTTAATTATCCTGTATGATTTATGCTGTGTTTGTGATGATGTTCTATCCTGCTATTGCTATTTGTTGTTTGTAAGTCGCTTTGGGGCTCATTTGAATGAAAAGTGACAGAGAAATAGGTTCAACTGATCGATCTATTCCACATCTGGAATTTAGTCCAAGATTTTGACTAAACATTAGGAAGAACTTCCTGAGGGTCAGCGCTGCTCAGTGGTGAAACGAGTGACCTTGGAGGAAGGTGACAGGATCTCCTCCATGGGAGGTTTTTCAACAGAGGCTGGATGGTCATCTCTCAGCCATTCCTGAATTGCAGGGGTGGACTGGATGGCCCTTTGGGGTCCCATGCAACTTTACAATTCTGTGGTCTGTGTTCTCCATGGACTCTCAGCTGGGCCCCATCTGGACCAGTCCGTTTTTCTGCTTTCAAAAGGCGGGAACTTTCCCTGCCCACGTCCCCTGGTTTTCAATCCCAAGGAGCCCCCGGCCACCCCCCACCGCCCCAAAGGCAAGTGGAGCCTCTTTGGGCGGGCAGGCAGAGCCCAGCACCCGAGCGAGCGAGAGGAGTCTAGAGAAACCCTGGTCTTTATTGTCCCTCGCTGAGCACACCCACAACCATGACAGGCGAATATTCAGCCTGGCTAGAGAGCGGCCGGAAGAGGGGAGGGAGGGAGGGAGGAAGGGAGGGAGGGAGGGAGGGAAGGGGGGACACCCCAGGCAAGGACCCCCCCCCGGGCTGGCAGGAGATGGGCTTAGCACCACAGGGAGGTGGCCTTCCTCACGCCAAGAACCTGCTGTGGGATCCTCCAGGGGGTGCCCACCTGGGCACTGCAGGTGGGCAGAGCAGATGGTGAAGACTGGGGGAGGCCCCCTCCCACAAAGGCATTTGCATATAATTGGGGGGGTCTGGGTGCCTGCTCTGGAGGGTGGATGGGGGTAAAGCAGCCGGGCACTGAAGGAGGGGGGTGGGCATGGGGTGAGGTGGGCTCTGTCACCTGCTCAGCCTCCAGCCTGGCCAAGTGGGATGATGCTGGCCACCAGTTTGTGCCCTCTGGGGGTGGGGGCGGCAGAGCTGCGTGGTGGAGGCCTCTGAGCCCGTCTCCCGTGGGGGGGCCCTGCTCCAACTGGCTCCGGGCGCCACAGTGGTCAGGACGGACGGCCCGTCTTTTCCGCAGAGGCTGCGTCCTTCAGGGCGGGGGGCCTCCGGGGGGCTCTGGGGAGGAGAGGCAAGAGGAAAGCTCTGTCAGGGACGCTTCATTGCAAGGGGTTAGACTAGATGGCCCTTGGAGACCCCTTCCCAGAAATCCCCCAGGGCAGCTCCACCCAGCCGCCCAGAGCAAAGGGCCCTGTGCATCCAGCCCATGGGAGACGGGGGGGGGGGTGAGGCAAAATTCAGTTTGTGGCGAGGGAGCAGCTGGGCGAGGAGCAAGCAGGTGGGTCAACCTGCCCCACGGGGAGTGGGCCTCCTCTAAGTTACCCCAGGCGATGGGGGCAGTTGGGTTGCCCAACAGCTTCCTCTAGAGAGAAGACCCTGCCCCCCTCGCCCTCCGTCCTCACCTGGAGGGGGCTCAGCCTCAGGCTCCGCCCCAGCTCCTCCTCCATCCTCAGAGGCTCCTCCTCCATCTTCAGAGGCTCCTCCTCTACCCTCAGAGGCTCCTCCTCCTCCGGCAAAGGTCAGCTCCGCCCCATCCGTCACCAGAGAGCTGCGGGAGTGGAGGCACCGATCCCCGGAGCGTGTCCTGCGCAGGACAGACTGCAAGGGGGGAAACAGTGAGGGGCAAGCGCAAGCCCCTCTACCCTCTGGGAGTGGCCGGGGAGCCTTTCCAGGGGAGCGGAGTGGGGGGGACGGCGGGGCCACTCTCTGACTCCCCAGAGCAAAGCGCCTCCAGCCTGGCAAGGGAGGAAGGAGGCTCCCCGTCAGGTGTTTGTGGGGGCAGGCTAGAGGATCTGGCACAATATTCCCCTCCTCCTCCCCCCCACCCCCCACCCCCGATCCCTCCCCCCTTACCTTCCTGGGGAGGGGGCTGCTGGGGGCTGAAGCACTGCTGTAGAGGCTGAGACTGGAATTGGAGCGGCTGGGGGGAGGCAGCACCTTGGAGGCGGGGGCTGCGGGCTGAGAGCCGCCCCCTTTGCCCCCTGCAGGGTCCGGCGTCAGGTATTTCTCGTTGATCTTGAGGTTCGTCCTTCCCTTCACTGGGAGAGGAGAAGAGGTGAGTGTGGGGAGGCTGCCGCTTCCAGGCCAAGGATGGCAAAGAGGGGCCAGATGGGTGCTCAGCTGGTCCCCAGCCGCAGCAGGATGAGGAGCACAGCATCCAGGGCCTGCTCTCCCACATGACACCGCCGTGAGAGGGGCTCCTCCACCCTCAGGGCCCAGGACCCTCAAGAAGGGAGGGATGGCCACATCGTCCCTGAAAGCTGTTGGGTTCGCAGCCAAATCACAAATGCATGTTTTGGCAGACCAGGGTGAGCACAAAGAGGGGTCTTAGACTTCCTAGAGAGGACTCTGTGTAGTCACTTCTTGCCTCCTCTGGGCGGAAATTCCTTGACAAAGGAGATAATCTTTTATACTTCCTGCTGCCTTTGAGGAGACTCTCTCTCCATCCTGCTTCCAAACTGACCAGATGTGTGTCTGGGGCTCTGGACACCCACAGCCTATATCAAAAGCAACTTTTGTATTTTGTACCTGAGACGTATTTCCGGTATTGTATATGCTGCCTGCATTGAAATGTAAGTAAACCTTTCTTTGTTTATCTTACTAAAAACATGTGGTTCATTCTCTGCAACGGAAGTGAAGAGCGGGCGGCCAGGAGACCACAAATAAAAGGGATAAAAAGGTGTAATTGCCTCATTCCTTAGTAAGCTGCAGAATGTATAAGTGTTTTATGCTGCTAAAAAGGCTTGGCAGCCCCCTACTTTTTGTATGTCGTCCACACAAATGGATTTACATTTTAAACAACACAATCTGTTTCCCACATGGCTCCTCTGCCTCCTGCTGGCCCACAGAGGGAAAAGCAGAGCCCCCTATTGGCCCCCAACTGAGCCTGCCTAGAAGGAATAAATGCCCCCTCCCGCTCCCACCCCCAGCCCCTCACCTCTGCAAGGGTCGTTCTTCACCAGGAACTCATCCAGGGCGATCCAGCCTCCGCCCACACGCACCATCAGGGTGCTCCGCAGGATGCGGACCATGCGCAGCTGCTGTGACTCCCCAAACTGCAATGGGGGGGAGCAGTGAGCTAGAGGTGCCAGAGGAGAGAAAGCCCCCTCTCCATGAAGGAGGGGTTGTGCCTGCCAGGGACACAAGAGACCCCCTTGGGGGGGTTTCCTTCTGACAAGCGGTCCAGCTTTCTGCCCCACCATATCAGCCTAACCATCCGAGTCCCTCTGCCTGGCTGCTCCCAGGCCTGGCCAGACTTTGCTGGAGGCTACTTGGTGGGCGCCAACTCCTCTGGCTGCTGGATTGAGAATCCTAGAGCCCTAGAACCCCGGGGGCCTTCTAGTCCAGCCCCCCGCAATGCAGGAGTGCACAGTGGACCCTCCTCTCCAGAAGCCCAGCAGGCCCCTGTCCGGGGGGGGGGGCAAGGGGGCTCCTGGCCAAGCACTTACTCTGTACCGGTTGGCACTGATCTGTTCCACCTGGAAACGCTTCTCACAGTTGCACTGAGCCACCTGCCTGTTCACCTGGAAAACAAATGGAAGCTGGGGGGAGGGGGTCTTCTCAGAGAAGGAGGAGGTGAAGGTCAAGGGCTGGCTGGGAGGACAGGCCGAGTGGGGGGGTTGCCTCTGCCTCCCTGGCCAGGGGACACCCAACCCCCTGCCCTCTGGGGAGACTCCTCTTTGCAATGACCTCTGACAGTTGCATCTTAATGCTTTTTTTGCAACCGAGAGGCGGATGCTGCTTCTGAGGCCAGTATCTCTCCGGGCCGTACCTCGTCCTGGATCTGGTCCGCATCAGCCGCCTTGCGCAGGATGTCCCGGCTGGGGTGCAGAGCACTCACAAACTCATAGTAGTCAATGAAGCCATCCCTGTTCAGGTCAAAGATGCTGGCCACAGCGCTCATCTCCAGCGGGTTGGTGGGGAATTCTGGAGAGGGAAAGAGGGGGGGCTTGGGGGCTGGTCGGGCACTTGGGCCCCACCTGCCATTCGGCGAGCCCCACAAGCCAGGGAACCACCACCAACCAGGCATGGTGAGCCTGGAATGTGGAGGGCAGCCCTCGGGGCACATCTGGGTGGGCGCTCCACTGGGGGCTAAGGAAGGAGGGGGATCAGAAAGAGCAGCTGCTGCCAGAGAGGAGGGGTCTCCTCTCCACATCCCCCTACTAGTCCTGCCATGTCCAAAGTGTGCTGAGTTGGGGGTCTGGCAAAGTGAATGGTCCCAAAGCAGCTGGGGGTCAGGTACCAGAGTCAGGTGAAGGTCAGCAATAAAAGGGACCAGTGCAGTTAGCTCTTTATTCAAAGGAACCAAAAGAGCTCAGGCCCGGTGATCGCAGCAACTGTTCCCAGTAGGTCTTGCTCCAATAAGGCAGCTGCAAGGACTGAAGACCCCCGCCTTCCCCCAGCTGCCGAAGTCCCCTCCTCTCCAGGGTTTGTTTCAAGCAAGCGGAGACTGTGGCAGGTCTCCTCTGCCCTTTTCATTTCTCTGCCTGTTCTGGGAGACCAGCGGGGAGGGGAGCTGGTCACAGCAGGAGGGAGAGACCCCATGGAGTCTTCAGAAGCCGGTCTCCCCTCTGTCTCTTGCCTCTGAGTCTGGACTGCCCTCTGCCACAGCCTCTTCCTGCTCACTAAGCCCTGCTGCCTCTTCAGCTTCCAACGCCTCCTGCTCCCACTGCTCCCTCTGACCAGGCATCCTTGTCCCACCACCAATTCCCGGGCTCTGAGCCTTCTTCCCCTGGGGGTTCCCTGGCTGGCGCCTCACACCAGTCCTCTGCAGCCAGCCGGTCCATGGCACTGGGGAGGTGTTGCCCCCCCCCGCCCCTTCCTGCTGCACTCACTGGAGGAGAGGACACTCTCAATGAACTCCTGCTGAGTGATGCGCCCGTCCTGGTCCCGGTCAATGCCCCGGAAGACGTCCAGGATGCGAGATTTCATCTGGCTGATCCACTGCATGTACCGCTTTCGCCAGACCGAGAAGTCAAAGTGGGCAAACTCCTCCAGCTGAGAGAGAGAAAGACGGGGCTGCTGGAATGGGGCCAGGCTCTCCCTGCTCCCCTTCCATGTCCCCACCCATGGGAAGGAGGGGGCGGCAGCAGAGGATGGGCCTGGCTGCAGCTGGATCCAGTTCAAAGGGGCCCATCTCACCCAGCTTCCCCCCCCAACCCAGGTGGGGTCAGGAGGGAGGGAGGGGGAGGCCTCTGACCCTGCAAGGGGGTTCAGGCTGGGGCTTAAGGTTCAAGGTGTCAGAGGGGCCCCCTCATTTCTCCAGGGGCCCACATCAAGGGGTTCATTGGAGGGCACCCCCCAGACACCTGCCCTACTCAAGCCCTCCCTTGACTGCCTCTTTCTCTCCCAGCCACACAGAGCCAGGACCATGGGCTTCCAGTGCCCCCACCCCTTACCTCTCGCTGGCGCTGCTGGGCGTTCTGGAGCCGGTACTGGCGGTCGAGGGCCAAGAGCCAGAGTTGCTGCCAGCGCTGCACCAGCTGGGCCAGGAGGGGGCTCTGGGGCGCCAGGTCCTCGAGGGGCACAGGCCGAGCCCTGGGGGAGAGCTTCCTGGCGCTGCGCCGCCCTGCAAGAGAGGAGCATGCCTGGCTGTGGAGCAGTGGGCAGTTGAGGTGCTCAGAAGAGCCCCCCCCCAGCCCTCAGCCCAGCCACTGGGGACGTCCAGTGGAGCTGAGTGTTGGAAGACTCAGCGAAGATAGAAGGAAGGGCTTATTCACTGTTCAGCCTCAAACTGTGGATGGAACTCACTGCAGGAAGCAGCCATGGCCACTACCTTGGATGCCTTGAAAAGAGCGCTGGGCAAATTTGTGGAGGAGGCAGCATGCAGGCCTCTTTCCAGGGACACACATATTGGCTTTGAGGGAGGGGCACTTACGGGAAGGCAGCTTGCGGGAGCCAGGGGCCATCCCCCCCGCCTCAGGGGCTGCCTTGCGCTTGCAGCTCTTGGTGACCCTCTCCACATCTGGCTGCTTGTGAGTCAGCTCCTCCATGAACACCTGGGGGGAGAACGAAAGGGGGGAGGGAAAGGGCAGCTGCTCCTCCCTGCCAGGTGGGGCCACAGGGAGGCTGGTTCCACATCCAGCTGCCTCAGTTCTTTGTGTCTCACTCCTGCAGGGGTGGGGATGGACTTAGCCCCCTCCCCCTGGGGTGGTGGGGAAATCTACAGTCCAAATGACAATTACATTTGCCAAATGAGCCTCACAGGGTTCCTGTATTCCTAGAGAAGACAGGTCTGTGTGGCGTCACACACCCTACACCCTGTGGCAGGAAATGGGAGAAAGGATTTCCATCTTTCCGCTTCCTCTTTGCCTCAGTCTCCCTCTTCTTTCAAGCCAGCAATGTGAGCAGCCGCACACGCCTGGGCTCATTTCGGAAACTGATTTTGCATTTTGTAACTAAGACGTATTTTACCTGTGTCCTACTTTAAAGCATTTGCTGCCTGCATAGAAATGTAAGTAAACCTTTCTGTTTGTACTAAAATGTGTGGGTCATTCTTCACAACGGAGGCAGAGGGGAAAGGTAGGCAGACCACAAATATATTGGGATAAAAGGTATAATCGACTAATTCCTAGCCTCCAGTAAGTGGCAAAAGAGTTTTTACTCTGCCAAAAAGGGCTTCACAACCTGTTTACTCTCATTCTTCTCACCCACACGTGGGACAGAAGGTTTAAATTTTAATTTGCCAGGTTCATCCTCATTCCATCTCCCTCAGGGATTCCCAGCCAGGGATGCCCACAGGCATCCAAGGCCACAAAGTCAAGGTGGGCCACTTACCCCATGCTGGGCGCTGAGCTCCTCCAGCTGCTCCGCATCCTCTGGGAGGGGCTCCTCGTCCCGGAGGCTCAGGGCCTCCTCAGCGGCCGTGATCCAGTCCATGAGCCGCGCCACTTCCTCCCGCTCCGTGGCCAGAGAGGCCGCCTGCACCTGCAGCCGCTCCTCCTGCTGCTGGGCCCAGCTCAGCACCTGTGGGACACAGAGGGGCTGGCGCCAGGGGTCCCAGGGCAGGCAGGACGGGGACTGGCACTCAGCCTGGGCCTGCCTCCCTTAGCCTCACCTCTGCTCCCGTGCTGGTCCCACCAGAGTGGGAGGTGGCACAGCTCAAGCCAAGCCCCCTTTTAGGGAGGTTTTGAAGAGACACCCCCTGCCCCCCAGCAGCTGGGACTGGTTGCATGTCCGTAGCACCAAGGCTGCGTCTTTCTGCCCTGATTCTAGGCTGCGGCTGGAGGCTGCCCTCCCTCCTCTACCTGTATCTCATTCATGCATTGCTTTTGACTCGCACCTTTTTCTCCCAGTAGCGGAAGGTGAAATACATGGCTCTCCCTCCCCCCCTCCAACATTTAATCCCCACAACAACCCTGTGAAGTAGGTAAGGGTGAGAGAGTCACACCCAGTGACAGCTTAATGACCGAGTGTGAGAATGTGAGCCCTGGTCTCTCCCAGGTCATCGTCTGACACTCCAATCACTCCGTCACATTGGCTCGCACACCCCCTCTGCCCTCGCCCTGTGGGTGCCGCCCTCACCTCCTCGAAGCGACTCCTGGCGATGGTGACCCACGACCGGATGGTGATGACGGAGTCCGGGTGGGAGGTGCTGAGGATCTCCTCCCCCAGGGAGCTGATGCACTCCAGCTGCAGCTGCTGGCACTCGAGGCTCTGCCTCAGATCCTGCAAGCAGAGGGGAGGGGCGCTCAGCGCCATCCAGCCAGCGGGTGGATGCAACCTGGCACAGGCTCCTCCTCTGGGCATGGCGGGATGGGGCCTGTTTCTGGGGGAGGCTCTGCAGCCAAATCACAGGTTGAATGATGGCTGGAGAGTCACAAACAGGGGACTCTGTGATGTCAAATCCTTTGTGGTGGGAAGGAAAACAATGGCAACTTAATCTTTGCTTCTTCCTGTCCCTACACACCCTTTTTTCTACCTGCAATGGGGGAAGACGTTTCTTTGCTCTCTCCATTTTGAACCAGACTACGGGTTTTTTTGTAGCATTTAAGGATTATGGCTTGCCTGATTTTCATCACTGTATCCGTAGAATCCTGGCAAGACTTTGATGTGAGTAAATGTATTTTCTTATCTATTAAATAGTCTGAGAGTGATTTGTTCATTAAGAGGGAAACATAAAACGGGGAGAAAATAATCCAAATCTGCCTAAAGGATCCTTGGGTTGCTTTTGTTCCAGAAGGCTATGCAGCCTTGTCCCAACAGCTTCCAGAGATAAACTGAGCATGGATAGGGCTGAAATAGATGTTTGCTTTCTCAAGAGGAAGGATTATTACTGATAAATATTCCCTCCTATTCATCCAATTCCATCCAAGGAAAAGGGGTGGGGAAGAGGCTGCCTCCCTCCCCAAGGGCTGCCCACCTGCAGCTGGCTCTGGCACTCCTGCACAGCGGCCTCCTCGGACGGAAGGGCACCAAACTTGATGGACTTCTCCAGCTCAGTCAGGCGCCCCAGGAAGGAGTTCACCAGGGCATGGAACTCCTCGGCCTGGAAGGAACAAGAGGTTGGCATCACAGCTGGTGCCCCCCCCCAAGGAAAGGCTCCTCCAGCCCCACCCAGCCCCCACGCCTGCATAGAGGAGTGGGTGTCCCAGCAAAGGCAGGGTGCATTGGGGGAAGGTAGAGAAGCAACGGGGGAGCCATTGGGAGCAGCCAGAAGGGTTCAGGTTGCTTTCCTTCCCAGCACTTCCCCCAAAGATCCTGGGGTGGCTTCCCAGGCCTGACCAGGGGGAGGACCCTGATGCTGTGGCTCCTCCAGTACCCCTCCCTCAGTGGCTCCTTCCAAGCGCTTTCCATCCTGAGGGTCCTGAGCACCAATTCTCCCACAAAACCAACGTCCACTTCATTCTCAACTGTAGCTTTGTTTTTCTCAAATTTCTGTGTTTCTGCTTTCTTTTGTCAACGAAAAAGCTTCACCACATGCAAGTGCTTACCAGCCTCTGAGACTCTGGGGATCCTGGCCCTCCCTGAGCCTTCGATCCTGCCTGGTCTGAACCAGAGGCCGGCCGGAGAGCAATGGGGCTACTTGGGCAAGACGGAGCCCCAGGGAGGGAGAGACCTCGCCTTGCCCAGAATCCTTTGCCAGGTCCCACACACCAAGCGTTGTTCCTTCCCTCCCTGCCCTTGAAAGGCGGCTAAGCGAGAGCAGCTCAGAGCCAACAGCCCACTCCCTCCAGAGTAAGGGGGCTTGGTGTGGGCCTAGGCAGCCTGCTCCTGACCTTGGGGAACAACCCAGCCCCCGCCAAGCAGCCTGGGCCTGAGAGGAGAGAGAGCAACCCAGGATCTCCTGCCCGCCTGCCATGGCTTCCTGGCTCACCAGAGCCCTCCTCCTCCTCCGCTCGCCCCACTTGCCTGCCGCAGGGCAGCCTCCAGCCGATCCTGCTTGGAGACAGAGAGTTGGCAGACGATCTCCCAGCGGTGGCCGAGCTCTTCCACTTGGCTCTGGAGCCACTGGGAGTCTCCGGCGCCACCGCTGCTGCCGCGCATCAGATCCCGCAGGGAGCGCCTCAGCGCCTTGATGCAACTGGCTCTCTGGCCCAGCTCCTTCTGGAAGACCTGCGGAGGGAGCGTGGGGCAGGCACATCCAGCGGCTGCTCCTGGACACTGCAGGCCCACCACCCCACCAAGGGGTCTAGGCATGCCTGTGCCCCCAGCCCAAAGTGGAGCGACTCCGCTGCAGACCCCCCCCACAGACCTTGTGCTTGTCCATGAGGGCACTGACCAGGTCCCTGTCCCCACCCACGGGGGTCTCCTCGGCCAGCTGGGGCTCAGCCCGGTACAGCCAGTCCATGAGGGTCTGCAGGGCGTCTGTGAAGCGGCCTGAGAAGAGCAGACCTTCCTCCAGCTTGCGCTGCCTGGAAAAGAGAAAGGCGGCCCAAGGTCAAGGGGCCAGCAGATTCTGGCCAGTGGGAAAGGGGGGCGAGGGGGAGGCCCCCCTCACCGCTCTCCATGCAGAAGGCCTCAGGTTCCATTTCCAATGGGAGCAGCTCCGTGTGGGGCTTGGAGAGACCCCACCCTCAAAAGCGAGAGAGCTATGGCTGCCTGCCAGCACCAACGATACTGAGCGAGATGAAGCAGGAATCTAACATGGGAGGTTTGATCAGCAGCCAAATCACAAATGCATTATTGCGGGAGATTCATAAAAAGGGGACTGTGTGAAGTCATAGCCTCTAAAGTTTGTGGTGGGAGAGAGAACCACAGAGAATGTAATCTTCCTGTCACAGCTCACTCTTCTTCTTACCTGCGATGGGGCTTGCCACCAGACAAAGAACACCATTTTGAATTGGACTGTGGACTTTCGTAACTTTTAAGGATCATTGTCTGCCTGATTTTCATCACAGTAAGCGTTGAACCCTGGCAAGACTTTTGATGTGAGTAAAGCTTGTGTTTTCTTGTTTACTAAACCGTGTGAAAGTGATTTCTTTGTTTAGAGGGAAACATAAAACAGGGAGAAGATAATCCAAGTCTGCCTAAAGCATCCTTGGCCATCATAACTGCTCCTCTCTCTAGCCCAAAGCCCCACCCCACCCCCAAATGCATACCCACCTCTCAGCCGCCCGGCCACAGATGGCCTCCCACTGGCCCCTCAGCTCCCCCAGCATCTCCTCCAGGGTTTGGGTGTCGTCAGGCAGCAGGGCCTTTTCCCGGAGAAGGCGCCCACTCCGCAAAGTGGCCTCATAGACCGGGCGCTTGGCACGCAGCCCCTTCTGGAACTCCTGCAGGGGGCGCAAGAGAGGGCAAAGGGCCCAGTCAGGAGAGCAGGGAGGGACACAGAGCACACCCCTCCTCGAAAAAGACCCCTTGTTGCCCAATGGGAAGGTAACTCCTTGACCAGGAGAGTAGATATGGCTTCACGAGTCCACTCCTGCGAGGTAGGCCACAACTGCTCCCAAGGACGGTTGGGGCCAAGGTGGGTTTTGACATGTCCAGCCAGGCTCCCTTCCTGCTCCTGACTAGGCCTGGGCTATGTATCACTGTATCGCCCAGGACAGGTCTGAGGGGCAGACCGTGATGGTGGCTTCACTCAGCGGTATATCTTGGGTGAAGCGCCACCATTCTTGATTCCCCGCAGTGGCCGCTGGTGGCAGAGGGACTCAGCAGTGGCAGCAGTTTCACCAGCGATTATAGTGCTGAGTGAAGCCGCTATCCCACTCTGCACTCATCCTGGCAGAGGGCGAAACAGGCTGCACCCGGGAGGCGCCAATATAGCGTGTTCCTCCCTCTGCTTCCTTTTTTTTTTTAATAGAATATTTATTAAGGTTTTTAATACAATAGCAGTAAAAAGAAAAGAAAGAATAAAAAAAAAAAATACAGAAGTAAAAATAATTAAAGAGAAAAAAAAATAAAACATGCAAATTTTCCATTTCTCATTTTCCTTTAACATGTTTCCCGGACCTCCTCATACCTCCCTTTTTTGTATTCCAATTCAAGTTGTTAGTTCAGCAAATCCTTACCATTAAGTTTTAACCTGTTTCTAAGCCTATTTCTCATATTCCCTTAAGACATTACAGCTGGAAACCACTTAATTCCTATCCAACATCATTCTAACATTCATTAATTTTACAATATTTCTGTAGGTAGTCTTTAAATTTCTTCCAATCTTCTTCCGCCGATTCTTCTCCCTGGTCTCGGATTCTGCCCGTCATTTCTGCCAGTCCCATATAGTCCACCTCCCTCTGCTTCTTTAAACAGCTTGGCGGAGGAGTGCATGGTTGCCCTTGTCTCAGCCAAGCAGTTTTAAGGGGCCTCTGAACTGCCAATGGCTTGCATGAGCTGCTGGCCGGGAGGGGGCTCCATAAAACTGCTCTGCTGACGGGCGCATGGTTGTTGCTCCTGTCAGCTGAGCAGTTAACGGAGCCCCCAGCCCACCGCTGTATTGGGTGAGCCAGCAGTGGGGTGGGGGCTCCGTAAAAGTCCTCCTGCCCTCAGCTGAGAGAGCCCCAATGCTTCTCCAGCTCACTTGCAAACCAGAGAAGCATCAGAGCTCCCTTAGCTGGCAGGCAGGAAGCTTCCCCAGCTGAGCAGCCCCCATCCATTTGCTGCTCATGCGCTTCCTCCCTGGCTTGGTGAGGACCCCAATGCCTCACAGTGCCATGGAAGGAATCAAGAGTCTTGAAGAACGCAATGTATCGCCAGGTCACAATATTTGGAAACCTGACATCGGCCAGCCCTCCTCCCGACATGAGCCCAGGACGCCGGGCAAGGTGAAGCACCTGCCTGACCCAGCAGGAAATTATTGCGCCCTTGGTGTGGGGCAGCCATGATGCACAACGGCCACCCTGGCCTAAATTTTGTAGCCAAAAGGGGAGAGGCAATGATCACCTGGCTGGGCAGTGAAGGGGAGGGCAGCCCAACACCCAGGGAATCAAGCAGAGGTTGCGGGGGGGGGGGGCGCTACCTGTCAGGGAAGCTTTACAAGCAGCGATATGTGTGGGCCAAAAAGTCACAAAAGGGGGCAGAAGGGGGCAGGATGGGGGCAGAACAGGGTGTTTGCAGGCTTTTCCAATCATACTGAAAAATGGGTGTTCCAAAGATATGAGATTTCATGCCAGTTCACAATGTCCCTGAATGCAACCCCTGCAAAGACGGGGAGCTGCCAGTAGTTGCGATTCCTGCATTGCAGGGGGTTGGACTAGATGACCCTTAGGGGTCCCTCCCAACTCTGTGGTCAGGAGGATCCAGAGAGGCCTCCAAGGGACACCCCCCCCCACTCACCTTGTGTTCCTCCAGGAGGCTCTTGATCTCTTCCTGGCTCACGGCAGCATTGCTGGCCCCCTCCAGGTCAGGCTCCACCTCATCCAGCCAGTCCAGGAGCAGCTGCCAAGACTCGCTGAACTGCAGGCCAGAGCGGGGGAGGGGGCTGCGGTCAAGTTCCCTCATGCACCCCCCCAGAAGCCCCCCTCCCACCCGCTTGCATCTCAGCAGCGCCAGGGCTGGGGCTTTCCCCATGTGCCCACAACCGCCCCCCCACGAGACAGGAGGTTCCCCAAAGGGCGCCATACCTGCTTGGTGCGCTTGCGTGCCTCCTCCAGCTGGGCCCCCCTCTCGCCCACATGCTGCGCCACCTTGGCCAGCCGCTCCTTGGCGGTCAGCACCAGGCTGTGGATGAGGCCGCAGTCCTGCTTCCGGCTGAAGCCCTTCATGCGCATGGCAGCCGCCTCCAGGCCGGCCAGCTTCTCGCTCTGCGCCTGGGTCTCCTTGGCCAGGGCCTGCGGGAGGGAGAGGGGGAAGTGGGGCAGCTGAGCACCCCTGGCCCTGTGCCCAGAGGAGAGGGCGCCTCCCACCCGGACTGCCCGCCCCGGGGTCTCAGGCCACGGCCGGTGGGCAGCTCACCTTCTGCTCCTGGATCTGGCTGGTGACGGTTTCCAGGACGTAGCTGGGAGGGGGCAGCCCCGCCAGGGCCTCCTCCGTCCTCCCCACCCACTGCAGCAGCTCCTGGGCCGTGGAGTGGAACTCGGTACTGACCGTCAGCCCTTCGCTGAGCTGCTCCTGGGGGCGAGGATTAGTTGCTCAAGAAAATATTCCGCAAGTTCTGCTCGACTCTATACTTTTACACGGGTTTTTTATGTATTGTGGCATGCCGTTATTTATCTAGCTTAGAAATGGTTTATCATAATTGTTGAGAGTGAATTTCTGTTTACAGTGGTACCTCGGGTTACAGACGCTTCAGGTTACATACGCTTCAGGTTACAGACTCCGCTAACCCAGAAATAATACCTCGGATTAAGAACTTTGCTTCAGGATGAGAACAGAAATCGCGCAGCAGTGGCGCGGCAGCAGCGGGAGGCCCCCATTAGCTAAAGTGGTGCTTCAGGTTAAGAACAGTTTCAGGTTAAGAACAGACCTCCGGAACGAATTAAGTACTTAACCTGAGGTACCACTGTAATTATTATTTGCTGCTATTTTTAAAAATTATTATTAGCAATAATTGCGCCTCAGATGAACCTCATTGGCTACGATACTGCCACTGCAGAAAGCTTATTTGCTGCTATTTTGAGAGTGAATGTAATTGTGTTCTAACGGATTGCTGAATTTGATGCAGGTTGTTTAGTTTAAAGCCACATATTTTTTTATTATGACTTTCTTTCATTGGATCACATTGTTACAGGGCATGTGATCTTTGCTGCATATTTTGTTCTTGTTTTCTGCATTGCCTCTTGTGTAGCAATGTATTATTTATTCCATTTCTATCCCCCACTTCAACCAAGGATCACAGGGCAGTTTGTGATACAAAAACACTAAAATGCATACCGCAGCAACCAATGAAAACAATACCCCGCCCCCAGTTCAAAAGGCCACAGACTGTTCAATTAGACGCAGTGGTTCTCCACCTGTGGGTCCCCAGATGTTGTTGGACTACAACTCCCATCATCCCTGAGCTCTGGCCTTGCTAGCTAGGGGTGATGGGAGTTGCAGTTCAACAACATCTGGGGACCCACAAGTTGAGAAAGGCTGAATTAGAGAAAGACCTGGGCAAAGAGGAATGTTTTTGCCTGGCACCTAAGGATAGGCAATGAAGGTGCCAGGCAAGCCTTCCCAGGAGAGCATCCCACAAGTGGGGAGCCACTTCCAAAAAGGCCCCTTCTCGTGTGGCCACCCTCCAGACCTCAAGCAGAGGAACACACAAAGAAGGGCCTCAAATGATGACTGCAGGCTCAGGATTGGTTCATGTGGGAAGAGGCGGTCCTTGGGGAATTAGGGTCTTCAGCCACTTAAAGCTTCAGAGGTCAAAACCAGCAAACTGAATTTGGTCCAGTTTGAAAGGCAGCATGCAAATTAAAAGAGGATTGCAGCGAAATCCAGGAGCCGCCCAGCCCTGGGCCTCATCCCAGCGCCACTCACCTTCCGCTCCTGCACCAGGCTGGCAACGCTGGCCCACTTCTGCTCCAGGATGCTCAGGCTGTGCTCCAGGCTGGAAGCCCGTGGGGGGTGGCTGGTGGCCAGCAGGCGCTGGAGCTGCTCCCGGACCCTGTGGTATGTCTGCTGCTTGGACTCCATCTCTCGGCACAACTCCTGCCAGAAGGGAAGGGCAGATGTGAGGTGCTGGGCGTGTGGGGCGTGTGAGTATCTGTGGGGGCTCCTTTGCCTTCCTTCTATCTCGGTGAAGCAGGAATAAAGTGACAGAAGGAGGAGTCAAGTCTGGGCGGGGATAAAAGGCCTTGCAAAGATGCTGCTGGATGGATCAGCAGTCTGACTTTGCAAGAGGGATGAGGGTCCCCTAACACACAGCCTATGTAGAAGCCAACGTTTGTATTTTGAACCTAATACGTTTTCTTATGCCGCCTGCATTGAAATGTAAGTAAACCTTTTTTGTCTATCTTACTAAAACATGCAATTCATTCTCTGCAATGGGGTTAGGAGGAAGTGCAGGGCAGGAGACCACAAGCAGAAGGGATAAAAAGGTGCCTTGTTCCTGCGAAATATATGTGTTATACTCTGCTAAATGGGCTTTGGAGGCCACTTACTCTTTGCATTTCTCCCACACACCTTTAATAGGAGGTTTAAATTGTAATATACAGATTTAACTCTCAATCCATCTCCTACATAATGTTTGATGTTGGCTTGGGTTTTTATATATGGCTGGGGAATCCCAGTCAGATAGGCGGAATATAAATAAATAAATAAATAAATAAATAAATAAATAAATAAATAAATAAATAAATAAATAAATAAATAAATAAGTAGTAGTAGTATTACAGAAGGGACTCACCAGATGGGCTGCCAGCTTGTCCTTGGTGGTCTCTGGGTGATCCCAGCCGGGCTTGGAGAAAAAGAGCTGGAGCTCCACGTGTTCCAGCCACTGGAGCACCTCTGTGATCTCCAAGGTCAGATCCTGCACCTGCAGGCAGAAGAAGCCCTGATCAAGCCAAGCTGAGCCTCTCAGATGGTCTTTCTCCTGCCACAGAGCCTGAGTCTTCCTTATTGGCAGAAGACTCCAGACCCCACTAGGTGACCCTTTGGAAAGGCAGAGTCCCCACAGGCCAGTGATGGGGAGACTGGGGGGGGGTTCCTTTCCCCTGCATCTCCCTTATTGGATTTGGGGTGACACCCCCCAGAAAAATCTGCAGAGGGTAGGGAAACGCAAACACAGAGATAGATCACCATCACCACATTTCTCCCCCAAAGCCCCCATTCCCGGAGGGCGGGTGCAAGGAGAGCCCTGGGCCTGACCTGAGGGGCTGCATCCTGCCCCCTGCCCTGCGCAACTACCTGGCTGAGGTTGTTCTCCAGCTCCAGCTGCCGGCTCTCCGTCTCGCCCAGGAGGAAGTCCCAGCGCTGGCCCAGCTGCTGGAGGCTGCCCTGGAGCCCCTCCACCGAGTCCCCTGCCCCAGAGAGCACCAGGGCCTCCCCGGCCTCCCTCACAGACTGGACGGTCCGGGTGCGAGAGACGACATCATTCCGCAGCACCTGCCCCGGGTGAAGAAGGCCGGCTCAGTGGGCTTTGCCCGGGAAGGTGCCAGGGATCCCCGGCCCCTCCCTCGCTTCCTCTGCCCCCCTCCTGACCTTGTGCTTTGCCAGCTCAATCTCACAGCTCTGCAGGTCCAGGCTGAGGGCGGTGGGGGCCTCCAGCTGCTCTGTGGTGCGAAAGAGCCACTGCAGGAGCTCCTCCAGCTGGTTCTGGAACTGACCCAGACCCAGGAGGGCGGCTTCCAGGCGATGCTGAGGAGGAGACGAGAGAGGGGCAAGACAGCCTCCATCAGGGGCAGAGGCTGGCCTGGGCTGGGCACAGGTTGCCCTTGGTCAGGAGCAGAGGGGAAAGAGCCACAGGTGGTTGAGGAAGACAGCCAAGCTGCACACCAGAGAGAAAGGAAAGCCGCTCCCCACTGGGCCACTCTTTCTCAGACCAGAATACAGCCTGAGGAAGCAAAGGGGCAACTCCACCCCCCAGCCACAGGAGGTTTCTCTCCTGAAATGCTCTCTCGGCCCCTGGCGCAACACCCAAAGGTCAGGGGCACCCTCGTCCAGCCTTCACACTGGCCACCTGTCGTCCTCACCTGCCGCTTCACAATTTCCTCCTCCAGCCAGTTCCAGCGGTCACGGAAGCTGCACAGAGCGCTGGGGGCCCCCTTGATGCTGGCCCCCCTGGGGCTCCCTGGGTGCCGCAGGCTTTCTACATCCACCTTGACCTGGTATAGCTCTCGCTTGAAATCCTGGGGGGGGCAGGGGACAGAGCAATTTATTTATTTTTGTTCTCCTCCAGAGATCAATCTCCATTTTGAACTGGACTATGAATATTTGTAACACTTAAGGGTTATTGCATGGCTGATTTCCATCACTGAAATTGATGAACCCTGGCAAGACATTGATGTGAGTAAACATTGTATTTTCCTGTTTACTTAACAGTCTGAGACTGGTTTCTTTGTTAAGAGGGAAGCGTAAAACAAGGAGATGATAATCCAAGTCTGCCTAAAGCATCCTTGGATATCATATTTGTTCCAGAAGGTGAGGCAGCCTTGTCCTAATAGCTTCTAGAGATACGTTGCACATGGAAGGTGATTAAGAATGCAGCTGAAACAGATATTTGCATTTTCACACGAGAAGAGGAAGGTTAATGAATAAATAATATATCCTCTCCTACTCATCTACATCCATTCAAGAGAACCGTCCCAGGTGGTCCCTCGGCACCTGCACAGCACAACCTTTGCAGCAGCATCAGGTGGGAAAGAGATGATCGGTCCAGGTCTCCGCACTGGCCAGGGATGGATTTTCCTTCTAGTCCTGAATCACTCTCTGGTTAAAAGAGGGAGCTCATGGAGCGCAGGGAGGGGTCCTCTGCCTGCCCCACTGTACACCTTGCCCCATAGCTACTGTTGCAAGCATATAAGGAATACCTGTTGCCCATTCAAAATATGTTCAGGAATCGACAGACGCAGCAGTGGAGAAAAAGAAAGCAAAATTTATTGCTGAGCGATCAAGACCCAGTGGAATATTTTCCAGAGCATGGGTACCTGAGCCCCTAGAGCTTTGGGTTTATATACCTGATTACAAACAGCATTAAGCGTTACATATTCATATACTGCAGCAAAATCAAACCAATGAGCAGGGACAAGAGCCCTTCCCATGCCCATGTAAAGAACTGCTTTCCCCATATATGTGCATAAGACATCACCGACATCACCGATGGCCTTTGCCCTAATTTTCATCAATAAAGAGGAAAAGAAACCTCTTTGGCAGCTGAAGACTCAACACCCCCCTTTCTGTTATCAGGCTGGAACATTACATTATGTGGCAGACATTCGCCTTCCTGTTTCCCCATTTTTGGCCTAGCCATCTTGGGAGCATGAGAAACCGTCTGGGGAATGTTCCCTATAGAAAAAATGCCAACACATCAAACTTATTGTTTCCTGCAAGCACAATAGCAGGGCAGAGAGAAACTCTGGACTCCTGAGATTTTAGGCCCTTCTAGCCTTAATGAAGCCTTAGTGATTTAAGCATCATTAGGATACATGGTCATATAGAAAACACTTCCAGGTGGCCTTGCCACACTACAGCCAAGGAGTCCAGAGCACGCAGCCCACCCCTCCACTTCTTCTGAGCATCCTCCCTTACCTTGAGCTCTGAAAGCTGCCGCTTGACCAGGTCCAGGTCCCCCCCGACCAGAAACTCCTCTGCAATCTTCAACTCAGCCACCTCCAGCCAGCTCAGGAGCCTCTAGGGAAGTGCGGAAAGGGGCAGGGGTCCCAAAGAGGAATAAGGTCCGGCAGCCACAGCAGAAGCAGCAGTGTGTGCGTGCAAGTGCTCCAGGGCCAAGCAGAAGCTCCTCTGTGGGTGGCTGAGTCACCCCCAGGACACCTGCCTGGGCCAGGAGGGGTGTGAGCTGCTGCCTCAGTCTGTGGGAACAGCCCAGCCAGGGAGCCTGTTGACCCGACTCTTGACCAGGGGAGAAGCCAAAGCCTTTGCCACAAAGGAGTTATTTCAAAGACCGGCGGGGGGGGGCAAAGGAAGGGGGCCGGGAATACTCTCCAGCTCACCCTCTAAGGACCAACAGCCATAGGTTGCTCCCCGTCCACCTCATTGAGGCTGTGGGTATTTTTGTCCCAGGGGTCCACCGCATGGCCTGTGCCCGAGTAAGAGACCCTCCTCACCTCCATGGTCTGCTGGTAGTTGAGTGAGGCCTGCAGCTGCTCCTCCAGGCGGGTCTGGCGTTCGCCCCACACCTTGCTCAGGCTGTTCCAAGAAGAGTAGAGCTGCAGAGAGAGGAATGAGAGAAATATTGGGGGGGGGGGTTAAGCTGCAGGGTATGGGGAGGCCAGCCCCCGTAGGCTCTTTCACATTCGGTGGGCCAACATCACACAGGGACCTTGTGCCAGGCTGGCACCCTGTGCCCAAATGCATCCCATAAAGGGCACCCACTTGTGCTTGTGTCCTCTGTATTTGCACCCCTGGGGCACAATATGCCCCCCTCATCCCCTGGGATTTGGTACAGAGGCGGCTGTAGATTTTACAGCCAAATGACAAATGCATGTTTTGGTAGGCAAGCACAGGGTGAGTTCACAGAGTTCTTAAACTTCCTAGAGAGGATCCTCTGTGTGTGACGGGTTCTTTTGCCTCCTCTGGGTGGAAATTCTGTAACAAAGGAGCTAATTCCTTACACTTATTTCCACCTCTGAGGAGACTCTCTCTTTCTGCTAAGCAGACCCTATTGTGAGACTATCAACTTTCTTTTACAGACAACTCCTCATTTACATGGGGACTATGTTCCAAGGGTGGGACGCAGGTGGCGCTGTGGGTTAAAGCCTCAGCGCCTAGGAATTGCTGATTGAAAGGTCGGCGGTTCGAATCCCCGCGGCGGGGTGCGCTCCCGCTGCTCGGTCCCAGCGCCTGCCAACCTAGCAGTTCGAAAGCACCTCCGGGTGCAAGTAGATAAATAGGGTCCGCTTACGAGCGGGAAGGTAAACGGCGTTTCCGTGTGCGGCTCTGGCTCGCCAGAGCAGCGATGTCACGCTGGCCACGTGACCCGGAAGTGTCTCCGGACAGCGCTGGCCCCTGGCCTCATAAGTGAGATGGGCGCACAACCCCAGAGTCTGTCAAGACTGGCCCTTACGGGCAGGGGTACCTTTACCTTTACCTTTTATGTTCCAAGGCACCACACACTTACATGTAATTGCATATAAATAGAACACCCATCGGAACACCCATTCAAAAAGCCTGCAAACACCCTTTTCCACCCCATCCGTCCCCTTTTTGTGACATTTTTTGTGACGTTTGGGAATCACTTTTGGGTTCAGCGCAATGCACATATGTGTGGTCATGTACATATTTGTGTAAATGGGGAGTTGCCTGTATTGTAACTTAAAAGGGATTTTTCTGCCTACTACTTTGCTGTATTTGCTGCCTGCGTTGAAATGTAAGTAAAATATATATTCTGTTTAGCTTACTAAATAGGTTCATAACAGGCAATGGGGTTGAGGGGGGAAGGACTGCAGACCACCAATAAAAGGGGATTCCTAATTCCTAAGTTTTAGTAAGCTGTAAAACATATAACTGTTCTTACTTTGCTAAAAAGGCTTCACAGCCCACTTGCCTTTTGTATTTCTCCCACACATGTGGGATAGGAGATTTAAATTCTAATCTACAGATTTAATCCTCAATCCATCTCCCACAGTTGCCACCACATGTCCAGCTCAGCTTTGCTCTCTCATCCATCCAGGCTGCTCTTGGCAGCCCTTCTAGGGTGGACAGGGTCAGTTCTTGCTGGGGGGAAGCTGCCAGTCAGTGCATGCAACACAGAGGGAAATGGACCAGTGGGCTGGCTCAAGAGGAGGAAGCTTTCTATGTGCCTAGGCCAACACTGGGGCAATGGGGCTGCCCCCTTGGCAAATGGCCCCCACTGCCCGTACCCTGTGGGGTTTCCCTGCCTTAGATGGGTCCCTCCCCAGCTCACATCATCTAGGCTCTTGGTGACGTCCGGTTTGTCCAGATCTCCACAGGACGACATCAGCTCCATGCCCAGGACGCCCAGGGAGTCCAGCTCGCTCTGCAGGGAGTCGATCTCTTCTCGCAGGGCCTGGAGGGAGAAGGGGTGATGGGGTCAAGGTCCCGCCTCTGAAACCGGCCCCAGGAGGCCTCCTAGCACACAGAAGCTGCAGCAGTGCAAAAGCTGAATCACTGCCGATGGGTGCTGGGAGCCGGACGCAGGGCAAAGCCAATGGGGCAGGTGGGCGGGGGCCATGGGAAGACCTTCCCTGCCTGCAGTTCCCAGGATCCCTCAGGGAGAAGGAGCCTGGTGGTTGCTGAGCAATGTCCTGGTACCTGCATGGCCCCAAGCCTGGCCTGGATGGCCTTGGGGTCCGAGGCAGCCTCCTCCGGCTCCAGCACCACCTGCTGGATGTCTCCCAGGGTGGCGGCCAGGTCCGAGAGGCCCTGCCAGAAGCGGTCGGCCAGCACCAGCAGGCCCTGCAGCCAGTTCTCCCGCTCCTCGCTCTGCTCCCAAAGGGCCTTCCACTGGCTCAGCAGCTGCTCCACACGCTCCTGGATCCCTGTCCGCAGGAAGGGGGAAGGCCAAAAGAGAGGGGTCCTGGGGCAGCCTCAGCAGGAAACCGGCCTCCCCCACCCCAAACAGGAGAGGGACTCATACCCTCTAGACCCCCAGATTTGTGACCCCCAGGGACCCTGCTGTGCTCAGGGCAATGGCCTCTAAATGTGAGCTCTGGGGAGCAGGAGGGAGGAGACCCAGAGGCTCTGGCCAGCCCCACAGCGGGGCCAGCTGCTTGGAAGAGGCCTTTCTGCGTCTGGCACTGGGGAAGGGGCCCTGCCTACCTCTGTTTCCGCTCGCCTGCACGGTGGCCAGCAGCTCAGCCCCCTGCCCGCGGAGGGTCTCCAGAGCCACTCCCAGCTTCTCCAGCTCCGCCAGCCGGAGGCCGTTCTCCCGGATCTGCTCCCGGAGCCAGGCGGAGTCTCCCCGCACCGCAGGGGGGTCCCTCGTGCGGCTCTGCAGCCTCTCCAAGCTCTCCACCATCAGCTCCATGCGCTCCGACAGCTGCAAGCAGGGGCACGGCAGAGGGTTGGCCCAGCCCCACAGGCAGCCGGCTGGCCTCCCACTGACCCACCCAGAGTGGGTACTGGGCCCCCAAGTCTGGGCCGACAGCATCCGAGGCTCTGGAGAAACCGAGGCACATGGGTTGGAGAGCCCTGCAGGAGTTGGAGCCTGGCAGCACCTTCAGCCCCAGAGGGCCCATGGGTCTCCATGGGGGTCAAGAGAAGGCCTGTGGTCCTAGTGGCTGAAAATGGGTCCACCCTAATGTCCCAACGGGAGCCATAGCATTGGCCTGGCTGTAGCAGCCCCAGCCAGCCTCCCCGGGCCTCATCCAGCCCAGACTAAAGATGCTGGTTGATGACATCTCCTTGCAATGAAGAGATGCCAGGCCTGGCTCCCCCGTGGGGTGTGTGTGTGTGTGTGTCTCCAAGCACACCATGCAGCCAGAGGAAGTCATCTCACGATTTGCTGCCCAAATAACTCACCTGTCCGTTTACACTGGACTGAGATTTTGCCTGGTACATCTCACCCCATGGATTTGTTAGCTTAGGGGGAAACCCTTTGTATCTGCATTGTTTCAGAAGTATAATGTGACCTATGCCAGCCGGGGGGAGGAGGGGGGAGGGTGTCAGACTGGGACAGAGCAGGGTTTGAATCCTCCCACTTGGCCATGAAGCTGACTGGGTGGTCTTGGTTTAGTCTAGTTTGGTTTCAGCTTGTGGGGATAAAATGAAGAGGAGAACCATGTGCCCCACGGTGGACCCCTTGGGATGGAAAGGCAACAAACAAACGAAAACTCAGCCTCCTCGGTTTGGGTGCTCACTTGGCCAGAGCCGGACATTGCTGCTGTGTGAGGCCAGAGATGCCGGCCTGTCAGGGGCAGCAGGGAAGTGGCTGGCCCAGGTCTGTTCCCACCCCCCACCGCTGCCATCCCTGTGTTAGGATATAGTTCCGTTCCACCTTCAGAACAGACATGTGGAGTTGTTGTATGTCACATGTCTGTTTACTTCCAGCACAGTTTGCTGGGAACCTCCGTTGTATATAGTTTTTCCCTGTGCTGTTTGCTTGGACACGAAGGAAAGAAGACATGTTTTTTTCTTTGTCCTGCTGCTGAATAAATGCTTGTAAATATGCTTACATATGCCTCTGTCCGCTACTTCTGTTGCAAAGAGTTCTTATCTCTGCTGGCTTGTATGCTCAGTATCTAAAGGCTTGAGTCGCAGTTTTGATGCTGTTCTGAGAACTGGAGTTTGCCCGGCTGCCAGCCGGTGGGCTGGGGGCCTGCCAATTGCCCCCGTCTCCCAGGACACATCCTAACAGCCTGCTGCCCCAGAGACCGTCCGGCTGCTCACCTGGCTGTATCGCGGGATGGCCTCCTCCAGCACAGCCGCTGCCTGGCGAACCCTTTCCCGGATGCTTCCGTACTGCTCCTCGGCCGCCTGCCAGCCCTGCAGGAAGGGGGCTGCCTCCTGCGGGCTCAGCTCGGCCAGCTGCCCTGACAGCCGTTGCAGCTTGGACATCAGGGGCTTGTGCTCTGCAATGGCCTCTCGGAGACCCTGCACCGGGCCGGGAGAGAGAAGCGGTGAGGACGGAGGACCCTCGGCCTCCCCTGGCACCCTCAGCCCCCCTCCAGTCTCCCTCGACCCCCCCTCACCTGCAGCAGCTCCTGGTGCTCCCGGAAGGCCTCGCAGCTGATGCCGTCGGGGGAAAACTGCCCCACTGCCCGCTGTGTCGCCTCCAGCCACGGGCACAGCTCCTCACGGGCTTCAGCGAACTGTGCCAACAGAGACTGGGCACGCTCCAGGCGCAGGGTGCAGGCCAGGCTCTGGCGCAGGAGGTGCTCCGAGCGCTCCTGCAGAGGCCGGACCGAGGGCTGTGGGGCACACGAGGCGTCAAGGGGGGTCAGATTGGAGGGCAGGGAGGGCACCCCCACCTGAGGCATGGCCAGTCCTTCTCAGATCAGGCTCTGCAGCCCTGTTGATGGAGGGGAGGGGGTGACAGGGACCTGCCAGCCAGAGGGTGCTGCTCTTGTGCCCCTGGGGGAAGGGAAAAAGGCCCCCACCCAAGTGGACTTTGCAGAGTATCAAAAATCCTGGAACCGGCTCCCAACTTGCCTCCCTGAATGGGATGGCGTTGGAAGGCAAGCAAAAGGGTTAGAGCCCCTCCACTGACACCCAGTGGCCGAAAGGGGTATTGCGTGTCAAGAGAGCCTCTCCCTCCCCACCCCACTGGCCTCACCTGGAGCTGCTGCTGCACTTCTGGGGGGCAGAGGCTGAGCAGTGGGTCAGCGATGGCCACCAGCCGTTCCACGAGGCCGTGGTGGTGCAAGATCTCCGCCGACAGGAGCTGGGAGATGGGGAGAGTCACCATCAGGACTGGGCCTCGCAAGGCCCCTTTGCCAGGGCAGGTTTGCCCCCGGAGTGGCTCTGAGGAGAGCAGGGGGGTCCTTGGCCCCTGGCAGAGCTCCTGTGTGCAGGGCAGGCCTCTCCCTCCCCCTGGGCGCCATCCCCATCGGAGGTGCCCTGCCTGGCCACTGAGGTGAGACACCTTCTTCTTCTTTGGCGATCCCTCGTAGCCGAGTAGGATTGTCTTCCACTAACATGGCTTTAACAGTGAGTCCATAAGTGACTGTGGAGGCAATTCTGGATCCACACATCCTTCCACAGTGAGAGTTGATCATGGTGTGGATTTGCCAAGCGTGCCTTCCTCTTAGCACGTTTCTCCCTTGTGTCCTGAGTTCCAGTGTCTTCAAAGCCCACAACACCTTTGGTCAAGGCTGTTCTCCTTTTGGAGCACTCGCAGGCCAGTGTTTCCCAATTGTTGGTCTTTGTACTCCTTTTTTTTAGATTTGCCTTGAGAGTCTTTAAACCTCTTTTGTTGAGACACCAGGCCCTGAGTGGCTGCCGCAAGGGGGCGGAGGGCTTGGCTGTTAGATCCCTCCCCACCCCCTATAGTCAGCTGGGGGCCACAGGCAGGAAGGGAGAGTCTATGGGGAAGAGGAGGAGCAGCCCAGTCCCTCCAGTGCCCCACTAGCCAGCTAAGCTCCCAAGACCAGAGGCATTGTGGCAACACCCTAGGTGCTGGCCTCATGGAGAGGCGCCCAAGGATGCCCCTGCAGGACTGGGCTGCCCCCGGGCAGGGATCCACCTGCTGCTCCCGGCCAACCCTCCCTCCCTCTCCCCAAACACCCACCTTCAGATCGGCCAGCTGCTGCTGGATGGCCTCCGCTTCCAGGTGCACCTGGCTCAGCTCCTCCAGGTGTGTGCTCAGGTGGGACACCTTGTCCATCTCGGAGCCCAGCACCTGCTCAAACTGAGACAGAAGAGAGGGCCTTTGGGATGAGGGCACAGACAGACCACTCTGGGCAGGGACAGAGGGCAAGAAGACTCAAGGGGGTTCCCTTCTCTGCCCACAGTGGGGGGTTTTACAGCCTAGAAGTCGCCGGGTGAGACATGTCCTTCTTCTCTTCCAGAAGTCCTCCTCCTCCTCCAAGGAAGACCTGGCAGCTCAGCAGCAGAGAGTGTCCCCTGGGGAAGCGCTCCTGGCCTGCCCCAAATATCTTGCCTTAAGGCAACTCTGTGCCCGTGACCTCTTCACATGGCATTGCAGGGTCAACTCTGCAGTTCTATGACTCCTTCCCTGAAGTGCCCATTACCTTCTCTCTGTCTGCAGCACTGAGCTGGCGGGTCCCGTCATCGTCACCCCCCGGCTGGCCCCCCTGTGCTGCCAGCTCCTTCTCCAAGCGCTCCAGCCAGAGGGCCAGATCCTCCTCGGTGGGGCCCAGCCGGCAGGAGGCCTCCAGGGTCTGCTCCAGGCGGTGCAGGATGGCAGCGCTGCTCTGGCCCACCAGGAGGAACCTCATCCGCAGGGAATCCATCTTCTCCTGGGCCAGATGGGCTTCCTCTCCTGGGGGAGGACAGCAGCACCGGCTCATTCCCAGGAGCTGCACCCCCCACCCAGCCCCAAGACCAGAGAGCCCAGGGCCCGTTTCCAGGAGCCTAATCCTGGAGGAGCCGAGATGCCAGAGGAGCCATTGGGGCTCCTGGAGGAAAAGTGTTTCCTGCCCCACAGCAGAGCAGCCCCAGAAGCTCCGCTGGTCTATTCTGATATCTGGCATTCAGTGCAGCCAGACTGGTGCGACCCACATTGGAAGAAGCACTGTTTGTGGGGGCCTTTCCTTCTGATGCTGCCAGCCCCCCCCCCAGCTGCCATGCCTGCCCTGCTCCCCACAGGGTCATCTCTTGAGGGTGTTTCTGGGGAGCCCCAAAGTCACTGCCGTCCCCCACTTGCCGGCCACCATCTCCACAAGCCTCTGCCCGTGCTCCAGTGCCCGTTCCAGGTCAGCCGTCTTGGACCGGATTTCCTCACAGAGGTCCTGGAGGGAGACAGAAGCAGGAGGAATTGGTGCAAAGAGACCCCCCTCCTTCACATGGAAACCCCCCCTCCAGCTGAGGCCAAGGGGTGACTGAAGCGGCTCTGCTGGTCCCGTGAGGTCTGGAGAGCCTCATCTTCCCTCCTGTTTGCCCCATGCCCACTGCAGTGGGGCACGTGGAAGGAGAGGGCTCAGGAACAGGGTGGGCATGAAGGGGGTGAGGAAGACATTCTTCCCGAGGCCATGGGGTGGGGGGCTTCTGTCCCCCCCTCACTACGCCTTCCTCCATGCACTTCCAGTTTACATCTTGCTGCTGCCCGGATCCTTGCAGAAATGCTTCTGTGTCTGTTTGCAAAAGGGGAGTTTCTGGGTCTCCTTGGGACCTGGTCACAGACGTGCACTCTGGGGGAAAGCCAAACCCCACTGCTTTGATGCACTCTGGCCTCCTTTTTTGGATGATACAAATCTCCTCTCCAGACTCCTCATTGTGTCTGGGCTTTTATAGACTCACCTTAAAACCTTGGTTACATGCAATGGCTTCTCTGTAATTTGTTTTTTATATTGAATATGCTCTGTGTATGGTTTGTGTAAGCAGCCTCGGCTCAGTAAACCTGAAGGAGCGTCTCCACCCCCATCGTCCTGCTCAGACACTGAGGTCCAGCGCCGAGGGCCTTCTGGCGGTTCCCTCACTGTGAGAAGTGAGGTTACAGGGAACCAGGCAGAGGGCCTTCTTGGTGGTGGCACCCGCCCTGTGGAATGTCTTCTCTTCAGATGTCAAGGAAATAAACAATTGACTTTTAGAAGACATCTGAAGGCAGCCCTGTTTAGGGAAGTTTTTAAGGATTGATGTTTTATCACTTTATTATTATTATTATTATTACTATTACTATTACTATTACTATTATTATTATTATGTTGGGAGCTGCCGAGAGTGGCTGTGGAAACCCAGCCAGATGGGCAAGATATAAGTAAATAAATTATTATTATTATTATTATTATTATTATTATTATTATTATTATTATTATTATTATTTGTATGGTTATGGGTTTGTCTGTCCATAGTTTTATGGTAAATCAATAAAAAACCAATCAAGAAAAGACCCTGACTGGGGTCTCCTTCCCCCTTGAGGCTCCCAAGGCCCCTTCCCCCTCCCAGGCCACCATACCTGGACTTGCTGGAGGGCTCCCTGCGCCTGGCTGAGGCTCCCGTTGGCTCTCCACAGCTCAGCCAGCTTCCTCTCTGTGGAGGCCAGCCAGTCCTGGAAAACGTCGACAGACTCCTGGAAGATGTGGGCTGCAGGAAGGATCCGCTCCAGGGAGCTGTGCCTGTTGGAAGAGAGAAGCAGCGGGGGGGGGGGAGATTTTGACGGGCACAACCTCCAGCACCAGGCTCACCGGACCCAGAAAGACGCACAGCCCTGCGCAAAAGCTGTGATACGGAAAGGGGGGCATGTCTTCTTCACCCCTTCCGCCCATCACCAGAGGATCCGAGGCAATGACCTCAAGGGCACCCGGCCCTACATGGACCCCTCAGCCCCCACACTTTTTTTTAATAATAATTTTTATTAAGGATTTTGCATTACAAAAAATAAAAAATTTACAGGGTATGGGGGTAGGCGCCACCCCCACACTGTTACACAAGCACCAATTTTCTTGCTTTCAGTGCCAATTTACTCCATTTCTCTAGGACTCCATGACACCTCCTCTGTCCTCCATAATCCCTCAAGCGAGGTGTCACGGACACACAGGAAGACCCTAATCCTGTCAAATCACTCTGCCAAACCCTTCCTCCGGGCAGTGCCAGGTGGCACACTATGCATACCTGACTATTGTCCTCTCATCACCGGTACTCAGGATGTACTTATCTGCGCATATCTCCAGCTCTGCATATTTCCCCTTCCCTCCTCCCTATGTTAATCCTGGGTAACCCAACTTGTTCTTAATGTATTCATGATGTAACTGGGATGTATTTTGCACTGTATCCTGGGACATGGAGGGAAGTTTCAAAAGTTCATGTCACCCCTTTCTCACTATTCAATCTCGCCTTGAACCTGTTGCGCAATAAACTTGGATCTTCTGCTGCTTGCTCCTGTCTCCGGCTGAGCTCATTTTCCTCCGCAGGGACCCGCGGACTTAGTCCGACGAGCTTCGGTGGCAGAGCAGCCTCGCACCCAGATTTTACCATAACAGCTGCCTTTCGGCCACATCAGGCAGCAAGAAGCCATGAGGACCAGCACCATGAAAAGGCAGGTCCAGGGCACGTGGCAAGCAGGCCTCCCCCTGCTCTTGTGGCCTGGCTGGTCTGACGGATTGAGCTGCCTCTTCCTTGTGCTTCTGGGACACAAAGTGCCCCCCCAAGAAGGGAGCCAAATGCCAGGGCAGGATGGAACAGTGGTGTTCCAGGAAGGCTCCACGTGGGGAGGCAGAAGGTGCCAAGGACTTCTGAGACTTGGCTGAGGACAGGAAGGAAGAGCTCAGAGGTGAAGCTGCTTTGGATAAGAAGTTTAACTCCAGTCTGCTTCCCAGACAAAGCGGGGGGCCCTGAGCACCAGGGGAGAGCCCTCCCTCGCATCCACCTCTTTGCACAAGGAAGGGGCGCTAGGCTTTGACTTGCAGCAAATGGTCCCCAGAGCTGCCTCATCCCTTTGCCATGCAATTTCACACCCACCATCACCCATATGGGGTGCATGAGGAATGTGCCCCACACCAGCCTCACAAGACTCTCACAAGCAGGAACCCCTAGAGAGCAAAACTGAGGGCATGTTTAGCCCTCTTGTCCCAAAGTAGGAAATCCTTTCTGAGCCTCCCCTCTGTGAAACTGGTTTAACAAGTATTGATAAGTTTCGAAGCAAAGGAGCAGATATCTTCGCTGAGTGAAGCAGGTCTGTGTCGACGGATTCTGGAGTCAATGTTGGAAAACATGAACTCTGAGCAGGATCTGATTCACATCTGCAACCCATTTGTGATGTATCTGTGGTGTTTTTTGGGGTGGTCTTTCTGTAAAGGGGAGATGAATACTTTCTGAGGTTTTAAAAGATGCTACAGTGGTACCTCGCAAGACGAAATTAATTCGTTCTGCGAGTTTTTTCGTCTTGCGAATTTTTCGTCTTGCGAAGCACGGATTCCCTGGGTATTAACGGTTTTGTGATGGCCTGGGATTCCGATTCCGAGGCTGAACCAGAGGAATCCCAACCTGCACAGGAGTCCCCGCCTCCAGGGCCGGCTGAACTGGGGCAAGGCCTGGATTCTGAGGAGCCTGCACCTGTGTCAGATCCTCAGGAGCAGGCACCAGGTGAAACCATTCTGGCCCCAGAGGTGCTTGAGGACTCAGTGTCTACAGGTGAGCCTCCTCCGGGGCCCAGTAACCCTTCGGCCTCTCCTGAACTGCAGAGGCTTAGGGCAGAGAGGCGAAGGGAACTGGTTGCTCCCAGGAGGAGTGCTCGCCTTAAGGCCAGAGGAGGCGGGGCTCCTGGGGGCCGGGACCGCCCCTGGCCTTAGAAGAAGATAAAGGTCAGTCAGCCCGGTCCCAGGTTGCGGGAGCAACGTCGTTGTTGGCTTCAGACCTTCCAGCGTTCCTGTTCCCTGCTTGGCCTCCTGCTTCTGACCTTCCAGCGTTCCTGTTCCCGTCCGGCTCCTGCTTCTGACCTTCCAGCGTTCCTGTTCCCCGCCCGACTCCCTGTTTCGAACCTCGCCTCTCATCTTGTGAACTCTGACTACGATCACGGTACCTTCCCCCCGGGACCAGCACAGGTTTTAAGAAAAAGGAAACAAACTTGCAAGACGTTTTCGTCTTGCGAAGCAAGCCCATAGGGAAATTCGTCTTGCGAAGCAACTCAAAAAATGAAAAACTCTTTCGTCTTGCGAGTTTTTCGTCTTACGAGGCATTCGTCTTGTGAGGTACCACTGTACACACCTTTGCTTCTCAACTCCCTTGCTTCGGGGGGGGGGGGACTGTTTGCAAATGGACCAATAAAGAAAAGCCAACCTTGTGGATTTCCAGGAGAGGAAATGGCAGGTTGACCGTCTTTCTGTTGGCTCTCTGCTGCCAGAAGATAATTACGTGGTGATGGATGGTAATCAGATTTAAGTTCTGGCTATTGGATCACTCTGGGATAAAGAGGGATTGAGGGAGTAACCACAAATGCTCTGGTCAAGGCTGTTTTCTGATGTTGGTGTTTGGGGACTGAGATGGGACCTAAAATGAGTCAAGGTGAGTCAAGGAACCAATCCTGTGTTCAAGAACCCTTCATGGGAATAAGATCTGCATCCTCTCTTTGTAAAACATTTTTGGGACAAGATAATCTATTAATTCAGAGAGATTTCACTATCTGCTGATGAAACGTTGCTTCTGACCTTTCTCTCGACCGCTACACTGCTCCCGGTGCTGCTCTCCACCCCTTCCGGCTGAGCGCCCTGCTCCGATCTCCTTCCCCTGTCTCCTTCTTGCTCTGCTCCCTCTGACACACTGGTAACTCCACCCCCTTCACTCCGTTCCGGCTGAGAAGCCGGCTCCGGTGTCCAACTCCTACTGGGGCTTCTCCCTTCGCTCCCCTGCTCCTCACTGCTTCCCCCTTGGCCTCCCTTTGGTCTGACCAGGGGGGCCCCCTTTTGGGAGTCCTCTGACTCACTGGTCAGACTCATGGACGACCTTTGGTCATCGTCATCCTCCTCCTCATCTCTCTGGGATTCTTCCCCCTCGCTCTCTGTCTCCTCCCCCATCTGCTCTTCTCTCCCTGAAACCCTGACAGTTCATGACTGGAAAAATTGCAAGAGCTGCTTTCTGTCTTTAAGAAGGGAAAGAAAACTGGTCATTAAAGTGTCTAAAGCAGAGCGAAAAGCATGATTTGTGCTTGGCAATAAAGATTAAACAAACAAGGGAATTCCTTGTGTGAAAAGTCTTTAATTCTTTTTCTTCTTTCCAAAATGAATGTTGCTGGGAAACTGAAAGTTTTCTCTGTGGGAAAATAATATTGTTGTGACTGTGATCTTAAGGTGGAAATCTTAAGGTAGAGACAGGACTTATAAAGAACCTGAGTTGTTAATAACATCAAACGCAGCCAGTGTGGCAAAGATACCTTTGAATATCCCAGTGACTGTTGGTATTGTTCAATAGATGATGGCCGAACAATTAAAAATGATCAGATCAGCGTTTGATGAAAGGGGAAAAGAAATGAATCAGAGAGATATGAAGTGAAAAACGGAGAATACCTATGAAAAGCTGGCAGGACTGGATGATGATGATGAAAGAAAATTGGAGAAAGCAGATGGTGAAATGGAAATGCCTTTTATACAAGGATTTGGGAGGAGAAGGGGAAGATAAAATGATCTGAATTTGGCATTGATGGAGCTCAGAAGGGGGAAAGCCTTCAGTCCTAGCTCTTCTTCAGTTCTAGCAGAGAGAAAGCATTCAGAATACAACTTGGGAGTGAATTCAGAGAATGATGCAACTAAATTAATAGTCCTCTCTCTGGAAAAAAGGATAGGAAGAAAGGTAAATGGAAGAAAGGTAAATGGAAAAAATAATATGGAATATTATTTCAGTATGTGATCCCAGTGGAGAAGCTTTATCATGGGCAAGGATGGAGTAATTGACTATTAATATGGAGGCATGTTGGTGGGAATTATTGGAGGTAAAGTTGATATTTAAAGAAAAAACATAAGTTGATATTTACTGCTACTAACAATAATTTGGGAATCCCTTTTGGACTTTTAACAGAATGTTGTAATGTTATTTAATTTTATGTAACCAGCAGATGGAAAATTGGAACTCCTTTTTATCTTTCTTTCTTGCTTGCTTGCTTTCTTGCTTTCTCTTTTTGCCTTTCCCTTTCCCTTTCCTTCTTCCTGCTTCCTTCTCTTTCTCTCCCCCCCCCCCATAGCTGTTTTTGTTTCTGGTTTTAAAAATTGGCATTAGTTTTCTATATCTTTCTGTATCATGAAAAGCTTTAATAAAAACCTTAATGCAAAAAAGAAAAGCCAGCCTTGATTTCTACTATGTGGACTTGCCTCTGTTTTGTTCATTTCTCTGACCAACAAGGTGGTGTTGTGAGTGAGGGGAGAATTGCACCAATGCTCCCCCCTTTGTATAACACCTTGTCTTGCCCCTGCTTTGCCCTTTCACACTGCCCTCCCCATCAGACCCGGAACAGACTCACATTTTTTCTATGGTGCCTTTGGGACAACCCCACCAAGGGCCCCTCCCTCTCTAGGGACTCACCTGGCTTCTGCCCCCTGGATTAGTGTCTGCCACTTCTCCTGGAGGTTGGCAAGGCCTCCGTCTGTGGTGCCAGGGGGCTCAGAGGGTGCCCGTCTCTCCTGCAGGAGGCCCTCCACATGGGACCTGCGCTCATCCAGAAGGCGCCTTAGAAGCTGTTTGGGGTCAGAGAAGGCAGAGGGTGAGGCCAAGCTCCCCTCATGGACACGCTCCAAGGGGGAGGGCAACCGAGTCTGGCACCGCCCTGGTGCAGCAACACCCTGGCAAAAGAAGCTGGCCTGCTCCACCCCAAGGCTCGGGAGGAACTTTTCCATTTCATAAGAACCCGGATCAGTCGGAAGAAGACCCATCAGGCCAATTTGGGTTTGTTTCCATGGCCTGGTATTTAGGGGTAGCCTGCCTCTGAACAGGAAGTTCCCCCTGGCTTCCATGGGAAGCGATTCAGAGGCACCAGGGGGGTCTCTTTGGGGAAGAGGTTCTTGGCGTCAGGAGCAGCGAGGGATAAAAGGCAGCAAGTGGGGAGTGGACGGAGAGACGTCTCTCTCCCTCTTGTGTAATACTTGACCTCAACGGGGTCACCCAGTGAAGCTGAATAGTGGGGAATTCAGGACAGACAAAAGAAAGTCCTCCTTCACCCTCGCACTGTCAAATGACTGAATCTGCTCCTTCAAGGTCCAGTGATGGCCAGCAACTCCGGAGGGCATGAGGGGGCATCAGCGGCTGACCCTGTGTCCCTTCTGGCATCCCTCTTCAGAGAACAGGGTTCCCCCCAACACTTATTTAATTCTGTCAGTTATTTTGTGGTACAGCCCTTATGCTTTACAGTTAGCTCTTCCAACACTTTTAAGTAATAACTAATTATTAAATTGTACACTCTAGCTTCTCCAGCTTTATCACAGAAGGCCAGAGATTGCAGAAGGCCAGAGGGGTGCAGAGCCCCCCAGAAGACTTTGCCCGTGGGACCCCTCCTCCTCCTTACAAGGCAGGCAGCGGCAGACCCCAAACTGGGCACGGGGACTGGGCAGCCCAGAGGCTGGTAATCCCATGCTGCCAAGTGTGGCTGCTCCCAAGATGGCCAACTCAGACGTGGGAAGATGATGCCTATTTCTCTGGAAGTGCCGGGGCGGGGGCGGAGAGAGACTCCCAGGCCGAGCCAAGCCAGCCCCCCTCCTCCCCAAACGCAGGGGAACAAGCTTCTACTTGCGCTGTTCATTTAAAAGAGAGCCAAAGGCTTCTCTGGGGTGGGGTTTACTTTCTACTCTCCTTCCACAGACCCAGAGGAAACACTGAGGCCAGCTTACAAAAGTGCCCTGCTTTTCACAGTCATAGAAATGTGATGTAGGAAGCCCCCTGCCACACAAAGGTCCTCTATGCCAACCCCCAGCAATGCAGGGATCTTGGCTAAAATGGTTACACCAATGCCATCATAGCCACGATCCCCACCTTCACTCGCCACAGATTCACCTCCATAAAGGCATCTAGAGGCATCTAATCTGCAAAGGACCACATCACATACACCACCCCCAAAACAATGCAGGGAACCCCCTAATAAACATCACACCTTGCAGAAATGTCAGATTTAAGGGGGCAAACTGCCATAACCCCCAGTGTCAAAATCGGTGCACCACAGCGCCTCCTCATGGCCAGGCTTGGGAAAGAGCAGGCAATATCACTTGTTTTATGAGTGAGACTGTCGGCTGGCAAATGTAACAACTTGCACAGCAGCATCAACGGACCCTGTTTTGCTAAGAAAATGAAATGCATTGTAAAAAGATTTGAAAGTGATTCATTCTGTTAAATAAACTTGCTAAATCACACACTGCTGCCATAATCCCCGGAGAGTGAGATGGTTTAGGCAGGGACTCCACCCAGGAAGAGTCAAACAGGGTTTCTCCAAGACAATAACTGTCTCAGTCACAGAAACTGATAAGCTCCCTTGTGATGCTTGCCAGGCTGCCTGGGGAATAGAAGGTGTCCCTTCTGCCAGTCTCCCAAACTGCCACTGGACTGGAACTTGCCAAAACTGAAAGGTCAAGGCCAAATGTAAATTCTCACGCAGAATGTGAGAGACCAGCAATTCACAAAACGCCTCGGTGGACATGGTGTAATTTTGACCAGTTTGACCAGTTGTAACTCCTCCTAATTTTGTGATGCGCCTTTGATGTTTTGTCCACACTCCACCGGCATCTTAGGGGTGGGGTTTCTCTCTGCTGGGTGGGAAATGGCAGAGCACCCTTGGGGGGGGTGTTCCTCCTTTCTTTGCTGTAAGAGAGGCTGAACCTCTGTCCCGACAAATGAACTATCAAAGGCACAAGACCTGCTTCGCTTCTGCTTTGCCTGCTTCTCTTCTCTCTCTTTTTCCTGCCCTGACAGGGGAACCCAGCGTCCAGCGTCCTCCCGGGGTTTCCCTGGGGTTCCACAACAGAATCAGAGCAAGTGGCAAGCAGGTTTTCTGCACATGTTGCTGTTTGCTCCGATTCAGGGGTTAAACGTGAATTTTCCTGGGGGAAACGGCAGGACCCCCCCCCCCAAAAAAAATAACCCTCAGACCCGGACGTGGAAAGCTCAGATCTGAGCCTAGAAAGTGCAGAATCGAGGCAAGTGTGGGTGAGCCTTCTGTCTTCTCCCCTTCAGGATGAATTGTGCCCAACTCCCTCCTCATGATTCTTCGTTTTGAAATTAAAAAATTAAGGTCTTATGTATATAACAAAGGTTCATAAATGTACCAAGCAAAAACGTACATAAATATATAAACCACATGTCTGGGGCAGCGCAGGGCCATGAAGCCATTTTGACTCCCAAACTGACCAGGTGTTTTCTCTGCAAAGTCAAATGGAAAAGCCTCCCATTGTCTTTTCCTTCACAAATCCTGTCTTAAGGGTATATCTGTGTATGAATAGGGTGAGTCTGTGACCTGGCCCAGGAACTAAGTATTTATCATTACAAAAGACTGGCCAGGCTCCCCAGGGTATCCAGTCAAGTGACCATTAACAGGTAACCTGCCACACAGGAGGTAAACAACGCACTCAGATTTTTGCTGTAGACCACCCCTTTCTGTGATGTAGGTATGATGGTTCTGGGGCTGGTCTTGGACTCCAGGGCGGACAATTTAAAATGTCTATATAAGGGCAGGCACACCTAGGTTCTGGGCCTCCTCCTTCTCCTGCGTGTGAGGGGAGCACCCTATTGCAACAGTTCAATAAAGATCAGGCTTTGCTTCTCAATATTCTCTGCTTGGCCTCTGCTATTTCTCCAACCGATGGAGAACCTACAAAGGACTCTAGAAGGGCTCTTGTGTCCCCCATAAGGGAATAAGGGCAGATTTTCGTTTATTAGTTTCCAGGCCCTTTATCATCTTGGGAACCTTCCTCTGCCCCCCAAGGCCTGGCACCCCAAGATGTGTGAGACACCCCCACGCTGCCTGCGCAAGAGCTCACCTTCTGCTCCTGCAGCTGTGCCTTCACCACCTTGGCTTCGGAGGAAGGGGGCTTCTGGCTGGCCATGAGCTCCTCCATGTCGCTGACCCAAGAGAGAAGCTTCCTCAGAGTCAGCTGGGCCTGCTCTGCGCCCCACACCTCTCCAAGGAAGGCAGCAGCTGCCTGGGGAGGGAAGGAGGATGAGCTCAGAGTGAGGCCAGCAGCAGCTCCGGGGGGGGGGGAGAGCCCCAGTCCGACAGCAAGAGCCTCCTGGCACCTGGTGGAGCATGGAGGTGGTGAGGCAGACTTGCATGGCCCCAGCCCCACCTCCTCCTCCTCCTCCAGCCCCCTACCCTGCCCTAGAGCACGACTGAGCAGGCTGTGCCTCCCTGCCCGGCCCTTACCTTGCTGCTGGGGCTGCTCCACGGCTCCAGAGGGTCCCTCTGGCCAGCAGGCCAGCTCTGGCTGTTCTGGAGCTGCGGGAGAAAAGCAGGCACAGGGCAGAGGCTTTGCACCCTCAAACTCAGGATGGAGGGAGGGGGCCTGCAGCAGCCTGCCCACCCACCTACCCACACCCACACACACACACAGAGGAGCAGGAGGCTCAGGCCAGCACTTGCAGGAGGGCTCAGCTTCAGGGGAACCAGCACCACCACGTTTGCATGGGGGGGGGGTCTCTCTCCACAGAACGGCCATAGCTGCCTGGCTCAGAGGGTGGACTTCTGGATACGCAGGGAAGGAGAAGTTCGTGGCACCTGGGGTGGCTTTGCTGGGGCCCTGCCTGCAGAGATTGATACAGCCACCTTCCTGCTGATACAACAGACTGTCTCCCAGAGCCCCCAGCCACCCACCCACCCAGGCACCCCGGGCAGCTTCTGACAACCCGAGCCTCCTCAACAAGAGCTTGGGAGACGGCCCCAAACTGCATGTGCCTGGGAGGGGGGTGGAGCAGCAGAACAGGGTGGGCAGCACCCATGCTGCCATCAGCTGACCTCACGGCAAGCACCAACAGATTGGGCAGCAGAGCGACTGGCTCCAACTCACCCCCACGCGGAGCCGCTCATTTTCCACAATGGTAAAAAAAAGCTGTACATACATGATCATCTCTCCGTTATCCACACAACCACCTTGTAAGGCGGGCCAGCCTCATTCTGTGAACATAAGAACCTAAGTGGAGTCTGCAGGATCCGGCCCCATCTAGCCCAGCGCCCTGTTCTTGCAGTGGCCAACCAGATGCCCCAATGGGAAGCCGGCAAGCAGGGTCTGAGTGCGAGAGACCTCGCCCTTCCTGCAGTCTCCAGCAACAGGGATTCGGTAGCACTGGCGCCTCTCTGTGTGTCACAGATGCCCCCCCCCCGAATTCCTCCCAGGGCCAACGTGGGATCCAGACTAGGGGCCTCCCATTTTCCAGCCCGCTTTCCCAGTCACCCCCCGCAGTGCCAAGACGTGGAGCAGCTAAGGGAGTGAAAGCAATGCATGTGAAAGTGGGGAGGAATGGGGGCGTCCTGGGCTCCCCCCGCCCCGTCTATTAACCTCTGGCAGGGCTCCTCCTGCGCACTCCGTGAGCACCTTGACCCGCCTGGTGATGGTGGGCTCTTTGCTCCGGTCGCCCCCGGGGTACTCGGTCACCTCCACGATCTCAGTCACAACGGTCTCGGTCACCTCCGTCACCTCCGTCACCTCGGTGGTGGTGAGGGGCTTCCAGACCCAGCCACTCCCGTGCGCCAGCACCCGGGGGGGACTCCAGGCAGCCCCCGCCACCGCCGCTGCTGCCTCCAGCTGGGCCTTGAGGGGGTTGCTGCAGCTGAGGGCCCCCCCGTTCTGCACCTTGACGTCCATGTTGTTCTGCTTGGGGAGGGGGCTGCCCTGCTGGCTCTTGCTGGCCCCCCCCAGCGTGGCCACGCTCCAGCCATTCTCGATCACCCGGGGGCTGAGTGGAGGCTTCTCCGGGGGGCCCCCGTGGCCCCCTGCGTTGTTCCTCCTGGAGGGGCGCCCAGACGCCAGGCCCAGGTCCTTGAGGTAGGAGTCCTTCAGGAAGTCGTCCGGCTTCTGGCTTTTCTCCCCCAGGCAGCTGGGTCTGCCCCCCGCGTTGCCCATGGCTGGCGGCTGAGGAGACAGCGCTCAGAGCCCTGCCTGGAACAGAGGAGGAGGAGGAGGAGGAAGAGGAGGAGCAGGAGAAGCCACCTTGCCTGCCCAGGGTGGCACCCACAGCAGGCACCATGCCCATCATTGGGGGTTCCTTTTTCAGTCCACAGAGCCACCCAGAAAGTCTTCCAGAATCTTCTTTCTCAGTTCTGCTCAAACTGTTGGTGAATTCCCTTGTGGGAATAAGCCCCTCACCCATTCCAGTTCTCCTTCAAAAATTAACATTACAACTTATCCAACTACAGGTCTAAGGAAATTAAAGAAGAACTATGTAGAAAGCTTCATTCCTCCTCTCTGCTCTCCTGCCATTTGGGCAGAGTAATGGCCAGACACATTATCTCTTTCACAGCCCGTCTAATAAAGTAGTCCGTTGCTAAGGAAACTCTGTTGCTAGGGGGGAAAGTTGTTGCTATGGGCAACAGTAGGCAAGCATCATTTCAAGTCTATTTTTGGACCCCCTCAAGACCCAGGTCAGAAGTCCAAGCCCAGCAAGACCTCTGCTACTGAACGGAAGTGGGGACCATAGCCAGACCTCTCCCGTAGAATCAAATCCCACCAGAGGATTTTGGAAATACTCGCTTCAAATATTGTCGGGGTTGGACTAGAGGACCCTTTGGGTCCCCCAACTCTTCAGTTCTGTGATTCCACTACATTTACACCCGGACTTTCCTCCAAAGGAGCCCAGGGCATCAAACGTGCAAATGCTACAACACCTCAAACAGAAACCTCCTCCCTAATCTCTGGGAACCAGGAAACACTTGAGGGGATTAAGCGCTTATGTATTTGGATGAGCCCAGCCAGAAATTAAGCCCAGCGTTTAGGAGGAGCCCAGAAGGTGTCAGCCACTCCTGGACTTGCTGGGGAACAGGAACGTGGTCCTCCTGCACCCTGGTGAGGGTCTTGCGGAAGGTGGCTCCCACCCAGGGGGGCTGCACCCATCCCACCTGCAGCCCGGCCCTCCTGGCTCAGGGGAGGTTTGGCCTCTGGGGTCCCAAAGAGAATAAAAGCCACAGGCCCAAAGCACCCAAGGGTCACTGGGGCTGAAACTCAGTCGCTCATATGGCCTGGGGTGGCAGGGAAGGGAGCTGGCGATGGAGGAGCTGCTCCAGGCAGCCGAGCCCTGGGGGGGGGGGCACTCAGCATCTCCTCTGTGGCACAGACCTCCCCAGAGCCGGGCTCCATCCCAGCGTCCTGATGCAAATGAGGGGGAAGCCAGCGAGACAGACGGACCAGCAGCTGCTGCAAACGGCCGCCTCCTTGCCGGGACCCTGCGCTTAAACCTGGGCAAGCTGGAGCCAGCGGAAGGAGAAGCCATCTGTCCGCAGAGCCCCCCTGACAAAAGCCTCTGGAGGGGGCGGTCCAGGGACAAGCAGGGCGTCGGGGAGCCATCCATCAAGCGGCCCCAGACAGGTGGCTGCCCACAGCCCACCCATCACCCCCTGCCTGACAAGGCCAGGCTGGCCAGGAGGAGAGGGCGTCCTTGGCAGAGGCGCCACCTGGGGCCACCAGTCGCACAGACACACCCCGGCCACCTGCCACTGGAGGAGTCTCAGAATGATGGCAGAGCAGCCCCCCCCCCGGCCATGCCACTGACGGGACACCCTCTACCTGCTTGCTCCACTGGGGGAAAGGGGAGCAGAGGGACAGGGGGCAGGAGGGGGAGCCCACAGCTCCGCTCCCCCAAGCCTGCCCTTCTGCTGAGCCCACCTGCCAGGTGCCACCAGGTCCTCTGCCCTCCACCTCAAAAACCCTGCTTCCATTTGGCCTCTTCCTGGTCTGGGCCCCAACTTTCCTGTCGGAGGGGCAAGAAGGGATGAGTGACAGGCCCTCAGGCTGCCCCACGGGGCTGGCGTGGTTACCTTCATGGTGTGGCACGGACGCTCCCCGCAAGGCTGACGGCAGGTCTGCCACGCGGTCGGTGGCGGGCCAAGGGCACGGCGGCTGCCTCCGCTTCTGCCTTCAGGGGCTCCTCAGCTGCTGCCCCCAGGATGGACGGAGAGGAGCCGTCGGAAGCCCCCGGCGGTGGGGGGACTTGGGCTGAAGTTCCATCGGGAGAGGAGAGCCGGTGCTGCCGGTGTGTCTGGCCCAGGGTCCGGCGTGTCGTGCGGAGAGGAGGCCTTCTCTGGAGCAGCTGCTGGAGGCCAGCTTGGTGGCGGGCGCCCTGGCGGCAGCGTGGAGCCCCCTCTGCCCCCTCTCCCAGGGCTCTCCTGGTAGCTGTCAGTCCAGGCCGGAGAAGAAGGATGGATGGAGGGATGGCGGGATGGATGTGGGGGAGGCCCTCCCAAGGAGAACTGGCACACGAGGAGGGAGAAGGCGGCACCTCCCAGGAAGCCCCGTGGATCTGGGCCCAGAAGAGCCCCACCAGCAGAGGCAGACTGCCCTGGGGAAATGGAGGCGAGCCCCTCTGGCTGCCTGGCTGCCGCAGAGACCCTCCCTCGCTGCCCCCCACCCTCTGCCCCGCTGACCCCCTCAGCACACTCAGGCTAATACAATAAGCCCTCGCGCATTAACTCTTTGCTCGCTGCAAGACAATCGCCGTTACTGGGGAAACGCAACAGGGCTCCCAACTATCCCGGGAGCCGGTGGGGGAGGGGGCAGGCGCCTTTGCCACCGAGGAGGAGGAGGAGAGAGGAGCTTTTCCCAGAGGAACAGCCCCCCACCAGCAGGACCCCCTCCCCCCTCACTCGGGTCCAGCCACTGCTGCAACCGCAGCCCCAAGAGCCTGGGGGGGGTGCTCAAGGGTCTGGACAGCTGGTCCTCCGGGGGGCCAGCCGGGACCCCTCCAGGGTTGTGGGCCTGAGGCTTGTTGCTTAACTCAAGGGCAAGTCGGGCAAAGTTGGGGGAAGAGAAAGAAGGAACCCCCTTCACCTCCAAGGCCATCACTGGGCTGACTCTGGAGCCCACAAGTGAAAGAGAAACTCTTGGAGGGGGGGCAAACCCTCTGGAGAGAAGGAGGAAAGGGAGAGGTTGCCTATGAGCTGGGGGGGTGGCTCTGACCTCCCCTGCAGTGCAGGTGGCACAAAGCTCGGCTTCTGCCCTGGATGCCAATGCCCTCCCCCCCCCCAGCCTGGAACCCACTTTGGGGTGGAGGGAAGCTCCACTTTCCCCTTCCTGGTTGCCCCCCAGAGCCACAGGGAGGGAGGGTGGGTGCAACCGGGGCTGGCATCATCACCTGTCATGCATGGGTGGGCACCTGCCAGGCTCCTAGTGCTCTCATGGTGCCCACAGCTGGCACCTGCCCTGGGCCAGCTTTCCGTGTCCTCTGTGGCACAGGGGCAGCTGCCTGTCACTGCCCTTCTCATTCCCCACAAGGCTCTTGGGTGCCACTACTTCTGTGGGGGAAATTGAGATGGCAGGACCGCTGCCCGCTCCGCCAGCTTCTCCAAGGGCTGTGCCATGGCTGCTGCTGCTACTGCCCACCTCCACCAGAGTCTGCCAGGGCCATTGCAGCAGGGAGGCCCACCGGCGGGCACGATGCCCCTAGGCCACCCACGGAAGGGGTTGTGTGTGGCGCCCAGAGCCAGGCGAAGCTGAGGAGCAGGGATGCTGCTCCAAAGGAGCATCGTTGGGTCTTGGGGGTCTCTCTGCACAGCCTCTCAGGCGCACATGGCACAAGTCCCATCATGCCCAGAGGGTAAAGAACGAGCGCACACCTTCAAGGAAACGGGTCACCCTGCAAAGCAACGCCCAGGCTGAGGGGCCGGGTTCTGTCTCTCTGCACACTGCCCCCTCCACATGCTTGGTCTGGAATCCCCCCTCCCACTGCAATCAATATATTGAAAGATACGCCAGTAAAATGCCCCAAACAGGAGCCTCATTCAAGACGCCGCCAGACCTTTTAAAAAGTGACCCAGAGGCCCCCCCCAGCTCAACCCCCCCCCCCGGCTGACCTGGCGCCCCCTTGTGGCGCATCTGGGATGATTTGTGATCAGGAGGGCAAGCTCTGTGTCCTGGGATGGTTTGGCTTCTGCTGCGCGGCAGGGCAAGAGCGCCCCCTCCAGGCGGCAACGAGGAGAAGCAGCACAGCGCGACTCCCAGCGAGGAAGGTCCGTTTAAGCCGCTTCTTCCACGAAATGCTGCAAAATGCCCTTGCAGAAAGACAGCCGCCTGGAGGGGCCACAGCAGCAGCTGCAAAAGAGCTCAGTGCTGGGGGAACCCAGCCAGACGGGAGGGGTATAAATTATAGATGATGGTGACGATGATGATGATGTCCTGGAACTCTGTGCAGCTCAGAGGACTGATTCTGATCAAGGTAGCATCTTCCAAGGACACCTTCCCCCCACCTTGCCAGGGAAGAAAGGGCCTCTTGCTAGCCCTTCAGATAAAACCACAAGACAGGAGCAGCCTCCCCCCCCCAAAAAAAACCCCCAGCGATGCTCAAAGTGCCCACAGAGCAGCAGAGAGGAGTCAGTCTAGTCGTGGCTGGGGCAACCCAGTCAGAGGGGTGGAGTACAAGTAATAGAGCAGTAGGAGTAGTAGGAGTAGGAGTAGTAACAACAGACTCCTTCCTTGGAGGTTTTAAAGCAGGTGTGGGCTGGCCACCTGTCCTGGATGCTGAGTTGAGATTCCTGCATTGCAGGGGGGGGCTGGGTGACCCTCAGGGATCCTTCCAACTCCACAATTCTATGATATTATTATCATGAAGGTCATGCCGAGTGCAAGGCCCTGCATGGCTCAGCTGGTGAGAGCCTGGAGAATGCCAGGGCTCCCCAGAAGGGACGGCTGCCTATTCCTGCATCGCAGGTGTTGGACTAGATGAGCCTCAGCTCCATGTGGTTCTATGGTTCTCTTTTCCCCTTGCAAGGGGGTCTGGCTGAGGGGTCTGGGGGTGTTGTGGGATGAGCTGAGGGTGGCCCTGCTCTCCCTGCTTGGTGTGTCTCTCTCTCTCACACACACCCGCCAGCCGGACCCCTCCCCTCTGGCAGAGAGGAGCCCCCAGCCCAGCCCCTCTGGCCGCAGCCTCAGATCCTGGGAGCCGGGCGGTGGGCTCTCTCCGAGCCCCCCTTTGTCCGGCATGAATGAGCCTTTCAGTTTGTGCCGTCAGGGGTGCGGAGGGAGCCCATGTGCCCAGCAGGAGCAGAACAAAAGGCAGCTGGGGGGGGGACCCTTTCAGCAGCCTGGCAGCGGCTCAAGAGGGAGGGCTTGGGCCTGCCTAGGCGTGGGGGGGGGGGTGCGCACGCATGTGCACTGCCACACACCCCCATTAACCCCTTGTACGCTGCGCTGCTGCCCACACGGGAATACAAAGGGGGAGGCCAAAGGAAGGAGGGAGGCACCTCCCGGCCCCCCAAGCTGCCTGTGTGTTGCTGAGGCCTCTTTGCAGGGCTGAGGTGAGCCAGGCTGTGTAAGGAAGGGCCTACAAGTGCCAGAGGGCATCATGTGCCACACGCCACACTCAGTAAAACACTGGGGGCACAAAGTGACACGGGGCAGGTTCTCCCCCCGCCCCAAAAATCCTACACTTGCCGTCCTCAGACACCTTGAGTTGCACAGGGATGTGGGCCACCAGGGCTGTGCCCTCCAGGGCTGGCACTTTCCCCATGTTGGGCAGGACGAGGTGAGTCAGCCACGATCCAGCTCATTGCTGGCTGCAAAATGCACCTAAGTGAAGGCAGGGGGGCACCCAGTGGGGGGAGATTCAGCATCTGGTTGATCCCTGTGAGAACAGGAGGCTGGACTAGGGGGACCCCTGGCCGGATCCTGCAGGCACTTCTTAGGTATGTGAAACTTAAGTGCTGGTGGTTTAGGTTTTCCAAATTTCCTTCTTTCCATGCAAGTTGGTATCTTGCCAAGAATGCAGAAGAGAAGGAATCTTTTAAGGTACATAGCTGTGATTGGACATCCTATGCACTTTTAAAATGGGGGGGGGCTGCGGGGGCGGTTATCGGGTTGCTGTTTTTATTTTGATTATGTAGTTTGCAGTTTTATATTTTGATTTTTATTCTGTGAACCGCCCTGAGACCTCCGGGTATAGGGAGGTATATAAATTCTACTACTAATAATACGATAGAGCAAGCTCAGCTCCTGGGAAACTCAGCTCACCCAAACCAGAAAGCCTCAATAAAGCAGGAGCTGGTGCTGACCGGGGCAACCTGGAAGCTGCTGCCTCAAGATGAGGAGCCCGTTCTGGTGGGGCTGGGAAGCCTAGTCGTGCCCCCCCATCCCCATTACCTCTGTGGCAGAGTCCCGCTCCGGGAGGCCCGGCAGCCTCTTCTCCAGGGCGTCCAGCCAGTGGCACAGGGAGAGCAGCTGCTCCCGCATGTCTGGGCTGCGCTCTTTCCAGTCGCCCCTCAGCCAGGCCCTGGGAGCAGAAGCAGAGTCAGACCCCACCATGGCAAGGAGGCCGCCTCGCCTTCTGCCCAGTGCCCAGGCGCCACAGAGGGCACCTGCAGCTGGGCCAACCATGGCTTCCTCTTCGCCTCTTCCTCAATGCTCCATGAGACATAGCAGGCAAGGCACATAGCCCCCACCTCTGAGCAAGGGGCCGAGCTCAGCTTTGGGATATTCCGGCTGGCAGGAAAAGGCTGGGCAGTGCCCCACATGCCACCCAGTGCTCCAGCTGTGCCAAGCAGCCCCTGGCTAAAAATATTATATATAGATAGATATGGTGCTTCTATCCCTATGTGCCCCACCTTTGACATGGGAGGAGCTGTGCTGCTTGCTGGGTCGTGGTGCATGTGGGGATCCAGTGCTGGATGATTCAGGACAGAGAAAAGGAAGTACTTTTTCTCACAGTGCAGAGTTAACCTGTGGAACTCCTTTCCACAGGAGGCTGGGATGGCCACCAACCTGGATGGCTTTAAAAGAGGATGAGCAATGATAAATTACAGGTCAGAAAACAGAGGAAGATGGAAAGGAATTGCTGAAACAGTTAACTGAAGTGGAATACCAAAAGGGAGGTGTGAGGAGGTCACTGAAACAAGTGAATGAAAGATAAGATATTGAAATTATTGGATGTGTTTTTCATTGTTTTGTTTTGTTTTGTTAATTCAATGTTTTATGTAGTGTTTTTGTTTTTGTAATGTATCATATTGTCTTGTTTAATTTCCCCCCTTCTTTTTGTAATCTTTAAACTGTTAATAAATATTATTTTTAAAAATAAAAATAAAAGAGGATGAGCAAATTCATGAAGGAGGAGGCGGCAGTCGATGGCTCCTGGCCTCCCAGCCCTGATGGCTCTGCTCGGCTTCCACAGTTGGGGCCAGCAGCTGGAAGGGGCTCTTGTGCTTGGGTGCTGCTTGCAGGCTTCCCTTGGGGGCGACTGCAGGGCCACTGGGAGAAGAGGAGGCTGGCCTAGTTGGGCCATTGGCCGGATCCTGCAGACTGGCTCTTCTGAAGTTCTATCCCAGGCAACCCCAACCTGCGGCCCTCCAGATGTTTTGGCCTACAACTCCCATGATCCCTAGCTAACAGGACCCGTGGTCAGGGATGATGGGGATTGTAATCCAAGACATCTGGAGGGCTGCAGGTTCCATCCCTTCTGGTCAGTTCAAGAGGGCAAGAGGAGCAGGGACTGGAGCACAGCCGGCCTCCTGCTCAAGACAGTGGAAACATGAAGAGGCTTTGCTCTCTGACTTGCTGGGGACCCTTTAGGACGCCCCTCCCATCACGTGACACCTGGCTCAGTCGGCTCAGTGGCTTTCCATGAAATGGCTGCTTGAATGTTGGAGCAATCAGGGTGAACCTGTAAGCTCTGCTCGTAAGGGAAGATTAAAGGAAAACATTTAACAGCCGGCAAAGGGGTTTTGAGGTGGACTCGGCACAGAGGCCAGCCGGAAAAAGCCTTTGCAGTGGATGGGAAAGGCAGGCTAACAAGGAGGACGAGTTGCAGAAGAACATAAGAAACCATCCAAGTTGGTGGCCATCACTGTGGCAGTGAGTTCCGCGGTTAAACTCTGCCCTGCTTAAAGAAGCTCTTCTTTTCCTCTGTCCTGTATCTCCAGCACCCATTTTTCTTGGACGACCACCCAAGTGTTATGAAAGAGGGAGGGCAGTTTTCCTCTCTCCACTTTCTCCAGACCAGGACTAATTCTATACCCTTCTGACGTGTTGCCTCTTACTCGACTTCTCTCTGGACTAAAAAGCACCTTTTCTGCAGAGAGCTCCCAGCGTCTCAGCTGGGGATGTGGGCCCAGAGGGTGGCTTTGTCCCCTTTGGGGAAAAGCTTTGGCTTTGAGGCTGGAAACCGACCAGGCGGCCAGGAGCCCCTTCCTTCCCCCTCGGCTGTTTGGCATGGAAGGACGCCAAGGGCAAGCTGGCAGGGCTTTAATCTGATGTAAAGGGCAGCTTCCACTTCATTGAAGGCATTCTCGGAGCAGGATGGGGGTGCCCTCGCCAGATGCCACAGCAGGCGGCTCATGGCACAGCCCTAGCGCTCGCTGGAGCAGCACCAGCTGCACACTCACAAGCCCCAAGACGTCCCCACCTGCCCAGCACGGGGTCTCTCCCAGATTCCTGGTTACGTCTGCCAGGGAGACCTGGATTTGGACACGCCTGCCTCCCCTAGGCACCTGGTTGTCCCCTGGGAGAGCAGGGTGATGGAGTGTTTGGGCCCCTTTGGCTCTTCTGATGGGGAAGGGCCACAGCTCAGGGACGGAGCATGTCTCTGCATGCAGAAGACTCCAGGCTCCACCACCAATGGCACCTCCAGGCAGGGTTGGGAATGCCCCACTTGCAGCCCAATCGGGGCAGATGATGCTGAGATACAGAGACCAGAGCTCTGACTCAGGGCTCAGCCACACCTGCACTTGCCCCATGCCTACAAAGCACGGGTCCAAGTCCTTTTCTGCTGGTTCTTCTGTGCAGCTACCATCTCCAATGCTCCCAAAACGCATGTGTGATGCCACCCCTGACTTGAGTCCTCTCCTGGAAACCCACCTTACTCATAAAGCTCTTGATTCACCTGGGCCTCAGCTTGAGCAGGTACAACGGAAGCACCACCTGTTGGCTCCCTGCGGCCTCTGCCATGCCCTACAGGGCCACGTTTTAGAGGGAAGGGACCCGCCCTCCTGCACTCTGACGAGCTCCACAGATACACCCAAGCCTGGCCCAAACACTTCCAGTTTCCCAAATCTCAGTGAGCTGCTAATGGACCCCTTCATACCTCTCTGGTCCCTGTTCTGCGTCTGGAGTTGGGGGGTCCGAGTTCCTTCCTGGGAGGCCAGCAGGATCCACCATGAAAAACGTCTGCAGAAGAGGAGAAAACACCATAGGGAGATGGACATGGCTATGGTCAGGTGGTCAAATCTGAAGCGAAGGAGGCTTTGGGGGCAGCTCAAGCCAAGCAGACACCTGGAGCTACAGAGAAGGACTCATCCTGCTTGATGGTGGAAGAGAGACAGCATAGCCCAGGGCTTCAAGGGCCTGTTCCTGGGCTTGCCTGTTCTCCTGCAGATTTCTGCCTCAGACTTCCCTTCCAGATACTTCATGGAGAATGTCTCCGAAGTTGTGATGGGATTAAGGGCTCATTCACATTTCCTCTTTCCCCTGGAGAAAACCGCTCTTTAGTGCTCATTCAGAGCAAATGGCAATTCGGGTTTTCTCTGGATTGACATTTGCTCCGGTTTAGAGCTAAAGAGCAGGTTTTCCCTGGGAAAGGAGCAGGGTAAGGAGAAAACCACTTGGGCCTGAGCTTTCTAGGAGTAGGAAGTGTGGAAGATCCCAAAGCTGCACTTAGCTGTGCTTTCTGCATTGCAAAGGGTTCGACTGGATGACCCTTTGGGTCCCTTCCAGCTTACAGACCAGTAATTCTGTGAAAGAACGGGAAGCCAGCCATGTGGTTCTCAATGAGAACTTGAGAAGAGTCTGCTGGATCAGGCCAATGGCCACCTAGTCCGCCCAGCATCCTGTCCTCACAGTGGCCGACCAGCAAGGGGAATCTGAGCCCAAGAGAAACTCGCCCCTCCTGTGGCTTCTGGCAGCTGGTCTTGGGGAGCCTGGCTGTTGACTAGGAAGGAAGAGCAGAGCCATCAAGTTGTGCTCAAGAGGCTGCCAGGGCAGTTGTGTGCGACCCCACTGTGAATGCTGTTTGCATCTGCAAAAGTTTTGGGGCGCCAGTCTTCTTCATTGCCAGTCAGTGCCTCTCTCTTGTGACTTCCTGGTGAAAAGCAGTAACTTTCCATACTTTCCGTGGCACTGCTGCTTCATGCACCTGCTTTTGTTGCTCTATAGTTCCTCTGGACAGCAATGAAGCTGTTGCACCACAGAGCAACTAGCAAAGCAGAAGAAATTCACCATTAATGCACCATTCATGAAAGCTTTGACTGCTGTGGCTGGTGTTTCTTGCTCTCATTGGTGCATCCCAGTGGTTTTCTACAGGTCATTATGTGAACATGTGTGGGTCGAGGTCAAGCAGGGAAGAGAGTGGGCGTCCTTTGGGAGATGCAGCCTGTGGTTGCAACTTTGGGTACATCCCTGGCACCTCAGCCATTGGGGTGGACATGGTGAGGAACATCTTCTCAGCTAGGTTAGCAACTGCTGGGATTATTTTGTTCTCTCTGGAAGTGCGTAGTTCCTCAATCTCTTCCCCCAGATCTTCAGTCTGAAGCCATGGAGCCTATGGGATCCCTTGGGGAACCTCCTCTGTCCAGCCCCAGCCAAGCTGCCCCTCCTGATTTCTTGGCCTGAGCCCCCTCCTCCTCTGGCGGGCCTTGGGGGGCTTTCCAGGTGGTCCTTTTTGTGGAGTATTCATTCTGAACTGTTTGCAGGGAGCTTGCAGGACACATCGCTTTCCTTACTGCAAAAGGTCCATTTTAAAAGAACGAGTTTGTTGCAAAACAGCACCTAATCCATCTCTATGCTGCAACCTGCCATTGCCAGTATGTGGTTGAATCCCACCTGCAAAACTGTCTGGAAGTGGTCTGAGGCAAACGTGAGAATTTCAAATGCTTCTTCGCTTTACTATATTCCTAGATTGGCCCCCATATGTTTCCCGTTTCCTTGACTGTATTTGCCTTGCAAGCGCTTTGAATTTGATCATGGGAAATGGCACATGATGAGACAGGAGGCTCTGGCCTCCCAGAGAGACAAGGCAACTTTGCCACATGCTCTGGCCTTTGTTTCCTGCCTCAGAGCATCTCCTGCTCGTATCTGCATCACAGGCAAACACATCAGTCCACATGTGTGGCAGCAGTTTGGCATGCTTACCTCAGCTGAAAAGGCACAAAGTCTTCTCCTTCCCACGGAATGGAAAAGCTAGTTTCTCCCTGAGCCTTGAAGCAGGGAGGACAATGGAGGCTCCTGAGCACGCTCCCCTCATTTACGGAATTGCAGGGGGGTCCATGATGTTCTCAGCCCCCCTCAACCCCTCGCAGCATCTCCAGGTGGGGCTACAAAATATGCTGGGGAGATAGTCTGCATGAAGGCAATGCAAAGGCTTGTGATCTGGCTGGGGTGCATGGGTGGAAGATGCTATGGGCTTGGGAAGGGGGCTCAGCAGGCGAGGACACCTTGCAGGGGGGGGTCTGCCCTGATGCCTGGAAGCAGGGGGGGTCAGGAGAGCACAAAGGGTGGGTTTATTTTTGAATGATGGATGAACAGCAGAGCACCCAGGACTTGCTCCACAGCCCAGACTAAGTCTCTGGCTTGTTCCCCCAGAACGATGGAGGGAACTGCACCCCAAGAGGGGATTTTTAACCATCAGGAATGTATGTTAAGAGGTGTGTGTCACACACACTGCATCTCCCCTTCTTTGGCTAAAAGCCACAAAGAGTCAAACTTTAGGATTGAAACACACTTGTGAAGTTGGGAGTCAGAGGTTCTGACACTTTAAGGCTTCCCCAAGGTGGTGACTGTCTCCTGAGGGTCTCTGGATGCTTCTAGAGGCTGAGGTCATTGTGAAGAGTCCTGGGGACATAGTTCTCCATCCACTTCAGAGGACTGTCCATTAGACGCATCTTGAGACGTCTCTGGTAAGTCCTTCCCCCTTCAGATAATCAGGGGCGGAGGCAGGGACCCATCTCTCTCGTTTGCACTTGGACCTCTACCATCTTCTTGTGGCCCTTCCAGTGTTTTTTGTGTGGTCTGGACTGTGCGTTCAGCCAGACTGTTGGACTGAGAGTAGCCTGGGCTTGAGTGGTGCCACAATGATGCCCCATTCTCTGGCAAATGGAACACAGGCAGACACCATCACTCTGGGAATCCCATGGCGGGCAAAAACTAATTTGCCACTATTGTGGCAGATAAATTGTCAGCAAAATGGAGAACTTTTGAGTAGTAATCTATTATCAAGAGTGTCTTGAGTTTAAAAATGTCTGCTACAACTGGTGAAGCACGTGGTCACTCGGGGAGTCTTTTTCTGTACGGCCAAAAATGACTCTTTCGCCAAGTTTTCAGCATGGCATTTGATTTGAGAATGTGCTGGCTATAAACACCCCCTTGCCTTGGTGTAGATAGACAATATGCAGGCCATATCATGGGAGTTGCAGGAACATGTGAAAAGGATCCAGGGGTCTTAGTAGACCACAAGCTTAATATGAGTCAACGATGTGGCAGGGGGAAGAGCTAATGCTATTCTGTTAGTATTTGTACAGTGGAACCTCGGGTTATGTTCTGGGTAGCGAACTTTGCCCCAGGATGCAAGTGGAAGTCGCACGGCAGCAGCGGGAGGCCCCTGTTGCTATCAAAGGGTTAAAAGAGTAGCAGAAACGCTCTAATCACTGAGCAGCTGGAGGTCATTAGGCTTCCAGGAACATGAGTCTGTATAAATAGTCCCCCTGTTTGTTTGTTCTCCCCCTTCTCCCTTTTGGGTGTGTGTTTTGCTGAGATGTGTGGTTCGTCGCCAGGGTTGTTTTTTGGTGTTTTGTAAATAAACCTTATTTTTGATTTACAAACCGCATGCTCCAGGACTCCTTTTTGGGAAGATGCTGCCTCTCCTGCCCTTCTTAGCTGCTGCGCGAAATCCTCTGCCGTGGTGAGACTTTTAAAGAAGGAAGTGCACTGGGCATTTACATTAAACTAATTAAAGTTTAATGGGACAGGTTATGGTTGTTTGTACGTCAAGAAGGAGATAAGGAGAGCAGTTCAGAGTGATTTATGCAAGGACTGGAGTCAAGACAGAAGCGGTTGCCGACAACGAAAGCCTCCAAAGCAGCTTGAGTCCTGCAACGTGCCTAGAAAAGTTTTAAAGAGGCACTGCGCAGTTTGTACTCGCTGGAAGACGTCTGATTCCTCAAGGAGCCACCTCAGCAGCTGGGAGACGGTCTACAGGTGTGTGAGTATCGTTCCTAAGCCCCAGGGAGGATGGCAGAGTCCCAGGAAAGTTTTACTGTCCCGTTTACGCGACTCAATGGGAAAAATTGGCAAGATTGGAAGGCTAGAGTAAGGGTTTGGTTGCAAGCAAAAGAGTTGTGGAGCTGTACTGAAGCACCGCCTTTACAGGCAGCTGCAGACGCGTCTGCAGAAGCCAAAGCAGCAGCAGCAGCTTCACAGAAACGCGACAGGAAAGCCCAAGGTCTACTAGTTTTGGCAGTGGGACCAGAGCAAATGCCTTATGTTTCTGAGTTAAAGAACACGCATGAGGTCTGGACGGTTCTGCAGCGGTTAAATTCCAGAAACACTGCGGGGGCCAAGATCCATGCTACAAGATGTTTGTTTGATTTACGTCTCCAACCGGGAGCGTGTGTGAAAGAACATATTGCCAAAATGGTGTCTGCCTTTAATCAACTAAGGCAGCTGGGCATTCCTTTCTCTATGGAGCAGCAGTCATACATATTGTTGTCTTCTCTTGATAAAAGCTATGAGACTCTAGCTCTAACTTTGGAAGCTATGCCTTCAACTGAATTAACCCTTGAATACATTTCTTCTCGGCTTGCGGATGAACAGGATAAAAGGCAAAGAGAAAGAGGTTTGTCTTTAAAGGGGAGTTATGCTGTGCCTAAGAGTGTTGATGCTGAGTTTGAGCACACAGTAAATGCTTTTGCAGCTAGACACTGTTTTCGCTGTGGTTCCCCTTCCCATCTAATCAGGAATTGCACACGTGAACCTGGTCAAGACAGCAACAAGGCCGTTACCCCTAGTTACCAGACAAGGAGTTCCAGGGGACGTCGAAGAAGAGGAGGAGGTCGTGGCTACGCCCACAGCACACAGCACATGGCTTCGGCAATGGCGTTGATGCAAGGGCGTGGCCAAGGCAGCAATCTACGCTGGTTGATCGACAGTGGTGCATCTCACCACCTGGTGGCGCCATCTAGTGTCCGTTTGCAGAATTGCAGACATTTGCTAACCCCTAAAGTTGTGACAATGGCAGATTCAACTAAACGTTCCTTAGAGACTGTAGGCACAGTGTTCTTGAATTGTTTGCAAACAGAAATTGATGCCTACGTGCTAAAGGGACTGAAGGGGTGTATTTTGTCTGTGTCAGAACTTGATAGAAATGGGTTTAAAACTGTGTTTGAAAATGGGGTTTGCACTATTTCAAAGAATAACGTATCTCTTTTGCAGGTGGAATGCAGAAATGGGTTATATTATTTTGAGACAAGTCCAGATGAAGTTGAACAGGTTCATGCTGGTTGTGTGAACACGCCTACCCATAATTCTTGTGTTCATTTATGGCACCGCCGTTTAGGGCATATTAATTTTCAGTATGTTAAAAGGCAACCTGAATTATCAGAAGGGTGCAAATTGAACAAATGTACTAAGTATTTGGATTGTACTGCATGCAAAAGTGCGAAGGTTCATAGATGCAGCTATCCCAGTTCAGATAGGAAATCTGACAAAGTATTCCAACTTGTGCATATGGACCTGTGTGGCCCAATGCCTGTTGCTAGCATGGGAGGTTCAAAGTATGCACTGTGTCTCTCGGATGACAAAACAAAGGTTACATGGTTTTTTCCTCTCAAAACAAAAGCAGATACTGCAGAAACAGTTAAAAATTGGGTTCATGCGGTAGAACTTGAATTCGGTACTAGAGTACTTGCTTTTCAGACAGACAGAGGGTCAGAATTTACCGGGTCTGTGTTGCAGAATTTCTTTAAGAAAAAGGGAATTAAGCATCGTCTGTCTACACCTTATTCCCCCCAAGAAGGAGGCGTGGCCGAACGTAAAAATAGGGTTCTGCAAGAGTTGGCAAACTCTATGTTGTTTGATGCTAAACTTCCTCAGAGTTACTGGGCGGAAGCCTGGCAGGCGGCTACTCATATTCTGAACCGAGTATATAATTCGGTAATTGATACTACGCCTTATTTTGCTTTATATGGGAAGAAGCCCAAAGTTAATTACTTTCGGGTGTTTGGATCTCAAGCCTATGTACTTATCCCAAAAGCGTTAAGGAAAAAGGGAAGTCCAAGGGCTAGGAAACTCATCTTTTGCGGGTACGAACCACATGCCAAATCTTGGAGGTTTGTGGACCCAGGTGGGGATACTACAAGAGTGGTCCTCAGTAGGAGCGCTGATTTTTGTGAGCAGTCCGGATGGACTCACTTACACGCTAACCCTGACATTTTGAGAGATGATTTAGGCATTCATGCTGAGAAAGAAAGTCCAGAGAGTGATGAGCCAGAAGGGGATGGTGCACATGGTTCAGATGCAGATTCTGATCAGGCACGAGGTTCTTCTCCTAAGGTAGAAAAGCCAGAATCTAGGAGTGCTCCAACTTCGCCAGTCAGTAGGCCTAGCAGACAGCAAAAGCAAAGCAGGTCACCTGCAACACCAAGCCCAAGGGAGGTATCTAAACGGAGGTCTTTATCCCTAGGGGCGCGTCCAGACATAAAGTCTGAGACAGATTCTGACAGCCAACGGTCAGAGGGGGCACAAGAGGAGCAATTGCGCAGGTCAAAACGCGCCACGAAGGGCAAGCCGCCAGAGCGGTTTAAGGTGACAAGTGTATACGTAAATATGGCACAGTGTGAGCCAGAAAGCTATATGGAAGTACAACAGCTTCCAAGCTCAGAAGCCGTAAAGTGGCAGGAAGCAATGGAAAAAGAGATGGCTTCAATGAAGTCTCTCGGTGTGTTTACAAGTACAGAGCTTCCGAAAGGGCAACAAGCTGTAGGTTGTCGATGGGTATATCGTTTAAAGCCCACAACTACTGAAGAGTTGCAATATAAAGCCCGACTAGTTGCAAAAGGGTTTTCGCAGCGCAAAGGTGTTCACTATTCTCAAATCTATGCCCCTACTTCAAGATCGGAGTCATTAAGAATGCTTCTAGCCTCTTCAGCTAAGAAGGGAAATAAGCTGTTTCATTTTGATGTCAATGTGGCTTATTTAAATGCAGACTTACAGGAGGAAGTCTATATGACACCACCACCAGGTTTTGAAGGAGACAAGCCAAACCAGGTCTGGCGCCTACACAAATCCATTTATGGGTTGAAACAGTCCGCCCGTAATTGGAATTCCTGCTTAAACGATGCTCTAGAGAGCATGGGGTTCAGAAAGAGCGCAGCAGATGCGTGTCTTTATCTAAAAGGCTCGGGATGTGAACAAGAAGCAGTTTTGATATTTGTTGACGATTTATTATACAGTGGAAAGGATGATAAACTTGCACAACAATTTGCCACAAAGCTTGGAGAAAGGTTTCAGATAAAATCACTAGGCAATGTATCTGTTTATCTAGGAGTTAAAATTCAGCAAGATGAAAATGGTAACTATTGGCTTAGCCAAGAAGCTAAAATCCAGCAGTTGCTGGAAAGGTTTAAAATGAACAACTGTGCTGGTGTTAAAACCCCAATGGAGTTAAGTTACACAAAGGATGCTCAAACTGAGCAAAAGGCAGAGTTCTGTAATCCCGGGGTTTACCAGTCAGCGATAGGCAGTCTACTCCACATTGCACAGTGGACTCGGCCCGATATAACATATGCTGTCAACATGCTGTGTAGACAAGCTGAAAAACCATCAATGCATGCTTGGCAAGGAGTAAAAAGAGTTTTAAGGTATCTCCAAACTACCAAAAGCTTTCGCTTAAAACTATCAGCAGAGGGCAGCACACAACTTGAATGTTGGGCCGACAGCAGTTGGGCAGATGCTGGACCAGATAGAAAATCAGTGTCAGGAATGGCGATAAAATTGGGAAATGCACTAATTGGTTGGAGATCAAGAAAACAATCACTTATAGCTTTAAGTTCAACTGAATCTGAGTTCAATGCGTTATCAGATATATGTAGAGAACTGGAATTTTATAAGCAACTGGTACAAGAATTGTTTGGAGAATGTTCCCTACCTATCAGAGTTTGGGAAGACAATCAACCTTGTATTAAACTAGCTAAATCAGGTCAATTCAAGGCGCACACAAAACACTTGGATATCCGTTATCAAAATGTATGCCAAAGTGTAAAACAAGGTTTAATTGAACTAAAGTATTGTCCAAGCCAAGAAAATCTCGCAGACGGTTTTACAAAAGCTTTGAGTCCGCAATCTCATAAATGTTTCTGTTCAGGTTTAAATTTGTATTAAGGTTGGTACAGCTCAGTGTTACGAGCGAGAGGGGGTGTTGCTATCAAAGGGTTAAAAGAGTAGCAGAAACGCTCTAATCACTGAGCAGCTGGAGGTCATTAGGCTTCCAGGAACATGAGTCTGTATAAATAGTCCCCCTGTTTGTTTGTTCTCCCCCTTCTCCCTTTTGGGTGTGTGTTTTGCTGAGATGTGTGGTTCGTCGCCAGGGTTGTTTTTTGGTGTTTTGTAAATAAACCTTATTTTTGATTTACAAACCGCATGCTCCAGGACTCCTTTTTGGGAAGATGCTGCCTCTCCTGCCCTTCTTAGCTGCTGCGCGAAATCCTCTGCCGTGGTGAGACTTTTAAAGAAGGAAGTGCACTGGGCATTTACATTAAACTAATTAAAGTTTAATGGGACAGCCCCATTAATGAAAGCATGCCTCAGGTTAAGAACAGTTTCAGGTTAAGAATGGACCTGTGGAATGAATTATGTTTGTAAACAGAGGTACCACTGTGCTGTATTTGTTAGAAAATGTATTTTCTAAAGAAAAAATTGTACTGGGGAAAAGGAAACCAACATAATGTAATAATGTAACAGCTGCAAAATCTTGTGACTCCAATTAAGGCCACAGAAACACTGAATCATTGCCTTGTTGGTTGGTTAGCTCTTTTTCAGAGTGAGCTTGGGGGTGTCTTGGGTACTGACAGGAGAGGAGGCAGATGGAGGTTGGCCGGTTGTTTCACCATCTCCTCGTTGTTTTGCTGAGTGTGGAAACTTCAAGCAGACGCTTTGTCCAGGAGTTGTGAGGACAGACAAAGCTATGGAATGATAACTTATGCACTGCAAGGAAGGAGTTTTGGAAGCAAGAAGTTTTTTGGAAGCAAGAAGACCCTCTCTTGGGCTCAAGGGAGAGGAATGCATTGTATTGGACTTGAAATGCCTAAATAACATGACTTATTAATAGTAATACTTGCTTTCCTGCAAGTAAAGATTCATCTTCAAAGTCTTGTGTGTAGAGTCTACCAGTCAAGTAGATAAATAGGTACTGCTGTGGTGGGAAGGTAAACAGCTTCCGTCACGGTGTCCCATTGCACCACTGCTGGCCACATTGCTGACCTGGAAAAAAGCGTTGGTGGACAAACGCCGGCTCCCTCGGCCAGAAAGCGAGCTGAGTGCCACACCCCATAGTCATGTTTGACTGAACCGGGGTCCTTTACCTTTACTTCCTCACTAGAGCTTTGAGGGTGAAACTGCTACACCACTCTGCATGACTCAGGAAAATAGACAACGTATTCTAGGCTGCATCAGCAGACGTCTAGTCACTCTATTCTGCCCTGGTCAGACCACACCTGGAGTATTTGGGCACTACAATTTAAGAAGGATGTTGACAAGCTGGAATGTGTGCAGAGGAGGGTGACCAAAATGATAAAGGTTCTGGAAACCAAGTCTTATGTTTGACATTGCAACAGGTTCCCTCAGAAGGTAGTGGACTCTCCTTCTTTGGATAGCCATGCATCATGGGTGCTTTAGTTAAGATTCCTGCATTGCAGGGGCTGGACTATACAGATGACCCTCAGGATTCCTACCAACTCTACCATTCTATGATTCAGTGAGCCTTTGCAGCTGTTATGTAGTGAAGTTCACCCTGGGCCAGCAGGGGATACTGTAGATAGTTTTCACTCAGGTCCACGTCAGTTATTTTAGGCAGGAAACTCTGGGTTGTTGTTGCTACAATGTTGACAGCCGGCTGCCTATAAAACCAGGCCGGCTGAGCTGTTTGCTGTTCAGTTCTGTCCAACTTACAAGTAAAGAGCTGCTCTGGAGAAATCGCTGTGTCGTCTGCCATGTCTACCCACTATTCAACAGCAGCCTTGCTGGGGCCTGTCCAATGGGCCTGGTAAAAAATCACTTCCAAGGGTTTGTGATCCGATTGGACCAACACTGCCATGACAAACAACTATTGGTGAAACTTCTTCACAGCAAATGAAAGCGAGATGATCTTTGTCAATGTGTGCATAGGTTTCTCCAGCCTGTCTTAGGGCTCGAGAGGCAAAGGCAATTGGCTGCTTCTTCAACAAGAGACATGACCTTTAGATGCACCTGCTTGAAATTGTAGTTGCTCTTGGAGATCAAAGAACCTTAAGACGGGGGCGTTGTGACAGCTGTCTTCAGGCTGACCAGGGCTTGCCGGTGATTGGAGTCCCTTTGCCCTTGTGCCTCTTTCCCTAGGCGGACTCTTTCCATAGGCACCCTCAGGGCCGGCACATTGGGAACATGCCAAGAAAGATACTGCATGTTCTTGTCCACCAGCAGAGGCATCTGAGGCGCAACTTGGACTTTGTCTGCATCAGGTTCAAGGCTGTCTTTTGAGCCAAGTACCTGACCTTGTCAACCAGCAACTGGACTTCCCCTGGGTTGAACTGGGCACCCTTTTGATGTGCTCTGTCTAGAATCTGTTTAGGGTTTTTCAACCCTAACCCTAACCCTTTGTACCTATGGCTGTAATCATGTCATCTGCTACAATGCCTGCACCCATGTCACCCACACGCTCTTGGGCTGAACGTCTTCATATCCGGATTTGATGCCCAAGGGGCAGGCAACCCCAAGGGGAGTTCAGCCGATTCCTAGTCAGCCTTGACCTGCCAGTAGCCCTCTTTCTAGTCCAGAATGGTGAATAATTTTGGCCAGCTAATCTGTGCTGCACATATTCCATGGAAAGGGCAGAGAAGTGTTGTCTTTCAATGGCCTTCTTTAGGTCCTTGGAGTTGGAGTCAAAACAAAGGTGAAGAGAGCCACCTTTTTTCTGGGTGATGATTAGGCTATTAACCAAAGCTGCGGGTTTGGCCACCTGGGAAATGCTTGCCGCCCTGTCCAAGTGGTGCAGGGTCATAAGTGAAGTCAGGTAGCGTATCTTACACCACCTGCGGATTACTGGCTGAAGAGTGGGGTTCTATGAACATATGGGGAGTGCCTGGAAGTGGACCAAGTCCCTCAGAGGCATCTGGAAAGAAGCACAGCAGATCCTGTGCTGAGGGTGTAGGGAGCCACTTGGTGCAGCCTCCTGGCGGAGCCCAGGGCAAGGCAGGCTGATTCATCGTCCCCTGGGCTGCAGAATGCCAAAATGGCTTCACACAAGCCTGTCCTGTGATGCGATTGCTCCTTTGGATGTGATCTGGTCCCACCAAAAGCAACTCAGATCACATCTGCTGCTGCTCTCTGCACCCATCCTGGCCTGGGGGTGAGGCTCTGCCTTCAAGTATGGCATTTGTTTCAGTTAAGGGAAAGGGGGAGCGCCCTTCTCCTTCCCCTGCAGGAAGGCTGGCCAGAGAGATGGGGAGAGATCCAGGGCCCTGGACTGGGGGGGGGTGGAACAGGGGAGTCCGTGGGAGCCTCCAGTTGCATTTTTAATAGCTCGGATTAAGGGATGCATGAAACTTTCACCCCAGCTGGGCTTGGAGGGGCAGAAGGCAGGTGGACCTGCAGGATTTTTTGGGCAGTGGAATTGGAAGTAAACACTCCCAAGGAATAAAGATACAGAACTCACAGCAGAGAGCAGGCTGCACATTTCTAGCAGATCTGGTGGCTCTGGCCTCCGAGAAGCTGGCATTCCAGGCCTGCCCTTTGGTTGGTTCTCAGTGGGTAGACCGGCTGCCTGTCTAGATTTGTGGGCGGGGGTGTGGGGACTGGCATCCATTCACAGCTGAAACCTTCCATTCCCCCTCCTCCCCCAGCCCTTAAATAATTGCACGGCTGCTCCCTTTAAAAGCCCCAAGCCGCCACCACCCAAAACATGAGGTGAGTGACTCTGAACTGCACTTCATGCCAGCCTCTCCCCTCCTTTCAGCAAAATGGGCAGGGCCACATGGGGCAACTCTGCTGCCCAAGCAGGGCTGCCTCCAAGGCCCTGCAGAGCTGCTCTGAGTCCTGGGGCGTCACTGCAAAGGACAGGGCCTGGCTGGCAGGGCCCCTGGGCAGCTTCATCCTCCAGGGCTCTGGCTGGCTGCCTCCCTCCTCAGCTGCAATCCCACCCGGCTTCCATTGCACTCCAGATTGGTGCCCAAGGCCTGCCAAGCCCATTTCCACAAACCTGGAGAAATTGTGGGAAGGGGGCTGGCACAACGCTGCAGTTGTGTGACTGTAGCAAGGAGGCAGAGCTGCCCTCCATGAGCCAAACTCCCAGGCGCCATTGCAAGGGGTCAGGGTGGGTCTCAGTCCACCCCACGGAAAGGGGTGTCTCTGCCCCTCACACCCCTGCTCACAAGGTCTGGCACTCATCATCCTTCTTCAGAGAATGGCAGTCAACAAGTGGACAGAGGCTGGCCTTTCTCTCTCTCCTGCCCTCGCAGCGCAGTGGGTGCCATCCCAGGGTGCTGCTGCCCCGAGCCCCCCCCCCTGAACTGAGGCAGAATGTGGCTCCTTGTGGCCCATCTGCCTGGGCCTCATGGTTTCTGGAGAGAAGAGCAGGGCAGCCCATTTATGCTCCTCTGGCGCCGCACCCAAACCTCCGGAAATGGCAGCCGGGCTCGTTAAACGTGGTCGTGGAGGGGGGTGGCCTGAGGCGCGCTGGGCGGAGGGACGGCCCTTCAGCCTGGGAAGGTGCGAGGCAGTTGGGCGTGCAGGAGGCTGGAGGAGAAAAGAAGCCCAGAGGAAACCCTGGCAGCTTATGGAGGCAGGAGGCCTTGAAACTTTAGATTTAGGACGGAAGGAAGGAAGGGAGGAAGGGGTGCCCAAGACTGGCAGCACCAGAAATTGTTTTTCTGAGGTGAGGCAAATTATATTTCTAGGTGGACAAAAATCTAAAATAATGGTGCATGTTAATGTGGAGCCCACCTCAGGACCCGTGCTTTTGGGACGTGTGCTTTCTACCTTGTTCATAAACGATCCAGAGTTGGGCTGGCCAACTTATTCAGGGTTGATGGAAGAAAAAGGGTTTGGGAAGAGTTCCAAGAGGACCTCTCCAAAGGGTGAGAATGGGCGGTTTAATGGCAAATGCAGTTTGTTTTAAGCACCTGCGAAAAGATGCACAGCAGGGCCCCCCACCCCTCCCACCCCGGTTCCCTAGATATAGAAGTCTATCTGTGTGGCTCTGCATTGGCAGGTCCTGCGGACATTATACTCCTGCTCCACACCTCCATGGTGTGACCACACTGGGAATACGGTGGGAAAGAGCTCAGAAAAGGGCAGCCAAGATGAGTCAGGGGTGGAAGCTGGTCCCCTTTTGGGAGAAGTTACAACAGGAGGGGCTATTTTGTTCAGAAGAGAGACGGGGCTCCAACAAAGCGCACAGAATCCTGCAAGGTGTGGAGAACTTGAAATGAATGTGGTCAAGCGATGAGGCTGAAGGGCAAAAGCTTCAGGACAGAGAAAATAAAGTAGCTCTTCATCAAGGACACAGTTAAACTGTGGAACTCATCGCCACAAGATGGCCACCAACTTCAGACAGCTTTAAAAGAGGATTTGCGAAATGAAGGCAGCAGAAGACTCTGAATGGCTAGAGGCCACAATGGCTACGCTCTCTGGCAATCACAAGGGTTGCGCTCAGCTTGGAATTATGGGCTTCCCTCCAGGGCATCTAGTCTGACACTTCCCACAGCGCTGGACTAGGTGGGCCTTAAATTAAAAAATGGTGGGGGGAGCTCCCTGCCCATTCTGCACCCGTCACTCTTCACTTGGGCAGGATCTAGGCACTGGCGGAGGAAGAGGAGTGAGGGGGGAGCGCATGGCCCCCAGCAGCGCGATCCCAGTGGGGTGCCATTGTGGCTGCCCCCCCACCTGTGCTGGGCGTCATGCCCCCGCAGGCAGCACCCCACGCTCTGCCTGCTCTCCACCCCCGGTGCTGGAGCATGAAGCTCCGCCACTGGATATGGGTACAGTTTGGGGAAAAGAGGGTACTGAATGGGAAGATGGATGGGGCAGATTTGGCCCATGTCAGACTCCCCTGCAGCTCCTGCCAGGAAGGGGTACCTGGTGAAAGACTCAGCAGACCCTTCCTGGGTGGCAGCGTATCACTACCCTTGCCTGGCTTTAGTACAGCACAAAACATTATGTAGCTTTGCGTTTCTTAAACAGTGAATTGAAAGGACTTTTTCCTTCTTCCAAAAATGTCTCAGTATTTGCTATCCTTTTCTAAGTTTGACCTTAGATGCCGACCCTTCTTCTTTCATGAAATGACTTAGGTGACCCTGTTGAAGACCCCCAAGTTAAGGCAGAATGGGCTTCTAGTACCCTAGCACAACCCTCAGGCATGCCACCCACCTCTATGGTGTGGGCACAGCGCCAGGGATCCCTGCCAGCCTGAGTGCCCAGGAGCTGCCAGCTGCAGCGAAGCCTCCAAGCTCCTCGTTAAAACCGAAGAGGCCCGGCTGTGCTTCCAAACAGCTACATTAGTGTAGTTTGCTCAAGGGAAGGAAAACCTCTTTGCTTTCTCTTGCCTTTGGAAAGGGGCAATGCGAGGAGCCAGGCTCCTGGCCTGCTGCCATCTGCTCCAGAGGAGCTGGATAGAGCCGCCTTTTATATGCCCTGGGACAAAGAGCGAAACAGGAACAGACCCAGGGGTGGGCAGAGGGGAGGCAGGCCTGCCGCGTTCTGAGCCTGGCAGCTCCAGCAACACTGACACGAATATTCAGGCTCCCAAAATCCCACTGAGACCCATCCTAGCCAGAGACAGCTTCCAGCCTGATCTGTTCCCAGAATTAAACATACCTGCTTCATAATCCCTCTTCCTCCCCCCCCCCCGAGTTTCAGCATTATCCACACAGAGATGCTTGGTAACAGTTCATGAGCTTCTATGGATGCTGATGGGCTCTAGCTCTCAAGGTTAGGTGAACTACAGGTCTTGGGAAGAGGGTGGGTGGCCTTGTGACCCCCTTGCGGGCTGCAGGCTCGGTGGGCTGGGAGCCTGGGGCAAAGGGACCTTAGCAGCAGAGCCCACAACTCCTTCTTCTGCATGGCTTGTAGCTCCAACCCTGGCGTGACTTTGAGACGGACTGCTTTGTTCCAGAGCACCAGGCTGCAAAGACGTGTTGTAAGAAAGGCATGGGAAGCATCAGAGCCTCTTCTCCATACCCAACCAAGAGGTGAATTCACACCAGCGGGTCACTCTTGCAGAGCAGCCCCCGACTCCAGGCCCACGTGGGCAACACAGTCAGTTACTCAGGTCTGAAGCTGCTTCGGGAAGCTCTTGTGGAGAACGCTCCTTCTGGAAGCACCGCAAAGACCCCACAGCCAACTCCCCCAGGCTGGGACCCACCCAGGGGCTGTGAAGCGAGGAGGGCAGGGAGTTTGGGGCGCTAGGGAGGGGCTCAGTGTCCTTGGAAGAGGAGCGAGTTGTCGCGAACAAACCACACGGAAGCCGTTTCATAGAATCTTCTTTACTGCCCCCGGTGCAGAGGGCCTGGTTCCATACTGCATGTTTTTACAAACACTTCATGGTATTTACAAGTTGCGGTTTAGTGTTCTGCCTCCCAAAAAACAGAGATGAGCCTGAACAGTTTAGTCTGAGAAGAACGAGGGCCGCCTCCGCTGCTTTGAGCAGGAAGAGGCAGGAGGGGAGCCAGGGGAGCTGGGGGGGGGGAGGGAGAGAAGGGGGGGCACCCCCAGCCTGTGCCAATGGCCGACACAGAATATGGATACAGGCTTGCTCGAGTTAATACATCATGCAAAAGCAAGAAAAAAAACCAACCAACTGGATAATGAGAGAATAATATAACATCAACAAATGCCAAGGAATGGGATGGCTTGATTCACATGGAGCAAATAAGGATGGGCTGGCGGAGAAGGACCTTCCGATGCCGGGGGGGCACAGCATCCTCTTGGCTTCCGCAGGCAGGAGTTGGGGAGGCTGCCCAAGGACACCCCCCACCCCACCGGGCTGTGGCTCCAGCAACAACCCCCCTCAGGACTGAGACCACCTCTGCTCTACTGCTGCCTTTGCATCTCTTATTGCTTTGAAAGGAGGGGAGAAACGCCCTGTGTGAGCCCAGGAAAAGCACCCCGACAGAGGAAGACGTGCCCCTGACCCTGCATATGCTGGAGGGTGGGGGGCAGGAGGGGGGAGGCAGGAGGCAGCACCCTCTGAGCTGCAGCAGGCAGGGTGGCTTTCTGACGGCCTCGCTCCCCTGCCCACAACTGCCTGGCTGCCTTCCTCCAGAGCACAGCAGCTCTCAGCCTCGCCCCCCAAAGGGCCAAGGGACCAGCTCATCTGCAATGGGCAGAGGACCACTCCAGCTTCGCCGCCTAGGAGGAGGGCTCTCTGCGGCCACTCCTGCCTCCCTACCCCTGCCTCCGCCTCACTGGCCCCTGACCGCCAGCCACGGCCCCCGCTAGCTGCTCCGCGGTGGCTGCAAAGGGAGGGGAGAAGGGTCTGCCTGGGTCCTCAGTGCTGTCCCACTTGCCCCAACACTGGGGGACGAGATCCGCGGCAACTGGGAAGGAAGTTGAAATGGACATCCAGCAACGCTAAATAAAGTGAAGAAAAAGAACAGGATGGGATGAGAGAGAAGAAGTCACACGTGACAATGATGCCATCACATCAAGCCAGGAAGCCACTGCCATGCTCAGCCCCACCGGCTCCTCGGACCCCCGCCTGCCTGCCTGCCACTCCCTGCACACGACGGACCCTGAACGCCCTTCCAAGGAAGGAGAAGAGGCTGAGGCTGCTGGCCAGAGACCGGGGGAGGAGCAATGGCCCATCGGCCTCAGAGGCCCAGAGGTTCAGGAGGAGAGAATCCCCAGAACAGGGGGCCACTGTTCTCATTCTCAGGATCCGTGGGGAGCACTCTTGGCACTTACGTATTGCATTTCTAGCTTCCCAGGGTCTCCCTCTCTGCAGCTCTGCCCGCCTTCCATTCAGCACCACCTCAGCCCCCAGAAGCCAGCGCAAGAAGCTCACAGCCCAAAGCGGAAGGAGATTTCAAGCCCCGCAGTTACCTTTGTGGGCGAGAGCAGCGAAGGGAAGGCTGCTGCATCTGCTGCCGCCTCGGGGCCTCCTGCTGAGCTCCTCCAGGACTTGCTGACCTCAGAAAACCAGCTCAGGAGTTCTCCCAGCGACAGGGGGGCTTCTTTGGTGGGACTAGGAGAAAACGTCTGAGAGAAAGAGCGCATGTTATTACGAAGGAACACAAAGCAGGTGGGAAGAAAAAGCACAAGGACGGTGCCCGTTTCAGGGCGCGGCTGCTTCCGTAAGCGCCCCATCCATTTGCCCTCGATAAGAAGAAAAAGCAGGACTCTGAAAGCAGAAGACCCAGGAGAAGACACAGCCTTGGTGCTACCCGTGAGCATCCCCAGGGGAGACAGCTTTTAGCAAGAGGCCAGGGAAGAGACCTCGCTGAGCTGTTGTGGCGTCAAGGGAGACCGTCCAGTTCTAACCTTTGCCTGTCCCATGTTTTCGTACAGGGCGCTTCCCAGATACACAGAACCAGAAAGACAGATAGACAGACAGACGTGCAGAGGTCACAGCTAGCTAAGAGCAGCCCACAGCAGTGCAAAGCTCCCCGTGTGCTGAGCGCAGCAGCAGAGCCCCACAGAAAGCGCCAGGAAGGATCTGCAGGTTGGAGGCGTGGGCAGGGAGAAGAGACGGGCAGAGGGGGAGGCATGGAGAGAGGCAGGCAGGCCCACCCGCAAGGCGGCAGCAGCAGGAGGGAGGAGGAGGCGGCGGCAGCGCCAGGGCACACTTACGGTCTGAGCATAGAGTCCAGGCAGCGGAGGGGAAGCCAGCCAGAGAGCAGCCACGGTGGAGTGCAGGCAGCAGCGGTCTTGGTCGTCCGGCCGAGGGCCCGTGAGAAAGAGCAGTCCAGGCATGGCGTTGGAAGCTTGTGGCAGCCGAGGGGGCTGTGGGGTGCCCAGGGGGTGGTGGGGGCTCTCTTCCTTCCTGACTGAGGGTGCAGCTGGCATAGGCAGGAGGTCAAGAGGCTCCTTGGCACGAGGGTCATCCTCTCCCTTGACGGAGGGAGCTGGTGGGGCTCCGTGGAGGAAGTCGCTGGCTGGTGAGGAGAAGGACAGAGTGCAGCTTCTGCCCTAAGGGCGGCATCCGCAGGGCCCTGCCTGGGGTTATTCTACTCTGCAGATGGTACAAAGAGAAAGAAGCTCCCGGGTGGCTAAACTGAGGGCGGGGGAAGGATGGTGGAGGATGACGACGGAAACGCTCTCTCTCTTTCTCTCAATATACAAATACTGTCAGAACAATCATATATATTAATATATTAGTCTAGTCTTTTTTGGTTAAACTTTAGGCACTGCTTTGGAAGGAGATTGTGTTTTTAAACATTACAAAATAATAATAATAATAATAAAAATGAGAAGGTTAGCCAGCAGCTTTTCCACATGCAGAGCAGGATAAATGCAAAAGTTATCTCAGGCTTTAAGGAGGCAGGAGGGCTGGGAGCACGTTAGGCCACGGGAAGCTGCGGCTGCCCCTGCAGTCCAAGAGATCTCCTGCTGCTGCCGCCTTCTCCTCCTCCGCAGCTCACGCTGTGGGGGGCCGAGATGCCAGCAAGGCTGGGGGGGACATCTGTGCTGCCGCCGCCGCTGCCACTGCCGCTTGGACCTGATGTGTATCTTCGGCCATAGTTGGAAGCAGTGTAAGAGGCGGAAGAGAAGGACATGGAGAAACCGGAGCCCGTTGCGTCGAAGCTCCCTCGCCTGGAGCCCGACCGGGATCCCGTTCGTGATCCGGATCGAGACCCCGAGGTGGAGCCGGAGCCGCTGACATTGTAGGGGCTGTAATAGCCTTTGCTGGACTGGGAAGAGGCTTCCAGGAGGCGCAGGCCGGTGCCCTCCTCCGTCATGCTCCTGTCCATGGCGTCCTTGTAGGAGATCTTGAGCTTGGTTTTGGGGCAGGTCAAGTACTTGGAATAGGTGTTCACGTCCCGGAGCTTCTGGGCCGTGCGGGCATCGATGGTGCCCTTCTGAAGCGCCTCATCCAGGGGGACCCGGCCAGTCACCTCCGGCTCAATCAGCCCTCCAGTCAGATACTGCACCTCCAGGAACCGCTGGCCGGCCTCGTAGTACAGCCAGCCCTTCTTCAGGGCTTGCGCCGCGGACATCTTGGTCTTGGTTCTGGGGTCCTCAAAGCCGTAGAAAGCCTTCTGGGCGAGGTTGATCCTGTCCACCATGATCTTGTCCACTAGGCCTTTGTTAACGGCATCGGCGACGGAGAACTTCTCCCCGGAGCTCGGGTCAATGATGCCACCTGTGCAGGCCTGAGCCTCCAGCAGCCTCTGGCCAGTGATGTTGTCCACCAGGTTGCGGTGCATGGCCTCTGTGATGGAGACCTTCTCCAGGGTGTCTGTGTCCAGGATGCCAGCCACTGGGCCGGTCTCCTCTGTGGGGTCACTCCAGGAGGTCAGCTGAGCTCTCCCGTGGGCGGGGCTTACGGGGTAGGAAGAGGAGGAGCCGACGGAGGAAGATCTGGATCGGAACCCGCTCATGTTGCCAGACAACATGTCTGCAAACTCTGTGATGGACAAAGTGCCCGAGCGGTACTGGTCGAGGGCAGACTGGTCAATCAGGCCCTTCGCAATGGCGTCGTCGATGTCGTACTGCCTCCCTGACCTCCGGTCAATGATCATGGATTTGACGACCCCGTCCGAGGAGGAAATAGTGATCTCTTCCCATTCGCACTCCTGCTCAGAGAGCTCCAAATAGGTCTGGTGGTCAATGAGGCCTTTGCGGTAGGCTTCATACACTGACATCTCCTTCCCAGTCTCTGGGTCAACAATCACCACCCTGCGCTTGCGGACGGAGGACTTGGAGGAGGTCTTCCTCTCCCGCTTCTTCTCCTTCAAAGGCAGAAGGCAGAGCCCAGTCTCAGGGTCTGTCATGCACCTCTCCATCAGCTGCAGGTAGGTCAGGTTCTCCTCGGTGTTTGGGTCGAAGAACCCCTTTGTGTCATCACTAGGATCCAGGAGGATCTCATTCATTTCCTCATCAAACAGGCCTCTCTTGTATGCCATTTCCACAGGCAGGCGATGGCTCTCCTCTGGATCAATGATGCCTCCTGTGGCAATCTGCGCTTCTAGCAAACGGATCCCGTGGTCTTTCAGGATCAGGCCTTTCTTCATGGCTTGGAAGAGGGAGATCATCTTGCCAGAGTAGGGGTCCTTGTAGCCTGTCACAGCCCTCTCTGCCGAAAGCAGCTTGTCCTTGAACTCGGGACCCACGATGCCCATGCGCACCGCCTCCTCCACAGTCAACTTGAGGCTCTTGATGGGGTCAATGACGTACCCAGTAGCTGCCTGGGCTTCCAGCAGCTCAAAGGCTGTGCCGGGACGGATGATGCCTTTCTTCATGGCCTGGTACACGGACAGCCTCTCCTTGGAGGAGTCCACGTAGACACCAGCAATGCAGCTGGTGCCCTCCAAGAACCTCTGCAGGTTTTTGGAGACCTCTTCCACAGAGGTCAAGCCCTCCTGGAGGCGCTGGGCGGTTGCTTCATCCATGACTTTGGAGCGCACCAGCTCTTCAACCGAGATCTGCTTCCTCAGGCCCCTGAAGGTCAGCTTGCGAGTGTCACAGAGGGGCAACAGCAGGCAGCCATTGTTCTCGTCCTTCCTGCATCGCTTGAGGAGCTGTGCATAGCTGAGCTTGTCGTCGGTGGAGGGATCCACATAGCTGCGGACCTCGCTGGGCTCAGACAGCCGGTCGTGCGTCTCCCTGTTAAAGTAGCCACGCTGAATGGCAATCTCTAAGGGCAGGTGGAAGCCCAGGTGTGGGTCTATTATGCCTCCAGTGGCCAACTGGGCATCAAGCAACCGGAGGGCTTCTTCAGAAGGGATGAGATCCTTCTTCATGGCCTGGAAAAGAGAGATTTTCTGCTCGCTGTAGGGGTCACGGTAGCCGGTCACAGCTCTCTCGGCAGACAGGAGACGGTCGTGCATTTCTGGGCCCACAACCCCTTTTCTGACGGCCTCATCAACAGTCAACATGTCATTTTTGATGGGCTCCACAATGAAGCCAGTGGCAGCCTGAGCTTCCAGCAAGGGCCGAGCCACCTCTGGGCTGATCAGCCCTTTCTTCAGGGCCTGGTAGATGCTGATCTTCTGTTTGCTGGATGGAATGTAGATTCCAGCAACACAGCCGGAGCCGTACAGGTACCTCCAGATGGTCTCGATCTCCAGGATCTCGCGGATGGTCTTGGAGCCCTGCTTCAGTGCATTGTATATTTCCAGGGAGATGATCCTGGCCTCATAGAGGTCCTCAGCAGTGATGCGGCGGCGGACATAGTCATAGGAGGTGAGGTCTTGCTGCCGGATGATCTCTGTCTTCTCAATGATCTCAATGATGATGATGATCATGCGCTCCTTCGTCACCTTGCCGGAGCGGAACTCATCCATCAGCCGATTGCGCTGCTCCTCAGGGATCAGGTCCGAGTTCATGATCTCCCACAAGGACATGGAGGAGCCGGCCCTGTCTCCCACTGGAATGTCAACCTGGGTCTCCTCAAACACCTGCTTGGTCTCGGCCTCAGTGTACACCTGGGTTGTCTCCACCACGGTGGGTCTCTCAGGTTGCTTCAAGGGCAGCAGATAGAGGCCAGTCTCGGGGTCTTCAATACACCTCTCCTTCAGCTGCAGGTAAGTAAGATTCTCCTTGGTGTTGGGGTCAAAGAAGCCCTTGGTGTCATCTGTGGGGTCCGAGAGGGTTCGGTTCAGTGCTTCATCAAAGTAACCTCGCTTGTAAGCCACCTCCACGGGGACACGGTGGCTGTGCACGGGGTCAATGATGCCTCCGGTAGCAACCTGGGCTTCCAGCAGGCGGATGGCGTGTTCCCTGAGGATCAGCCCCTTCTTCATGGCCTCAAAGAGGGAGATGGTGTTCCCAGAGTAAGGGTCCTTGTACCCAGTCACAGCCTTCTCGGCGGACAGCAGTTTCTCATGGAGCTCTGGTCCCACAATGCCAGCCTTCACCGCCTCATTGACATACAGCTTCTGGTTCCTGACTGGGTCCACCATGAACCCTGTGGCCGCCTGGGCCTCCAGAAGGACAACTGCTGTGCTGGGCAGGAGCAGGTTCTTCTTCATGGCCTCATAGATGCTCAGCTTCTCCTTGGTTTCTTCCACATACACACCAGCAATGCAGTCGCTCCCTTGGAGGTACCTCTTCACGTCTCCCGTCTCGGAGAGGTCCCTCACGGTCTTCTTCCCTTCCTTCAGCTGCTCATACTGGGCCTTGCTGAGAATCTTGGACTCCCAGAGCTCGCTGGCAGGCACGGGGGCACGCAAGCCACTGAAGGTCAGCTTCTCTTGCTTTTTGGTCTCAGTCTCTTCAATGATGGTGACAATTATTTTGATGACCCTCTCGATGGTGACTTTGCCGGATTTGAACTGCCGTATCAGCTCCCGCCTCTGCTCTTCAGTGAAATATTCGGAATGAATCAGCTCCCAGATTGTGACCGTTTTGCCCTTCAAGCTGCCAGCTGGGACTTCCACCACTGCCTTGCCAAAGGATTCCTTAGCCTGGCTGTCGGAGTAGACCTCCTCCTGCTGAAGCTGGATGGCCTGGTCAGAGAGGGAGAGCAGGCGAAGGCCCGTCGGCTTGTCAACGTGGCATTTCCTCTGCAGCTGAGCGTAACTGACCTTCTCCTGGGCGTTGGGGTCGTAGTACAGCTTGGCATCATCCGCTGGAGCCGACAACATCTTGTGCATCTCTTCGCTGAAGTAGCCTCGCTTGCAAGCAACGTCAAGGGGGAGGCGGTGGCTGTTCACGGGGTCAATGATGCCCCCGGTGGCAAGCTGAGCGTCCAGCAGACGGACCCCTGTCTCCTTAGCAATGAGGCCTTTCTGCAGTGCTTGGAAAAGCGAGACCACCTGCCCTGTGTAAGGGTCCTTATACCCTGTCACAGCCTTCTCTGCAGACAGCAGCTTCTCATGCAACTCAGGGCCAACAATTCCAGATTTGACGGCTTCGTCCACAGGGAGATACTCATTCCTCATGGGGTCAATGATGTATCCACTTCCAGCCTGGGCCTCCAGGAGCATCAGGACCACCTCTGGCTTGAGGAGGTTTTTCTTCAAGGCATCATTGAGCAGTAACTTCTGGCCTGTTGACTCTACCAAGATGCCTGCGATGGCGCTCGAGCCTTTCAGATACTTCTTGATGGCCTCATTGTTGGCGACATCCTTCACGGACTTCTTCCCCTGGTGCAACTGGTTGTAAAGATCCTTGTCAATGATTTTGCTCTCCAGCAGCTCGGCAGCTGGGACAGGCACCCGGAGCCCTTCGAAACAGAGCTGGCTCTTCTTCTCGCTCTCCTCCACCACTGTGATGACCAGCCGGATTATCTTCTCCACGGTGATCTTTCCAGTCTTGTACTGGCGCAGAAGGTCCCGCCTCTGCTCCTCAGTGAAATACTCAGAGTTGATGATTTCCCAGATGGTCACGGTCTTCCCCTTGAATTGACCGAAGGGAGCGGACACTGTGGCTTTCCTGAAGACGTCTTTTGCCTCTTGGTCGGTGTAGACCAGCTCTCTGCCTTTGGCTGCTTTGTCTGTCAGCGGCAGCAGAGTGAGGCCAGTCTCCGGGTCGGTCACACATCTCTCCATCAGCTGCAAGTAAGTCAGGTTCTCCTGGGTGTTGGGGTCGAAGAAGCCTTTGGTGTCATCCGTGGGGTCAGAGAGGATCTTCTGCATCTCTTCATCGAAGAAGCCTCGCTTGTAGGCCACTTCCACGGGCAGGCGGTGACTATTGATGGGGTCAATGATGCCTCCTGTGGCAATCTGAGCCTCCAGGAGCCGGATCGCGTGGTCTTTCACAATGAGATCTTTTGTCATGGCTTGGAAGAGGGAGATCTTTTCCCCCGTGTAGGGATCTTTGTAGCCGGTCACTGCTCTCTCAGCAGACAGCAATTTATTGTGCAGTTCAGGCCCCACAACTCCCTCTTTCACGGCCTCGTTGACGGCCATCCGCTTGTTCTTTATGGGGTCGATGATGAAGCCAGAGGCAGCCTGCGCCTCCAGCAGGATGAGGGCTGTGCCTGGGCTGAGCAGCTGCTGCTTCATGGCCTGGTAGATGCTCACTTTCTCATTGGTTGGCTTAACCACCAGGCCGGCGATGCTGTTGGTGCCTTGCAAGTACCTCCTGACGTCATCCCTCTTGGAGAGCTCCTCCACCGTCACCTTCCCTTTGGTCAACTTGTCCAGGTTCTTTCGGCTCAGGATGCCAGCCTCCAGCAGCTTCTTGGCAGGCACTTTCTGACGGATTCCATCGAAAGCCAGTTCTGGCTCACCGTTCCGAGAGATGCCATCTACCATGTCTCGGCCGTTGGGCACAGCCTTGGACTGAGGTGCCTGCGTGGATGGGACAACCACCTCCTGGGGAAGGTCATCGGTCTGGATCATGATCTCCCTCGTCTGAGCCAGGGCCACCCGCTGCTCCTCCTGCAGCTTCTCCAGCTTCTCCCTCAGCTTCTGGTTTTCCTCCGCAAGAAGCTTCTCCTGCTGCTTCCGCTGCTTTTCCAGCTGCTGGAGCTCCTCCTGCTTCCGGCGGACATTCTCCTCGGCCTCCGCCTGCTTCTTCTTGGCCTCCTCCAGGGTGGCTGCCAGCTGCTGCTTCTCCTGCTCCATCTGCTTCTGCTGGCGCTCCTGCTCCGCCTTTAGGCCCTGAGCCTTGTTGACCTCGTCCTGGAAGAGCTTCTCCAGCTTGGCCTTCTCCTCCTCCACGAACCTCTCCTTCTGCAAGAGGATGTCCTTCTCCGACAGGAAAGTCTGCTGGAGGATCTGCGTCTCCTGGAGCAACTGCTCCTTCTGAGCCATCTGCATCTGGGGGAGGAGGGAGACAAAAGGGAGGTCAGTTGCCTTGCACACGATATGCACACAGTGCCCAAAGAACAGTCAACAGTCAATGGACGCCGACACAGCAGGTTACATTCAAAGCCAGCACTGGGGGGGGGGGCACATGTTAAGGGTCAACCTGGCTGGCCCTGAGAGGCAGTACATGAGGAAGTTAGGGAGTTACCACAATTTCCATGTGAGTAAACAAGCAGCGGGAGAGGGTTGGGGGCACAGGGGGACGTCTGTTTTTGGTAAGACACTGTTACCCCTGCCTTGGAAAGGGGGACCAGGACGTGGTGGAGCAAATGGTGCCTTCTCTGGGTTAAGCGAGTCTTGTGCACATCTGGCCTCCAGCTGCGCTTGGGCCCCAGCACAGACAATGGCCAGGAATGGGGGGGGAGCTGTAGTCCAGGGGTGCTGGGTGGGCCACCACTGGCCCCGGCAAGTTTCCAAGAGGAAAGCAGACATGGGAGTTGCACAAAGGCAGCCTTCCGACAGGCCTCTCCATGAAGGAGCCTGAGTTCAACTCTTCTGAGGAATGACAGCAGAACCCCGGCCCTTCTTTGCATAACTTCCAGAATTTAGCTACCACTCCTCTCTCCCACCCGCCTTGGACTCATAGATGGCCTCAGGTGCAACAGAAGGAGGGGACAGAGTGGATTGTAAAACCATGTCAGAACGTAGGTGGGGGGGGGTCACATTGTTCAATACTCCTCTATGCAAAATGAATAATAGAATAAAATAATGTAAAGTATCACAGCATGGAGCGGACTTTTATCCTTGCAGTCCAGTTTCATTTGATTTGCAGAGATTGTTTACACAGAGGATCATCTACTATCTGGACTGCATTTTCATTAAAGGCAGCAAACATCACGGAACCCTCTAACCAGATGTACAAAATCCTGAGCAAAAATGTGACCCCCCCCACCTGCCCCCTGAAGTGGTACAGCCCGCCCTGCCCCGGGGTTGCTGAGTGGGTGGAGCTTCCATGTGCCTTCCTCCCCGTGGGGGGCCCTGGGGGTGGGGCCTGTGGGCCCAAGGAAAGGGGTACCTCCTCGGCCTGCTGCTGCAGCCGCTCCGCCTCGCGCTTCAGCCTCTCCTTCTCCTGCTCCAGCTCCGCGATGGCCTTCCTCAGGGCCTCGGCGTCCTGGTCGCTCTTCTGCCTCTGGATCTCCAGCGTCTGCACCAGGGTCACCTTCTCCCGGGTGGCCAGCTCCGTGTCGTGCAGCTTGCGGCTGATCTCCTCCGCCTGCTTCTTGAAGCGCTTGGCCTCCTCCTCGGCCTTGGCCTGCGCCAGGCTCAGCTCCGTCACCTGCACCTTCAGGCGCTCGGCGTCGGCCGTGATCTCCAGCTGCCGGCGGCGCTCCGCCTCCAGGGTCTTCTGGAAGCCCTCGGCCTCCTCGGCCAGCTGCATCTGCATCTGCTCCTTGTCCTCCTGCAGCTTCTTGGCCTGCTCCTGGGCCAGCTCCTTCTGCTTCTGCAGCATCTCCGCCTCGGCCTTCAGCCGCGTGGCCTCCTGCACCGCCTGCATCTTCTCCTTCAGGATCTTCTCCGCCAGCGCCCGCTGCTGCGCCAGGTCCTCCTCCGCCAGCTTGCGCATGCGCGCGGCCTCCTGCGCCTCCACGCTCAGCCTGGCGGCCTCCTCCGCCACCTGCTTCATCTTCTCCGCCTCCTCCGCCAGGAACTTCTGGGTGTTGTCCTTGTCCTTCATGATGAGGATCTTGTTCTCCTCCTCAATGCGCAGCTTCAGCTTGACCAGCTCCTCCATCTGGATCTTCACCTTGAAGAGCTCCTCCTCCACCTGCGCCTTCTGCTTCATGGCCTCCGTCACCTCGTTCTTCAGCCGCTGCTGCTCCTCCTCCAGGATGTTCTTCTGGTGGTCCGTCTCCTCCAGCCGAAGCTTGACCTTGGTCAGCTCCTGCTCCACCTGGGCCTTCTGCCGCAGGGTCTGCTCCGCAAACTTCTTGTGCTTCTCCATCTCGGCGTCCGCCAGCTGCTTCTGCTTGAGGGCTGCCTGCTCTGCCTGGGCCCTCCTGGCCGCCTCCAGCTCGGCCTCCTTCCGGAGCTGCTCCGCATCCTCCTGGGCCTTGGCCTTGGCTTGGGCCTCCTCCTCCGCCCGCTGCTTCATGTGCTCAGCTTCCTCCACCAGCTGCCGGGACAGGGCTGCATCCTGCTCCGCCTTGACCCGCGCAAACTCTGCTTCCTCAGCCGCCTTCTTGGCCCTCAGAGCCTCCTCCTTCAGCCTGTCCAGGGTGCTCTGCTCCTGCTGCCTGCTCTGCAGCAGCTCCTGCTCCTTCTGCTGCACGGCGGCCAAGTGGGCCTTCTCTTCTGCCGCAATCCTTTTCTGGGCAGCCTCCTGGGCCAGCTGGATCTGCCTCTCCGACTCCTTCTCTGCCACCTCCTTCTGCCTCTTGGCCTCCTCCACCTTCGCCTTCAGCCGCTCCACCTCCTCCAGGGCTGCCTTGCGCTGGCGGGCTGCATCCTGCTCAGCAGCCAGGATCTGCTTGACCTTGGCTTCAGCCTCCCGACGGCGGTTCTCCTCCTCCAGGGCCAGTTGCCGCAGCCTCTCAGCCTCGTTCTCGGCCTGCTCCTTGCTGCGCTGGATCTCCTCAGCGTTCTGCTTGATCTTGCCCAGCTCCAGCTCCAGGTCCGTCTTCCCCACGGAGGCCTTCTCAAAGTTGATCTTGAGGATGCGGATCTCCTCCTCGATGATGCGCCGCTGCTTGAGCGTCTCATCCACGATGGTCCTCTGCCTCTCCAGCTCACCTTCAGAGGACTTCTTCAGCTGCGTGATCTTCTCCTCAATGTCCTGCTTGTGCTGGGCGGCCTGCTCCTCCAGCAGCCTCCGCTGGTAGGCCTCGTCCTCCGCCAGCCGCCGCAGCCGCTCGTTCTCGGCCTCCTTCTCCTTCAGGGCGATCTCGGCCTCCGCCTTCAGCCGTGAGGCGTCATTGATGGCCGCCAGTTTCTCCTTGAGGATCCGCTCGGCCTCTGCCCGCTGCCGGGCGGCTTCCTCCTCCGCCAGCTGCCTCTGCCGCTTGGCCTCCTCCGAGAGGGCACGCAGCCGGGCCGCCTCCTCCGCCAGCTCCCGCAGCTTGTTGGCCTCGGCCTCCAGGATCTGCTTGGACTTCTCGCTGGTCGAGCGGGTCTCCTCTTCTGCTTTGGTCTTGCTCCGCAGCAGCAGCTCCATCTCGGCCCGCAGCTTGGCCAGCTCCTCCTCCAGCTCCTTGCGCTTCTGGATGGCTTCGCTCACCTCGTTCTTGAGACGGAAGAGCTCCTCCTCCAGCAGCAGCCGTTGCTGCTCCCCGTTCTCCATCTCAGCCTTCAGGCGGATGAGCTCCTGCTCGGCCAGGAACTTCTGCTGGGCGGTGCCCTCGGCCAGCTTCCGCTGCTTCTCCAGCTCCTCCTCGGCCAGCTCCTTCTGGCGCAGGGCGGACTCCTCGGCCTTCGACCGCTTCCGGGCCTCGCGCTCTGCATCCTCCTTCTGCTTCTCAGCCTCTTCCTGCGCCAGGGCCTTCTTGTGGGCCACCTCCTCTGCCTGGAGCCGCAGGCGCAGGGCCTCGTTGGCCTTCTGGCGCCACTTCTCCACCTCCTTCTCGGCCTCCTCGCGAGTCGCCTCTGCGTCCAGCTGCAGCTTCTTCAGCCTCTCTGCCTCCTCCTGCAGGTGGGTGACGGTGATGTGCTCCTGCTGGAGGGACATCTCCAGCTGCGCCGTCTTCTCGGCGAAGGAGAGGCGCCGGCTCTGCAGGTCTGCCTCGGCGCTCTTCTGCGCCATCTCCTGGGCCACCTGCACCTGCCGCTCCTTCTCCAGCTCGGCCTGCTTCATTCTGCGCTCGGCCTCCTCCGCCTGCAGGCGCAGCTTCTGCAGGTCCTCCAGGGCCTTCTGCTTCTCGCGGGCAGCCTGCTGCTCGGCCTGCACCTTGCGCTTCAGCTCGTCCTCCGCCTCCTTCTTCTTCTGGGCCTCGTCCTTGACTTGCTTGCGCAGGCGCTCAGCCTCCTCCTGGGCCAGGCGCTTCTGGCGCTCGGCCTCCTCCGCGCTGTCCCGCAGCGCCTGCAGCTCTCCCTCCGCGGCCGCCTTCTGCTTCTCGGTGGCGTGCAGCTGCAGGCGGATGATGTGGATCTCCTCCTCCACCTTTCGGCGGTTGATCTCGGCCTCCTCGATCACCTTGAGCTTGGACTGGATCTGCGCGTCCGAGCTGAGCTTCATCTGCTTCAGCTCCTGCTGGATGGTCTGCTGCTGCTGCACGGCGTCCACGGCCACCAGCTCCCTCCGGCTGACCTCCTCCTGCATTCGGCGCTGCAGCTCCTGGGCCTCCCTCTCGGCCTGCGCCTTGGCCTGCGCATGGGCCTCCGCCAGCTGCTTCTGCTTCTCCAGCTGCGCCTCCACCTCGGCCAGGCGCTTCCGCTCCTCCTCCTTCAGCTTCTCTGCGGTTTTCTGCGGGGGGGGGGAGGGAGCAGAGAGAAGGGGGGGAGAGAAAGAAAGATCACACAAGAGAGAGATTGGAGCAGGGGGTGAGCGAGAGGGGCAGGGGTGGGGGGCATGGTGTGGCGGTGGTGGCGGCTCTTCCCAGGAGGCTGCGGGAAGACGTGTGGCAGTCGGGAGAAGCTGGCGCTCACGTCTCTCACTTAGTACGACAGGCAAGAAAGCAGGGAAGACCCACAAACCAAGGATGACGAATGGATGGATGGATGGATGAAGAGACAGACGCAAGACGATGGCAAAGACACACACAACGGAAGACACAATGGCTGCAGGACGAAGAGAGCAGTTGGCACACCTCCACCATGCTCACCAGGCAGCGAGAAGCAAGATGCCCTCCAGGCAGAGACTCCCCCCACGGACAGCCCAAACTGTGGCAACAGGGAAGACCCATCCGCTCAGCAAAGGTGGGGAGGAGGAGCCAGCCCAACGTGGGGTGTGAGGCGAGGAAGGGCGCGGCGAGAAGGTGAAAAGCCCCATGGCCCCCGGGCGGCCCCCTGCAGGCTCACAAAGGCTGCCAATTTCATCACCAGGTCCCAGGCCTGCCCTCCAGATGCCCCAAGGAACACCTGCAGGGGGAGGCCGGGGAGAAGTGAAGAACGCTTCACCAGGTGGAAAGCCCAGGGGTCCGCTCCCTTGCTCCGCTCCCCACGAGGCAGGGAGGGAGCGAGGGGGAAACGGAGCATGCACAGAGCGCACCACACAGACAGAAGCCCCGAATTCTCAGCCCCAGGAAGTGCCAAGAGGCCAGCACCTCCTGGCTGGAGAACACAGGCGGTGGCAGGAGTGGCAGATGATCGCAGCAGGGCAGCGGTGATGGCAACCCCCCCTCCATTCTCCTGACTGCCTCCAGACGGTGGGCAGGACTAGGCACACACCCCCATCCCACTCCAAAAAACTCTGCTTCTCAGTTCTGCCCTTCCTTCTCAACCTACTAGGAACCACAAATGGTTCGGCCCACAGGAGTTGCAGGAGGGGGGGAGGGAGAAGCAAGATGTGCGCAGGGAACAGGGTCCATGTGGGGTGGGTGTCGTCGGCATGCGCACAGTGGAGTACCTGGTGCAGAAAAGGCCCGGATCCTCCTGGTTTTTAACCCTCCATTAGATCCCCAACCAATACAAACATCCCCCAAGGCAAAGCACTGGCAAAGCGGCTGGACTTCCAGAGGGCAGAAATCAAGAGTTAGAAAGGTTACAGAGGAGCATTTCAGAGCAGAAGAGGACAGGACAGGACAGGAGAACCGGGCGGGAAGGAGCCCCGGCCCAAGAAGCAGACGCAGCTGTACTAAGTGTGTATCTGGGAAGTGCCTCTGGCAGACAGGACAGGCCCAGCGGAGGAGCCCCCCCCCCGGCGGGTTAGGGGGCCTCGCGGTCCAGCGTTAGTCATGCGGAAGAGGCAGTCAGGCAAGAGGGATGCTCTGGCCCAGGATGGACCGCGAGGGGGGGCAGGGGGAGAAGGATGCAGCCAAGGCATGCTGCCCCCACCCCTCCTCCCACGGGCGGCGCACTCACCTCCTCCTGCTCCAGCCGCCGAAGCGTCTCAGTGATGAACTTGATGTACTGGCTGCTCAGCGTGGTCAGCTCACTGTAGCGCGTCCGCAGGTCCACGTACTGGGAGACCACAAAGCAGAAAGGTCATGGCGGGGTGGGGGGCGAGACTACAGCCCCCAGGCCTTCCAAGGCCCGACTGGACTCGGCCAGAGGGAGCCACCTCAGAAGGCCTCTCCTGCTCGCCAGGGACGTGGCTAGTTGCACCCAGGAGCTTCTCCTTCTCCGTGCCTTTCTCTTTCCAAAGCCATCCAAACTGGCAGCCATCCCTGCACATCCTGGTGCAGTGAGTTCCACAGTTCTAAATATGCCCTGAGCAAATGAGCCTTTCCTTTTGTCTGTTCTGGATCTCCTGCCAATTCTTTTAGCCATACAAGGCAGAGTGAGAAAAACATCTCTCTAAAGGCAAATATCTAGCACATGGTCAGAAGCCCATTTCCACTCATCCATCTTCAAATATCTCAAGGGATGTCACATGGAAGAGGGAGCAAGATTGTTTTCTCCTGCTCTGGAGGGTAGAATCCAAGCCAATGGCTTCAAGTTACAAGGAAGTAGATTCCCACTAAACATCAGTGTAAGAGCTGTTTGACAGGGAGACAGTCTCCCTTGGGAAGTTGTGGCCTCTCCTTCCTCAGAAGTTTTTAAGCAGAGCTTGGCTGGCCATCTGTTATGGACACTTCAGCTGAGATTCATGCATTGCAGGGGTGGACTAGAGGACCATTGGAGTCCCCTCCAACTATGATTCTATGGCAGGAAAACTCAGTCTGCCTTGTGTGGCATATCTCCACTGTGCCTGCTGCCCAGGGTGGCTCCAGGGTCCCTCTCCCCCCAGCCCCACCCAAGGGCCCCCTCTCACCTCCTGGATGATGCTGTCCGAGGCCGACTGAACTTTGGGCTTCTTGGCTGGAGAGGCCACTGGCTCCACCTGCGCCTTGTAGGTCACCAGCTGGAGCTCATAATCCTTGTAAGAAGGGGGAAGGGGCAGAGGCAGCGTCAGCACCTGGAAGCCCCAAATCCCCTCGGCCCCCAACTCCCCTCCTCCATTTGCACAGGACCCCGGCCTCTCCAGCCCCCAGCTGCCTCACCTTGATGGCATCAATGTATTGCTTGGCAAAGCGCTGGCACTCCTCCACCTTCTCCCGGTTGCGCTCACATTCCTCCAGGAGTTTCTAGGGAAACAAAGACAGCTGTCAGTAGCCCCACAGGGAGAGGATGGGCAGGGAAGGGACCACACACCCAGCTGTGGTCAGCTGAAATGCTCTGGGCTGAGGAACAGCCACTGCCATGCCAACCCGTGTCCTTATAGATCAGGCGAGGGGATTCTGTGGGGTGGGGGGGCTGCGCTTTAGCTGGTAGGCCACCTAGAGCCCTTCAGATAGCTTCACCCAGAGGGAAGGCCAGGAGCAGTCGCTCAGAGCTTTTGCTTGGCATCGGCCTTGTGGTGGCGATGCTGGCAGCCTCCCCATGGACCCAAGAGGGGCCCCCCTCAAAGACCATCAGGGAGGCCTTTCCACGAATGACACAGGCCTGGAGAACCTCCGCTGCTTCCCTCAGTGATGAGCTGGAGCTGCAGGCCCCCTGGCAGGGCTGGGGGCAGGAGCAGCTGAGCCAAACCCCACGGCCGCCTCACCTTCTCCTGCAGCAGCTGCTCCCGCACGCCCTTGCTGCTGGTGATGGGAACGGCCTGGAGGCTCTCCTGGCGCTGCCGGGCGTCCTGGATCCACTGGATGAGGCTGTCATAGCTCTCGCGGTAGTAGCGCAGCTGGCGCCCCAGCTGGTCCAGCTCCCTCTGGCGCAGGTCGATCTGGGCCAGGATGGCCTGCCAGCGCTCCAGCAGCTGCTGCACCCGCTCCCGGTAGCGGACCAGGTCTATGTCCCTCTCGCTGTGGCCCTGCACCATCCGCTCGTTCACCTCGCTGGCCTTGCCCAGGTCGGCCTCCAGGGTGCTGAAGATGGGCTGGTGCCCTTCCACCTGCCCACGCAGCCTCTGCGGAGGAAGACACAAAGGGTCAGCCCTCCTCACAACCTCCAGGAGCGGCTGGGGCCAGGCCCCCTCCCATCTCCCCGCCCTCCTGGCCCAAGCAAGCACCAAAGCTAAGAGGCTTTGGGTTTTCCCTGATAGCTGTAGATTATGAGAAAGCTAGAGCAATAATCTGCCAACAACTTTGGGATGTGGAACTGCAATGCCATGTGAGCGAGATGAATAAACACCCAGCAATAAAAGATAGTGGGAGAGGATTTAACCCTGCAAATTATTTGTCAAAATTAAGGTAAAGGTAAAGGTACCCTTGCCCTTATGGGCCAGTCGTGTCCGACTCTAGGGTTGTGCGCTCATCTCACTTAAGAGGCCTGGGGCCAGCGCTGTCCAGAGACACTTCCGGGTCACGTGGCCAGCGTGACGAAGCTGCTCTGGCAAGTCAGCACCAGCGCAGCACACGGAAACGCCGTTTACCTTCCCGCTATAAAGCGGTACCTATTTATCTACTTGCACTTAGGGGTGCTTTCGAACTGCTAGGTGGGCAGGAGCTGGGACCGAAAGACGGGAGCTCACCCCGCCGCGGGGATTTGAACCGCCGACCATACGATCGGCAAGTCCTAGGCACCCACGTCCCTTTGTCAAAATTACAAATACCTAAATACAGTCATTTACCCTCGCTAGATTCAACGTGCTGCCATCTGCCTTATTGCCGGGCAGATCTGAGGGTAAACCATACATGGAACATGTCTGCCCCTGTGGCTTGAAGGAGGGGTGCCTTGTTATGCTGCCGTTTCTACAGGGATATACACTTTATTAGCCCTGCTATGCTAAAATCTCCAAATGAATCTGAACTTCAATGTCTAAAATCCCTGGTGGAGGACAAGGATCCTGAGGTCACGTTAAGGGTAGCCAAATTCTGTGTGATTGCCATAAAACTTAGGGAACAAGCTCTGCAATCATAATGATTAAGTTTTTAAATGATAATTTCAGGTTATATGTTAGTGACTAAGTTTTAATTTATATATTTTTTAACTGTTGCTATATCTGTATCGTCCCTGTTATACCTAATTGCAAATTCAAATGTATCCCTATCTTGTTTTAGGACTTCTTTGATATTTGTATGTGGGCTGGAACTGGTCTGGGACTGAAATAATAAATTCTGCAGGCACCTTCAGCTCTGTCTTGGTGGCCTCCAGGGCCTTGAGGTCAGAGGGCACCGCTTGCACATCCTTCAGCTGCTCCTCGTACTTGCGGACCAGCTCCTCTGCCCCTTGCGTGCTGCGGATCACCAGGTTGATGGTCTTCAGCCTGTGGGGCGAGAAGAGGGGAGCTGGAGGTTTGCGTCGGAAGGGAAGGAGAGCCCAAGCAGCCTCCCATTTGCACAAGACACCCGATGGCAGTGTGCAAAAGTTGTGACATGGGTGGTCGCTTAATAATAATAGAAATTTTATTATTTGCACCCCAGCCACTCTGGGCAGCTTCCAGCAAATATAAAAGCAGAATAAACATCCAACATTTTTTAAAAGTCCCTCTACAGTGCTGCTTTCAGATGCTGTGTTTATTTGTGATGCAAATGAATGGCTGAATGGGAGAATTTTATGGGTTTGGCACAAAAGAAGGCAGCGCTACATCAATTCAAAACAGCAAGAGAGCAAAACCCAGCCAGAGCGGCAACGCCATGCAAAAAGGCCTGGAGCAAGAAAAAGTGATTTGCCTGGCGCCAAAATGACCTCCAGGCAGGTGCTGAGACGCCGCAAGGGGGGTTACTACTGAGAAGGCACCTCCTAGGCACCTGCCATCGCTCACCTGGCGAGGGCACCCACAGAAGGGCCAGGGGGGATGGCGAGGTCAAGGACCAGGTGGGTCCATGTGGGTGAGGCAACCCGCTTCCCCTGCAGAAGAAGAGCCAAGAGGCTCTCACTACCCACCCACAAATCTCCCTTCCTCACAGGTTCATCTCCCAAGTGTTTTCACGGGTTGGGCGAACACAGACCAAGACCAGTGAAAGATCTGGTGGGAGAAAGGAGGCAGTGGATGGAGGATGCAAAAGCATAGAAGGGCCCCCGCCAGACCCAAGGGAAGAGGGCAGCAAAGGCCTCAGGAAGCGGAAGCAGCTCCTGGCGACACCCGGCTGACCAGGTGGGCGGAGAGAGTCCCGGGTGAGAGGAGGACCTACTTTTCCAGGTAGATGCTGGAGAGGCTGTACACCTGGTCCATCTTCTGCAGGGTGATGTCCAGCTCTGAGTGGAGGGTGGGGGCTGAGCTGGCCTGCTCTGGTTGCGCCAACACCTCCTCCGTCTTGGCGCTCACTTTGCCCAGGTTCTTCTTGATGCCCTCCAGTTCCAGGTGGATTTGCTAGAGGGAGGAGAGAGGCAGAGGAGGGAGCAGAATGAAGCCCGCAGTGAAGCCACAAAGCGGGGGCAGGATCCGCACTGGTGGTAGCAGCGTCAGATTCCTGCCAGGGTAGGAAGAGATGCGTGGGGGGGGGGCAGTACCTGCTGGTCACTGATGCGCTGGGCACACTCCTTGGCAGGGTCCTTGTCCAGCGGAGAGCGGATCTTGTGGATGGTGCGGGACTCGCAGCCCTCCAGCTGCAGGCGGATGTCCTTCAGCTGCGAGATGAAGTTCCTGCAGAGAGACTCCTCCTGCTCCCCTGAGACACCAAACAAACCAAGCCCAGGTGAGTGGAGGAGCAGGCAGACACAGCTTCCAGTGTGGGGAAGGGGCACAAGGGGAGAGAGAGAGGCCTCCAAAGCCAGCCTGTGGGGGGAAAGGGGGCTGGCTGGGGTCCAGCTGAGCAGGGATGGAAGGACGGTTGGAGAAACACCCTCCACCTGCAGCACCCCCTATTTGGGGACTTCCCTGGCTTTTTTCTGGAAAGTTAGCTAGCCTTGGTCAAGACTTGACGTTTTCATCCCCAAAAAAGTTTTTGATTTGAGTTTCCATTGAAATGAGGCTGTATTTTAATATTTTAATGTCGTATTTTAATCTTGTTTTTAATTAATTTGTTTTTATATATCGGGTGTTAGCCGCCATGAGCCCAGTCTTGGCTGGGGAGGGCGGGGGTATAAATAAAATTTATTATTATTATTATTATTATTATTATTATTATTATTGCCATGGGGAGGCAATTCAGGAAGGAGGGAGGGCACATAGAATTGTAGACTTGGAAGGAACCCACAGCAAGACAGAGGCAGCCCCCAGGAAGCAGGCAAGCAGGCAGGCAACCTTCGAAGATGGTGGGCTCTCTTGCACTGGGGCTTTTAAAGCAGTGGTTGGGCGGCTGCGACTCTCTGGCTGCGACTCCTGCATTGCAGGGATTGCACTGGGTGCCCCTTGGGGTCTCTTCCTCCTCTACAATTCTGATTCTATGACTCTGGGGACCCAGGAGATTTGTTTGGCTGCAGATGCCAGGGAGCTCCCCCCCCCCCATGGAAGAGCCAGGGGGCGCCTCACCTTTCTCCAGGCCGCGCAGCAGCATCTCGTACTTCTGGGTGCAGAGGGTGTATTCGCGCTCCACGTGCAGCCGGTCATCCGGCAGGAAGTTCTGGGAGTCCTGGCTGTTGCGCAGGAACTCCTGGTAGTGGGTCTCCAGGCTGCGCAAGGTCTTCCGGTAATCCTCGGGGGGCATCGTCCGGAACTGGGGGAGGCGGAGAAGCCAGGTCAGGAAGGGGCCCTTTCCCTCCCCCTCGAGCCCAGGTTGCAGGTCACCCACTCCTCCCTCCCTCCCGCCCCCCAAGAGCTTCCTTAGCACCCGCTCCTCACTATGAGCAGCGACCAGGACTGGATCTGCTGGATGTCCCTCTGCAGGTACTGCCAGGAGAGGAGACTCTGCATGTCGATGTGCAGCTGGTGCCAGAAGGTCAGCAGGCTCTGGTGGCTGCCCTCCAACCTGTGGGCAGAGAGGAAAAGGAGGCTCCAGAACCATCTCAGAGGGGGGGGTTGGGGGTTCCCCAGGGTCGCCTGCCCCAAAGAGAGAGCAGAGCGGGCAGAGAGGCAGAGAGCCCCCCATGCCACCCCCAGAGCCCAAAAAGCAGTACAGCAGTTCTCCTCAAGTGGGGCCAGGGGGAGGGCAGAGGCCCTGGGGGGTGTCTGTGGGTGGCGACTAGCTGTCATGGCTCTGCTTTGCCCTCCAGCGCTGCAGGCAGCAGTGCTTCTGCACCCACTGCAGTTGGGGGGGGTGTCTCTGGTGCCCACATCCTGCTTGTGGGTTTCCCATTGAGGCATCTGGTTGGCCACTGTGAGAAGAGGAGGCTGGGCTAGAAGGGCCCCCCGTGGGCCTGATCCAGCTCTTTTGATGTTCGTGTGAGTTTGCGGCAGTGGAAGCTTCAGCGATATCTCTCTCTGCTGATACGATCCGAGGATTTAATCACGGTTTCTAATCTGCCCCCCACGCCCTCAAGGAGAAAGGAAAGCAAGGGGGTTGGGGCGGGGTGAGGCTGACTCACCTGCTGACGGCCTCCAGGGCCTCCTTGTTGGGTGGGGGCACCAGGAAGACGATGGAGGGCACAGTGGCCTCGCTCCCGGCCACGTTCAGCACCTTCCACTTGTACGGCTGGGCGTTGCTGAGGAGGGTGCAGGAGTCGCCCTTGTGCACCGTGATCTGGGGAGGGGGGAGGAAGTGAGCAGCCTCCAAAGATGCACCCCAGACCCAGTTTGCCGCCCCCACCCGGTTTCCAGACACGTGACCCCACCCCGCTCACCTCCATCTGCTTGTAGTCGCAGACAGCCTGGAGAGGCAGTCGTCCCTTGAGGGCGGTGCTGGGGCTGCGGGGCTTCAGCTGGACAATGGCCTTGGCTCGCTTGGCCAGCCCAGCCAGCTGACCCTGGTACTCAGCCAGGTGCTCCTTCTCCTCCTGGCATGGGGGGCACAAAGAGGGGCGGCAGGAGAGGAAGAGAGTCAGACTCATAGGGGAGTAGAGCTGCAAGAGACCCATAGAGCCCCCTAATGCCTGCAGGGTACGGGGGTGTTACCAGAATTTATGTAAAGGTTGAAAGGAGACTTTGCCCCTCCAGCAGACATCACACAGCGCCCTCCCCCCCCACACACACACACTACCAGTATCAGCACAATCACTCCTGCAAATGTCCCCACAAAACACTTCATCACAGTTTCCTCCTATCTCTTTTCAAAGGGCCTCAGCTCCACATTACCAAATGCAACAGTTCACTGATAAATGTATCTATTTACTGGCTCAATGGGAAAACTTCAGAAATTCATATACAATCGCTCCAGTATCGGATCTGCACCATTCCACTGTTCAGGAAAGGAACGGCTCGCAAGGGGGCAGTCTGGGATGTGGGCAGCCATAATCCCTCCAGCCTGAGACCACGTACTCCGTAGCCTCCTTGCCTGGGAGAAAATGACTGGCATCTTGGCAAATGGGTGCCAGACAGGTAGTCACCCCACAGACAACAGAAGACTCTCCAGAAATGGACTGAGTTCACGGACCTGACCGGGAATACCAGGAACTTGTAAATATTCCTGTTGTATCACTCGGTGGGTGTGTGGTGGTGAGCAAGGAGGGTTGGGGGGAAACCTGATGACCCAGTTTCTGCCAGAAATCCCTCCCGGCTTGTGACATATGTCTGATGTATCTATGATGTGTGCATGAGGCTTCACCAAAGGTGTTTATAGGAAAAAGGGGAAACTTATAAAAGAGGAAGCATCCCTTTTTTGGGGCTTCTCCCAGGCCACCGCATGGAAGTCCTGTGGCAAGAGGCTTGAATAAAGACCAGGCCTACAGGCTGCTGTTTTGCTTCTATACTCTCGGCTGGTGTCTTTGTTTGGCTATCCAAGTGAGCCCAGGAAACGTCCTTTGACAGTGCAAAAGGGCCGCACTCACGAGGGAGTCCTGCAGCAAGTCCTCCAGGCGCGTCACCGTGATGGAGCGGTCGCAGACAAACTTCTTCCGCATGGTCTCCTGGGTCTTGCGCAGGAATTCCTCCGCCTCCTTCACGTCGGAGAAGAACTTGGGGAGAGGGAGAGGGAGCGGCGGGTGAGGAGATGCCCAGCTGCGTCTGGCAGGAGGAAAGCTACCCAGAGGTGCCCCCTCCTCCCCAGGGACAATTGGGGCCCAAAGGCATCTGCAGGAGGGCAGCTGGCTGGCTGCAGGGGAGAAGGGGAGCAGCCCAGCCCCAGAGGAGTAGCAGGAGTCCTGCCCGGCCAGACCCCTGCCCCAGATACCTGGAAGTAGGCGGTGTTCTCCTTCAGGTGGGCCTCAATGCAGCAGCACAGCTGGAGCATCCAGCTCCATTGGGTCTGCAGGGCAGCCTGGAAGGCCTGGAAAGGGGGGGGGAGAAACTCAGCCATGGGGCAGGACCTGGGGGCAGGAAAGTGGGGTGGGGCACCCCCCCCCAGCTCAGCTCCCCTGTGTCTTGTGAGACATTGGGGGGTTGTGGGGCAAGAGCCCCCCCGGAGAGATAATGCCAGGATGTGGCTGCCCGCCGAGGCCTCGTGAGGCCCACGTGGCAGAGGCAACCACAGCCATCACGAGCTGCAGCCGTCATGGGACCCACTGGCAAGCCTCACTCCCCACCGGGCCCCGATCCTTCTTGGCCGCGCGCCCAGCCTCACCTCCACAGTCTGCTTGCCCGGGTGCTCCTCCCTCAGCAGCCGGTCTCCCGTGCTCTGGATCTCCTTGATCTTCCGCTCCCGCTGCTCCAGCTCCCGCATCAAGCCCTGGGGGACGGGGCAGAAAAGGCACAGTCAGAGGGCAAAGGGTGGGCAGGGGGGTCCCGGCAGCCCCCCAAGCCACCTCCACCCCCCCACCCCCCCGAGAGAACGGGGCCTTACGGAGTAGCTCTCCTTCTTGGCGGCCATGTTGCTGTTGCGCTCGCTCCAGTCGTAGTTGACCTCTTCCTCCTCCTTCTCGTTCAGCCACATCAGCTCCTTGGTGGCAGCCGCCACAAACGCCTGGAGGCTCTCGAGGTGGCGCAGGCGGGCCTTGGAGGAGTTCTGCAAGGGCACAGCGGGGACGGGGTCAGGTGCCCAGCCTCCCTCTGCACGCGCACAGGGGCACCCTCTCCTCCTCCTCCCCCCTCTGGGGTCCCAGCACCACAAGGGGGCAGCCTGCCCTCGCCCTCCCGTCCTCCAGGTTGGGAAGGACCCAAGGCTGGGCTGTGCAAGGCAGAGAAAGGATTTGCCCTCTTTCCTTCGTTTGCCTGCATTCTCCTGCCCACAAGCCCCATTTGGCTTCTCTTCCGAGTGCCAAGGCCCACATTTTGGAGGACAGGCACACACAAGGAACCTTGTCCATTATTATTATTATTATTATTATTATTATTATTATTATTATTATTAAGCAAATGTATATACTGCACAATATTTTTTTTAACAATTTAAAAGGCCACGGACTGCTTATTTAGCCAAAGGCCTGGGAGAAGAGGAATGTCTTTGCCTGGTGCCTAAAAATATGCAATGAAGGTGCCTGGCTAGCATCCCTGGGGAGAGCATCCCACAAGTGGGCAGCCACCACAGAAAAGGCCCTCCAGCTCTCTTGTGGAAGAGGCACCTGAAGAAAAGCCTCAGGTGATGATCATGCACAGGGTCCAGGAGGAGAAAGGAGATCCTGTTCATGCCCCGGAGAGACCGGGATCCAGCCCCTCCCCCTCCCTGCCCTCAGCCCACATGCTCCTCACCAGCAGCTTGGCATACTGCAAGTCCAGCTTGTTCAGGCAGTCCCGGTAGGCACTTCGTGGGCCGGGGGAGAGCTGGGCCTGGGGGGGGGGAGAGAGAGAAGGAAGGAAGAAAAAGGCTGAGAGTTCCAGGACAGCCAGCAGACACACGGCAGACGCAAGGGCAGGCACACAGCACCACCCCACAACCTCCCTCCCCTTTGCACGTGAAATTGGGGGGGGGGCAATGGAGAGGGACTGCCTCTGCCTGGCACCTTGGGCACGGCATGCCCACCAAGTGGGGGGAGGCCTGGGGGAATGATTTGGCTTCTCCTTAGACACCCCTGCCTGCAAGGTAGAGTCAAGAAGTAAGTTTTGAGCGGTGGAACGGAGCTTACAGTCCTGGTGACCAAAAAGGGAAAAACCCACATTTCAGATGACCTCCTACCCCCCAAAAAACTTTCCTTCTTTCAGAGGGACAATTATGGTGGGTGCAATAATATTATTCCTGTTAACAACAGGCAACGGGGTCAGGGTCCCATTTCTGCGATTCTTGCATTGCAGAGGGTTGGACTAGAAGACCCTCGGGGGTCCCTTTCAACTCTAAGACCAGGTAGTGCCATGGGGAGAGCAGCTGGCAACGGGGGGGGGGCTCACCTCATCCGCTCTTGCCCTCTCGATCTTGGCGCGGAACTCCTCGATGGACTGGTGGAGTCCGCGGTGGCTGCCCAGCTGAGACTCCACGGTGGGCAGGTCCACGCCCCACTCGGCCGCGTTCAGGCGCCGCTGGTTGTCCTCCACCCAGGCCAGCAGGTCCTGCAGGTAGCGCAGGGTGACGTCGTCCAGCTCCTGGCGCGGGCGCTGCGTGACGGGCACCGTGACCTGGGCGATGGGGGCCGATCCAGACTTCAGCCGCAGGTTGTATTCTGTGCGGATGGCCACCAGGCGCTCGTGCAGGCGGTAGACCCTGCGGGAGGAAGGGGGGTGAGCGGGGGCAGCAGGGGAGTCGCCTGGCAGGGGGCACCTCCTGGCAGCAGCAATGGGGTGCATTCAGCGGACTAGATGCAGGGTGTAAGTTGCCACAAGGGGGCGCAAGGCACCTGCCTTTACATTCTGGGGAGGGGACTCCCTGCTTATGCCAGACACCCCTTGGCGCACACACACCCCTGGCCTGAGGAACATTCACCCTGCATTACCACCTGCTGCCATCAGGCACAGGGGGGCGCTCTTGGCTTGTGCAGAGCAGCCCAGGCAAGCATGGAGTGAGCAGAGGCCCTTGGGGGCCACAGGAATCCCCGCGGGGGCCGGAGGAGGAGCAGCGCTGCTGACCTGCGGTACATCTGCTCCCCTTGCGGGTGGCGTCCGTCCTTGAGCGCCTGCACATCGTTGAAGAGCAGGCGGATCATGGCATCGGCCTTGTCCAGGTCGCGCTCGATCTCGGCCGACTTCTGGGGTGCCTTCCCTGCAGCCAGCAGGCGGATGTCCTGCGGGGAGAAGGGGAAGCAGCTTGTCAACTGGCCCTGCAGAGCAGACCGTCCCAAGGGCAGGGGCCCAAGCAAGGGCCCAGCCCACAATGGGGGGGCCGGGAACAGAAAGGGCCTCTCACCGACTGCAGGAGGGTGTCCGCCTGGTTGAGGTGCTCCTCGCAGAGACCCGACTCCATCTGAAGTTTGCTGACAATGCGCTGCAGGCGCTCCAACCTGGAGGAGGGAAAAGTGACAGGTCAGTGCAGGTGCCTCCCAGCATTGTGCCCCCACCTCTGGGCATATCCCACCGGCCTCCCCAGCCCCCCTCCCAGCAAAAGCAGAGCCCCGGGGCCCACCAGCAGCTGTTCCTGATGCTGCTCTCGGCTGCCTCCCCGGCCTGACTCTGCGGTTCAAGCTGTGCCGTTTCCTGAAGAGATCGGCGCAGATGAGTCACCAACCGTGTGTTTCCCATTAAAGCTGGGCTGGGCTGGCAGCCGGTTGGGGCGGAGGGGGGAGAGGGAGGGAGGGGGAGGGACCCAGCCGGACTCTCGTGCTCCCTCCCCCCCCCCACCAAGGAAGGAGGGAGTGGCACCCTCTCTCTGTGCCTCCGCCCCCCAGGCAGGCGGACTCAGCCCAAGGGCCCAACTGCACAGCTGCCCCACCTCTCGAACTCGGAGCGCAGAAGCTTCTCCCTCTCCAGGATGGCCACGTGCAGCTTGCCCCACTCCTTCTCCACGTCCAGCGGGTGGTAGCCGGGAGGAACCTTCAGCTGCCCAGACTGGACAGACGGCTGCTCCGGGGACAAGAGAAAGGAGGAGACCATGGTCACAGGAAGGGCAAATCAGCTGGGCGGCTTGCACTGCAGGGGCTGGACTAGATGACACGTGGGGTCCCTTCCTACACCTCTATGCTCCTATGGGTCGTGTGGGGTGTGCTTCCTCTTTGCACCTCTTCCTTCTGGCTCAAGGGGTGCTTCAAGGCTCACTCGAGGCTCCAGGCCAGGAGGGGCTCAGTCCCTGTGCCCGCATTCCTGGGCTGACCTCCCCTGCTGGCCATTGGCAGCCAGACCCCGCCTGGCGCAGGTCCAGAGCCAGGATCGCTCCACCTCCTCCAGGCCCAAAGAGAGAGACGCTGGAGAGCGTTGAACTTGGCACCTTCTGCATGCCAAGCAGCTGTCCTGTCGCTGCGCTGGGGTCTGCAAAATGCAGGGGGGGGGGACTGGCCTCTGAAGACCCAGACCTGTCCCACCCACGGCCTAAAGAGGCCCCCCCTTTAAAGGACTAACCAGCCGTCAAAGGACATTGGCCAGATTGCAACGCAGCCCCTACCCAGCGCTACCCCACGCGTTTCCCCAAGCCTGCCCCATAGCAAGATAGGGCGGGGAGAGAAGAGCCGCCCTCACCTCCAGAGACTGGTAGATGGCCTTGGAGCGGTTCTTGTCGGCCTCCTTGGCGGGCAACTCCGTCTCCTTGAACTTCAGGAACTGGCGCCACAGGATCTGGGGTGGGGGGAGGAAACGGGGGTCAGCAGGGGGGAGGGCACAGTGCGGGACTCTCCAGGGCTTGTGGGCAAGTCTGGCACTGCCCCTCTCCGACACAGGAAATAGAATTAGGAGTGGGTCCATTCCTTGGGGTCCCCTTCGCTCCCTATGGCCCACACGGACTGGCAGCCGTGGCTCTCTGGGGGTTCAGGCAAGTCTGAACCTGGGACCTCTTGCCTGTCCAGCCACTGAGAGATGCCTCTTCCCCACAATCCTCCTGTTCTGCTTTTCTAGGGGCTTCCCTAGAACTTGCAGCTCCTGCCTTGCAGGGGGGCTGGACTAGATGACCCCCAGGGTCCCTTCCAACTCTACCGTCCTTCGATTCTATGGCAGCCCAGGGCCAGAGAGGTACCCGGATGCTGTTGGGCAGCACTCAGCCTGGCCCCCTGGACCTCTGCCAGAGCAGCCCGTAAAACTCGCACTCCTGGGCCTCCTTCCCCTGGGCACCCTGCCTGGGCACGCCTGCCCTGACGCTGGCAGCCGCCAGGATCCTCTCATGACCAAGGAGGAGGGAGCGCACGGCCTGCCCTTTCATCCGGTGCCAGCCAAGAAAGGGGGAAGGGAGCTGAGGAGGGGAGCCGCCGGCCCGGCCCTGACTCAGGAGACGCAGCCTGGAGGGACAGGCTTGGAAGCAGGCGACTGGGGCAGAGCCAAAGGGGGAAAGGTCGTGGGGGGCAGAGCAGTGGGGGGCTCAGGTGGACCCAGTCTTGGTGGGAGAGGTGGGCTAGGGCCAAGATGGGGGGTGGATCTCTCACCTCGATCTCCTCAAAGCTGGAGGGGAACTTGCGCTCCTCAAAGATCACCGTGTGGTGCCGGATCCATTGCAGGAGCAGCGTCACCACCTCGTAGTACTCCTGCCAGCGCAGCTGCAGCTCCTGGCGGGGCGAGAGGGAGGTGTCAGAGGAGGGTCCCAACCCCAAGCCCCTGCCCTGGCCACTTCTGCCCCCCCAAATGCCCCCCACTCACGTTGGCCTTGACGCCATCCACCACGTCGGGCACGCGAGGCATGGCGTCGTAGAGAGAGGAGACGTAGGTGATGATGGACTTCTCGTCGGGCTGAGGAACGTCAACGTCTGCAAGAGGGCAGGAGAGCAGCCGTCAGCCCCCAAACGCCCTCCACAGAGGGGCCAGGCTGTGCCCACTTGGCCACCCACACAGGCGCCCACTCCCCTTGAGCTGTGACTCCTGTGGGGCAGGGGGTGAGGCTGGATGACCCTCGGGGTCCTCCCCAACCCCACGATTGTTCTGCATCCCTACGCACCTTCCGGGTCCAGCAGCCGTGTCACTCCCAGCTCGTGGTCGGCCACGGAGAAGGCCTGCTCCAGGTTCTCCACGTTGGTCTGGCGGTACACTTTGTTCATGTCAATCAGCATCGGCCTGTTGGGGGGAGAGGAGAGGGTTCAGAGCTGCCACTCCTGAATTGTGGGGTGGGGGCACCAGATGGCTCTTCCAACCCTTTCAAGGGGCTTCCAACTTTTGGGGGGCAGCAGCACATTTGGAAATCTAAGGAACAGCGATGGACACCAAAGCAAACCCATTTTGACAGCAGGAAAACCGGCAGCACTCAGGACTGCCCATCCCTAACAGGCAAAACACCCATTGCCCACAAAATATTGAAAAGGGCAGGGAGTTATCTATGTGACTGAGGAGAGCCTTGGTGGGCACCAGTGGGGCAGAATCCCGGACGTCGGAAAGGCTGAAGAAGTCCCACAGGAAAACAGGCATTTGACCTCCGGGGGTGTACAACAACTCCCTCTATCCTTGCGTCCAGCAGAAAACCCAAGGGAAGGATGGCGGGGGGACAACTCCCTAATAATAATAATGATGATGATGATGATGATAATTTTTATTTATATCCGGCCCTCCCCAGCTAGAGCCAGGCTTGGGGCAGCTCACAACAGTAAAATTACAGTAAAAACATAATGGGGGGAAAAAACCAATCTAAAATACAGGTTAAAATGCACCTTCTTGAGTCCCCAAAGGTAGGGGTATTCAGGGCAGGGGCATGCTGAATTTAGAAGCCTGACCAAGCCCCCTCCCCACAAGCTGCAGCAACAGGCTGCTCAGTGCTGGGCCAAAGCTGGGGGGGGGCAGCCAGGAGATGCCTCCACTCAGCTCAGAAGCACCTCCTGACAGCAAGCGGCAGCAGGCAAGCGCCAGCAAGAAGCAGGAGCCCAGCCCAAGGCACGATCACACCTGGCTGTGTCCTTCCAGGTAAGCCCCAACAATCCCAGCCAGGTGGCACGGAGCAGGAGCCGCCACACGCCAGGCGGCAGAGCACAGAAAAAACTTCCTGCGGTGCTTGGGTAAGTGAGCCAAGCCATGGGGCAAAGGGGAGGGCAAAACAATAACAAAACAAAAATCCTCCACCCCCCTGCAAAGATGCTGCTCCTTCCCAGCCCCACGGGAAGGACCACCCCCCACATCACAATAAGGAGAGGGGGGGAGGGACTTCCTATTCCCCAGGGCCAGAGTCAGGGTGGGACTGAGCACAGAGCGCCTCCCTTAAGCTGGCTAGGAAGCCCCCAACTGACACCCCCCATACACAGTTACAGGAAGGAGAGGGAGGGGGAGCGCAGGGGAATATGGGGGGGGGCTAGGAGACCCTCCTACATTTCCTGGAGCCGCAGCGTGGAATGGACGGAGTACAGGGAGCCGCTGACGTTCCGGCCTCCTGCCAGCGCCCATCCTTCTTCGCCAGCCCCATTGGCGCGCAGCAGCGTCTGTGCCCGCAGCCCAGAGTCCACGGCGGGCACCTCCTCACAGACCATCACCACCCGCTCCTCCTTGGCTCGCAGGGATCCGGACCCCACCAGGCCCCGGCGCCTGGCCTGGCGCCTGCCACGCGAATGCCCACTCATGCCCAGGCGCTTGGAGGAGGGAGCAGCAAAGGCGCCCGCTGCCTCTGGCCCCACTGCACTCCCTGCTCCAAATGGAGCACGCAGGCAGGGTGGGCCGGACCCCGCCCTGCTCCCAGCCACGTGTGGGAAGGTGGGGCAGGCGGGCGCCAGGCTCAGACTTGTTGCAGCTTTGAAGATCCGCCATTGCCATCCGGCCCACCGCCAGGACTGCTCTCCCAGCAGCCTTCTCCCTGAAGGACCCTCACTCTTCCAGGCTGGGGCTGGGGTGGGGGGAGAGGTGTTCCCCACAATTATTGGGGACCCAGAGTGGGGGGAGAAGGGGAGCACAGAAGGTGCAGGAGGACAGCAGCCCCCCACCCGCCTTCTCCCCTGCTCCAGGCCACCTCTGAGCAAACAAGCCAAGTGGGTGCAGGCAAGCTCTCAAGGGGGGAGAGGAAGGCAGGGGGGGCAGGAGGAAGAGATGGAAGGGGGTCCCCCCCACAGTGCAGAGCGGGGGCTGCAGTCCCCGCCTGCAATGCCCGCACTGCTCTGCAGGGGGGCCCAGGGCTCACCCAGAGGGAGAAGCAGCAGAGGGGGCCATTCTGCCCCTAGCAGACCACCGAGAGCCAGAGTCAGGCCGGCTGAGACTAGTTGCAGGGATGGAAGGGAATTGGGGGGCTAGGAAAAATGCATGCTGGCCCCCTCCTTTCTACTCTCAACCTTCAAGCACCTTTCTGAAGAGAAAGGAAATTTGGGGGAGCCGGAAATGTGGGGCATGTGGGGATTGCTTTCCCTTTCCTCTGCTGCCTCTCCAGATCTCCTTCCCCATTTCGTCCCCCTGATCCCCCCCCCCCACTTCACGGTGTCTCACTTCCCCTGCTTTTCCATCCCTCCACCAAACCCACAGGGTCTCCCTTGAGGGCTGGGCTGCGTCTGAGTCATCGGACGAACAGCATTGAGAGGCGTATATCCTACTTTTCCTGCATCCAGATTTGTGTTGAATGAACCCCCCCCCCCACTGCAGACCCCCCCTTACTTGTGGCGGTGGATGATGGCGTTGAAGAGGCGCCCGTCTCGCCAGCTGGTGGTGAAGTTGTCGCAGCGCAGGCCCTGGTAGCCCTCGACCATCCGCTGGGACCACAGCAGCAGCTTCTCCTTGGCAGTCATGTCCTCCGACTGGCCGCTCACCTGGATGTCCGAGATCTGCGGGCGAGGGAAGCTGAGGGGTGAGGTGGGGGGCACCGATGGGGGGCACCCAGGGCCAGCATCGTTCTGCAGCAAAAACCCACAGCAGCCCCACTGCCCATGCCAAGGGGGCTGAGGAGGAGGAATGGATATGTGTGTTCTGCACACTGGGCAGGGACACCAGTCGCCCAGGAGAAACGGGCATCGGATGGCCAAGCAGGGCAGAGGGAGGATGGGCACCGTCTCGCTGGGCATCCTGCCTGCCTACTGAGCCAGAAGGGCCTGAGGGAGGGCAGAGGGCTGCTCTTGGCTCCAATCCTGCTTGTGGGTTTCCACATTGGGGCATCTGGTTGGCCCCTGTGGGGACGGGGGCTGGACTAAAGGGGCCCCCTCAGGTCTCATCCAGCAGGCTCTGCTGGTGTCCTTATGTGGCTGGATCAAGGCAGCATCCTGTTCTCACAGTGGCTGCCAGATGCAGAGAGGGGTGCCCACCGGGTCCCCCAAGGGGCACGTGCCCCCCTCCCTTCTCCCCACTTCCCCCCTCTTCTCTGGGGCACAAGCCAAGGCGGTTGCATCAGCGTCTAGCGCTGGAAAATCTGTGTCCCCTGGAGCAAGGGGTGAGTCAGGCCCAGCCAGCCGCAGACTGCTCTCCGGCTGCAACCACAGCTCACAGCAGCGGCCCCACCCAGAGTGCTCCTCCCCAGCAGCACCTCAGGGTGCCCCTCCCTCCCACAAGGGCAGGGTATAAATAAAATTTATTATTTATTATTATTCCCTTCCCCTCAGAAGACCCTCCCTGCCCTGCCCTGGCATGGAATGAAGAATATGGGGAACTTATTCCAGAAGATTGTTGTGATTTTGAGGAGATAGTGATCTGACAGGCTCAACTCTTCCTGGCTCTGGTTATCTGTGTTTTATTACTTTCTCTATCCCCTGCAAAGAAGTCTTTGAGGTGTGGTCTCTTGGCAAACGGCACTGGTCAGTGAAAGCCTTTGATGTGTGGCCTGGCTTTTGGTCTTTGATGTAGAATAGCTGGTAGCCAAACCTGTCCTGGCCCTAACAGGGCATGGCCTCTCTAAAATATCTAGTTTTTGAGCATGGCAGTGAGAAGCTGGGCACGGACTCATGGCCAGAGGGTTGGGCAAAGGAAGACTATCGGGGGGGGGGGTCACTTTGCCACTTCTTTGAGCTTCCCAGTGGCAGGTTCAAGTTCTGCTTGCTAATGTATCTTTTACTTGCTGTTCAGAATAAAATCTGTAATCTTCTCACCCACTTGCCTTTGTATTGCTTCTGAATCTAATTTTAAAAGAACCACCTTGCATTTGACAAGCCAGGTCTCTGGCTGGCAGGCCTCAGGGGCAGGCAGGCAGGCTCTGGTATTGCTGCACCCAGGCCCATTTCCCATGCCAGGGCTCAGCGTCCCCTCAGTGCCCCCCCCAAGCAGGCTCCTCTCCCCCTCACCTGGAAGTGGAGGATGATGGTCCAGATGAGTCCCAGAGTCAGCTTGGGGTTTCCGTCCGCAATGTCATCGTTCCGGATATTGACCAGCTTCACCTGGGAAATGGCACATCACGCCCATTATCGGGGGGCTCCAGCCACCCCCGACCCCCCAAGGCAGGCCAGGCCGGACTCCCTCCCTCCCTCCCTCCCTGACCCCCAGCCCCTCCACCAGCTCCCGGGTCTCACCTGCCGGTGCTTCAGGTAATCCAGGGCAATCTGCACATTCTGGAGCTTGTGGAACCGCATCCGGCCCTTTTCGCGGGGCTGCGGGGGGGGGAGCGGGAGGGAAGTCAGTGTCTCTGCCCTGCCAGGCTCCACATCAGGGCGCAGTGACCCCCCCCCTCAAAAAAAAACCCCTGCCCTGGTCCAAACAAGCCTCCCCAGCAGAGGATCCCAGCACAGCAGGAGGAAAGAAGGGGGAGGCCGGCCCCCAAATCCTTCCTGCCAGACACAAGTGAGAGAACAATGTCCAGGAAATGCTCCCCCCTCCCCCCCCCACCGGACACCTTCAGGCAGAGCCAGTGCAAAGGCTTCTGTCATCCGCCTCCTCCCCCCCTTCCTGGCTTGCTTCCTGCGCCACACACTGGCCCATCTGAGACACCCCCCACCCTTGCCCAGCTATGGGGCTGGCACAAGGAGAAGAGGAAGGATGCAGATACAGAGAAGCCCTCTTCCCTCTTTGCAAGCACAGATCCTGCCCCCCCCCCCAGCCAAGCCTGGCTGAAGCCAAACCTGGGGGGGCTGGGCAATGGCTTGCTGGGATCTTCACTGGCCCACCCCCTTCACTGGCCCTCCCCCCTCCCATTTAGCACCCTGATGCCCATACCCTGGTGGGTTCTGGGGCTCCCCTCTGCCCCCGCCATGGGCACCAAGGGAGGCTAACTCCTTCAATAGCCACATGGCTGGAGGCAGGGGGACAACGTCCGTCCTCCATCCAGGCCTGGCATTAGCTAGCCATGGGCACCAACTTTCGAGGGAGAATGGAGGGGGGCGCCACCGTGCATGTGATGTCAGGATGTTAGGAGGAGCCAGGAGCAGAGATGAATGTGGGGGCTGCATGGTTTCAATGGCCAACAGCTCTTCCTCCAGCCTTTTGAGCATTGGGGAGCCCCCAAAATATTGGGACCCCCAAAGAGCTCAGCCCCTGGGAGGCGGCACCTCTGGCTGTGTGCCAGGCGGGAGCAACAGCACTTCTGTGCCAGCAAGAGGGAGGCGGGACTCCTTGGCACCCACCCCAGCAGCTCAACCCAGGGCAGGCGTGCGGGTGGCGGGTGCAATGCCATGCAGAAAGCGACAAGGGGGGGCGGAGCAGAACCACTCACCAACCGCAAGTTCCGGATCACGTCGCGCTCTCTGGGCTACGGGGCAGCGGCAGGTGGGAGCCGAGCAAAGAGGGGGGCAGAGGCCAAAGGGCAGCGGTCAGAAGGCAGAGTCCCGCCGGGAGGAGAGACAAACAGAGCGGGCAGCAGAGAGAGAGAGAGAGAGAGAGAGAGACCCCCGTGCAGCGCACAAGAGTTAGGGTGTTAGAGCGCATAGACAGAGGGGGGAGGCGGGGGGAGCAACCGAAGACGAGAGCGGCAGGTGAGCAGCTGTTATTCCCTGGCAGGGCAGGCACCCAGCGTTGCGCTGCAAAGTTCCTGGGGCAAAAGGTGGGCGACGCCTCCTCAAACTAACTCTCTGGACCTCTGAAGTTGTGGAAGGTGGGGTGGGTGCTCTGAACCCCAAAGGGAGCCTGAGCAGGTCTTGGGGACCCCATTCCTCTAAGGGGCTCCAGGGCTCTCTGCCTGCCTCTGCCCCACACTTGCTGCCACTCGCCAAGGCTTCTCTAGGGCATCCCTCCCCCCTGCAAGTGGGGCACAGACGGACTGTGGGCAGAGGACTGGAACATTGGGGGGCGTATTTAGGAGACCCCTGCAAGCAGATTAAAACATTAGGAGGATTCTAATAACACTTGTAACGTAACAATTACTACAGACAATTGTAAAATGCAGCTGAAAATGTTGCCCACAGGGCCCAGGATGGAGGCAAGTCTGGAGATTCCAAGAAATCTCTAAATATGGACATGTATTTGGTATTGTTGTATCTTTACATTAGCAAAATCAAATGCAAATTATGTTTTTTTAAAGGAAGATGGGGGGGGGGAGCAGCTGCGCCAGAGCAAAGAAGGACCCTTCCTGCCCCCCACCAATGCTTCTCTCGTTTTTTTAAAGAGCTGGACTTTCAGACTCAGGTGGGCTGCAAAATGGAGTTGGCAGGCACAGAGCCCTGGATGGGGGAACATTCCCCCCCCCAAAAAAATAAGTCTGCCTGGGAGCTGGCAACTCCAGGCTCAGCAGGGAGATGGACCCCAGAGAGAGGGGTCTGAGAGGGGAGCCCCAAGCAGGAGGGCAATGGGAAGGGGGGAGCAGGCAGGAGAGGAAGGGTCTAAAACACTCCGGGGGGAGGCAGCAGGAGCTGGGGGGCAGTGCAGCGTTCGGAGGGGGCCTTGTTGGCCAGACTTGCTTTCCTGCTATCTGGGGATACAATGGGGGCTGCCCGTCCCCCTGGGGGGGGAGGTTTCTACGTACCAGAGTATCTCCTGAGAGCACCTCCAGGAGGGAGATGAGGTTGTGCCCATCGCGGAGGTCTTCGTAGAGGTCGTTGACGTGGCGATGGGCCTGGAAGGGGCAAAGAGAGAGTCAGGACTGGCAGGGGGGAGCCAGCCAGCCCCCCTCCCACCCTTTTACCACCAGCAAGCAAAGGGCAAGGCCTGAAATTACCTTCTCCCCAACCTCTCTAGGGACCCCAGGCCCCAACCACACAGGGGGGACTGATCCCATCCTGAAAGGAGCCCCCACCCCAGGCCTGGCCAATCTTAAAACGTTTGACCCAAAAGGGATCCCCTCTCCACTCTTAGGGACCGTCAGCATGTGCCTCCGAGCAGATCCCTAGTTCTGCAGACCCTCCTGGCAGCAGCAGCCACCTGGGGGGAGCACAGGGCAAGGGTGGGGGCTGCAGTTCAGCAGCAGGACAGCTGTGAGAGCCCCCACCCTGGGGAAACGGGGAAGTCCCCTGAAAGGCCAGGGAGTCACCGGCCAGCGGCCTGACTCTCCCCGAGGCACTTTTGGGTGTTTGGATGGACAGAGCAGAAGGAAATATGGAGAGAAAGGAGGAGAGAGCAAGACAGAGCCCTGGGCACCTCCTGGGCACCTACCTCTGCTCGCCAGTGCTGTTGCCAGGAAGGAGGAAGAAGGAAGAGGAAGAGGAGGAGAGGAGGCAGGAAGAGAGAGAAAGAGGTTAGGAAGAAGAGGAAACAGCCCCAGAGAGAGCCCGGGGGGCACAGCATGCCAAGGGATGGAACCTGCCTGGTCCCTGGCACTGGTGGGTCAACACTGGCCATCCCAGCCCTTGCCCCGCCAGGCCTGGCAGGGGCACCACATGGCCAGGAGCATCAGGGTCCCACTGGGCAGGTTTCTACCTCTCGTGAGGCTGCTGGTGGTGGAGAGAAGAGCCCCCACCCCAATGAATGCATTCAGCTTTTACTCAGGGGAGACCCATTGAAATTGATGGTCAGCTCAGCTGGTCAGAGCATGTTGCTGATATTGCCAAGGTTTCAAAGCAAAGGAGTCCCCTCCGGGGATGGGGCTACCCCCCAGGTGCCACTGGCTGGCAAGACACTGTAGGGCCTGGGTGTTGGGGGCCATGGGGCCTGCAGCCCCAAAGGAAGGAGAAGGACAGCCCATCCCCCCACCCCCCAAATGACTGTGATTCCTGCATTGCAAGGGGGCTGGACTAGATGAGCCTTAGGGTCCCTCCCAGTTTGACAATCCTACAGTTCTGTGGGCACCTCTGGCAACAGGAGTCACAGGACTGGGCGGGGGGGGGGGGCAGACCACGCCCCACAACCACAGAGATAATAGACACATTCAGAAGTGAAGCGGGTTGGGGGGTGTTCTTTCCACCAGAGGGGAAGGAAATACGGGGTGTGTCAGATCCAGAATGGGATGGTTGTCTGCCAGGGGAGTGGGGGAGGGAAGAGAAAGAGGCAACCTTCAACCAGCCCCCCCCCCAATGTCCTTGGCAAAGCTGGGTCTTCGCCCACCTAAAGCCCCTCCCCCAGCCAGAATGTCCTCAGATTGATTTGGTTGGAATATATTTCTCTCTCGCTTTGCAGCCCTGAGAGGCTCTCAGCCTGGCCAGCCATCTCCCTGGGATTTTTTTTTGGGGGGGATGCAGGGGAAGGTGTCCCCAACCCTTACCTTGATAAGGTGTTTGTTGACCCATTTGGTGAAGGTTTTCTTCTGGACCCGATCCCGTTCGTCTGCAAGAGAGGAGAGGCGGACATGAGTCGATGGGCTGGAGGCAGCAGCTCAGAGAGAGTTTGGGGGCAGCCCCCACCTCCAGGAAGGAAATTGCGGAGGGGGGAGGTGGCGGCAGTCGTAGCCAGAATCACCAGCAGGCGCAGGGAGGTGATTCACCCGATGCAACAGGAAGGAAATGCAAGAGTGACTCAGGCACCGGGTGCCAGCCCCTTGCACCATCACCCTTAGCAGGCCTGGCACAAAAGCCAAGGCCCCCAGCAAGAGAAAAAGAGGGGCCCCCGGCCCTGGGCCCCTCCCACAAAGGCCTCCCCACCACACTCACAGAGGAAGCTGCCCTCCCCTCAGACCATCAGGTCCACAGTTCAGGGTCATCTGCACCCCCTGACCCCCAAACTTTTGGGATCCACTGCCCCATAAGCTCATGCCCAGCGCCCCCCCCCTCTGCCCTATAAAAGCATTATTCGGAATAGCAGTTTGCACGACCCGCGAAGGAAGATAATAACACAATAAAATGCAAAGCAACGACAATTAACCGCACATGTATTCAAAATCCAATTAAAACTAATTAAGGCAACAAAACTGATGAACTTTATCCGGTGATACCAGCTTTCCAAAGTCCTGCGCTTGCTCCGTGCCCTCCGCTTTCGCCACCACAGCCCCTCCTCCTCCGGCCAGCTGCACACCGGGAGCCAGGCCTGAGGGGCTTTGCTGGGCCAGAGTCCTTCCCCCTGGCCCTTGGGACGCCTCCAAACCAGCACCCCACGAGGGCACGGGGCCCAGAGACATTTTCGGGGGTCCCAGTGAAGTGCCACCAGCAGGTCCACCTCCCGTGGGTCTGGCTATAGTCCCCGTCCAGTCACCCAAGTCCATGGCTAGGGCCACATTCATGGGCCACCGGAAGCCCAAAGAGGCCACAGCAATCAGGAGGAGTGCCCCTCCCCCGTGACAACAATGGGGCACCCAGGGAGAAAGGAATCCAGCTGCACAGGTGGAAATGGAAGAGAGCACCCAAAAAACCCCACCCTCCTGGAAAGACCCTGTACTGTAAGAGGTGGCAGAAAGAGTCATGGCTCCTCTGCCCAAACTTGGTGTGAGCACAGTCTGCCTCAACCCCACGGCGCCCTCGGACAGGGGGTTGGACTAGATGACCCCTGAGATCCCTTGCCACTCCACGGTTCCATGACTCTAAGACAGGATTCCCTGGGGAGGGGGTGCCTTGCCTGGGAACAGGACGCCACCTGGGCCAGCAATCTAGCTAAGTGGTCACTGGGTGCCCCTCTCTGCCCCCAGGGAACCCCTCGGCCGGCCATCCCCTGCCCAGGGCCGGGCGCCCTGGCTCAGCCCCCATGTGACCGGTTGCCATGGCTTCCGGGCCAGACCAGGGGCTGGCTTGTTGTGTCTCGCTCCCTTCCTCCTTCGCTGGCTCCTGCAGGCTGGGATTTGCCCAGCAGAAGCAGAGCAGCCAGGAACCCTGGAAGCACAAGGCCGGCCCCTCCCCACCGACAGGGAATGTGCAGGGAGTGCCCACCCCACCCCAAGGCCGCATGTGCTGCCCCCCACTCCTGGCTGGGAACCCACAGCCGCCTAAGGGGCTGGGCAAGGAAGCTCTCCTAGAATATCCCCCCACACCTGGATTTTAGAGGGATGGTGGAGAGTCAACAAATCTGGGCAAATCTGCAGAGGGGGGGAGCCTAACCTGTTGAATTTCTGCCTGTTGAAGGCACAGGGGCCCCACTGAAAGGTGGCAAGCTCACCCAAGCCTGAGAGCAAAAAAGCGGCCACAGCCCCTACTCAAGGTGGGCACACACAGCACAGCCACCCCAGGAGACCCAGCTGTGCCAAGCATAGGGGGCCCCCAACACCGAGGGCCTCAGGAAAAGCAGCCAACTGACTGAGCCCAGGGACACCCTGGAGCAGCTCACCAGGACCAAGCCCCAGACCCGCTGCCTAGGGAGGGCACCTGCAGGAGCAAAGCTGCCCTACCACGCAGTGCATGGGCAGGAACACACAAACACGCAGCCTGGCAGCAGCCACAACCCTTCTTGGACCTTCATCCTAGCCAGAGCCTCCCACTTCCCCCATAGCGCAGGCCCCGCTGTGCCCAGAGGGAGGGCAGAAGGAAGGAAGGAAGCTGTGGGGAAAGGCAAAATGCAAAACGCCCCACCCATCGCCATCTCTGTCCCAGGTGGGGCAGCATTAACCCCTCAAGCGCACCCACCCAGTACCTTTCTTGCCCTCGGAGGCCCTGAGGACAGCCTTGTACAGGTTCTCCTCCGAGTTGCTCTGGTCGGCCAGCCCTGGGGAGGTGGGGGGCCCATCGGCCGCCTCTCGGCTGCGCAGCCTCTGCCGGGACATGGTGGGGGCAGCGGCTGTGGGCACAGGCTCCGGGCACAAGGCGCTCAACCAAACAGACTCGGCTCCTGGCAGCATCTAGATGCTGCCGCCAGCAACTGCCTGAGCCCTGCCCCAGCCGGGATGGGCCCTCAGCGCCTCCCCTGAGCCCTGCCCACCACTCTCCGAGGGAGGGGACTGGGCTTCCCCTGGGCTGCCCAGCCCAGCCCGGCAGGAAACCTCAGCTCTGCCCAGAGGGCTTCCTGAAAACTTAACCGCTTCCTGGCCAGCCTGCAGCAGAGGCCTGGATGAAGAGCTCCCCTTGCACCCAGCAAGGGGAGCAAAAAAGGGGGGTCAGGCCCCCTCTGCTTCCGCAATCAACACAGAGGGGAAACACAGTGCTGCTGTTTCCACCCAGAGTAGACCCAAAGGAAGAGCTTCTTCCACCACTTTCATTCACGGTCCCTTCTAAGACTCCCAGCCAGCTCCACTCCCTGATCTGATGCAGGCATTCCAGCAGAAACACAGAACTGGAGAGTTGGAAGGGAGCCGAGAGGCCATCTAGTCCAACCCCCTGCAATGCCAGAATCCCAGCTAAATAATCCAGGGCTGGTGGTCATCCCATCTAGTTCTGAAAGCCTCCAATGAAGGAAAGTCCAGCACCTCTCAAGGTGGAGAGCAGGAGCAGGGGAGGATCATGGTGGGCAGTGTGATGTGGTCTGGGTTCAAATCTCCACTCGCTGGGTAGCCTTGGGGAAAACCCTTCTCTCTGGCTAGCCTACCTCACAGGGCTGGTGCGGAGATAAAATGAGATGCTGCCCCCAAGTGACTTGCAGAAAGGGCACCACGTGGGCCAGCCAGAGCCTGGGGTGGGGCTGGGTCTTTCTAGCACCAGGGAAGAAGGTTGCTGCCAGCAGACTCAGAGGAAGAAGGCAGGGCTCCCAATGCCCAGGAGGCAATAGCTGACACCCCCACCCCCACCCTGCTGCTCTCTCCCAGGGCCGCTCAGCACAGCCTTCAGGGGCAGCCATCCTGACAGGCCCAGAGTCTGGAAGCGTGGGCACAGCGTTGGAGCTTGCCCGGGGGGAAGGCACCAGGCTGGCACGAGGCTGGGCTGTGACTCACCCTGCTGGTGGGGCAACGCCCAACTAATGGCCACAGGGCTGCGGGGGTGTTCGTGCGCCAACCCTCCCAAGGGCCCCTCCGCTCACACCGGGAGGCGCCCTGTCAGGTGCGGGCAGGGAGGAGGGGGCAGGGCTGAACCTTGCAGAAGGTGCAAGGGAAGGAGCAGGAACCCCATGCACACCTCAGGGGGCTGGGGGGCAGCACCTTCATCCTCCTGTTCCTATGGCTCCCCGGTGCCTCTTCAGATCCCCCACCCCTTTGAGGGAAGAGCCTGGAGAAGGCCACTGGATGCCACCCCACCCCACCACCGGTGCAGCTGGGAGCAGAGAGACTCCCAGGGCAAAGTCTGCAGCGGCGGCTGCTCCAGTGGCTGCCCCCCCGCCCGCCCGCCACGGCCCCAGGAGCACATTCCAGGGCAGCCAGGCCCAGGCCCCGCCTGGCTCCCCAGAAGCAGAACTGGGCTGGGTCCCAGCACACCAGAGGAATGTGCAGCACAACAGTTTCGAAACCACAGAGAAGTTCCAGCTGCTGCCGCCGCAGCCGACACATCTGGGCCAGCGGCCTGCACTCTGACGCCAGAGGACGTGGGGGCGCTGCTCACATCCTGCCCTGGTGCCAAGGCCCACACTGAGTCACACCAGCAGCAGCAGCATCCCATAGACCGTGGACACAGTGGCTAAGGAATTGGGGGGGAGGGAGAGAGAAAGGCTCTCCTGGGGGCAGAAAGAGGAAACAGGCAGGAGGCAGTTAGCTGTTTACACTGCTCCTCCCTGTGGTTCCCTCCACCCCCCAGCTGCCCCTCCCTGGGCAAACCCAGGAGAAGGAAGGGCAGAACAAACAAGGCCTCAGGGAGAGATGGGAACAGGCCCAGCCCCAAGCCAGGACTCACCAGCCTCCAGCACCAAGGGGCTCCTCCATCAGGACATTTTTGGGCCCCTCCTTCACTCTCAAACAGGGAGCAGGGCAGCCCCCCCCAAGTGTGGCACATGGAGAAATCAGGGGACTTTTGGCTAAGGCCTTCATCCCCTTTGGACCAGCACTGGGGCTGGGCAGGGCTCTCCAGGAAGCTTCTGTAGAAGAGCATCAGAATCTAACCAGAGGCCCTGGAGGGAATCAAGAGTGGCAACAGGTTCCCCAAGCGTAATCTATTCCAGCCAAAGGTAACCTTTGCTTATAAGCCTCCAAGGAAGGAGAGTCTGCCTGCAGCAGCCTCTCCCCCCCCCCACCCAGGAGCCCATTCTGCCCCTGGAGCTGCAGGCAACGCCTTGCAGAGACAGCCTTATCTTCCTCCACGAAATCTCTCCAAGCCACTGTGCCCGGAGGGAGCAGATTCCAGGGGGTTAACTATGTGCCTTCCAGGTGAGCTGACGCCAGGGTGACTCAGGGCTCCAGGGGAGGGCACCCCTTGCTGGATCCTTCCGGTGCCAAGCAGTTGCTGCACTTGTGGGGCAAATCTTTGCACGCAGTAGCCTTGCCCCACAGCCAGGCCCCTCTGAAAAGAGGCTTGGGGGCAGGGCCTGACTGGGGAGGGGGGTGATGGGGTGGGGGGACCTGCACCTGCGTTGGGAGTAGAGGGAGCTTGAGTCCAACCCCCGGAGGGCCTGCGGAGGTGAGTCAGCCCTGGCACAGCAGCAGGCCCCTGCCCCAAGGAGCTAACATTCTAAAGAATGGTGCTTCCTCCTGTTGCAGGAATTTATGTATAGGCTGGGGGCGGGGAGATGCCCCTCCAGCAGATATCGTGCACATGCAGTCCACTACCAAAATCAGCACAATCACTTTTGTGACTTTTGTGATTTGTCCCCACAAAACACTTCATCACAGTTTCTTCCTATCTATTCAAAGGGCCTTTGCTGCACGATACCAAATGTAAGAATTCACTGATAGATGTATCTCTGTACTGGCTCACTGGGGAAACTTCAGAGATTCCTATAGACCTGTGAGCTCAGCTCCTCAGCAGCCCCTCTGCCTGAGTGATAATCCCTGGCCTCCTGATACCTGAGGGCCAGACAGGTAGCCATTCCAGAAATAATAAACCCAGATGAAGAGAGAAGGGTGTGATTGACTTGGCTGGGTAACAGGGAAATATAAATATCTCTTCTGTTCCACTTGATGGGTGTTTGGTGGAGGGCAAGGGGAACCATGGGGCAGGGTCCAGGATGCTCAGATTACTGCCACCAGACCTCCCCTTTCATGATGTAACCATGATGTCTTAGTGATGTAGTTTGGGGGGGGGTGTAACATGGGGATTAGCAGCTAATAAAAGTCTGGGGGGGCTTTTGTTCAGGGCTCCCATCCTGTTCCACCTGGTGGCAGGTGGGAGTCCTGTTGCGACCGTCTTCAATAAAGACCAAGCCTCCTGGCTGCTGTTTTGCTCTGGTATTCCTGGCTGGGGTCCTTGTTTTTTGTCCAAGGGAGCCCTCGGATTTCTCCACTCACACTCCCCCTTGCCTCTCCATCCTCTGCTCCCCCCTGTGTGTTTTGGATCTCAGGCTCCTCAGGGCAGGAAGGACGCAAAGTGCTGACTGTACGGCTACATTTCTTTCTGCAACCAAGTTCCTAGTCCACACCCAGCCGTGAGCAGAAACTGAGGAATTTATGCAAATTTGCCAAAGGACTGGGGTTGGCAGGGATCCCTGGGCTCCTCCTTCCCCATAGCTGCCAGGTGAGCCTGCCAAGGGCGGGAGGGGCTCCCTCCTCCTCCTCCCCAGCCGACAGAAGCCCGACCAGGAACATTTTCCAGGCAGGACACCAGGCAGGCCGCCGCTGCTTCCTCTGGGCTCCCTGCCCACCAGAAGGAAGGGGAAACTTTGATTCAGTCTTCTAATGCAGCCTTGTAATTAAAAATGGTTCCCAGGAGCTGAGCCCCCCCCCCCCAGAGACCACCCCAAAGGCATGGAGGACTTGGGAGAGAAGGAGCGGCGTTTGCTTCAAGGACCTCAAGGATGGCCAGTTTGTTTTGCTGTTCGCTACATTGTGAAAAACAATAAACACCCTCGCATGTAGAGATGTATTTTAAGACTTCCATTCGTCCGCGGCGCCTCTGCCTCCCCCCCGCGTGGCAAGCGCCCCTTAGGAAGTGCCAGTCCAGGCACAGAGATGGGGCAGCCCCACAGAGGCGGCTCCAGCCGAGGAGACTCTAGTCCACCGCGCTCCCTGGGCTCTGGCCGGCAGCGGCGCCGGCAAAGGGCTCTGAAGGGTCGGGAGCGCGCACCCAGCCCGGAGTCCCTCCCTTGCGAGGGAGCGCGCGTGCGCGGGCTGGTTGCTATGGGGACGGGAGGCGGAGACAGCTCGTTCCGCGCCCCCTTTAACCCTCGGCTCCCCGCGGCTGAGGACGACAGAGCCTGGACGGCGCGCACCCTTGGCAGGCAGCAGCGAGGGGTGCAGCTGCTGCCTGGCAGTGCCCGCCTCCCACCGCCCGCTCGCTCGCTGGCAGCCACGCACCCACCTACCTACGCAGCAGAGCTGGCTGTAGAGAAGGCGCTGGCGGTAGCGCTCGGGGGCGCTGAGCCACTCCGAGGCGCCCAGCAGCACCTCCCGCTTGTAGGCGAAGTAGGCGCTCACCGACGGCTCCGCGCTCCCGCCGAGGGCGCTGCTGCTGCTACGGGAAGCCATGGCGACGCGCTCTGGCTCCCTCCCGCCCGGCCGGCTCGACGGCTCCGCCAGCAGGAAGCGCCCCGCCCCGCGCCCGCCCCTCGCCGCCAGGCCCGGCTGCTGCCAGAGATGCGCACCGCCGACGGCCCAGGCCTGGGGGGGACTGGGAAAGGGGAGCCCAGAGGCCGTCTAGTCTAACCCTGACTGCGATCTAGGCCGCTGCGCACACAGACAAACGCCCCCAGGCGCACAGCGCTCTGCCAGCCGCAGATCACCAGCGCCGTGGGATGCGCAAAACTAACACCACAGGCTCTGGGAAAGGGCGCGCCTCTTCCAGTGCTGTCTTCAGTGTGCATTTGAGACCTGACTTCCTCTAGTAATCATCCTCATAGAATCGCAAAGTTGGGAGGAACCACGGGGGGCATCTAGTCCAACCCCTCGCAGGGCAGGAAACGTTTTTGCCCAAAGTGGGCTCAAACCCACGACCCTACTGACTGAGCTATCCCAAGCCCGTCCCGTTCAAAGAATTCTTTGCTCTTAACTTTACAGCATTAAATGTGTATACGACACTTTCTCTTCCTCTGTAGGGTCTTGTTGCGAAATTATTAAAATAATGTCTCGGTTTCCTGTTAATTGTGTTGCTCTGCAGGGATACATTCTATTTGTTTTCCTGCTGGTTTTGTTCGCTGTTTCCACGCAGCTTGTAAACAGCTTTGAGGTTTGCCGCCGACTTAAAAACACAAAGCGATATGGAAACGAAACGAACGACAAAGAAATAATCATTAACCAGCCCCCTTTCGCAGACTGGCGGGAAATGCCAGGCGGGCACCAAGCCAGGAGTGGCCTCCGAGAGGGGAGCGGGCCGCCTCCCCGGCCCTCGCAGGATGCAGACGAGCCACCCTCGGGGCGCCGCGAGAAGCCCCCCGGCGGCAGAGGCAGCTCCGGCCCGCTGGGCGCGGCGGGACTCGAGCCAGCCGGTCCCCGAGGGCGCGAGCGAGGGAAGCCCGGCCGGAGCCGCGCGGGGACTCCGCACGTCGCCCTCTCGTCACCAGCGCCTTGGCCGGGCGCCGGGCGAGGGAGCCGGCGACGCCCTCGCCTCCCTCCCGCCCTCGCGGCGCAGCCGGCCAGTCCCACCAAAGTCCGTCCAGATGCCTCTGCCCTCCTCCAGCTCTGCGGAGCCGGGCAGGGGGCACCGGGCTGGGCAACCTCTGGCGCCCCCCGTGGGGTCTCGCTCCTGCCCACGAGCGGGAGCCCCGACTACCCCGTGGGCCTCCCTGCACAGCGAAGGGCCTGCCAGCCTGGCTATCTGGCCGCTCCCCCCGCATGACCCCCGCTCCCACGTGCGCGTCTGCGCGGGACAGATAAGGCCCCGCGCGGCTGCGAAAGGGCGCGATAAGCGCAGCGGGGGGGGGGGAGAGGGGTGCTTTTTCCCTGCAGTCGTCCGGCCCCCAGGGGGCTCCCTGGCCCCTGAGTCACGCTGGGAAATTCTCAGGGCCAGCCTGGTTCCCAGGGTCTGGGCGGGGTAGGGGGGGGCAGCAGCAGGATCCCGCTGCGCCCCCCTTCCCGCCCCACGGAGCAGAGGGACAATTGAGTCACTTGGCATAATCAGAACCAGATTCCTGCACCAGAACAGCATCCGCCCCCCCCCTCTTTTCTGGCACAGCAGGGCGGGAAGCTGGAAAAAGTGAATAAGGACTGGGGGGGGGGAGCGGGTGTGCTGCGTCCGGGACAGGAAGAGCACGCAGGCGGCCTTTCCCGCTCACCAAAGCAGCGCCACACACTGCCCCGCCAAGGCCCGCGCTCTGCACATGCTCAGAGGTGCCCTTGATGCTGCACACGCACCAACACGGCTCACTGCCGCGACGCGGCACCGACTGGCCCAGCCTTGAGGTCTGACTTCCTTCGCCCGCCCCCCAACAAAAAGCACCCCCCTCAAAGAGAGAGAAAGACCTGGGGGCGTGGAAGTTGGGGGGAGGAGATGCGTGCTGCTCCTGAAACTGCGGAGGAAAAGCGGGAACCCCTCCTAGCACGAAGGACGTGAGAACAGCCCCCACAGCAGCACCAGCACAGGGGGCGAGGCTGCCCACTCTGCTCCCAACCCATAGGAAAGAGGGGCACTCCGGGTGAGAGACCCACAAGCGGAGGGGCTCATCATTATCCCCGAGGTGGCCGCTAGGGGGCTCCACAACCCCTCCAGCCAGGCCCAGCCAGGACGCCCCACTGTCCCACCTGCCTTTTACTCATATCATCTGCCAGCGTCTAGGTCCTGGGCAGGCAAACTACGGCCCGGGGCCGGATCCGGTCCAATTGCCTCTAAATCCAGCCGGCGGAGGGTCTGGGAATCAGCGTGGTTTTACATGAGTAGAATGTAAAATGCATATTTAAAATGCATCTCTGGGTTATTTGTGGGGCATAGGAATTGGTTCATATTTTCCCTCCAAAATATAGTCCGGTCCACCATATGGTCTGAGGGACACTGGACCAGCCCCCTGTTGAAAAAGTTTGCTGACCCCTGGTCTAGGTTGTTTGTGCCCTTGTTTTCATTCTCGCTTTTAATGTTTGTTTTCTGCAAGTCACTTTGAGTTCACCTTGGCAGGAGAACTCCACTAATAAATCTTATTAATAATCCCACATCACCAGCCTAGAGAAAAGTGGATGTCCCCCCCCTGGGGTCAGAGAGGACAAGGGAGCAAAGCACCAGCCTCAGGACCAACGAATATCAGGATATGGGCCCCACAGCCCCAGCCCCTGGGAGAAGGGGGTGCTGGACTAGAAGGGCCTTTGGCAGGTCTTAATGGTCCCTTTACCTTTACCAGTTGCCTGTGGGGAAACCAGCAAGCAGGAATCCCCTCCATGGTCCCAGGGCAGAGCAGAGCCATCAGGGCAAATAGCCATCATAGCCCTCTCTAGGTATTGGTCTCATCCTCTCTTAAGGCCATCCCTGCCTCCTGGAGCTGCAAATGCCACACTTTTGCTCTTCACTGATTCTCCCCACACTCAGCTTCTCTGAAGGCCCACAAGTCCCCAGGTATGTCCCCAGGCTGTGAAGAGCTCCCCCTGCCTGGCCTGAGGCCAGTCCCTCTCCCCCCAACCCCCTGCCTGCCTCCTCTTCCCCACAACAGTCTGGTCTGTGGTCTGGCGAGGGAGAAGCAGCCCCATTAGCAGCAGCCACAGTAACCAGGCCTCTTATTTGGTTTCCAGGATAAACAGCCTCCCTCGGCGCTCACCAGCTGCAGACAGAAGCTGCGCCATCTAAAAATAGACCCAAGCCAGAAGTGGGTGGGGCAGCCCCTCCCAGATCGCCTTGCCCCACGGGGCCCCCACCGGCACGGGGGCCAGGCACCTCCTGGAAAGCCAGCAGCCCTGTGCGGAGTCCAGAGGTGACCTCCACAGCAGTCAAGAATCTGGACACACCCTGGAAGCTGATGCGTCCTGGCAGGTGCGACCTTGACGGGGTGGGGGGAGGGCAGCGGCAGCCCCCCCCCCCAGCAGGCCTGGCAAGGGGCCAAGGACAGGAGGCAGGCAGGTGGCAAACAGCAAAAAGCGGAAGTTTTCTGCCCAGAAACAGGCTGCAGCCCAACAGGGATTAGCATAATCAGCAGGGAGCAGCCAGAGAGGAGAATCTCTGTCCGGTGGCTCAGCTGCAGCCCCACCTGACAGCAGCAGGAGGAGCTGGAAGTCCCTCTTCCTCCACACCCCCAAGACCTCCATCAACACTGGTCAGAGTCCGTGTCAATTCTGCACTGTGTAGAACATTCAGCACAGAACGCCTGCAGGCTGAGCTTTGGGGCAGCAGTGGTCAGGAACCCAGAGGCACCACACACTCACCCCTCCCCAGGCCTGCCCAAGCTGCCCTTTGCCCTCCACCTGCCAAAAACCCCATTCCCTCCCCTGCTCTGTCAGCTCCAGATCATAGCTGTCAACTTTTCCCCTTTTTTAAGGGGAATTCCCTTATTCCGGATAGGATTCCTCGCAAGAAAAGGGAAAAAGTTGACAGCTATGCTCCTGATCCACCATAATGATCAAGGGGCTGAAGTAGAAACACAGAGAGGGGCCCAAAACACTGTATTTTAAAATGGGGTTTTAGAGTTTTTAGGGGTTTTTGAATGTTTTATGTAGTTTTTATGTAGTTTTGTGGTAATTTTATGTAGTTTTTATGTAGTTTTATGTAGTTTTTCAATTTCATTGTTCCGCAAGGGACAATGACAATAAAGATATCGTTATCGTTATCTCTCCCTCTGCACACACTGAGACACAAACCCCTCAAGTGCTGTAAGTAGATGCCACCACGTACTTAAGTCCATAGAACAACAACACCACAAAACACACACTTTAGTATGTAGTATTTAACATTAGCAACCATGGGTGTCGATTCACTGGAGGGGCAAAGCTTGCAGTGGGGATTGGGGCCCAGGCGATCTAGGCAATACCCCCACACACACTCCGGGCTGTTGCTTGCAACAACTTACAGTCCTGGGGCAGGGAAAGGCTCCAGCTCACCCACGAGGAGGCCTGGGCAGAGAGGACTCTGTGAGCCATTGCCCTGGAGGTCAAAGGGAAAAGGTTAGACAAGCGCAGGAGCCGCCAGGGTCCAGAGAGACAGCAGGAGGCAGGAGGCGTCGGGGTCCCCCACTTTGGGGGAGCCTGACAACACCCCACTCCCCACTAGCACAGCAGCTTCCTGGGCAGGAAGGCTACAATTCGGGCTTCGTATTCTAGAGAAAAGGCAAGTAAGAGGTAGAACTCTATAAAATTATGCACAACGTGGAGAGAGTGGGTGGAGAAGGGTTTTCCCTCCTCTCTCACAGCACCAGAACGTGTGGGAGAGGGCTGCTGCTGCTGCTGCCCCACATCCTGCTGATGGGTTTATTATTACTAGTAGTACCAGTAGTAAAGGTAAAGGACCCCTGGACAGTTAAGTCCAGTCAAAGGCGACTCTGGGGTTTTGGCACTCATCTCACTTTCAGGCCAAGGGAGCCGGAGTTTGTCCACAGACAGCTTACCAGGTCACGTGGCCAGCAGGAATAAACTGCTTCTGGCACAACGGGACACCATGATGGAAACCAGAGCACATGGAAACGCTCTTTACCTTCCTGCTGCAGCAGTACCTATTTATCTACTTGCACTGGCCTGCTTTCGAACTGCTAGGCTGGCAGGAGCTGGGACAGAGCAACGGGAGCTCATCCCATTGTGGGGATTCGAACCACAAGTCCAAGAGGCTCAGTAGTTTAGACCACAGCACCACCTGCTCTCCTAGTAATAGTAGCAATAGTACGCCACCCATCTTGACTAGGTTGCCCCAGCTACACTGGGTGGTTTCCAACACACATAAAAACATAATAAAATGTTAAAAGGCTTCCCTATACAGGGCTGCCTTCAGATGTCTTCTAAAAGTCAGGTAGTTTGTTTTGTTGACATCTGATAGAGGAGGGCCTTCCACAGGGCGGGCGCCACCACCAAGAAGGCCCTCTGCCTGTTCCCTGTAGCTTCACTTCTCGCAGTGAGGGAAGGAGCTGGACCTCCATGTCCGGCTGGACGATGGGGGTGGAGATGTTCCTTCAGGTCTACAGGGCCATTTGGGCATTTGATTGGATGAACAAGATGCTGAGTGGGGGTTTTGCCTAATTCAGGAGCTTAGCTCATCTGCCAGGCCAGGGACTGTTTCCTTGAGCACTGAACCACCACAAGTGATGCAGCAAAATAGTACATATATAAAGAGAAGCCTGGCCCTGCCATTCTGCCTCCATCCAAATCACAGACTGTTTTGCCTCCCCACCAGGGTGGATAAAAATAAATGACTTTTTGTTAATTAAAAAATGTTTTGTATTTAAATTGGGTTTTTGTATTTAAGTTGGATTTTTAAAATAAAATGCTTGGGGGGGGATCTTTCTAAAGATAGTTTTCTATTTAAGTTACATTATAGTCCAAAGGTTATTCATCAGGAAATAAGGATTTGTTTTAAATTTTTCATGTGTGCTAAAATTCAGTCTAAGTTTTGTTTTTTTAAAAAATTGTTTAACCCCATCAGTTCACAAACATGGATACATATGCTACAATGTTATAGTTTTAGTTAAATAAACGGTTTAAATCGTTATTAAGGAAGTGACTATTTTTATCCTTCCAATAAAGTACAGCAGAAAAGTTGTCCAAATATAAACAGTTAACTTATTAAACCTCACAATAGTTTCATAATTATCAGTCAATGTATTTCTAATAGTATAACCAAATCCGAAATTTTTGATGTAACTGTAAAAACTAAACTGAAAAATTATGATTCCAAAAATGAAGCCTTCATTTGGTCCCCACCCTGCCAGCCTCCCTCACACGTGGGTCCCCAACCGCCACCGGCAGTTTCAACGCAAGGAAGCTCCAATTTCACTGTGCGCTACCAGACTGCGGTTTCCTGATCACTTGATGTGTGTTTTGGGGGGAGGAGGCTGCCATGGCAATGGGGGAAGGCCCCACCCACACTGGTGCCCAGAATGAGTGGCAGAGTGGCAGAGATTCTGAGAAAACCACCAGCTCAGCTTCTGACAGAAGGGGTAGAGGGACACAGGGGTTGTGGGCAGCCATAGGAACCTCCTCATTTGTGTCACGAAAGCCAAGACATCACCAGCAGCAGGACCCGTGGGTGGGGCACCAAGGCCTGCGCCAGACATGGGACCTGCAGATGTTAAGACACAGAAGGGGATCTCCCACATGCAGTATTGGTTTGTTTATTAAAGTATAGCAGCCTCTTGCAAAACAGCAGGGCATTGTACAGAAACCCACAAAAAAACCTTTAAAGGCAGGAACAGAACCACCATGAAGACGGCACAATTTTCCTGAGTTGAAAACCCTGTGGCACCCGAAGCCCAAGCTTAAGGGTGGGCTTTGGTTCTGCAGCACCAGGGAAATATGCACTCTGCACATGCTCAGAGAAAGTCCCAGACTGAGCCCTGGACTCCTGCTTTGTCTGGGCACAGCACTGCTTGCCAAACGGCACCACAGAACCGGGCCAATGGGAGGGGGAGGGCAGCTGGGAAATTGGAGCTGAATGCAGGCAGCATGACTGGGCAGCATGGAGGGCTGGGCTGGGCCCAAGAGAAGCAGGGAAGGCTCCCCCACTCTGGGAAACAGCTGGGGGCAGCAGCAGCTGGCAGGGGGAACAGAGCCCAACAAGGATGCCAGGCTGGCTGGCACATGATCCCCGTGAGAAGGATGGGGGGGGGAGAGAGTACCCAGTGGTGACACTGCTATGCAACTCCAGCCTTTAGCTGGGGGGGGGGGGAGAGAAAGCACAGCAAGTACAGACACCTTTGCCCCAGAGACCCTGCAGGACAACAGAGGAGGAAGCCAGGAGCACAGTCCTTCCCCCTCCTGCCCCAAAGCGCAGCCAGAGAAGCAGCCTGGCTCCTCCCCGCCCTTTTGAAAACATGCTCAGAGGCTGCCACCTGCACTGTCTGGCACAGCCCCACCCAAACTGAGGCACAGGTGCTGCTAAGTGGTGACCATGCCCAGCTGGCATCAAAAGGAGAAGGCTGCTGGTGCCCCAAGGAGCGTGTGGCAGAGGGGTGGGGATGGCATGCTTTTATGTGAGCTATGATGCCACTTCCCTTGCCAGTCCTCTGTTCCCTGGGACCCTCAAGGGAAAGATGTGCTGTGCCTGCTAGAACAGAATGAAGAAGGTGGCGCTGCTGCTGCTGCTGCCGCCGCCATCCCAAGGGGTTTGCTAAAGGCCAAAAAAAAAAGACATTACACATGTGGAGTCCTGAGCAGCTGGCAGGAGAGGGTTAAACTCTCCCTCATCCTCCCCCTCCCCACTGAAAATCACCCCTCCCCAAAGTGCTTTCCCTACCAGAACAAACTGTGCCATTTAAATGCATTCTCCTGCTCCCCCAGCAAAGAGCTCTGATGCCCAGTGCCCCACACATTTGTGTGGGATCAACACAGAACTGCCAAATGCCACATTCCTTCATCTGAAAGGTCACTGGCACATGTGAGGGCAGCATCCTAGGGTGGCCCCAGAAGTGAGATCTGGGGGTCTGACAGACAGACACTGACCCCCTTGCAGAAGACCAGGGAGCATCCCAAACAGAAAACTAACACAGGAATGTTTGGCCCAAACAGATTCTGCCTCCCCAATGCCCCCCCAGGGGGGAAGTGTCCTTTCCGGAGATGGTCAGATGGCATCAGAGGTGGCACTGGAAAATATTCCAGGGGAGGCAATCATGTCATCAACCAGGAACATCACTTTCACTATCCAGAAATTAACCTCCTCCTCTCCTGCGCTTCCAACAGAAATTCAATCCTACTGATCTTTAGGCAAAGCTTTGCTGCTCCCATTTAAAAGCCAGAGAAGCAGCAGCAGCAACAGCTGCCGCCCCCTTCCTCCTTCCTGGGGGGACACCTGCTCATTCTCCCCCCCCCCATACCTATAACTAAACCTGCCCTTTGTCCCACTCCTCTTGCCCCCACCCAAGTGGGCAGCTGCTGAACACGCAGTGAAGGCCCCCCCCCCAGTCATTCCTTGTGGGTTCTGGCAGACCCCCAAGGGCAGTGGAGACAGCCTTGCGGGGTCAGCACCCAGAGAGCAGCAACTCCCCAACAGAGACCCTCTCCAGTCCCACAAGCAGCTGGCCCAGTGCTGTGCCTGCATTCCCCCATCTCATGGAGCGTTTTGTCTCGGCAGAGGTAATTCCAGAGTCCAGTGCAGGACACAGCTTGACGTCACGGGTCTCAGAAGGGAACTAATTCCGCAGACCTCATTCTGCTACTATCTATAAGATGCTCCAGCTTGGAGTCAGGGAGAAAAGCCCCTCCGATTTGGGTGGCATCCAGTGGGGCAGTTTGAGAGGCCAGTTGGTGGAGCCCCAAAAGGGGGAGAGTGCAGCATCTCACCCCAGCTACTCTCGCTGAGGAGGAAGACTCTGTGAGACTCCCTTCCCCGTGGAGAGCCAGGGGAAGCGGAGTAAGGGGCTTCCTAGCCAGGCGGGCTGCGCTGCATCAGGTCAGCAGGAGGAGGCGCCCCTGCTCCCCCCTCATCACAACAGCCTTGTAAGGTAGGTCGCCTTGAGCGAGGCCCAGACCAAGCTCAGCCAGCGGCACTGAAGGCAGCGAAGGGACCCAAAGAGCTTTCGACCTGAAGGCGCCACCCAAAAGCCGCCAAGCAGGGGTCCACGGAATCGGAGACCACGAGGGTCACCTAGTCCAACGCCCTGCAATGCAGGACTCTTTTGCCCAGCGCGGGGCTCCGACCCACAACTCTGCGGTCCAGAGTCCCCACTCTACCGACCGAATCATTATCCCTTCGTTGCACAAGACGCCGCCGACTGACAACCGACGGAGCGGCTCTCCTGCCCAAGGCCAGCTTCTCCGCACGCGGGCGCGCCTCCCAGCCACGCAGGGGTTAATGGGCGCGCGCCCACGTGTCAGTGTTTGGTTGCCGGGGGGGGAGGGGTAGCTCGGTCGCCTCGCCCCGCCCCTCGGCGCGCGCCCGCCTCTCCTCGGGGCCCCAGCGCCGCCCGCGCGCCCTCTCGCCACTCACCGTCCTCGCCGGGGCTCCCCGCGCGGCGCCGGTACCAGACCAGGGCCAGCGTGAGCGCGTGGCCGGCCACCACCAGCGACGGAAAGAGGTTGCCGCCGCCGGGATCCATGGCGCAGGCCGGGGGCGACGCCCAGCAGGGCACGGAGGTGCTCCGACGGCAGCAGCAGCCGCTACGCCGAGTCTCTGGCGCTGAGCGAGCGGCCGCCCCGCCCGAGCCGCCGGCGCAGGATCCTCCTCCTCCCGGGGCAGCCCGCAGGCCCGCCCCTCTCGGCCTGCCGCCCGCACTGCGGAGCCGCCGGAGCCCGGCCTAGCCCGGCGCAGCCTCGACGGCGCGAGCCGGCCCCGCCGCTGTCCCTGCGCAGGCAGCGCTCAAGGTTACCCGCGCGCCTTGACCACTCCCTTCGCCCTCGCCAGGGCAGAGCCCAGCGCCTTGGCACGCCCTCCCCCTCCGCTGAGCTCTGCCCCTTCGATCCAACCACTAGGCAGCGCAGCCACAAGACCGAGGGAGGCAAGGAAGGAGAATCGCGGGCTTCGCTCGCGCCAGGCCTGATGCCCAACCTGCCAAGTGCGCTTCGCATTCCCCGAGCCAAGCGGGAGGGCGAGCGCGGCGCTGCCCCGGGTGGGCAGAGCAAATACCCCCTCCCCCCCCAATCAATCACGGCCGGCAGCGGCCAAGCTTTTTATAACTGCCAGGAACTCGCCCGGCCGGCGCCAAAGCCTCCCCGCTCGGCCGTCCGAGACCCACGGCTTACCCGGCACGATCTTCATGGGAGAGCCGCTGTCCCGGAGGGCACGCCCCGGCCGCGCAAGAGGAGCAGCTACAGGACGCGGCAGCGGCAGCCCCCGAGTGAGGGTCCGGAGCTGCGGGCTTCACGACACCGCCAGCCCCCGCGGGTCCCCCGTGGCTGTTGGGGAGGGGGCAGTGGCGCAGGCGGGCCTATAAATAGCTGGCGACGGCGAGGACGGGCCTTGTCACGGCTCTCGAGTTAGAACATTACACCGGAGCGAGGAGGAGGAGGAGGAGGAGCCAGGCTGCGCTCGGCCAGGGACCCCACAGCGCAGCTGCTCCCTCCCCGGCGCAGCAGGCACCTGTGCGCGCCCCCTCGGACAAAGACGCCGCCGGGCGCGCCTGCCTGAGCCGGGCCTCCGCCGCAGTTGCTCCTCCTGCCTGACCCTCCCTCTAGGGGCGAGGGGCGCACTCCGCAAGCATCTTCCTACAGTGGGGTTGGTAGGGGGCTTCCACCCCCAGCCCAGGGCCTGCGCCGCTCGCGGGAGAGATCCTCTCCCTGGAGCCAGCGGCGAAGCTGCTTCGGAGGAATTGGCGCATAAGGAGCAGCGGGCCGAGGGTTAGAATGTCAGGTTCGGGGGTGACGGGGTATGCTCCGTACCCACCTCAAACGCCCTTCATGTCAGAGTGGCGCCCCCACCCATCGCCCTCCAGCAGGGCTTGGCCTTTGCGCCAGGAGAGGACGCTCCGTCCGGCCTCTCCCAGGGGAGAATTCCAGGTCAGGGCATCGAAGCAACGGGAGGCAAGACCCGCTTCCAACAGCCTTGAAAGGCAAGGAGTGGCCGCTTGGAAAGGGGAAAGGTTGCACCATCGCCGTCGTAAAAATGCTATAAATGTATCTGCGGGGCTGGCATGTAACCTTTGCTGCCCTTCAGCAGCACCCCAGAGTCAGCGGGGGGTTAATCCTGACGCCACAGGGCAGTCAAGCACCTGAGTCTACCCTGGAGGTGGTTCTGATGTAGGAGAGAGATGAGCTGCCTGCGAAGTGTCTGCTCTATGCGAAAGAATCGGAGTCGATTAGTTGAGCACAATTAAGGCAGCAGCATTACAAGTTCGGTAAAAGAGGTGGGGGGGAGAGAGAGAGGTCAGGGAGACCATCCAAGGGTCGTTCGTCATTCACTGGAATCAAAGGGCAGGTGGAGGATTCGTAAGCTGTTCATTCCAACCCTCTGCCAGCCCCAGGGCACCCCCAAAGGCTGGTGGGTGTCCAGTAAGGAAGAGCCCACCAGATCCCTGGGTAGTTGGGACAAAAGAAGAGCCTGCAGGATCAGGCCAGGGGTCCCTCTGGTCCAGCATCCTCTTCTCACAGTGCTCAACAAGATGCCAAACTGTGAAGCCTGCCAGCTGGATCTGAGCACAACAGCCGCCCCCTGCTCACCTGAGATTCCCAGCACAAGCTGCCTTCTCCTCCACCCCTGAAAGCTCAAGAAGTTCCCGGGAATCCTTTCCTCTCCCTCTTGTGACTCGAGCCCCTTAGATGTGGCCTCTCCTTGCCCTCTGGGGCTGAGAAAATGAGCCTGGACCCTCCTCTCTGAACCAGCCCTTGAAGTAGCTATTGAGCCCCCCCCCTCCCGCTGAGGTTTCTCTGCCCAAGGCTAGATGCGCAATAATTCCTTCAACATTCCCTTTCAAGTTAAATTACAGTTTTCTCTCTCCTTTCCTTTGAGGAGCCTGGTGTGTGCCTGTCAAATGTAAGCGATCCTCCTCACACCTTTCACTTCTGGCAGGGATCTAAAGTGCTTGCCTGGAGTCCTAGCTGCTTGATTTGTGTGGAGGGGAGGGGTACATCTGCACCCCCTTTGCTGGCAGTGGGCCTTACTTCCAAGTAAACATAAATGAACAGGATTAGGTTGCAATCCACAAACAAGTTCTGTGATTGGCTAGACATTTTGGCTCCAAGTCCTGGCCTGGTGACTTTCTACTCAGAGGAAGACCTCATTCAAAAGTACCAGCACTCTCTGTAAGTCCCAGAGGCCAGAGTCTGCACAGACGGGTTTCCAGAAGCGAGCAAACCTTCATCAGGATGCAAACTAGGCCTAATAGACCAACTAAGTTAGTTCTTGGTATGAGCTTTCGTGTGCATGCACACTTCTTCAGATACACTTCTTCACACCTGAAGTGTGCCTGCACACGAAAGCTCATACCAAGAACTAACTTAGTTGGTCTTTAAGGTGCTACTGGAAGGAATTTTTTTTGTTTTAACTATGGCAGACCAACACGGCTACCTATCTGTAACTAGGCCTAATAGACAAAATTATAAACTAACAAATCACCAGCTCCAGATGAAATGAGCAAGCCTACAGTAGAACAAGCCTTGCTAAAGAAGAGCCAGCATGGCTTCTGGAAGGACATGTCCTGTCTCACAAACCTAGTAGAGGTCTCAGACAGTGTCAACAAACATCGACATATGTACTTGGGACTTTTAAACTGCTTTCAGGTGAATAAGAATAAGAGGAGATATTCTCTTGTGGATCAGGAATTGTTTAAGTAAAAGGAAGCAATAGCAATAAACAGAGCAGCAATAAATAGACAGTTCTCTGAATGGTGAGATGTAGGCAGTGGTAGAGCTTCATGCTCCGGCAAGTGGTGGGGGTGGGCCGAGAGCAAGCAGGGGTGGGGCGCAGCCCTTAGGGGCGTGTCCTGGGGGCATGACAGCCAGCGCAGGCAGAGGGACAGCCACAATGGCACCCCACTGGGATCGCACTGCCAGGGGCGATGCGCCCCCCCCCCCAGCATTCCCCTTCCTCCGCCACTGGATGAAGGAGGTAGAGTTCCTCAAGGATCAGTATTGGGGTCTGTGCTTTCAACTTGTTCATAAACATTCTAGAGTTAGGTGGTCAAGTTTGCTAACAATAATAATCTAAGGTCATTAAAACAAGAGATTTGGTCATTAAAACAAAGGCCCTCCAAACTGAGTAAATGCACCTGAGTAAAATGGCCAATGCAATTCAATATGAATAAGTGTAAAGTATTGGCACACACACACAAAATCTTCATTTCACTTAATATGCTCATGGGATCTGAACTGGCCACAACTGACCATTAGTGTGACCTTGGGGTCAGTGGATCGCTCAATGAAGACTTTGCCCCGGGAGCAGCAGCTGTGAAAAAGGTGAATTCCATGCTTGGGATCAATAGGGAAGGAACTGAAAATAAAGCTGCCAATATCAGCAAGCTATTAGAGAAATCTATGGTGCAACTGCACTTGGAATACTGTCTACAGTTCTGGTTGCATTACCTCAAAAAGGACCCTGCAGAAGTGGATAAGGAGAAGTTCTTCTCCATCTCTCATAACACTGAGGAAGCGGATGTTGAGAGCCACAGACCAAGTCCTTCTTCCCACCTCAAGAGCACAAGCTCCAGGGTGAGTCCAGGGTGACTCAGCCAGACTGGCTCTCCAGAGGTCCCATTCAGGCTCTCTTGCCTTAGAACACACCAGCAGACTATGGTAAGGTTGAAACCAGGCCCAGGCGAGGGAACCGCCATCTAGCATTTTAAAGTACCCACCTTAGCCTGAAGGAAAGAGGAGAAAGTGAGAGCTCCCCCATGCCAGGAGGAGACCCAGGTATGTAACTGAAGCTCTGCCACTCCTAGCAGCTTCTTAGCTTCTAAAATTATTGCTGTTAGTAGTCTTACTGCTGCTACTACCTTGAGACCCCAGGTGTCTTGGGTGCTTCTCCCTCACCCCAATGCAGAAGGTCCTGCGTTCAAACCCCAGCAGCATCTCCAGGCAGGCCTGGAAAACGGCTGCCAGTCAGTGTTGACAATACTGAATGACTAGGTCAAGGGAGTTGCCTATGTTCCTATGGTATGGATCTGAACCCAGGTCTCCCAGGCCCTAGGCTAACTCTCTGACCCCACCACCCTGGCTCTCAGAAAGCCAGCTTCACAGGAAAACCGAAAACAACACTGCCCAGCAGATTAGTCCAGGCGCAGGCCAAGCACTTGTGGGTCAAAGGGGAAGGAGGTCTGGGGGTCGAGACCCCACCCCTGTTGCACTGGAGAGCAGCTGGTGATTGGACTTGGCAGGGGTGGGCTGTTAGGAAGCCGCAAGGACACTTTGTGGCTGGAAAAAGGACTTGAGTAGCAACCATCTCATTGCAACACGTTCCACAGAACAAAGTAGAAAAATCCTCACCTGCCCCTTCCTGGTTAGTTAGGGAGAGGCTGGCTGGTGGTTTTTATTTGCTCAGCAGGGCCAATACATGTCACTCCATTGGAAGAGCAGCTCCTCTCTGAAACCAGCTCCCCCCTCCCTTGCTCCTGCCAGGCTCTCCAGGGGCAGCCAATGGGGTCCTCATGCCCAATGGGGAACTGCTCTGGTCCAGCTCCTGGACAGCCAACCTAGAGTTGCCCAGGGAGCCGCCACAGGGACTTGGAGACCAAACTTCCAGCAACTGCACACACAGCTTGCAGTCACCCAAACCAGTCTTGCCTGCAGGGGGTGCCCTGTGCTCTCCCAACATCTGCCAAGGGGGCAGCCCCTGAAGCCCTTCCCCAGCGGATGAATGGCAGGCAGGGAGCATTTACATCTGTTCAGCCCCTGCGGAGGGAAACCTCAGAGGCCTCAAATCAGGGCCAGTTTGGAAGCAGCAGCTGCAGAAGGAAGCCAGATGGGGCGGAGGGAGGGAGGGGGGGTGCGCCACGCCCTAAAGGAGCAGGAAGAGGCTGAGACTCGACAGGGGGAACACTCCACCCCCCCTCCTGTTCCCGCCCAATTGTGGCTGCAGGGTCCTTCTCCAAAGCCCTGTCCCAAGCCCTTCCTTGGAGCTCCTCCCAGGCTTATAATCCCCCCCCCCCCACGCATACACCTAAGGGAGACGCAGGGCATTATCTCCTTGTGCTCCCTCACAGAACTGATGCCAGCTGTTGGCAGCTGGGGAAAAGTGAGGCAGCCTGGAAGAGAAGTCCCTTGGGACCACCCAGAGGCTGGGGGCTGGGGCTCTTTTGCAGGGAGTAGAGGGGTTTGGGGGGGGGAGTTGTCCCTCGGCTGGGTCCATGCAGACTATCTCCCTCGACTGGGGAGCCCCTCCTGAACACAACAGAGAGGCACTCAGGGCTCCATCCTGCGCCAAGAGGATGCCTGTGGCACCTGGGATCTGGGCGAGAAGACCTGGCATGGGATGTTCTGCCTTGCGGCTCAGGAGGCGCTGCACTTCCTGTCCTCCTCCGCTGCCTCTTTCCCAGAGACCTGCCTCTCCGTCAAGCGGCTCCAGGCGCCACCTTCCCCCCTCCCCTCTTTCCCCCCACCCAAATGCCACAGGACGGCGCTCTGCCCTACCTTGCCCCTGCTGGATCAGGTCTTCCATAAAGTAACGGCCATCCTCCCAGTCCAGGGCTGGAGCTGCCATCCTCCTCCTCCTGCTGCTGCTGCTGCTCGGAGAGTGCCGAGCGCACCTTCCCTTCCCGCCAGATCCTGCCTCCCCGCCCCAGCCAGGACAAGCCCGTGCACAGCCCCACAGCCGCCGCCGCCGCCGCGGAAGCCCCTCTTTGCCCGCCCCAGCAGCAGCCACACCCCACAGGCCTCGCCTGCCCGCTCCCTCCAGCTCCCCAAATGCGCTCCAGCTGCCCTCCGGGAGCCGCCAGGATTCCTGCGGGGGAGCCTTCGGTCCGAGGCTTTGCCTGGGAAAGGGAACTCAAGAGGCAGATGTTGGGACGAGGGGGGGCGGGGGGGGGGCACGCAGACTCCTGCAGGAACTGGTGGCCAAAAGAAGCTGGCAGGACTCTGCTCTGGGGAGGGGGGTTTGGGGCGCAGTCCCATTCGGCCCTCCTTCTCCCTCCCACTGCACAGTGGAGGTGCCCCCCCCAGGCCTGTGCTGCAGAAGAGACCCCCCCCTCCCGCTTCCTCGATTTTGACTCCCCCAGGCAAAGGGGGCGGGCTTATTGAAGCAAGTTCTCTAGCAATGGCAGACATCCACCTGGGGGTCCCCACCACAGCGCCACGAAAAGAGCTGCTTGGGGCGGCGGGGGGGGGGATGTTCGGGCCTCCCTCTCTCCCAGGACCAAAGCAACCAAACTCTCCCGGGAGGGGCAGGGGAGGGGAAGGAGGAGGAGCCGCCGGTGACTCACGCTGCTGGAATACGAGGCGGGTGCGCGACGCATTTCCTTCCGCGCGCAACGGAAAGTTGGAGCCCCCACATGACCGGCGGGGGGCGGCTGATGCCCGGCCCCTCCGCCTCCTCGCAGCGGCAAAGGCAGGGCCGACACGTTGCAGCCCTGCCCGGCAAGCCAGCGGCCAGCTGGGGTGGGGAGGGTCGCCTGCAAGAGAGCGCCCTGCGCGGGCATCATGGGGGGGTATTATTGCAGAAACGCTTTTCCTTCCCGCACACTCCTCACGAGGAGCGCCCTCCAGAGACCTCCCCACCCCAGCTGAAGCCAGCAGCCCGGAGGCCCAGGAGACGGGCGAGGCAGCCCCACAGGCTACGCGGGGAGCGACGTGGAGGGCGGGATGCCGCGGAGCCAGGTCTCACCCACGCCCTGGGCACAAATGGGCACCCCCACCCCATCACGCGCAGAGACCCCCCCATCCAACCTGCTCTAATCCAGCGCAGGGGCCGCGGGCAGAAGCAGCCAGGCCGGTCCAGGCGAGCGCACCTGCTGCCCCCTTGCTCGTGCCCCCTTGCCCCCGCACCCCAACCGCTAAGATACCTTCGTCCGACTTGCCCCCTTTCCTCCGGCGCCCCCTGCGCCGCTTCTTCCGGGGCTCTTCCCCCGCAGGAGGGTCCATGGGCAGCCCAGGGGCCTCGCTCTGACCTTGGCAAGCAGAAAGACGAGGCGCCGCCGCCGCCGGGAGTGGCCGCGAAGAAACGGCTAAGGATAGCCCGGCGCAGCAGCTGCTGCCCACCTGTCAGCACGGCGGCAGTGCCCCCTCCCTCAGGCACGCCGGATCTCTGGACTTACCCCCCACCCGACACGCGCGCAGGGCAGGGGGCCTCCTGCCCACAGCTCACACCCACGTGGCACAGAGGCCGGCGGCAAAAGGGCGCCCCAGAAAGCGCGGACTCCCCAACTTCCAGCTGAGCCCGGGGCAAAGGCCTCCCCTTCGCCGCTGCGCCTTCCACCCCCCCCCCAGCCCCTTCCTTCTAGCTCATCCCAGGCACGTGGATCACGGGAGGGGGTCGCGTTACTGGGCCAGCATCAATGAATGGGTGGAAGAATGAATGGAGAAGCCCGCCCTGATGCAACCTCTGACCCCGGATTTTGCAGGGGATGTGGGGCAAATGATCTGGACACCCCCCCAAGTTCTCCTCCTCCTGAGCCCACAATCACGGAACAACACAAGCGGCACCAAGGATCAAGAAGGCACCCAAGGGTGCTAGCTAAAAGGTAAGGCAGGAAACAGCCCTGAGCTTTTGGCCCCAAACTGCACCTGCCCCCCCACCTCCCAGACATCATGCCCAATTCCTGGCACACCCACCTTCCTCCACTCATCCACCACCTCTGCCCTCACCCAGCTGCAGCTCCCTTCCCCCAAAGCAGCTCCTGCCCCATAGCTCCCAGGCCTCCCCCACGTGGAGGGCATCTGACCTTCAGCAGGAGGGGCAGCAGAGGCCACCTGTGGCACTGCCCTGGCGGCAACCAGCTCCACGTGCCCAGCAGGCTCCTCCTTCCGGCGATACTCCTGGCGTGAGGTCTCCTGGGGCTTCGGGGGGCAGGCCAGCGGGCCTGGCACGGTCTGGGTTTGAGGCGGGCGTGGGCGCGGGGTGGGCCTTGCCATGGCCACAGGCCGGCGGACGCGCTGCAAGGTGGCGGGCACAATCTCTGGCGGCAGGCGCAGGTACTGGCGCAGGTGCGCGATGCCCTCGTCCGTCAGGTACCAGTAGCAGTGGCGCCAGGCAAAGCTCTCGCGCACCAGGCCGCGGGCATGCAGGGAGCCCATGGCCCGCTGGACTTGCAGGTGGGTGATGCCCGGCAGCTGGGGGTGGTAGCTGTGGGGGCGCCGGTCCTTCTGGGCCACCATGACCCCATCGCGGAAGAGCAGCTCGTAGATGGAGCGCAGCTGCTCCAAGGGCATCAGCATGCCAGCCACCATGGTGAAGGCGGCAGGAGAGGAGGAGGCCTAGCCTGGCTCTCCAAAGGGGCAGAAAAGTCTCTGTCTGTCTGGCCGGCTGGCTGCCTTCAACAGGAAGCAAGGAGGAAAGGATCCGACCGACCGCCCTCCCCAGGAACCTCAGCCTGGCAAGCTCACAGAAGGCAGCTGAAGCTCCCTCTGAACTCCTCCTCCCCGGCAGCTGAGAGTGGGAGGGGCAGGAGCACATGCCGGCTACTACAACCTCCTCTGCGCCTGCCTTGGAGCTCCCCCACCCACTGGGGGTGGGCACTGCCAGGCCTGACTCAGCAGGGGAGGGAGGGGAGCAGGGCTGGCCAGCCCACAGACTCCTCATCCAGAGCCCCAGGGAGCAGCCCTGCCTCTGAGCGCAAGCAGGCTGCTGTCATCAAAGTTTCCTTCAAGTTGGCAGCAGAGGGGTGGGGTGGGGGCGCCTTCCCGACCCACAGAGCAGGCCAAGTGGAGAAACCACTCCAACCAGGCAGGGGTGGGGTGGGGGAAGAGAGGGCAGCCTGGGAAGAGAGGGCAGCTGCAGTGGCAGAAGTGGGGGAAGAACAGCTGGGACTCCTTCTGCCCCATGGTGGAGCCTCCTGACTGAGGGAGGGAGGCAGGGTGCCCAGAGAAAGCCCAGCCCAGCAGGGTTAACCCTTGGCACCCCATCACACACGGGGCACCCAAGAAGGCAGAAGAGATCCCTCCCAGCATGCTCCCCAATTCCCAGGAGTGGAAACTGAGGCACAGGAAAGCTCAACCAATGGGGGAGGGGGAGAAGAGAGAGTTATTTATTTGCTGCCTGGCTTGTTTTATAAAAGAAATGCATTGTTTGATCGTTTTTTCAAAAAAAAACCTCAAAGTGGTTTATGAATAGAATGACGTGATCAAGTAACAACTCCTAAAACATTCAAAAGAGAGAGAAAACAGATTGCAAACATACACCAAAATCCTACATATCTGGGGATGCTTTCTGAAACAAGAATGGTTTTAGCAGGCCCCCAAAAGATGACAGTGAAGGTGCCAGTCTGGTGTCAACAGGCAGGGAGTTCCAAAGTGTAGGTGACGTCACATTAAATGATCAGTTTCTTACACATATGGAATTGGCATCACCTGAAGCAGTGCCAGTTCTTCTGAGTCAAGTGATCAAGGGGGCATATATGGGGTTAAGGTGATATTACAGGTACATTGGTCCCAAGTTGTTAGTAACACTTTGAACCTGTTCAGGTGGGAATCACCTATAATATTACAGGGCTCCTCACTAGAGCTGGGCAGAAAGGCTTTGCCCCTCAGCTGCCCACTCTCCTCACTCCCCCGGGGCTATTTCTGGTACAAGACATGGATGCTATTTCTGAATGAGGCTTGCAATGCCCGCCCCCAGGCCTCCAATTATAGCCTCAGGCCCAGGCTGTATCAAGCCCTCCCTAACACACACACTCTAACGGCACCCCCTCCCCAGTTCAAAGCCTGCCTGGCTCCTTCTGTTCCTATGAGCCACCTCAGCACCCAACTTCCTCTCCTTGTGCAGAGGAGAGGGACCAAGATGGTCGAGGGGCTGGAAACCAAACCTGATGAGGAATGGTTGAAGGAGCCGGGTCTTTTTAGCCCGAAGAGACGACATGAGATCCATCTTCCAATATCTCAAGGGCTGCCACAGGGAAGAGGGAGCCAGCTTGTTTTCTCCTGCTCTGGAGGGTAGGACTCGAACCCATGGCTTCAAGTGACAAGAAAGGAGATTCCCACTAAACATACGGAAAAACTTTCTGAAAGTCAGAGCTGTTTTGTCACTGGACCGCTCTCCCTCCAGATGTTGGGGATTATTCTTTCTTGGAGGTTTTTAAGCAGAGGTTGGGTGGCCATCTGTCATAGACACTTTAGCTGAGATTCCTGCATTTCAGGGGGTTGGACTAGATGACTCTGGGGGTCTACGTTCTAAGATTTCTCCGCAGGGGGGCCAGAGGATCAGCCCCTAGATAGCCCCCCCCCAAGCTCAGAGTGATAAGTGCAGGTGGCGGAGCTCCTGTCCCCCTGCCCCGTCCTTCACTTTCCCAAGGACTCCAGGAATAAACCTTAGAGCCATCTGCCCTTCAAGGATTAACCTGGGAACAAAGCCCCCCACCCAGAAACAGGACCTGCCCCCCAGCAAGTGAGCTTTACTTGGAACTGTGTGGAGAATGAAAGGCAGCCCAGCTCTGTTTCAGGAGGGAAGCTGAGCTGGATTTGCCCAGGGCCAGACCTGGCGTCCAGGGCAGAGGCGAGACCACACCTTAGCTCTCATCTCCATCAACACACAGACACAGGCGCACACATCCTTCTCAACACCAACTCAGGGTTGGTGGAACCCCCCCCCAAGATACGTTCCCAGCCCATCCCTCCAGCCAGTTGGGGCCCATTCCCCCCCCCCATCACTGGGTGAGGAGGGTAGGACAGCAGGAAAAGCCAGCTCCTTTCCCAGGCTCTCCTGCCCTGCCCCCCCCCACCAGAGCAGGTTCCTGAGCTACCAGCCAAGGTCAATATTTGTCCAGGATTTGCCTCTGGCTGCTGCTTCCCCCAAGACCCAGGGAGCCCCACCCAAGGCATGCAAAGCAGATTCTGGCTGCCCTCTGGCGATGAGAGAGAACCTACTGCAGACATCCTTGCCCTCATCAGGGGACGAGGGAAAGCACTCTGCATATGCTCAGGGGGCACAACCATGTTTTCACCGCAAATGCTGCAGTGCTGTCTTCTGGCTCTGGGGCCGAGTCCTGCAGCTCTCTTGCCTTTTGGCCCCGGGGGGGCTTGAGACAGGGCACAGGACGGGGGGGGGGAGGGTGTAAAGAGGGAAACAACCCAGATCTGGTCTGTAAGGAGCCTCCCTCTTCCTGCTTCTCAGCAGCCGTGGAGAAGGAGGGTCATCAGCCTGACTGACCATTAGGTCCAGTCGTGACCGACTCTGGGGTTGCAGTGCTCATATCGCTTTACTGGCCGAGGGAGCCGGCATACAGCTTCCGGGTCATGTGGCCAACAGGACTAAGCCACTTCTGGAGAACCAGAGCAGCGCACAGAAACGCCGTTTACCTTCCCGCCGGAGCGGTACCTATTTATCTACTTGCACTTTGACATGCTTTTGAACTGCTAGGTTGGCAGGAGCAGGGACAGAGCAACAGGAGCTCACCCCGTTGCAGGGATTCGAACCACCAACCTTCTGATTGGCAAGTCCTAGGCTCTGTGGTTTAACCCACAGCGCCACCTGCGTCCCTCACCTGACTGGCTGGAGGGCTGCAAAACTCCCTTGGATAAGGAGTGCTGCTCCTCCCCCCCACCCCACCCCCAGAGCTTACCTGCCCCCCAGCAGGAGATGCCTGTTATTCGGAGTCCACACCTGCACCCAGAGTGGCCCCCTATACTCCAAATGGGTACCCCAGAGAAACAGGCAAGAGGCAGCAGTGGCAGCTAGGCCTCAACAAGAGCAGTGCCAGTGCCCTCCAGGAGGGGGCGCCAGCAGCTCAGCCTGGGCAGACAAAGAGCCTCCTGCCATTGCCCCCCCCCCTTTGGCCTCTGGCCCAGAAGCCAGCAGGAAACAGGCTGCATTGTTCCAAGGAGCTAATCATTAGCCAGAAGCGTCTTGGGGGGCTGGCCAGGAGCGCCTGAGAAAGGGAGGCAGAAAGCCAGAGAACCTGGGAAGAATCCGCCAAAGTCCAAGAGGCCAGAGAAGGGGGCACCAAGGAAGCAGAAGCCGACACCCGGGGGGGGCAGGCGCCTTGGACATTCTGGACGCCAAGGCCTGCTTCCAACTCTCTGCCCCATCTGAGCCACACATGCAGAGACTCAGACCCAGAAGGAGGAGCCACACCAGTGTTAACCGAGAAATCTGAGGGCTCCCTTGGACAAAAACCAAGGACACCAGCCAGGAAGACCAGAGCAAAACAGCAGCCAGTCGGCTTGGTCTTGATTGAAGACTGTCGCGATGAGACTCCCACCTGCCACCAGGTGGAACAACATGGAAGCCCCAAATAAAAGAGCCCCCAAACTTTTATTAGCTGCTAATCCCCATGTTACACCCCCCAAATTACATCACTAAGACATCATGATTACATCATGAAAGGGGAGGTCTGGGGGCAGTAATCTGAGCATCCTGGACCCTGCTGCATGGTTCCCCTTGCCCTCCACCAAACACCCATCCAGTGGAACAAAAGAGATATTTACATTTCCCTGTTTCCCAGCCAAGTTCATCCCACCCTTTTGTCTTCATCTGGGTTTGTTATTTCTGGAATGGCTACCTGTCTGGCACTCAGGTATCAAGAGGCCAGGGATTATCACTCAGGCAGAGGGGCTGCTGAGGAGCTGAAGTTTTCCCAGTGAGCCAGTACATAGAGACATTTATCAGTGAATTGTTGCATTTAGTATCTTGCAGCAAAGGCCCTTTGAACAGATAAGAAGAAACTGTCATTGAGTGTTTTGTGGAGACAAGTCACAAAAGTCACAAAAGGGATTGTGCTGATTCTGGTAGTGGGCTGCATGTGCCCAATATCTGCTGGAGGGGGAACCCCCCCCCAACCTATACATAAATTCCTGCAACACCAGCCAGAGCCAACTCGGAACCTGCTCTGGGCAGGAGAAAATGGCTCCAGCAAGTGAGCCAAGCAGCAGGAGGCCAAGGGAATTATCACTGTCGCCTTGGAAGGGACCCCTAAGGGTTATCTAGTCCAACCCTCTGCCGTGAAGGACCCACTACTAAATTATGGTGGAAGCTTCCTTGATGGCGGTTCATTCATTCATTTCAAATCATACACACTTCCTGCAGAGCGGGCACAGTAAGACACCTGCAGATATTATAAGCAGATGGCAGGAGAGAGCCAGGCTGCAGAGCAGCTCACATAACTGGCAGCCAGTCAGGCAAGGAGCCTCAGCCCAAGAGAAAGACAAACAGGATTTCTCAATGAAAACATCGACTGACCCATCTGCAGCAGAAGATTCCATGCGAGGGATTGTGAGGAGGGGGCTGGCTTGAGAAGGGAAAGGTCTAAGGCAAAGGGATGGTGCGAATGCACTTGGGATACTGGGGGGGGGCTGCTTGCCCCACCCGGAATCAGAAAAAAATGACGCCAGGAAAATGCACCCTGAACACCCCCTCCTGCGGGGCCTCCTGAGGTATGCATAGAGGATTAGGAAAAGGATCAGAGGCTCTGGGGAACTTGGCCCCACACCACCAACACCCAGGTCCCAAGGAGGGCAGCCTCCTCCCCCCCCCAGCACCTCCCCTGAGAAACATGTTGACCTGCTCCTACCATTGCTGGGAAGTGCTGAGGAAAGGGCAGTTGTGAAGGGGGGGGCAGGGAAGAAGCAGCACTGGCAGGGAGAAAGGGGAGAGAAAAGTTTTTCTTCCTCTCTCATCCTAAGACTAGAACTCGCAGGAACCCAAGGAAGCTTGGAAGATTCAGGACAGATAAAAGAAAGGACTGGTTCAGCCAGCGCAGGGTTAACCTGTGGAACTCCCTCCCCCAGCAGGCAGTGAAGGCCACTGTCAAAATCAGGAATGAGGGGCAGTTTAAAGACTCCCCAAAATCCCAAGTCCCCACCACAGCCTCTAAGGCCAGGACACAAGCACCGTTGGCACAAGCACCAGACATGCACAACAGCAAAGAGGCTCAGAGAAGCAGTCTCTAAAACTGTAGCAATAAGCAGATACCATGTACCAGTACTGTTTCCTCTGACTATCCAATACAGTCATACTTCTTGTTACTTTTGCTTCAGGTTAAGTCTTTTCATGATGTCACACGCATGCACAGAAGCTGTGAATTGTGACCCGCGCATGCGCAGACACGGGTTGCGTTCTGCTCGTGTTGCGAATGGGGCTCCGGAATGGATCCCTGTTCACAACCAGAGGTACCACTGTAGAGAAAACTGTGGAAACTTCAAATAATTTCCAAAGCTCAATGGTTTGACGGATTTCCTAGGTTCCAGCAGCTAATGACTCCTCTGGAAGAGGGGAATCCAGGTCTCCCCTGACTCCACAGTCCCTTAAGCATAAGGTCACATCCTCCTTGCCCCTCCACAAGGTGTGAACGTAGCCACACAATAGGGGGCAGGAGGCCATCAAGGGCAGCACATACCCCAGACAGAAGCCCATTGGGAAGGTGGATTGAATCCTGATACTTTGAAAGGAGAAGTGCAGGAAAGCCTTGCAGCCAGGGGGATGTGTCAATACTTCTATTGTTAATTGGGGGAGAGGGTGGTTAAAAGGTGGACTTGGGGTTGTTGACAGGGGTGGGGGATGGGCTCATGTTTCTACATGCCAAACACCCCAACTTTGTGACATATTTGTGATGTATCGATGATGCTGTTGAAAAATGTATTATGGGAAATGGGGAGAGGTCTTAAAAGGACACGCAACCCCATGCTCAGGGTTCCTACTCTTTTGTGTGTTTAAACCTTGTTGCAACAAATAAAGGCTGGGTCTACTGACCGCTGATTTGCTTCTTTAACTTGGCTGGAGGCTCCTTCTTTTGCTGACCAGAGGGACTAAGAGGGAGTGGCACTCTGAGGAGCTGGACAGCGGAATAAATCCACACCCAAAATTTGGATTGTGGGATAAAATATAACTGACAGAATTCTACAGGATGTGGTACTAGTGTGTGAAAACAGTCAAGCTCCAAGGATCCCCAGGCAGGCTGCTCTAGATGGGGGGGGTCAGGCACCCCCACGTCCCCCAACTGCCCTGCAAAGAACTCCCCCCTCCTCCAGCGATGGGGGGGGAGCAGCAAGGCATCTGCTCAGAGAGGTCCTGGGGATCCCTGGTTTCACAGGCCTCCTCCACCGACAGGCGCAGCTCCCACCCCACTCAACACACAGCAAAATATGTCACCGCTGCAGCTGCAGGAAAGCGCAGCGTCAGCAAAGCTCAGTGGCTGAAAGCAAGTCAGCCAGTGACAGGCAGGCAGGCGCCCGGATCTCTGCCTCCAGCCAGTCCCGCCTGCCTGGGAGACACATGGACGGACGCACACACACACACATGCCAAAGCGCCACTGGACATCAGGCCATGGCAACCACAAGCAGCTCTACGGGCCCCATGGGGAGAGAGAGAGAGAGAGAGAGACAAGCCAGGCAAAGCAAGGAGAGGAGAGGAGGGGGTTCCTGCTTAGGACCCCACAACTGTGGAAACCCCAAGGTGCCAGCTTCACAAACCCCGCTCAGCCCCCCAGAGCCCTGGTCCAGCTCCATCCTTTCTCTGCTCTAGGAAACTGTTTTCTTACAACCGGGGGAAGTTGCTCTCTCACACTCCGGCTCCCAGGCCTCTCAGAGGGGCAGCCCACTGGATACAGGCAGGCAGGTGTTTCTGCAAGGGGAATAGCCCCCCCCAGTCCCACCCCCCTCCTAGGGATCTGTTGCTTTGGCTGGGCACAATTTGCACCCAGGGATCAGAGGAGGAGCCAACTGTGCAGCTTATGAAAACTGAAATCAAACCCCCAAAGGAGCTTGGGGGGGGCAAATGAACACAGATATGCCACAAGGGGGTGGACCCTCCCCAATTTATGCTTTGTTCTCTCCAACCAAATCATCACACCTGGTGCAGTTTGGAGTGCAGTTCAGGGGAAGGACAGGCGGCGCATAAGGAGACCCACCCCCACAGTTTCTCTGCTCTCCAAAGGCCCCTTGAAGAGCACAGGGTGTGGGGTGTCCTGAGAGGGAGATGGGGCACCAGAGATGTCATGGGGCCTCTTGGAGCCCCCACCCTCCTCCCCATCATCTCCTCCTCCTCTTCTGCCCCACACCATGGGAGAAAGCCTCTGCAGAAGAGGGGCAGGACAGAGGCTCTGACCCCCTCCTTACCCCAGCCCCCATCACTGCCCAAAGTGGGGCTGCCCAGGGATCTCCACTCTGAGCCGGGGAACAAAGAGGCGGCTGTTTGCAAGGGGAGCCTGGCAGGCTGTGCCAAGTGAGGAGGGCCTGGAGGGGGCAGGGGCCGGATTAATAATCAGGCCGGGGGAGGGGCAGCCTGTTCTCATGGTAAATCAGGCAGGCTGGCACAAAGGCACCTCTACAGGGCCTTGGCAGCCCAAGTGGCACACACTCAAACCACCCTGGCAATGTGCGCAGGATCTGCCACACTGGGCCCCTCCCAGCCCACTCTGAAGCACAAGCCCCCCTGGCCTGATCCCCAGAGACCAAGGGCGGCCTGAGGATGCCCACCTCTGCTCAGCAGGGCAGCAGCAGCCCCCAGGCAGCCCTTCCCTCCTGCAAGCAGGCCAAGCCAGCCTGCAATGCCCCCCAACTGTTCCCAATGGGGCTTCTGGGTAGTAAAACCAGTCTAACTGGGCAGAAGGTGCTCCTCTGAATATAGGAGATTCATCCAAGATGGAAAGACGGTGAAGGGCACAGACGGGGGCATGTTTGACTGCCACGTGCTGCATTGGGGAGAGAGGGGATGTGTTGCTGTACCTATTTATACTATTTTTATATTATATTGTAGAGTTGTAGAGTTGGAAGGTTCCCAGGGGTCATCTAGCCCAACCCCCTGCAATGCAGGAATTATATATAAAACGCACGTTGTGAGCCACCCTGAGGTGTGACAGGCAGTATACAAATTTAATAACTAAATAAAAGAGCCTCACTGTGGACTAGTGTGCCACAACGGCTGCCAGGATTCAGTGAGCACCACTCAGGGCTGGGTGTCCTCCTGGACTCTCACCTGAGCCCCCCACCCACAAGGCACCCTGGAAGATGCCTTGCCCACCCCCTTGCTGAAGCTCTCCCTGGATTTCCTCCCCAGCTGCCAACACTCTCCCCACCCCATCCCGCCCATCCCACCCCAGGGCCTGGGCTGGTGAGTTACTGTTAAGCCAAGTCCCCAGCAGAGCCAGGCCAAGTGGCCAGGCCTTGGGGGTGCTGCTCTCGGACTGTGCACCCCCCCCACCCCATGGCATTTCAAGGGCTGTGGGGCAGAAGGCAACGCGTGTAGGGCAGGCCATATCTGGGGAGAGGCTTCGGCTCAAGCAACAGCAGCTCAGGGCAGGCGCCACGCCTCACCCACTCTCGACAGGCCAACCCTGACCCCATCAACCAGCAGAGGAAACAAGCTGGGTGCCCCCCTGCCCCCTCCCCAGCTGAAAATTCAGCGTCTCAGGCTCTACCAATTGAGCTATCTCTCATTGCTTACTCATCGCAGGAGCCCACTCCGGGGGCAGAGGAGACCAGCCCCCAAAGTTGATGACACTGCCATTCAAGTGGGTGTGTGCACCACACATTGTGATCGATTAGATTGGACAGGGCATATTTTATTCAAGTTGGCATCCTGACAGCTCCTACGCCAGGGACCCTGGCACCCCACCAGATATGAAGAGTCTTCTCTGGAGCCACGTTTCCCCCGAGTGGCACAGAGACAAGAGAGACCCACTGACGCTTTGCAGGATCAGACCCGTGGGGGGACATCTAGCCCATGTGGCTGGGCACAATCAGGGCAGACGGCAGCATCCGGCAGATGGGGCTAAACTGCCCCAGGGCCCCTGGAGCAGACACTCTACACAACCACCAGGCGGGTGACTCTCTGCTGACTCTGCCTGTGTGTACTTTGCAAAGCTCCACTCCCAGGTGAAGGGTCAGACCCAATTCTGGCTGGAGGTCACGGTGCCTCTCAGCTGCTCCCCTGCCAAAAACAAACACTCCAGCCTGGCCTTCACAGCTCTCTGCACATGGCCTTGTGCCTCTTATCTTCCCACCAACACAGGCTTCGCTGCCTGCAGGTCTCCGATGCAATCAGACAGCTCCGTCCGCTCTCCCTCACTGCCCCTGATCCGAGGGGCAGATCAGGATACCACCCCTGCCCTCTTTCCCTTCCTTCCTCTACCCCTCCAGGAAACCCCTCGGCCTCCTGTGACAATAAGGCAGGCTGAGCAACGCCTTCACTCCCTTCCTGCCCCATGTGGGGTTTCAGACTGTAGGCTCCTGGGGCAGAGACCTGCTTCCTGCAAAACCACAAGCGGCGGCGGCGGCGCTTTCAAAAGCGGGCGGCTCCCCGGGCATCTTTCCCAGCCCCACCGGAGGGGCTGAGCGCGGGACCTGCTGCGGGAGCGACTCCCCACCCAGAACCCAGGGCGTCTCTAACCTCCGTCTGAATGCAGCCCCACGAAAAGGTGCCCCCTTCTCCCCGCCAAGATCAAGCTGAGCGGCGGCCGAAGAAACTCGAAGAGGGGCTTCCCTCCGAACGGGGGGCGGCCCGGAGTCGCACCCCGCCTGCACTGGAAGGGCGGCTGCCCCGCAGAGAGCGCAGGAGCCGCGGGGTTCCCGGGGGCGAGTTGGGCGGGCAAAGGGCAAAGGGCAGCGGTGGCCGGAGCCGCGCAGGCCTCCCGGATCGACCTCGAGGGCGCCCGCGCTCCTCCGAGCGCCCCTCGACGGGACGGGCCTCCGGAGGGCCCGCCATCTGAGCCACCGCCCCGGGCCTGCCGCCGTCCCTCACCTGGCCGGGCGGAGGTGCTGCGCCGCAGCCGAGAGATGGGGGGCGGCCTGCCCCGCCCAGGCGCGCGCCCCGGACCCCTCCGTCGCGCCGCAGTCCTGGCAGGGGCCGCCCCGCTTCTGCCCCCCCCCTCTCCCGCAGCGCGTCTCCCCGGGGCGCAGGCGGCCGGCCGTCGGGTACCTTTCAGCGAGCTGATCTCGTGCTGGATGGAGCGCGCCGAGTCCATGGCGGCGGCGGCGGCGTTGTCGGGGGGTCCTGCTCGGCCGTCGCCCCCGGGGGCTCTGTCGGCGGAGGGGGCCCGGCCCACCGGCAGCGTGGCAGCCAATCAGCGCGCGGGGCTCCGCCGGTCCCGTCCAGCAGCGAGCGGGAAGCCGCGCGGTCCTGCCGCGGCCACTGCGGCACTTTGGAGGGGGGGTGGCGCGTCGCGCAGGACCCGCCCCGCGGCCAGCAATGCCCGCCCCTCGCCCCGCACGTGCGCCCCGGCTGCGCTCAGCCAAGCCTCACCTCCACACACACTTTAGTGACACCCCAACCCCCCCCCCCAAGTCCCCAGCAGCCGGACGCAGCTTTTGCAAAGAACCGCGGCCTCGAGAGTTGGAGGCCGTGAGCGGCGGCTGCAGCAACCCAGCCCCAGCCAAGGTGGGGGGGGGGGGAGGCTGCAGCACCAGGAGGCCTTGGCAAGGCAAGAGCGGCTCCCTTGCAGCACGCCAGCGGGGGCTCCTTCTGCCAAGCCCCCCCCCCCCCCGTGGGACGCAGGTAGAGCGCGCCCGGACGGGGAACTTCCACTTGCTGGCGCATCTAAGCGCTGCCTCAACTACTGCCGGGGTGAAGTATAAATGGCCCAGGAGGGGGCAAGTCGTAAACCCTGCAGAAGGGGGGGGGCTCACACATCCAAAATACGTTGCTCTCAGACTTAGGGAATGCTTTTCAGCTCCGTGGAACCTTCAATGTGGGCTCTGCAGGGCTCAATCCTATTCCCTATGCAGTTTAATATCTACATGAAACTGCTGGGTGGGGTTGTCTGGGGGTTTGGAGTCAGTTGTCAGCAATGTGCTGGTGACACTCAGCTCTATTTCTTCGTTACATCTGCAGGTGAGGCGGTGGAAGTGCTGGACCAGCGTCTTGCCTCAGTAATGGACTGGATGAGAGCCAATAAAACTGAGGCTCAATCCAGATTAAGACTGAGGCACTGTTAGTGGGTGGTTTCTTAGACCAGATGGGTGGGCAGTCGCCTGCTCTTGTTGAGACTTGCTCTGAAGGAGCAAGTTCATAGCCTGGGGTTACTCCTGGATCCCTTGCTGTCGCTCGGGGCTCAGGTGGCCTCCGTGGCCCGGAGTGCGCTCCATCAGCCTTGGCTGGTGGCCCAGCTACGCCCCTATCTGGACAGGGAGAGCCTAACTACTGTTGCCTAAACTCTGGTAATCTGAAGGTTAGATTACCGCAATGCGTTATACGTAGGGCTGCCTCTTGGTTTGGAAACTTCAGCTGGTATAAAAGTCAGTGGCCAGGTTGCTCACTGGAGCAAGACGGTTTGAGCATATTACACCTGGTCCAACTGGCTACCAATTAGTTTCTGAGTCCAATTCAAATAGATGAAGGACAGTAATAGTAATAATAATAATAATAATAATAATAATAATAATAATAATAATAATAATAGAAGGAGAGCACAGCATGAGAGGGGTGTGTCCTGTGCCCTCCAGAAGGGGTGGGGTGAGGCCCATGGCTGGTGCAGGTACACCAAGCCAACAGACAGCTGGGGCTACTGGACCCTGGGAGGGAGGGAGGGAGGATCCTGCTCCTGCAAAGCACTCCTCTTTCTCCTGCTGCTGCTTGACGGGAGGCAGCTCTAACAGCCTGTCGGAAGAACTCTGCTGGATCAGGGCCATGGCCCACCTCACCCAGATGCCTGTGGGAAACCAGGGAGCAGAGCATGAGCCCACGAGCCCTCTCCTCTCCCGTGGGGTCCAGCAATGGGTCTCAGAAGCATCGCTGTCTCCAACTGTGGAGGCAGAGGGTAGCCGTCATGGCTGGTAGCCAAGAGCCTCCCAAAGCCTTCTTTTCCATTAATTTGGCTATGCCTTGTCCACAGGGAGGACGAGGGGGAAGGACTGAAGCCACAGAAACTGGAAGCGCGGCCTTCATGATCAAGAGGAGTGGGGCAGAGGTCCAGTGGAATCTCCCCCCGTCTGTGCAAGTCACAGAATGGTAGAGTTGGAAGGGACCCCTCGGGGTCATCCAGTCCCACCCCCTGCAATGCAGGAATCTCAGCTCAAGCCTCCCTGACTGAGGGCCAGCCAGCTTCTGCATACAGACCTCCAAGGAAGGAGACCTTCTGAGGGAGTCCGTTCCACTGCTGAGCAGCTCTTACTGCCAATAAAGTTCTTCCTGATCTTCAGTCAGAATTTCCTTTCTTGTAACTTGAAGCCACTGTCTGCCCCCACATCACTCTGAGCCTCCCACTGCCAGCCTGGTGCCAGGGGATGCCCAGTGGGCACAAGGCTGCAGAGGTTGCAAGCCAGCCACACACCCCAATGCCCCCTGGCAGAAACGCCAGCTGAGATGTGCACGCCCCAAAATAAAAAGCAAACAAACTAGCTCCTGCCTCTGTGTCAAATGTGCAGAATTCCTGGTTCACTGTGGGGCTTGGGACTGGAAATAGGGGGGGCAGAGGGAAAGGGAGAGGAAGTGACTCAGCACCAGCAGCTGTGGTTCCCAGGCCCCCAGCAGCGGCCAGCACAGGGTCCTAGTGCCTGACGGGCCCATCTGAGGGCACTTTTGGTGTGGTTTCACAACGCAAAGCCACAGCCCACAAGCCTAGGGGACAGGCAGCGGGCAGCACCTGGTGCGCTGATGTTCCCAGCTCCACAAGGGCGCTATTTGTGTAAAAGGAAAAGGGGCAGAGCACAAGACCTGGCCCCAATCCCAACCGCAGGTGGCAAAGCAGCTTCCAGCCTCAGCGCTCCTCCACGGAGCCAGAATGGCTCCTCCCCAGCCTAGAACCAGAGATCTGCTGAGCTGACACTAGCAGGGGCTTCTCCCACCACAGCACAGCCCCATTTAGAGCCCCAGGGGGTCCTAGGGGTGAGGTGCCCCTCATGTTGCAAATCAAGGCCTGCCTGAGTGATGAGGTTCCGAGAAAATAAGAAAATATTTCTTTATGCTACAGGGGCTGCGAGAACACTACTGTAATTGCCAAAAATTGGGGGGAAAGAAATAATACTGACAAAAACAGAATGGCAAGATAAATTATTGGATTATATAGAATTGGCTAGAATGATTGGTGTATTTAGGGGTCAGCCCAAACAAAAATTTCAAAAAGATTGGGGAAAATACGGAGATTACCTTAAAAAGCAGTGCCCTCAAATTAATACTTGGACTTGTTTCGATTAACTTCTGCAAATAAATTATGGTGTAAAAGCTAAAAATGGAAAGAAAAGGGGGGTAAAAATGAAATAAGAAGGAAAGTGATGAGGTTCTGTGGAACTTCTGCATTCAGAGGCAGTCTACCTTCTGGCCAGCAGCTGCTGAGACCAATAACAGAAGAGAGCCAAGGAGGAAACTATGTCCCATTTTGGGTGAAGGTGCAAGGCAAGAAGACTCCAGGGCAGGCGCCCCCAAACTCAGCCCTCCAGATGTTTTTGGCCTACAACTCTAGCAGGACCAGTGGTCAGGGATGATGGGAATTGTAGTCTCAAAACATCTGGAGGGCTGAGTCTGAGGAAGCCTGAATTCTAGGAGGCAGCAGGCGGAATCTCAGAACTAGGTTCTGCAAGATCTCACCCTCCAGAACTTGCTTGCAGGAGGAAATGGCCAGAGAGCCCCCTCCCTGGGCTGTTTTGCCAGCCCCTGGTCCCAGGCTGCTCTGCACCAGCCCCAAGGCAGAACACACACCGAGTGGCTCTTGGCTCTGATCTTGAATACTTCAGAACTGCGCAGATTGCAACAGAAGTGGCGACTGAAGCAGGCAGCTCAGAAGTATCAGCTCCTTCTGGCGTCTCTCCTGGAGGAAAGGAAAGGAACGTGGCTGGATCCTGCCTGGGATGCAGAGAAGGCCGCTCAGTCACGCCTCTTGGAAGGGAGAAGAACCCCTATAGGGCCCTCCTCCCTAGAGGGTTCCAGAGAAACCCTTTTCTGTCCACTATCAGAGAACAGAAGGAGAGCCTGTGGGATCAGGCCAATGCCCATCTAGTCCTGTTCTCACAGTGGCCAACCTGATGCCCCAGTGGGAGACTCTCAAGCAGGATTCGAACACAAGAGCAGCACTCTCCCCGCCTGTGTCTTCCAGCTAGTGGGGTTTGGAAGCACTGCTGCCTCCCAGAACATGGGGCCCATTGAGTAACACGACCCACAGAGAAAGGAAGGCAGAGTCTGCACCGGGAAGAGATCCTGAAAACCCCTGCTTTCATTTTATTCTTTCTCTAGTCAGTTTCTAGTCCTTAAGATGACAGAGCAGACAGCTTTAAAATGTGTGAGAAGTTGTAACTCTTGAAATCCCAGAAACTGGAGGAGGAGGAGGAGCTGGCTAAGGTCCCCTGGGGTCTGGCAAGATGGACATGAGACGCTGCCTGCCTCCTTGCAAGGCCTGTGCTGACTCGCTCTCCACGCTTCTCAGGCCAAGGTGGGGGGGGGCAGTTTCTTTTCTTTCAAACTGGGGACTTCTGCAAGCCAAGCCAAGCCTGGGATGAGGCTCCAGCATGTCTCCTTCTCCCTAACCAGGATTAGCAGAAGCAGAATTTTGCAAACAGTAGAAAAAAGTGCAGAATAAATTATGCCTCCCCCTCAGAACTCATTTGGAGAGTTTTATTGAATAAAGGTGAAAGGAATGCCTAATGAACACAGTGAGAGACAAGGCGTCTGCATTTGCAGGATCTAGAAAACGGCACAGGATTTGATGGGTTACTTTGAGCCTAAGAACCCCCCTGCTTGGATCAGGCTGAAGGGAGTAACCCTGGATCAGGACCCTCTTTCTACGGGGGGCCAAGCAGACGCCTCTTCTGGAAGCCCACAGGGGAGCAGGAACTGAGGGCAACAGAAGGGCTCTCCTGCCCTGTGCTGGACAACAACTGTCCCTCAGAAGCATCACCTCCTCCAACTGTGGAAGCCCAGCAGAACCATCTGAGTCAAGAGCAGGGCCATTTTTCTAGAAAAATAGGTGCCAGAACTCATCTTGAACACCTCCCTTGTTCTCTTACGATGGCAATGGTGCCCACCTGAGCCAGTTCCGGTGGGTTCTGGCTAAAACAAAGCCCTGGTCAGGAGTCACTGAGAGCCTCCATGAATTTCTCCAATCCTCTTTTAAAACCACCCTGAGTTTGTGTCCATCACTACATCTAGTGGGAGGGAGTTCCACAGTCTAACTATGCACTGCATGCAGAGCTTACTTTCTGCTTCACTACACGGCCCCGTTGGGTTCCAATATTATTCAAGAGAGGGAGAGCAGCTTCTCCCTATCTGCTCTCTCCACAGCTTGCCTAATTTTAATGCACCCCCATTCTTTATTCACTGTTTTTCTAAACAAAAAAAGGCCCCAATGTCATCAGCTTTCCTCCTGGGCGAGTTGCTCCAGCCCTTTGGTCAATTTGGCTGCCCTGGTCTGAGCCTTTTCTAGCTCTGTGGGCTCCCCTTTGAGGCACTGGCAGGCAGAACTGCCCATGGCGCTCCAAGCTGTGCCACAGATCTGCATAAAGGGATCTTGATTCTGTGCAGCGCAGCAGAGCTCCCACTGAGCCCTCACCCCCCCCCCCCGGCAACACCCCCCTTGCTCCTGGGCCAGGCGCCCTCCTCCCTGCCCCAAGCAGGCAGAGGAAGGTGCAGGGGACCCCCCAGAGGTCTGGGCCCCCTGCATGGCCACTTGGCTGGGGCAGGGCCACTTGGCCTGACTCCATCTCTCTGCCTGCAGCAATCCTGGGGGGGTGCTATTTACAATTTGGAGGAACTCCACAGCCCATGCTCTATCCTCGCCCCCCCCCCGTGTGAGTCTGGACCAGCAGGAACATAAAGGGGGTCCCCCTAGGCAGAGCACCCTGTCCTTTGCACCACGCAGCGCTACAGGAACGCCTGCCAGGCCACTTGCCAGAATCAGCCACAGCAGCAATTCCAGCCGCACTGCAGCCTTGCAGGGCCATAAATCCTGGTGCACCAGCAAGGAGGATGAGTCTGGCCAGCCAGCCAGCCAGCCAGCCCTCCGGCATCTCCCAGTCTTGCGCTTGGGGGCCTGGCTCTCTCGCTAGTATCTCCATGTTCCTGCATTGCGCCTCACCCCACCCACTGCCCCTTCCACACCAGCTCCAAAAGGGGCCAGTGACAGGCAGGAGCTACACTGGCCCCCCAGGCAGGCAGAGGTGGCTGCTGCTCCTGCTCCAGCAGGTGCTTCCCCCCCCCCCCCAGGCTAGAAGGAGCAAGGCAGGGATGGGCGTGACTCACAGGAGCCCCAGCTCAGTGCAGCAGACAGCCAGGATTGGAAGAAGGCCCTCACACAAATCTATGGCGGGACCACATTCGGAATATAGTGTGTGCAGTATTTGGTTGCCTAACCTCAAAATGGATAATTCAGAGTGGGAAAAGGTTCAGAAAAGGGTCACTGAAATGCTCGGGGGGGGGGAGTGATGGAGCAACTCTCCTCTGAAGAAAAGCTGCAGAATTGGGGGCTTTTTAGCTTAGAAAAAGGCAAGTCAGAGGCAGCAAGAGAGAAGTTTATAAGAGGATGCAAGACCTGGAGGAAAATAGAGACACATTTGTCTCCTTCTCCCACATAACACCAATTAAGTCCTTCTTCACACAGCGCCGTTAACCTGTGGAACTCCCTCCCACAGGAGGCAGTGATGGCTTTCAAAGAGAATGGATAAATTCATGGAGGATTGGGGGGGGGGCTATCAGGGGCTATTATTAGCCAGGATGGCTGTGTTTGCCTTCACTGCTGAAAACCCGACAGGAGGGGAGAGGGCTCTTGGGGTTCAATTCTGCCTGTGGATTCCCACAGGCAACTGTCTGGCCTCTGTCAGGGCTTCTGCTGCAGCAAGTTCTGGGAAGACAGAGCAAGCAGAGGATGCTAAGCCACCCCCCATGTCCCCCACCCACAGGAAAGCATACCTGGCTTATTTATGAAATGTTCAGACCACCTTTTATCCCATAGCATCCTGGGGTAGTGTTCAAAAAGCAAAGGACTTTGTTGGCCCAAAACTGGAAATCACAAGAAGTTCCCACCATTGCGGAGTCGCAGACGCAAATGACGGACTATGCGGAGCTAGCCAAACTGACCGGCAGGATTCGGGATCAGGACGATCAGAGATTCCAGGAAAATTGGAGTAAATTTATTGTATACTTAAAGGATAACTGTAAAAACTTAAAAGACACTAGCAGGTTTGAAGTAATTCCTACAATGTAGATAAGATAGATAAGATGTAAAAAGTTAAAATACGCAACTGGATTTGATAAGGGATACCAACTGAAGGGAAGGAGGGAAGTTGCAAGCTCGGCAGAGCAAAAAGGTTTATGTGTTGATTAATGTATTGTAAGAATGAACATGTAAAGAAAATGATACAAATTTACGGGGGTGGGGGACAAAAAGCAAAGTCAAACCAGACCACATAAGTAGCTGGCATCCGTCTGTCTCAGGAGACGAAGGGAGAGTGTGCCTTGGGGTGAATTTCACCCTTGGCAAGTTCAGCGCCTGCTTCTGCACTGTGCAAAAACTAATTAAATCCAGGACACCCCACCAAAAGAAGTAAATAGTAGCAGACATGTTTTTTAAATGCCCAGATCTAGGCTGACAAATCTTCCACAACCATCTGCATGAAACAATCCAAGTTTTGACATTCTGGCCTTTGGCAGCCCAGACCCCACCCCCAATGCTGGGCTCTGGAAATATTACGGAGGGCCTCCCCAGACCCTCCCAAACTCTCACTTGCAGGAACTGCCTTGCATGCAAAGAAACAGGTGACACAGCTCTGGTTACTCCTGCAAAGGGAGAGGTGTGGCAATTGCGGGGAGGGGTTGTGGAAGCATTTCTCAAGAGGCAGCAGACACTCAGCAATTCCCCCCCCCACCTCAAAAGTGAGCTCTGCAGCTACCAGCAGCGCCCCTTTGAACCACTCAGTGCAATGGCCCACATTGGTCAAAACAGCTGCCCTACTTGAATCTTGGAACAGCCACACATAACAGGGGCAGACCTAGGCTGGCATCACCCACAAGTCACTGCCAGATGGGGGGGCATGGCAAGGAAGAGACAACACCCAGGTGGAGAAGAGCCTGGTGGGGCTGAACTTTGCCTGCCACTTTCAAGTCACGCTTCCTGCATTGCAGGGGGTTGGACTAGATGTCCACAGGTTCACTTTCAACTCTGCAAGTCTAGGATTCCACCTGGTGGGAGGAACATGTGCAGACAACCGTTGTCTCGTAGCCACAGAGCCACAACGCAATGCCACACACGCTTCTGCCTTGCACAAGAGTGGGAGGCAGCAGGGCTTCTCCACCTAGCAGGGCTTCTCTTCCTGAATGTTCCTACTCTGCCATCCTGACTGCTGCGAGGATTTAAAAAAGGGGGGGGAAGGAGAGAGGGAAACTGCAATGGAACAAATAAACTGCAGATTTCTGGGGTTCCCAAATGAGCCCCCAATTCCCAGCCCTGAGAGCTGAACTGGGCACAGCCCCGCCCACCTGCTGTCAGTCAGGAAAAGGGTAGGGCAGCCTGCCTGTCCTTTGAAGGGCAGCTGAGAAGCATGGAGGCAGCTCCATGGGACTCTGGGGGGGGGGACAGAGTACCCCCATTCCCTGCCCATCATCCCTGAGAGAAATCAAGGAGGACTTTGGCAACAAGGGCAGCCTATGGGGGGGGGGGAGATTGCAGAGGAAGGTGGGCCAGAGTAAAGGGAGGGGGCCCCCAGGAAGCTTCTAAATAGCTCCCAGGTCCCTCTCCCACCACATGCAGGTGGGAGATCCCTTTGAGAGGGGACACACTCCTTCCCCCCCCCCAGAAACTGCTGCCCAGCATCCTGCCTAGGGGACCCACTGCCCACCCCCAGCCCAGCCTTCACATGCTCTGCAATCAGAAAATGTCTGGAAATTGGGGGGGGGGGGGCAATGCCAAAGACTGACAGAGAGAAGCTGCTCTCAGGGGTAATAAATAAATCAATCAGGGTGTGCAGAGTGCCTTTGTCTAAGTGGCCACAACCAGCCTGAGCGGAAAGGGGAGGGGTTCGGGTCAAAGGGCAACGGCATCCCACCTCCCCAAAGTGGAGCTAAAGTGAAGAGATGTGCATTAGGAACTGAGCAGAGAGCATCTCCAGATCAAAAGGGTTCCAGCTTTCTCAGCTCTCAGGGGGCCAAAAAATGTGCCCTGGCTAGTTTGAAGCCCTCAAGGCGTGGTCCTTGGCCCAGGAAGGCAGGGGGGGGCTCTGCTCCCTAGCTCCCCTCAGTCACTGGCAGAACCCAGGAGGGGGAGGCAAAGGAAGCGACCACAAGCAAAGTCCGCCCATTGCTCCATCTGGCTCAGGATTGTGCCCACTGACTGGCACCAGCTTTCCAGCATTTCAGATTTTGTGCATGAAACTTCCAAGGAGAGAAGGGGGCGAGGGGGGCACCTAGAGTGAGCCCCCCATCCCTGGCACACACAGCCCAGCACCTGCTCCCCAAGGGGCAACCCTGATCGGCTTTTCCCATCTCCTGTCAATGCTCAGCACCTTGTGGTATGTGGGGCCCCTTCCTCAGGACTCTGCCCCACACCCTGCCAACTTCTGCCCCCCGCACAGAGCAGCCCCAGACCCAAAGCCTCGCCCCTTAATCGACAGCAGCTGCAGAGGGAGGGAGCAACCAAACCCCCAGCTCAGCTTCTCCTCGGAGGGACTGAAGTTGGAGCCACCCGGAGAGTTGCAGCTTCTGCTTCCAATATGGTCCGTTTTTATTCCCTTTTCGCTTCACCAAAACCAAAACCTTCCCCAAACAGAAGCGAGCCTGCTCTGCTGTTCTAAAGAGCAACGCGCTTCTCGCGTTTCACCCGACTTAAAAGGACAGGAAGGCGGAATATCGACGTGTTAATTGATTTTACTAATTGGCCCCGCGGCCCCCAAGCCGGCCCTGCCCACTTCAGCGCGCTAACGGAGCGCATTAATGGAGCCCCGAAGGGAAAGGGCAGCAGGGCTGGGCCAGGACCCTTCCTCTCCAGCAGCGCCCCGGGGTCTCGCCGGCCTGCCTGCCCGGCTCCCCTTGGTGGGCCTCGCTCCCCGGCGCCCGGGGCTCCGCAACAGGTCCGGCCCGACGCAAACTTATGCCCTATTAAGGGAAGGCGGCGGCGGCGGTGCGTGGCGCCCATCGGGCACCGGGAGCTCCCTGGGCCGCCCGCGCCACGTGGGGCGCACCGCCCGCCGCCCGCCCGCCTGCCTACCTTTGTACTTTTCGCGCACGTCCTCGTAGGCTTGGATGAAGTCCTTCTCCTCGGGGTTGGGGGGCAGCAGGCTGAGGTTGAAGGTGGCCATGGCGCGGGGCGGACTGGCCGGCGAGGGGGCGCCCGGCCTGCCTGCCTGCCTGCCTGCCTCTCGGGGGCGGGGAAGCGCGACGGGGAGGGAGGCGGCTCGGCCGGGGAGCCAAGCCCTGCAAGGACATTCCAGCTGCCGGCCGGGCCCGACCCTTTAAAGGCACCGCCGCCCACGCCGCCCAACCCCGGCCGGGGCGGAGGAGCGACGGGGCGGGCCGGCCGGTCGACGGACTGCGGAGCACCTGCCACCTGGGGGCCAGGCCTGGCAAGCGAGGGCCGTTGTGCCGGCCCGCGAGGTGGCGGCTGCTGCCAGGGACCCCGCCGTCCCCTTGGGAAGGAGGCGACGCAGGGCCACTTCCAGACTCCTCGGAAGAGCCCAGCCCTCGAGGGACGAGGCCACAGGGAGATCCCAGCTAGCCCGGTCTCCTGTCCTCCCGGGGCCCACGGGGGTCTCTTCCGGGCCTGAGCGCAACTGCAGCTGCTCTCCCCACCTGCAGCTCCCAAAATCCTGCCCTCAGACGGGGAAGAGAGGCGGTAGCCATTGTGGCTAGTGGCCTGCAATAGCCTGGTCCTCCAGGAATTTGCTCCCTTCCCTTTTAAAGTCTCAGCCATGCCACCTCTAGGGGGAGAGAGCTCCATAGGGCGCAGGGTCAGGCCAACAGGGCCCATCTGGTCCAGCATCTTATTCTCACAGTGGTGGTAAATCAGGACCAGAGAGCAAGGGCCGCTCCGCCTCCTCTCTGGGGACGCAGAACAGAGCCCTCCTGGCTACATCCGCAGCCCTCCGTCTCCTCCATGAATTTGTCTCAGCCTCTTTCAAAGCCATCCAGGTGGGTGGCCTCTCCATCAATGACACCAGAGGTGTTGGGTGGCCATGCCTTGGTTCTTCCTTCTGTGACTGGTATGGGGAGGGTCTGTGCTGGGGGACCCTGGAACCCCAAGAAGGGGACCCAGATCTAAAGACTGGCAGGCTGCAGAGGGATTTCGAGGGCAAGAGTCCTCCTCCTGTGGATTTCTCCTGCATGTCCTCCCACCCACCCCCAGTTCTGCCTGAGCCTCTGGCCCAGCCATCTTCTCTTGATAGCAGGAGTGTAACTCGAGCGGGTGGGTGGGTGGGCAGGCGGGCTCCCCCTCCCACAAAGCCTAGCAGGACAGACAGAGGGAGAGAGACGGGGCCATGTGTCGTTTTATTGCGCCAACCCGCCTGCCCCACCCCCTGCAAGCTATGAGGCCAACAGGTATTTATAAAGCACCCGCTCTGACTCCAACAGGTTCCAGGGATTTTTCCAGCAGAGGAGTTCTTTCTCTCTCCAACCCACCCCCCCAACTCCGCAATGGCCAATTATCCCTCGTCTTCCCGCAGCTGGCACATGTGCCCCACCACTGACGTCAGCGGCAACAAAATAGCCCCATGGCTGCACCAAAAGTCCTGGGAAGAGTCCACAGACGGGGGGGGGGGGAGAGTGAGAACCCCAGCGGGATTATTTGTGCTGCAGAACTCAGAGTGCCCCAGCCTGGCCCAAGTATGCGCTATGAAGTCAACGTGCCCTCTTAGGGAATGACAATCGCCTCGTGTTCCTGAGCCTGCAGGACAGAGCACAGTGGCACCAGGGGGGAGCCAGGGGGGTTGGGGCAAAGCAGGGGGCACAATTCAGCTGGGGAGGGGGCCATCCAGGGCATTAATTCAGGCAGGACTTGGAGGACCAGCTGGCATAGGCAGGGCTGCCCACCCACTCATCCCGCTGGGCGTGGTTTTGGGGGTCCTCCTCTGCACCCAGTTTGCCAAGGTCTCCTGTATGATGGGGAGAGAGGAAAGGTCAAAGGTCGGGCTCACTCCTGCAGGGGTTGAGAGCCAGCCTGAGCCCCCTGCTCCAGCCCCAGCAGTCATGCTCAGACTCTGGCGTTGGCCCCCTGGCGGTGTGCCAGGAGCTCCCGTGACTCAGCCCTGGGGCAGAAGGGAGTGGCGTCAGGTGGACTCTGGGCAGGCTGTGGCCATGCCAGGCTGATCACTGGCCTTTGATAGGAGCAGGCGTGCCAGAAACCAGCCGGGGAACTCCCCTGGGGTGCCCCGCCTGGGTTACCCAGGGCAGCGCCACAGAGGGCATCTGGAGGGGCCAAGAGGGAGCCTCTGCCACTGGTCTGAGCCACCTGCTGGTGGCCTGAGGGCAGCCAGCAAATGGGTTGCTCAGGGAACTCCCCATAAAAGCTCCTTGCCAGCCGCCAACTGCTCGGCTCGGCTGCTCTGGCTGCGAAGAAGCAAAGGCAACCTGGCCGGCCCTTTGGAAGCAGCGCCAGCGAGAACTGAAAGAAGCACCTCTGGGCTGGAGGGAACCCAAAGGCCATCCAATCCAGCCCCTCCCCACCCCCATTCAGAAGAGATAAGAGGAAGGACTTCTGCATGCAGGGCAGAAGTCCTTCCCACAGGAGGCCACCAGCCTAGAGGGATTTATACAAATTCAAGGCAGGGGGGCCATGGAGGGCTCTGTTCCACCCCCACAACTGGGGGCAACAATGTTTCTGGATACCAGATACTGGAAACCACAGGAAGGTTTCCCACAGGCCTCTGGACGGCCACTGTGAGAACAGGAGGCTGGGCTAGTTGGCCATTGGCCTGATCCTGCAGGCACTTGCAATGTTCACATGATCCTTTCTAGGCACTTGGGGTGCCAGTGCCTTAATGCAGGGCCCACCCTCTTTCTTACCCATCGTGAAGTCAAGCTAGGCTCAGTGTTGGGGGTCACCATCAGTGGTCCCTCATAACCAGCAAAGGGACACACACGCAGCACCCCAGAGGCTTCTGCCCAGATGACTCATGCTAGTAAGCCAGGCTGCCTGCCAGATTCCTTTCCCAAGCATCATCGCTTCCCAGCTCTTCCCAGTGTCCCTTGTGGGTTTGGGTTAACCCCGTGGGAGCTGAGCTGCACCCCACACATCCAACCATCATGAGAACGGCAACTTCGCTCACAGAAAAACCTAGTCGCGACTAAGGCAAAGGAGAGTCCACAGTCTCCCAGGAGAGACTGCTCCACTGTCGAACCGCTCGTGTGTCGACACTTAGGTTTGCAGGAAGCGCACCCCAAGGGCAGAATTGGACCACGACATTTCCCTGGACCTCAGTAGGGAGAAGCTGCATGTGGCAGAATTACACACACACATGCACACCTCCCCCAGAGGAAAGAGGCTCAAAAGTGCTTAATTGTGCCTGGATCGCTGCCCTCTAGTTTTCATGCCCCCAGCTTGGGATGAGAAGAAAAGGGAGCTCTCTTTGGTTGCCAGGATACCTCCTTCCATGGGAAGAGCAGCTGCCTTCTGGGAGCTGAGGGGCCTCCTGACATCCCCCCCCCACCGGATTCCTAGAGCCAGGGGCAAACATTTCAGCCACAAGGTCACAAACTCTGCTTTGCCAGGCTAGCCTGGATCCTTGCTGGGAGGAGGAGGAGGAGGAGAGCAGGACTTGGGTCCACTTCCACGCTGGCTGGGCCTGGCAGGAAACTCTGGACTCCACAGGCCAGCGATCAAAGGGCTCCTAGGTATGAATAATGCCCCCCACCTGCATTCCAGAGCAGGGATCGCCTCTGAACCTTTGGCAGGAGGAGGGGAGGAGGCGCAAACTTGCCAGACAAGAGGCTTTGCTGCCAGTGATCTTGGGGTCAAGCACATTCCTCTCCCAGGAGGGGAATCCCACAGAATTATTGAGTTGGAAGGAACGCCAGGGGTCATCTAGTCCAACCCCCAGCAAGGCAAGAACCAGAGTTCAAGTGTCCCTGACAGGGGCTTGACCCTTAAACACCTGGTGCCTTTTGCCCCACCCTCTTTGGGGCACTCCTCTTCCTGGCGACAGGTCTCCTGGCAGACATGGCAGCATTTCACAATGCAGCCAGGTGTGGGGCTGAGGGGTTGCACCTGGGCGAGCAAAAGTCCCTTCAGGGCTCCTCCTTCACCCCCCCCCCCAGGGATGGCTGGAGGGAGGAAACTGGCTCTCTTACTGGTAATCAGGCTCTACCCAGAGTGCAGGAGCAGGATGATGCCCTTCCAGGCTGGCCCCCAGCCTCTGCCCAAGATTGCTTAAGGCAGGTGAGTGACCTGGGGGGAGGGAGTGTCTGTCCAGGGAGGGTGATGTCATCTCCCCAGGTGGGTGCTATTTGCCGAACCTCTGCACACCAAATAAATAAGCTTTTCAGACAGAGAAACCCAATGAACAAGCCCAGCCAAGAGGGAGGCCACACCTGTGTGCAGGGCGAAGGGTTAAGCTGCCACAGCCCTGAGATTGCAGCTACCCAAAATAAAGACAAGTGAGTCCTCTGAGTCCTCCAGAATCCCCCCTCAGGCTGGAGGGAAGCAAAGCAGGAGGCTTGAAGAAGAAGAAATTCCTACGAAAGAAGAATGGCAGATGAAATTAATGGGCTATGCAGAATTGGACAAAATGACAGGAAGGATTCGGAACCTGCGGGACCAGAGATTCACAGAAGATTGGAAGAAGCATATAAATTATTTGAAGAGCAACTGTAATCAACAAATTACGCTAGTAGGACTACGAGAAGGAGAAATATATGAAGTGTTACAAAGTAGAAAAACAAAAAAAAATCCTTCCAGTAACACCTTACTGGAAGGAATTTTTTTTGTTTTGACTATGGCAGACCAACACGGCTACCTATCTGTAAAGTAGAAAAAGATAGAGATATTGGTTATGTGTTTGAAATGTAATAGGGAAAATAAGAAATGCACACTAAGAGACTATATTGGGAAATTTTCAGACAGGACTGATGGAAGTAAAAAAAAATTGAATAAGATGTAAGAGTATGCTTAATTATTGTTGAAAATGGTATGTTAAAAAACTAATAAAAAATTATATTTAAAAAAGGAAGCAAAGCAGGAGGACCACAGAATGGCAGAGTTGGAAGGCATCCTCAAAGGTCATCTAGTCCAGCTGAAGAATCCCTGACGGAGGCCCCCCCAACCTCTGCCTTGAAACCCCCAAGGAAGGAGAGCCCACTGCCTCCCCAGGGAGTCCGTTCCATGGCTGAGAAGCTCTCATTCTCCAGGAGCAGAGAGGGAGTCACCCCCAGTTTCCTCCCTTGAGCTCCCCCAGGGCGGTTTCAGAGGGTCCCCTGGGACTCGGATGTTTCTCAAAACTGGGGGGTCATAGCATGTCCCTTGGAGAAGAGAACGCATCTCCCAAGCTCCCCATGGCCTGCCAGAACTGCAAGTTAAAGTCAGAATATCCCTTGGATAAAATTAATAATAATAATAATAATAATAATAATAATAATAATAATAATAATAATAATAATAATTTATTTATACCCCACCCTCCCCAGCCAAGACCGGGCTCAGGGTGGCTAACACCAAATATAAAAACAATTGATTGAATACAGCTTAAAAAACAAGATTAAAATACAACATTGCAACATTAAAATGCAACCTCATTTCAGTAGGAACTCAAATCAAAAACTTTTTTGGGGATGAAAACGTCAAGTCTTCACCAAGGCCAACTATCCAGACTGGTCCTACGTGGGCCAGAAAAAAGCCAGGGAAATCCCCAAATAGGAGTTCCATCACAGAAGGAGAAAGGAAAAAGGAGGAGGGGAAGGGGATCAAGTTGATTCCAAGCCAAAGTGAGGAAAATACACACATTTTTGCGCCCTCAAGGGGTGTCCACCATCGCTAGTGAAAGACAGATAGGAACAAAGTTGCTTTCAAAGCAGTGACTTGAACACACACAAATGGGGAGTTCCTTGTACAGTCAAACCTCGGCTGCCGAACATAATACGTTATGGAAACCCGTTCAGCTTCCAAAATGTTCAACAACTGAGGCGCGGGTTCCAATTTGCTGCAGGAGCTTCCTGCACTCAGCAGAAGCCAAGTTGGCCGTTCGGCGTCTGAAAAACGGAAGATTTACTTCCAGGTTTTCAGCATTTGGGAGCCAAAACATTCCAAAACGGAGGTGTTCGGGATCCGAGGTCTGACTGTACATAAAATGTGATGGTTGTTTAGTACTGCTGGGCACTGAACCAGCACCGGGGGGGGGGGTTTCTTCTCCCCATCACCCACTGTGCCCTTCAGAGACACACCTGCCTTTGCCACCTGATCCAAAGCGCCACCGAAATAGCTGGAGAATGAGGAGCCCTGCCAGGCATTGTGCAGGGGGCACGGCAGGCAGGGAGAAGACCCTCTCCAAGGACAACGGGTGCTGGAAAGCAAAGGGAGCCTTGCTTGGCCACTGCCTCACCCCACTCTGTCTGAGACCACTGAGCAATGCTGCCCTCCTTTCCAGCAGCAGTTCAATGGATGCCGGAAAGCGAACCCAGGACCTTCTGCAGGCAAAGCAGATGATCTCTGGCCCCATCCCCAAAAAGATCGCCAATGGGAGCGTCTCACAGAGCCAGGTTCAAAGTCCTAATAATTTACAACGCCCTGAAGAACTTGGGTCCAGGGCACCTCAGGAATCGCCTGAACCCTTCTGATCCAGCTCAATCACTGAAGGAAGCTCATTTTACAACATCTGCCTCATTGACCCGGTCCTGTGGAACTCCCTGCCAATGGAGATTCAGCGGGTGCCATCTGTGCCAACTTTTAAAAGCTTGCTGAAAACTTTACTCTTCCATCAGGCCCAAGCAGGCAGTTAATACATCCCTTCCACAATCGTCTCCTGATGTTTGTGTTTAATTCTGTTGCTTTGAACTTGTTTCTAAGTTTTTTCTTATTTTACTGTGTGGCTTTGTATTATTGTAAACCACTGTGATAGAAATGATACAGTGGGATGAATTTTTTTTTTATAAATAAAGAGTCGCACCCCTTCCACTCCCCCTGGCAGGTAGCCAGACCTCTTTCCCCAGGAGGAAATGCCCACAGCCAGGAAAGGCTCCCATGTGATGAGTGCGCATGCCAGAGAATTCCTCCAGGGAAGACCATCTCACCTGCAGGCCAGGAGAGGCTCCGCAGCCTCCATGCCCTGGCATCAAGGCAGCCAAAGCCGGGAACCTGAGACAGGTGAAGCCAAGGACACAGAGGGAGGGCCCAAAGAGGGCAGGACTGGGTGATCCAGGCCCCTTCCTTCGCAGGGCTCTCTGCTCCCTCAGGCATCCCTGGCATGCCACCCGGGCCCAAGTCCTTCAGCATTCAGAAGTGGCACCTGGGCAAAGCGCCAGGAGGGGCACAAAGACAGGCAGAGGAAACCAAGTGCCCTCAAGCCTGTGGCTGGAGCCTGGAGGGCAGGGGCACCCAGAGAGAAGCTGAAGGGGAAAGGGGCGCCTCTGTGGGATTCAGAGCTCAGCCTCAGTGGAAAGAACTGCAGCCCCTGGTCTCCCTAGGAGCAGAAGGAAAAGACTTCGGGGGAAGCCAGTGAGATTCTGCCCACCAGAGAGAAGAACCAGGGAGCTGGAAGGGAGAGGCCAAGGGTGCCCCCCACCCCCCACAAGGCCAGGCCCCAGCCCTCAACCAGCCAGTGCAAGGCAGAGCACACCACAGGGCTGTAACTCATCAGCACAACACCTGGGTTCAGTCCTCCGCACCTCAGTACCTGATGGACCACCTCTCCCCACAGAAACTGACCCTGCACGTGTCCTTTGAGGGCCTTCTCTAGGTGCCCCCTGCCTGAGAGGTCCAGAGGGTAGTAACACGAGAACAGGCCTTTTCTGTGGTTGGCTTTCCCCAAGGAGGCTCGCCTGGTGCCATCATCACATGTCTTCAGGCGCCAGGCAAAAACAGTCCTCTTTACCCTTCAGGCATTAAACAGTCTATGTGCCGTGGTGTCCAAACTTTTTTCAAAGAGGGCCAGATTTGATGAAGTGAAGGGCCGTGGGGGCCAACCGAAGGGCTAACCAATGTTGTTGAGCTTCTCTAAGGATTCAAGTTGTTGAGGGTGTTTTTAGGACTTTACCCCAGGAAATAGACTGCCACAGGGGCCAGTGGGCCGGATTAGGCCCCCCAAATAGACTTTGGACATGTCTGGTCTATGGTATTTTAAATGTGGGGGGACTATTATCATGAATATTCTATTATTACGCTGTGTATTATTCTTTATTATCATGCTGCGCAAATTAAGTTCTTAGTGTTGTACACGGTCTGTCCCGGACTGAGCAAGTGAGCCTGGCCAGGAGGTGGTGGACTCTCCTTCTTCGGAGGATGGGTGGGGTATAAATATGTTGTTGTTGTTGTTAGCAGTGGTTGGCTGGCCATCTGTCATGGATCCTTTAGCTGAGACTCCTGCATTGCAGGAGGTTGGACTAGATGACCAACTGCCATTCTATGGTTCTGTGGTTCAAATCCCTACTCAAACATGGAGCTCACCGGGTGACCTCAGGCCAGGAGCTGCTTCTCAGCCAAACCTACCTCGCAGGGTTGTTGCAAGGATAAAATACGGAGGGGAGAACGATGCACATTACCTTGAGAACCTTGGAGGAGAAGATGGGATCACGGAATCATAGACAGAAATGCAAGAAGTAAATACAGTGGACGCTCGGGTTGCGAACGTGATCTGTGCGGGAGGCACGTTCGCAACCCACAGCGTCTGCAACCCACAGCGCCACGTCTGCGCACACGCAGGTTGCAATTCGGCACTTCTGTGCATGTGCAAAGTGCAATTTAGTGCTTCTGCACATGCGCGAGCTCCGAAACCCGGAAGTAACCCGTTCTGGTACTTCTGGGTTTTGGCGTGTCCGTAACCTGAAAATGCGCAACCTGAAGCGTCTGTAACCCGAGGTATGACTGTAAATAAATGGGCTGTCCATGGGTCCAATTCCAGGCCTTGCCCTCCCTCCTGTGGGGCTGAGGGAGGTGCAGAGAAGCTGGACTGGACACTGCCCAGCCTGAGATCAGGGGAAGGACCCAGCCGGGAGCGCTGGCCTAAGGGAGGAAGAGAGGGGGACACCGTGGCCCCCGCTCTCTGCCCAGGCGGCTCCTGAGTCTCTGATTGGCTCCTCCCAGGGCTCCATTGCTGCCAATGGACAAGGAGCAGCTTGGGGGGCGAAGGGACCTGTATTGCAGGGCCCCCTGCTGGAGGCTGCTCTCAGTGCAGGGCAGGACCAAGGATATCCTGGTGGGGATCCCCAGTGGAGACGATATCGGTGAAATAGAAGAATATGCATACAAATTGGGTAACCTACCAGCAACTGGTAAAAATAGAACAGGGCCAATAGGTCACCAGATTTTTTTTTCAATGAATCCAGGGGCACTTTTCAACTTCAATGGAGTTTGTACGGGGACTGATTTGTAAATCCGGGGACTGTCCCTGGGAAATGGGGACGTCTGGTAACCTTACAATGCACATATGTGTAAACCTTTCTTTCTTTCTATTTTGTAGAGATAAAAACCTCAAAAAAAATTTAATTTATCAGTTTTTTTAAAAAAGGAGAGTGACCCAGAGGATGAATGGAGCAGGATGACCCCCCCCCATCGCAGGCAGAGAGCCAAGCAGAGCAGCAGCAGCAGAGGCTGGAGGCCTCAGCCTCAAACAGAGCAAGCAAACAAGACCTGCCCCACGCCTTGCTGGCTACGCAGGTGGTGGCTGGGTGTGCCCCTCCCTCTGCCAACAGGAAAAGAGCTGTGGGGGCCAGGCACCTGGATAGCGCAAGGGTGGGGGGGGTCTGGGGTCTGCAGGGTCTCTCATTCTCACCCCAACAAGCCTCAGGGGTTGCTGTGTTGTAGTGATCAGATGGGATTACCAAAAGGAATTCTAAGATATACATCAAGCCACTGTGTCCACGATGAATGCATTGTGTTGACTGGGTTTAATGTATTGACCATAATTTCTGATTAAATCCCATCAGCTTCTACATTTATGCCATATTTCCTCTACTGCCCATTTCTCTTGCTTGACAAGTCATGCACCCAGCACCCAGGCAGGCATCCTGGGTCATCAGAGACAGTGGGCAGTTTCTTTGATGTAGCTTTTCTGATATGTTAATCTTAGGATGTTAATCTTAGGGCCAGGAAAGAGATCTCACCCGAAGGTGATCGAAGGTGATAATTGATCATTGATCACTGTCCTCCTGGCCATCCTTCTTATCATGTTTATCCCTTGTTTATCACCTTCCAGGGTTGCCAGACAGCACTCCTTTGTAGTTCTGTTCTTTATTTACCCCAGAAGTGCATGCTTAATTAGCTTTTGTAGTTTAACTTTGTCCCCACCTGGGGTTTGTTGAAATGCTCAGTAGAAATCTGATTGGTTTTTACAAACACTCTGTAAAAGGTTCTTGTGAATAAAACGACCTGGGGGGGCAGAGAGAGAGATTATTATAGGCACCCTTCCCAGAATTCAATCCTTCCTTTGCTTTGGGAAGGCCTCACTCTGTAAAACCAGCAACTGGCTTTGCTAACAGCCAGGAAGAATGAAGGCCAAGGAGGAGCTCTTTGCCCTCCCCTCCAACCAAAAAGAATCCCCTTACGCACATCACAGAAATGGCCAAAAGGCTCTCGAGGCCAAAACCCAAGACCTCCAACCCACCCGACTGACCACCAATCCTTGGACTGCCCCTGTGATGCCAGCTGGAAGGAGTTTCAGGTTTGGGGGAAAGGTCTTTCTGTTTTCCCAAGGCTTGCAGCTTTTAGTTTTTCAGCTTTGCATTTGCTTCTGAGTTTCATTGTTTTCCATCTGCAAATCGTTTGGTTCTTTCTATCTTTGGCTTCTTTTAATATTGCTTTTGTTCTTCTTGTGAAATTGTTAAATTGGAAGCCTCCTGGTAGATTCATGAAACCAAAAAGCAAAACAGATTTTTTTTAAAAAAGCTGACTATAATAACTAGAGAGAGCAGGTGCCAGCCAGCTGCTTAGCAGGAAAGTGCCAATCAAAAGGAAATGGCCAGGATGCTCAGCAAAGCACCAAGGTCTTGTCCACATTGGAGCATCATTCAGCTGCTATTCCACCCCCCCCCTTCAAATTAGATGCAGAGCAATCCACACCTGCACATATTTGAATTTATATATGAGGAGCAACTTCCTCCTTCCTGTTCCCTTTTGGATCTGTCCCTGCCATCCGATGGGTTGTGCATGCACACAGATAGCGGAGCATGAGCCTTGCTTTTTAAAATAAAATTTCCCACCCAAGAAGTCTGCAAAAGCACGGAGCCAGCCTAGTGTAACTTACTTGTGCAAGATTTGTGCAAGTCTGAGTGATCCAAAAAGATATGTACACACACACAATGTGATTATATATAAATGGCTGAGCTCCTGAAGTGCTCTTACTAGCAAACTGGGGGCGGAAGAGAATGAAAGCAATTATAAATTTTCAGCAAATGCTTTTCAGAACGCTGCCCAGTATATCGGGTGAATAGATTTTCAATGCGGTTTGCTTCTGCAGTTTTCTGGTTTTGATCTGAGGGATCAAACCAAAAAGAATATTCCTTCCTTCCGGAGCTCACTGGAAATAGTTAAGAGCACAGCTGGAAAAGTCGTGGGGAAGCAGCAGGCATGGAAAGGGGAGCAGCAGAGCCACCCACCCAGAAACACTGAAACAAATCGCTGGTGACCCCCAGCAGAGAGGTCTGGAGCCCAGTTTCCCCCTGACTTGCTGCATCTTCCCCATATGCAAGCATGGAGAACCGTGGGCCCTCCAGGTGGTACCCAACTAGAGCAAGTACGGCCAATAGCCAGGGCTACTTACTGATGGCCTCCGTCTAACTCAAGAGACAATGGAGTCTGCCTCCAGGGGTGAAGTCCAACCGCTGTGTTAGCAGCAGCACTGAAGTGACTTCCCTGGGGTGCAAGTCTGGGCTGTGTGTCTGGAGGTCCTGGGCTGCCCAGACAACAAGACCCCCCTCTCAGCATTGCAAAGGAAAGCAGAGCGAGACTTTGGCACCAACTTGGCTGCAGGAATTGCCCAAAGGAGGCGTACCAGGCACCACCCAACCGCCTTAGGGACTCCCCTTTGGTTTACTCCTGAGCCTTTCTTCTCCCAAAGAGATCCCGCAAGGCAGTGGGGGGTTAGGACCAGAGTTTTCCTTCTCCTAGGTGGGCTCCCTTCCCAGGTAGACAAGCCCCACCTGTCCCTCACATCCCTCTTTAGTACATGCAGGAACTGCCTTCTTGACCACTGGACCCCCTCCTGGTCTTGTTGATGGGGGCTGCAGTTCAGCAACATCTGGAGGGCCAAAGGCTCCCTATTCCTGCTGTATCAGGTAAACCCAAATTTCCAAGGGGAAAGCACTAAGCCTGGTGTTGTTTGGCAGTAACATCATGTGACGGACGCAAATTAAACCAGGACACATGCAGCTGCAAACACACAGCAAACTCCAGCAAGGACCAGCCCCAGGCGAGCCCCACAAAGTCACAAAGCACCGCATGCCTATTAGGCCGGCTGCTAGAAGCAGTTTTGCCGCCCCCCACAGCTGTCTTCCCTGCAGGCAGGCAACATGGATTCCACAGCCATCCACAGCCCTCCCCAGGTATTTCCTGAGAGGTGCCAACCCAGACCAGGTGCCTCCCCAAGTCTGCCACCTGCTGATGACTCTGTGCCCCTTAAAAAAAAGAAATCTACCTCCAGCCACATTTTCTCTGCACTCCTGAGCAACTCATGACAAGGTACACGGAATCTTTCTGCATGAAGTGAGGTCTCTTTCTCTCAGAATTAAAAGGGGTTTGGGGATCCCCTGTGCATAACATCCTAACTTGTTCTACTTATAATGCTTGTTTTTCCATCTCTGAAATCGCCTGAAGCCTAAGCCAGAATGCATTTTTGTTGTTTCAGGGTTTTGTTTTGTTTTAATTAACTTGGGTTTAGGTTCTGTTTGTTCCTGAACATTTCCGCCCCTTGCTTCAGGTCACTCCTGCAGCTGCCTGGGGGATTCCCAAGATCTGGCCCAGACCAGCCTCTGTGTTGCCCCTGCCTGGATCTTTGGGAGGAAAAACAAGTGCGGAACATGACAAGTGAAGCCCCAGCGCACAGGCTCAGCGCTGGTTTGGAACGTGTGCGTGGCTCTGCCGGATAAGCCCCGGCTTTGTGGCTGGCTCCCCTCACGTAGGTGGCAAAGACTGGTTGGACAGCTTTCATGTTTACAGAATCGTAGCTAAGCTTTGTGCAAAAGCTTATTGTGGCCCAGAAAGATACCTGGAGCCAGGTGAGGAGGACAGAAAGCAGTTAAGGTGCAGAAGGGAACTTCCCTGCTCTTGACTGTGAAGCTGAACTCGGACAAAGTTGGCAGGCTGGTCTGTGGCCGAGTTTGGTGGAGGGGCTGCCCTGGCACTCTGGCACCCCTGCTCAGAATGGGCCACACTATCAGAATGAAAATTTACTCATGCCACACTGGTTTTTCTTTTTTACTGATAAGCAATACATTGGAAAACAAAACGAAACAACTCCTGGCACTGCTCGATTTATAACACAGAACACAACTGCTTTATAATATGACTAAGAGACATCCAGGAAATATAAAACAATGCACATAAGAACATGAATTGTTCCCAAATATAATATCGGTTGTTCTTGAATCTTCCTGCCACACTCGCCCTCCTCTCTTGTCGCACCCTCGGAGAACCACTGGTCCAGGTGCATCAGAATCCCAGACTGTGGAATCTCCCGCCTGAGGGAGACGCACCCCTTTCTGTCACATAATAAACCAACCTCTGGAGGCCACCGGCTTGGGGAGAACTCGTCTGGCCTTCAGCCATGCAGGTTTTATTTGTTTGCATGCAACAACTGTCCGCCCAGCCCAAGGGGTCTGACCATCCAGTTACAAAATGATAAAACACCACAATGTTGTTTGTTTGTCTTGTAAGGCTCCAGCAAACAATAAAAAACAGCAGACCTGTGATCCCTGCATTGCAGGGGGTTGGACTAGATGACCCTTGGGGTCCCCTCCAATGGCTCCAGGACTTATTCTCCAACAGCAGCAAAAGGCAAATAATTCCAGATCCCATGTGCCCCCCTTCTCTCCCGAGGGCAGCATAAGAGCAGAGGGCAGGCCAGGTGGGCTTCTTCTTCCCCTATGGAGGGGCCTCCACTGCAGAGGCCCTGCTGCCCCCCTTGCACTCATTCACCCACCACCCCTCAATGGACAGGACCTCTGATGTGGACCACAGCGCATGGGAAGGGGCAGAGAGGAAAAAGCGGTCCTTAGGCTGCCCATGAGGTGCCAATTCGCTAAAGGGAAGAACCAGCACCTTCAGTTGAGCCCCAAAATAAGGAGGAAATCAACAAAGAACAAACAGGATCTTCAGGTAGGATCAGCTGTTGTCCAGCAAATGTCTGGCTGCAGCATTTGGACCCTTTTGCAGTTTCCAGAGGCGTTCAAGGGCTGCCCCATGGAGAGCAGATGACAGGAGTCTAGTCTGAAAGTACATGACAGTAAAACACCTGCTTGGTGTGTGTGTGTGTCTTTAGCAAGATCAGTTCATGTGGCCTGTCCTGCTTCCAGCTTTTTCGACTGGACTTCCTAGCAGAGAAAGATAAGGGGCCAGGCTTACAAGGGGGCTGTGGGGAGCAGGATGCTGCCATGGCCTGGCCTGCAAACTGAGCTGGGCCCCCTCTGTCATCTCCAGGCTCTGTCGCTTGGCGCTGGGCTCCTTCCATGACCCTAACAAGGGCCTCACGTGAGAAGGGGTTGTCGCCAAATAAGCTTTACTCAGAGTAGGCCCACTGAAATGAACAAACATGACTAATCTCAATAGGTTTGCTCTGAGCAAAGCTTCCCTAGGAGGCGAGGCTCAACTGACGGCCTCTGGGATGTTTTATTGCCTGTGAGATCCCAGCCGAGGTCCCTAATAATGCTCTGCTAATGAGATTTCATCCTCAGGCAGGCAGAAGAGCTTCCTGCATTTCAGGCCCAGGAGGAAACCAGAGGAAGGAATATCACCCACCCCCACCTGTTCCGCCCCCCCCACTTGCATTCACTAGGGGGGTTGTTAGGTGGTAATTTTCTGAAGCACCAAAATTTTTGGTATACAAAAAGCTTATTTATACAGTGAGTGTTTTCTCCTAACTTCAGAAGAATGGAGGCGTCTTGAAAGAGAAAGGAGATTCGGGGCTTCAAGTCCCCCCCCCAACTCCCACCCCTTTCTCTCTGCAGCTGCAGCAGCCCCCTGAGCTGGGGAGTTGGGACTGTGAGGAGGAAGGTCTTTCCCCCTTGCAGGGGGCTGTAGCCACCCCCGCTGCCCTTGCCAGGGAGGTCAGAGCAGCAAGGCAATCTGGGAGGCCCCATACCCCCCCCCCATTTCTGACCATAACTGGCCTGCAGGCTTCCTGGCCCCCAGCACACCTCCACCCCCACCCCCCGCAGAAGGCAGCTCCCCCTGGGCCAGAGGATGACAATTCCACAAAACAAGCAGACGGTGGTGGGGAGGACAGTTAAAGGCTACAACTGCAACTGTTGATGACACAGCGAATGCAAAAAATATAACGGCTCATCAGAAATGTCCCAACTCAGTTGTAGCAGAAGCTGTGAAGGAGGAGGAAACGGGCAGCAGGTTAAGAGGCACTTTTGGAAAATCTCCGGGTTCCTTGCCAAAACCTCCTGAGCAAACTTAGCAGTCACAGGTTGAGAGGGGAGAACCATCCCTCCGCCCACCTATCTGTTTTTATTTATTAAACTTCCACATATATATCTCAAGGCAATGTACAATCGACAATAAAAGCATCTCAAAATCAGCAGGAGAAACGCCATGCAATGTGGCCTCGCTCCGTCCTTCTCTCGATACAAGGTCACCCATCAAGGCAACCAAGGCTGATTCACTTCCAACCCTGATCTCAACCCAGATCAAAATGAGTCAAGGAGGTCTGTGTCCTCCACAAATATCTGTGTTTGTGCCCCACGACCACCTCAACTGCTCTGCCCCCAAAGGGGGTATTTGCAACAGGGTGGGAGTTGCTAAGACCATCGGGCGCAGGGTGGGTTTCCTCCGAGGAGGGGCCACCCTGCCACCTCCTTCAGGGCAGCAGGCACCCCGCCCCCCTCAACACGGAAAGGCTCACCAACCCTAGTGATCTAAATCGATATATGAGAATACGCAGGAATGGTGGTGAAATTAAAGGGAAGGGAAGACGCTGAATATTTTTGTTAAAAGAAAGATATTGATGGTCGAAATATATTTTTGAAAGCGAATGTGATTTTGGAAATGGTAATAATGAAAAATGTAAATAAAATTTACAAAAAGAAAGAATGGGTCTCCAAACTGTGACCCTCCATCACACCCAGCGGCAACCAGGCCAGTTTCCATCAGCCAGGAAGGGCAGCAGGCAAGAGGGCACCTTGCTGGGCACAGACTCACAAGCACCCTCTCAAGGGTGGCGAAAACGGACCCCACAAACCCTGTCTGGATGGAGCAACGGAAACCTCACCAGGAGCTGCATCAAACGTGGCATCCATTTCCCTACGGAGGCAAACAACTTTGCCCCCCAAGTGCCCCGTGAGCAACTCCCAAGGGGTCTCTGAGGCGCCCCAGACTCCCTCCACCAACGTGGATCTCAACCACCTACAGACCATCCTAGAGAGCTCCGCTGGGCAATTACTCAAGAGACGTGACGCAAGCCTCCAACACAACACCCAGCCCAGACTCAGCTGCAACAGGAGACCCCAAAGCACCCCAGCACCCCCTGGCAAGTGGCCCCGGAGTGCACAACAACACGGTGCCACAACACGGCGCAAGGAGGGCCAGGGCCAGGGATGGTGGCTCACAGAAGCTCCTGGTGCCCTCGCCAGGGTCAGCTCAGGAGAGCCACTCACCCTCAGGGCCCCGATCCAGCGAGACCCCCTGATCTGGGCCTCCCAGCCTCAGCCCTCTCTACCTGCAATGCGGATGACCGCTCTCTCCGCAGGGTCCAGGACCGTCCCGTTGCCGGACGACGCCTTGGTCCTCTTGGTCCGCTGGTGCTTCGGGAGGTTCCAGGGCAGGGTGTCCCCCGGACTCGGAGAGCCCCCGCTGCTGCCGCTGGAGCTCTCCTCCGCCATCTTCGGCTTCTCCTTCCGGCGGGAAGAAGACATCACCTCCTGCAAGGCAGGGGGGGGGGAGAGGGTCAGAGATGCAGAGACAGGGAGCAGCCTGGCCCCACCCTGGGCCCCCATTCTGCAGGACGGGGGGGGGGTCCCTGTGGCCAGAGCAAAGCAGCTTGTCCTGCAGGGAGGGCCTAGGAGCCCCTCCCCCCCATTGAGGAGCAGCTCTGCAGCCCAGACAATGGCCCCTGAGGATCTGCCTGTGGAGCCAGGTAGCTCGAGCCAGTCAGCCAAGCCGCATCCTGCAGCAGGCAGGGGAGCAAAGTCCTCATCCCAAGGGGGTCACTTGGCAACCTGGCGGGAGGGAGGGGAAATTCCTGGCCAGCCTCAGAAGCCTCCATCCAAAGACCCCCAGTGGGAGCCAAGCCGTCAGTCTCAACCGCCTGCTGCCTGTCCTGGCTCCCGGTGGGGCTGCTCAGGGGGAGCTCACTTGCTCCCAGAAGGACAGCTAGCACCATCCTGCCCCACACTTGGGGGGTCATGATCCTCCAGGATAATCCTGGCGCTCACCCAGAATCCCCCTGGCCTGAGAAGACATGTGACACCAGAGGGCCAATCCTGTGCTAGGACCAGCTATGAAAGCTCTGCTTTGGGGGGGCGATATAGACACCCCACTCCCAGGCACTCCCAAGCAGCTGGCCTCCAGTACCCGAGGGGAGGCTGGGGGGGTGTCTGCATTCCTGGTGGGGTTCCAGGTTAGGGGGAAGAGCCTGGAGGTGGGGGGCGGAGGGAGAACTTCTATCAGGTTGAAGGAGAAGCACTTGCCCCAAACAGCCCCCTGGGGACTATGAGGATTCAGAGCTGGGCCACCCAAGGCACTAACCACTGAACAGCACTGCCTAAGGAAGCCCTGCCAAGGCCCGGTCTGCTGCACCCCCAATTCCTGGGGCTCACCTGGGCACGATGGGGGCCAGGAGCAAAAGCCCCCACCCAGAATGCCTCAGCACAAGCAGCAGTGGAGGGAGGTGGACCCCCACCGGGTTTCAAATGGTTCTTTATGACCCTCCTAACTAGCGGCAAAAGTTGCTCCAGGGCCAGAGATTGTCTCCTGAACCGTCCCCAGGTATCTTAAGCAAGCCAGCCAAGCCACACATTCCGGAAGAGGAGGGGAGAAAGGCACACGTTTTTGCGCCCTTCCTTACCAGGAAGAGAAATGATAATTAGTCAGGCTCCAGGCATTAAACAAACCCTTTCCCCTCCCCAGTCTTTCCTCCCTATCTCAGAAGAGAGATAAAACTGAAACCACAACTCTCTCTCTGTAAAAACCGAGAACTCATGGAGCTCCAAGGAAGATGAGCCTGGGGAGAGGCGTGGCCTAGGAAAGAAAGCAGCACCAGGTTAAACTGTGGAACTCCTTGCCACAGGAGGCAGCCATAGCCACCAACCCAGATGCCTTAAAAGAGGACACATTGATGGAGGGGAGGTCTACCCCTGGATCCGCAGTTGCAGGCAGCACTGCCTCCCAATCCCACTGCTGGGAAGGGCAGCTGAGCAGAGGGGGCCTGTTCTGCTCCTGCTTGTGAGCTTCTTCCTGTCTGTGGGCTCCGTGGGCCCCCGGCCTCATCCAGCACAGGAAGCCCTCTCTCTTTCCCACCCAAGAGGCTCTCATGGCCTCAAGCAAAGCAGCTGAGATGCAACCCCACCCAAGACCCCATGCCCCTTACGCACATGTGCGCACACGCCCTCTGCACATAGACACTGGCACCCATGCATTGACAGGCACCCTCCCCCTTTGGAGCGCTCCCACATGCATCCTTCCCCTGGCACACCCACCCCTTCCCTGGTACAGGCTGGCCCGGGGGTGTGTGGCCTCTATGGTCCTGCCACACAGCCAGGGGTTAGACTAGACAGCCCCTGGAGGACCCAAACTCTGGCTGCTGCAGGAGCACTTTGCTCTCCACCACCTGCCCCACCAGAGCTAGGAGCCCAGCCCCACCTGCCTCTCCCCTCGGCAGGCCACACTTCCTCCCTGCCGACTCACCCCCTGCTCTGGGGAAGGGGGCACACAGGTCCCAGAGCCCCTGGAGGGCAGCTGCCGCCAGCCGGGTTCCGTTTTGGCCCAATGAAGGGGCACAGGCAGGACCTGGCAGAGAGATGGGCAGAGGCCCCTGGCTCAGGGCTGGAGCATCCTCAAGGACAGCTCTTCCAGGTCAGGGTGGGGAAAAGACCCCCCCCCCGTGGGTCCACTGCTGCTGCCCATCAGTGTGGGGTCAGTTGTGGCCTGACTCTGTGCCCAACAGGCTCCCCCCATGTCCTGGTGGAGAGGGGGAGGCAGGGAGCCCTGGAGCCCCCCCCCATTCCTGGGAAAGAGTGGCTAAGCCAGGCCAGCCCTCTGGACCCTGTGAGACTCTGCTGCCTGCCTTCATCTCAGCAGCCAATTCCAGGCCCCTGAGGCCCCCCTCCCCCCCCCAGCACAGAATGCAGCCCCCTCTCAGGTGCACCCCCTCCGCCCCCAACTGCCTCTTGACTGGGGAGCCTGACGTCAGGCTGCCTCTGCCAGGAAGTGTGTGTGTGTGTGGGGGGGTGATTTCGCATCCTCCAGGGCGGCTGGGGGCTGAAGTGACAGTGCCAGCTCTGCCTGCTTCTTGGCACTTCGTGGTTGCCATGGACACAGCTTCCTGGGCACCAATAGGAGGCTGGGGGGGACCACAAGCCTAGGTGAAATCAGGAGGCGCCCCACCCCTGCCCCCCCACCCCTCCTGCACAGGGGCTTCTCGGGGCCCCAAAGGGCCTCTCTCAGGAAACTGGCCCCTTTCCCCTGTGGATCCCACAGCCCCACTCACCCTTTCTCTGGGTCGCAAGAAGCTGCCCGCTGCCCTAGAGAAGGACTGGAGGAGGGCAGGAGGGCTGGCTGTGAGCAGCTGGACTGCTTGGCCTCAGGGCCAGGAACCAGCCCAGCAGGCCAGAGCCCAGGCCCAGCTCCCCTAACCGGTTCCCGCCCCTGGGGGCCTGGCTTCTCCACCCTCTTCTCCCCACCCCCCAACTCCTGCACCCCCGGAGGCCTGGGAGGAAACCGCAGGGTGGGGGGGCCCAGGGGGCCCCTGCCCCACAGCAGCACCCTCCCCCTGCCCAAGGGGCTCTGTTTGGAGAATGTAAAGCGCCCCATGGCTTGGCTTTGCCCACACAGCAGGGCCCGGAGTCTGCAGGGGGCGCCCAGCTCTGCCCCACTCTGCTTTCTGAGGACATCTGCTGCAGGCCAGGCCAGCCGAGAACACAGTCCGGCTCCCCACGACACCCACAGACAGGGCACAGTGGTGGAAGCAGCAGCCGGCCAGGGGAGGAGGCACCGTCCTGGCATCCCTCGCCTCTGAGCCTGGCACTCTCCTGCCGCATCTTAGGAAGGAAGGAGGCAGGCGGGCGGGCAAGCCGGCAGACCCCCCACCCGCGACCACTCACCGTCTCCGGGTGCGCGGGTGCGTCCTGCCCCTCTGCTGCCCACGAAGCATGTCTGCCTACCTTGCCAAGGCAGCCGGGAGAGCGGGCCGGGCAGGGAGCAGCTGGCAGGCGGCCGGCGGCATGGGGAAGGGGCGACCCTGGCGGGTCTCAGCGCCTGGCAGGCGTCACGCGGAGCCCGGCAGCAGCGCCGGCAGCGATAAGTTGGGCTCGCCTTAGCAACATGCAGCCGTTTTTGCAGCGAGGCTCCGCCTCCCGCTCTGCCGAGCACTGCAGCTCCTGCAGGGTGTGTGCGCGCGTGTGTGTGTGCATGCGTGTGCGCGTGTGCGTGCGCCACAGAGCCGGCGAGTGTCTATCTCGCCTCCGCACCCGCCCAGCGCCGAGCGGCCGGGCCGGCTGAATTATTAACCAGGGCACAGGCTGGCAGCAGAACAGAGCCCATTCAGACCCGGACAATGGACGGAGCCCATCCGCCCGCCCCGCTGCCAGCCTCACAAACACAGAGCGCCCTGCCAAGCAGGGGGGCACAGCGCGCCCTCCCTCCTCGCCTGCCCACCCCGGGGCAACTATCCTGCCCCCAGGGTCCCTGGCCTGCTGGCAGCGGGGGCGCCGGGCGAGCCCCGCAGGCCTCCCCACTGGGACCCCCATCTCCCCCAGGCTGGGGCAGGCAAGGAATTCTGCACCTCTGCCAGGCAAGGGCAGCTCTCTGACCTCGGCTGGCCTGACCCACAAGCACAGGGATATCCGGGGCCTCTGAACACACAAACGCGGGGCATCGTCGCCTTCCACGGAAAAACAAAACGAATAAATAGAGCGCGCCCTTAGGGGAATATCGAGAGCCCCCTCTTCCCCCCCCCCACCTTCAGCCCCTGCTCAGCCCGCCTGAGGATGTGGTTAGAGGAAAGTAACGGCAGCCCTGGGGGGGGGGGGCACGGAAAATAAAAGGAAGTTGGGGGTGGCGCACCCCACTTCCCCTGCCCTTGGGGAGCCCCGCTCAGATCACCCCACGCGGCTTCATTTGCACCCCAACCCCCGCCCCCCCCGGCCTTCCTGCGGTCCAATTCCCGAGTCCCCTTTTGCCTGCCCTCCCACTGGGGGGCTGGGGGCAGAGGACCCCCACCCTAGCTGCTATGCCCCGCTCTGAAGAGAGAAGCCCCATACAAACACCCCCCACATCTCCTGCTCGCCTTCCGCCAGGCGGAGACTGCAGGCAGCTGGGAGCCCCACCCTCCTTCCCCACAAGCCCGGGGAAGCTCCGCGCCCCACCCAGGAGGAGCTCGGGCGAAGCCGAGGAGCCGCCGCTGCTCTCTGCCCCCCCAGCAGGGCTCGAAACCGAGCCGAGCGCGAAGCTTCTGCCGCTTGGAGAGCCCGTCCGCTTGACCCTCTTCTTCGTGGGTAACATGGGGAGATGGGGGGGGCACTTGTGTTTTCCAAAGCCCGATTCACCCCCTGAGACACAATGTGCCACGTAGGCCGGGGAGCGGGGTTCTCTCTGCAAAGTGGCCCCTTCGCTTCTCGGCGGAGGGGTGCCCAAAACGAAAGGAAGCCACCCATGGGAGTCACCTGGGGCAAGAAGGACCCAATCCTCCAGGCGCAGGACCCCACTCCCAGGGCAGCTACAGACCCCCAGCCCCTGGCCCCCCAGTGCTATTAAGAGCCGCACAACAGTCAGGCATTCAGCTGGTGCAGCCTCCGAAAGCCAGGAGACACACTGGTGGGGAAACAGCTGCTTAGTGCCTGCCTGTCACACCCCAGCTAAAAGTTCAGGAGCCCCCCCCCCCAGAGGCAGAAATAAAAGTGGCGGAAGAGGCTGCGAGGTCTGGGGCCTCTGCTTGTGAGCTGCTGGTCCAGGCTGGGCACTCCACAAGCAGGTGGCAGGGAGTCCCGCAGGCCATAACAGCAAGCCCTGAAGCCCAGAGATGGGCAGAGGTCCTGGAAGCAGGCACTTTAGCCTAGTCCTACCCGGAGATGCCACTGGGGGGGTTGAACCTGGGTCGTTCTGCATGCCAAGCAGACGCTCTGCCACTCAGCTACTTCCCTCCCCTTATTTGTGGCCCTTATAAGGGCTGGGAAGCCCAGAGGCAGGCAGAGGGCCTGTTTCTGATGCAAAAAGGGCCCCATGCAGCCAGGCAAGAGCTGGCCCTGGAAGCAGAGGAGCCCACTCCACTGGAAGAAGGTGGCACCCACAGCTCCCCCCCCCCACAGCCCCCACTGCGCTACCTACAGGCCTCCTGAAGCAGCAGCAGCAGCAGGAAGAGAACGCCAGGCAGCGTTGGGTGAAGGTCGGCTGCATGTGAGCCCCCAGGATGGAGCCAGGGCCCCCAAGTGGCTCTTCGTGGGCAGCGTGGGTCTTGCCGGACGCAGCAAGCGGCCCAGGCTTAAATGGCAGGGGGGCAGAGGAGGAGCAGAGGAAAGGCCTCTTCCTGCCCACCACCCGCGTGGTGCCCTGTGGATCTGGCACAGAGAACAAGGCCAGGCTGTCCAGAGCCCCAGCAGCCCCACCCAAGGCCCCCGGGCAGGCGCTCAGCACGGCTTCCTGGCGGACATTGCTTCAGAGCCAGTGTGGTGTAGTGGTTAAGAGCGGTAGACTCATAATCTGGGGAACGGGATTCGCTTCCCCGCTCCTCCACCTGCAGCTGCTGGGTGACCTTCTCTGAAGTCTCTCAGCCCCACTCACCTCGCAGAGGGTTTGTTGTGGGGTAGGAAGGGAAAGGAAAATGTGAGCCGCTTTGAGACTCCTTAAAGGGAGTGAAAGGCGGGATATCAAATCCAAACTCTTCTTCTCTTCTTCTTCTTCATAGAACCAGAGAAGGGTAGAGCTGGACGGGACCCCGGCGGTCATCTAGTCCAGCCCCCTGCAAGACAGGAATCGCAATGGAAGCATCCCTGATGGAGGGCCACCCAAACTCTGCTTAAAAGGAGGTTCCCCAGAGCAGGGGAACGGCAGGCAGAAGGTCCCAGGTTCAGTCCCCAACAGCATCTCACCTACATAGTTGGGGTTGGACTAGATGACCCTCGGGTCCCTTCCACCTGCGGTTCTGTGGTTCTTTTGTCTCCGAGTAGGGCTGGGAATCTCCCCTGCCCAAGACCCCGGAGAGCCATTTCTGCAGACAAAACTGAGCAAGGCGGACCAATGGCAGCTTCCAGGCCCCCTGCCTGAAACCCTGGACTAGACAGACCAGCGGCCTGACTGTGTATAAAGCACCTTCATCCTACGCTCCAGGGACAGAGATGGAGAAGGGCTGTTGGGAAAGCACCCACAGACAATCCATGAAAGGATGAGTCCTAGGCAGGCGTCATCCTGTGGCACTCACCGCCACAAGGCGGCTCCAGGGACTCAGCTACATTAGTAAAGAAACAACAATTTGGATGCGCTATAAACGTGCAACACCAGATGTCGCCAGAGAGCAGGAAATTTTTATACACATTTTTATATAGGGGTTTGTTTGTTTGTTGTTATAACCTTCTAATTTCTGACTTATTTATAGTGGGACTTTTCCCCTGTGTGTAGATCCACATCAGGAACTCTGCACATTGACCTATAGAGTTTCACAACTGGCCAAACAGCCCCAGCCCAGAGGAAGGGGTCAAAGTGTTCAGGCTCCGCTGCCAAACCCCCATGGCTTGCGCATGGGACAGTTGTGGTGGGTCCCCCAGGAGAGACTCCTTAGGGAGCCGGGAGCATCTGTGCTCACCAGCAGCCCCCTCAGATAACAAGCCTCTGCATGCCTGTCTCTCAGAGGCAGGAGTGAGGTAGAAGAAGGAGCCTTTGCAGGATCTGGGCCTCTTGGGCCCCTCTTCTCCCCCCTGGGATGCCCCGGGTCCTCAATGTGGCGCATGTGGGCACCCGGCGCCTTCAAACATCCTCCTTGGCATCTGCCAAGCCACTCTGTCCCTCCCAGGTGTTTTTTGTTATTATTATAGAAGGTGGCTTTCGGATTCTTCACATTTATTTGTTTGGTTAGGGGAGTTGCCTGCTTCGTTTGTTTGCTTTGAGCTGTGTTTTATTCGTTAGAGAATATTAGGAGACCTTTTGCCTGTTGTGCTTTTCGGGAGGGGAATTCTGAGCACCAGATTCTCTTCTTTGAAATGAGAATTTTGCAGAATCCGTTACAGTTGCGTAGCTTTCCAAATATGTCCAGAAAATTTTGGGGACCCCTCTGGTTTGCTCTGGTGCCCAGTTCTGCCCCCCCCCCCTTGGCCTCTTGCATCTCCAGGGATCATAAACTCCCAGGGAGAGACGGGGGGGCCCCTCTCCCTTGGCACAGGTTGGAAAAGTGCTGCATGCATCCTTCACCCTCCGGCCAGTGATTGATTGATTGATTGATTGCATTTGTTTATTTTGCCCAGAAGCTCAAGGTGGCATATACAGGGTTCTCCCCCTCCTCACTGAATCTGCACAACAACAACCCTGTGAGGTAGAGCAAGCCGAGAGGCAGTGACTGGTCCAGGGTGGGCTTCATGGCTGAGTGGGGAGGACTTGAACCCGGGTCTCTCCCAGCTCCCAGCCCAACATGCCAACCATTTCACCGCCACTGGCTCTCAAACAGGGTTTTGGAAGGGCTCATCCTGCAAGCCTCTCCCATCGCTCGCCTCATCTTCAGAGATCGAATATTTTGCAATAGGAAGGCCAGTGGGAGAGGCCTCTGGGGTCAGAGCTGCCTTTGCAACCCAAACCTTTGCATCCCAAATGTTCAAAGCGGTTTGCAAATAACATTCAGCAATAAGTAACATATCCTCCCACAATAAGCCCTTGAACTGGATCAACATAAAACACACCTCTTCCCTCTCCTCCCCGGAAAGGAAGCTGAGCAGAAACTCTCCACCTGCCCCCGGAGGGCCCACGGCTCCCAGGTGCCCCCCCCCGGGGCCTGGCCTGTGGCAAAAGGATCCAGCCAGGAGAAGCCCCCTCGGGAGTTCATGGTGGTGTTGGCAGCAGCAGCAGAGGCTCCTCAGAGCAGCCAACCAGCACCTCCCATGCCAGGTGCAAGGCGGGTGCAGAGATCACCCTGTGCTGGCATGGGGGGGCAGCTGAGCTGGGCCTGAGCAGCAGGTGCAAAGCGGGGAGAGGCACCCTCTGGGCTTCCACCTAGCCAGGCACACCCTGACCATCCTCACCTGCTGCTTTGTTGCTGCCAGGGGCGCAGAGTCCGGCCCGGAGGGTGCTGCCTGCTCCTTCCTCTGACTGGGTGGCGGCTTTCCCTTGGCACTCTTCTTCCGGCGCTTCTGGAGGTGGCAGACAAAAAGAGGGAGGTCTGGGGACCTGCAAGCAGCCCTGGGACGCAGCCGCACCCCCTGCCCTCCAGTGCCCCCCGGGGGCAGAGGCCGGAAGGGGCGCAGGGTGGCTGCGTGCCAGCCTGCCGTGGACGTCTTTCTCTTCCCTCTCCTCCTCCTTCCGCAACCAAGAGCCTTCTGTTCTCGCTGGCATGGTGAGGAGGCGAAGTGAGTGCCCTTGTCAAGTGCCCAGACAATGGGGGCCTTGAGGGCTCCCTGCCTGCCCCCTATCACGTGAAGGAGGACCCTCCCCTGCCCCGCCTGCAGCCCCCACAGCAGGGCAGCAGCAGGCTCCAAGATGCTTCGGGGAAGGTTTGGGGCTGGCAGGGAAAAGGAGAGGCCACTAGCCAACAGGGCCAGAGGGCAAGATTATGCTTATTACCCCTTCCATCTGGCTGGGTAAGGTGTGGGGCCCAGGAGTCTGCAGGAGAGGCGGCAAAGCCTGGGGGTCAGGGGAGCCCCAGCAGGGAGCTCTAGGGTGGGCTGGGGGAGCACAAAACAGACCCAGGCCAGGACTCACCTCGGAGGTTGTCTGGGACTTGCTTCCTCCCAGCTGCTGACCTGGGGGGAGAGAGTGGGGGCAGAGAGTTAGGCCAGCAGTGGAGAGAAAAGAGAACTGCCCCACTCCAAGCCAGAGGGCAGGATGGAAGGCAGGGCTGGCTGGATCAGGCCCATGGCCCAGCAAGCCCAGCATCCTGTTCTCCCAGTGGCTGTGCAGTTGCCCATTATGGGAAGCGGGGCAAGCAGGATTGGAACCCAGACCTCGCCGTTTCCAGCAACTGAGGTTCAGAAGCAACGCTTCCTCCAGATGTGAAGAGAGAGGAGGGGGCTCAGGACTGGCACCCCTCTCAGGTGGGCCTTTCCTTGGCTCCTTGTCTTGGCTTCGTGGCTGTTGCCCTGCGCCCGGTTCACAGGAGGCCCAAATAGCAGACACGAAAAAAGGAGAGGGAGACAAGGTGCTACTTGATTATCCACCAGACAAAGCAAGCCACAGCCTGCGGAACAGAAGGCCACAGGAAATCAGCTGCCACCTCAGGAAGGCCTCAGAAATGGGGCCAAAGCAGTTGCTCTTCTGAATTCTGCTCCAGAATACTTTCTCCAAAACTGACAAAACCTCGTTTGCTCCTGTGCTGCACCATAAACCACCCCAGACATCTTTAATAAAGGGCAGTATGGGTGGGGGCTCAGCCCCCTGCCCCAAATATTGAAGGGATTGAAGCCCCTTCTGCCCCCTATCACCAGCACCCCTGCTAGTAGCCTTCAATAGCCCTCTCCTCCATGAATTTGTCTCATAATCCTTTAGCGCAGTTAAGCTATGGAACTCACTCCCACTTGAGCTTGAATCCTGCTTGCACCTGTGAGAACAGGAGGCTGGACAAGATTGGACATTGGCCTGATCCAGCCATCTCTTGTGATGTTCTTACGGGTCCAGAGGGCTATTCCCCACGACCCCAACGTCTCGTTCCTGGTCGATCACCCCCTTCAGAGCCCGTGAGAGTATTTGGGAAGTGAATTCTCACATGCCTCGCTTTACACTTTCTTGCATGGACTCACATTTGCCGTTTGGACGGCCATTCTGTCCCTGTGTTGCTCTGCATCAACATCGAGTTTTGACCTTGGATGAACTAACCCCAAATTCCTTCCAAATTGCAATATTGGGAGGGGTGTCAGGGAGCGGAGAGGAACGAAGAGAAGCCCTTCCGCATCTGGGCCAGAGGTCCATTGGGCGCAGCCTCGTGTTCCCACAGGGGCCTCTTCTGCCTCTCGCTCCTCAGAAATCATGTTAAACCGGCTGCTTGCTTTAAGCCAGCAAATAATGGGAATAATAATAATAATAATAATAATAATAATAATAATAATAATAATGAGCCACAGCCCTTATTTTCCTGAAGAGAGACACTGGCAAAAGGTCAAAGGAGGGAGAAGATTGCTGCATTAGCTGGGGCAATATGGGGTGGCAGCGTGGTCCAGTGAGGTGAGCTCCATCTCACTGAAAGGCTGTGGCTAAGTCACATCTGTGAAATGGGCGCAACAGCGATGCTACATGTTAGACCAGCGCAGGGAGCCAAGCCTCCAAGCCCTTTGGAGTCAGGATCAGAACCTTGCTCACAGGAACTGCCTTGCAGGGGCAAAGGGAGGGCAGAGGGAGGGTGCCCCATATTGCTCACCCCCCAGTTCACTTTGAAGGGAGATAAATAAATGCATCGCATCCAAGTATTATGATAAATAACACGCCCCCCAAAGCTGCAACAGACACCCCAAGAAATGGGCTCAAGGCCCCGCAGCCCTCTGCCTCCTGCTGCCCCTCCACCTGCCCCCTGCAAGCGAGAGGAGGGGGTCGGGCCCAGAGCATCTCCCTCCCTCCTGCAGCCCCTTGGAAGGGCTCCCTGCCTGGCAAGGATGCCCTGCGTGCCCACAGGGAACTGGATGGGCAGCCCTGGCACCTACCTGCCCAGAGGCTGGGGGGCTGGCGTCCCCGCAGGGAGCAGAGCAGGAACAGAGCCCAGACTCCCAGGGAGCCCAGCACCAGGGAAGCTACCCAGGCGACGCGCAGCCAGGCAGGATCGCTCAGTGCCCACGGGCTCAGGGAGGCCATACTCAGCCCGCCGTGCCACGCCAGCCGCTGCCTTTGGTGCGAGAGGGAGGGAGGGAGGAAGGAAGGAGGGTGTGCCGGCAGCAGCAGCAGCGGCCCCGTTAACCCTCGCCGGCCTGTCCGCGGCCCAGATGGGTTCCAGATGTGCGCAGCCCCGTCCACTGCCTCCCTCCCCACAGCTGGGCCGCTCCTGGTGAGTCAGACGGGCAGGGCGGGCCCTTAACCCTCAGTGGGAACACAGGCCCTGCCAGGGCTGACGGGGCCAGAGGAGTCCTGAGGGGCCACAGAGGACCCCCTTCTCCTCCCCACACCCCTGGAAGTGGAGGACAACAACTTCAGGGCTTTGTCAATCAAAGGGCTTTCGAGGACGAGGAAAGCGGGTCTCTGGCCCCAGGCCTGGCTCCTATACTAGCGTGGCTTGTTGCCCCCTTGCCTAGTTGCTCCAATGCCCCCCTCCCCCAGCAGGGGGCTCTGCCGAGAAGGGCCTGGGAGTCTCAGAGCCCCCTCCGGGGCAAGACCTTCAGCTCCCGCTGAGGGCCAAGAGGCATTTTGCGCTCCTTTTGAGGTGGAGAGGCCACCTTTCAGGGATGCTTTAGTTGCGGTTCCTGCCCTGCCGGGGGTTGGGCTGGATGACCCCTGGGACCCCTCCCAGCTCTACACTTCTGTGATTCTATGATTTATTCTGATCCTCCTCCTCCTCCCCCCTTTCTTTTCAGCTGCCTCTAGATTCAGCTTTTTAAACTAAAGCAAGATGTATTTTTGGAAACGAAGGGTGGGCTGACTCATGTTGCCTCTGACGCTCAGTTCTGCCTTCGCCCAGAAAGAGGGGCAGCCCCAGTCCCCACGGAGGCCCCCGCGGCTTCCCCTGCTCGGACTCTGGAAGCACGTCCCGGAGGCAGGAGGGGCTGTGGGGCCACCCCCAAGGGAAGGGCAGCCTTGCCACATGGCATCATGCTGCTGGATCAGGCCAAATGGGCCCCAGCCAGAAGCAGCAACGGGAACTCCTGCGCAGGATCCGAGCAGAAGAGCAGCCGCAGCTGGGGTTCAGAAGCAGGGCTGCCTCCAGCCGTGGAAGCGGAGGAGAGCCATCAGGGCTGGCAGCCATCCTTGGAAGCCCCCCCCCCCCCATGAAAGGAGACGGTGGCGGCGTTTGGGGATCCTTCCTCCGCAGATCAGCACAGCCTCTCTGCAGAGAGGAACACAGCCTGTCAAGGAAAATGCTCAGCTCAAGTTCCCTTCTGGACACTTCTGCATGCAGGATTCGCCCCCTGCCTTTTGAGGGCTCCAACTTGCCAGGGCAAACTGGGCCCCTTGATTCTGCAGCACACCTATTATTATTATTATTATTATTATTATTATTATTATTATTATCATCATCATCATCATCATCATCCTGTACCCCACCCAGCCTCTCTGAACGGGTTATATCTACTTGCTTCATGGTCCCAAAGAGGATCCAAAAGAAAAGGCTTCCCTCTTTAGGGAAGTTTTAAATGTTTGAAGTTTTATTCTGTTTTTAGTCCTCTGTTGGGAGGTGTCCAGAGTGGCTGGGGAAACACAGCCAGATGGGCGGGGTATAAATAATAAAATTGTTGTTGTTGTTGTTGTTGTTGTTATTGGCTCCCCCCCCCCACCCTTCCATGAACCACATCCCGGTTCCCCAAAGACAATTGGGCCCCTGAGCCAGGACTCCTCGTGGGCAACTGAGGCCAGCCAAGATCTATAGCTGGAGGGCAGCATCGCCTCCCCTGGCTGGAAGCAGCTGCCCTGGGGGGAAAGGAGTCCAGCAGCAGCAAGCAGGCCGCCCAGTTTCACCAGCTGAGCTGCTCCCCCCCCCCCAGAAGCCGCCAGTGCTACCTACCCTGGGAGGAAGAGGAGTCGAGATGCAGGGTGATCTTCTTGGAGTTTGCTAGCACCCAGATTTGAACTGTGAGATGCCTCACAGCAGGAGACTCGTCTGCTTAGGAGTGGGAGTCATTGTGTGCCTTCTCCTCCCTCCCCACCCCTTTTCCTTTTGTGCTGTGTCTTTTAGACTGTAGGCATAAGGGGGGGGGAGGACTGCCTTTTTACCCATCTCTGGGGGGCTGCTCTGGGAGCCTTTATTTTTTTGCTGAAAAGTGGGATGCAAATTGCTTCAATAAATAAAACTTCGAAAACACCTTCAGCTGAGGATGTCACAACGTGAAAAAGAGCACCAGAGGCCGTTATGCAAGCTCTCTGGTGACGCAGAAGTCTTTGGGGGAAATTAGGAAGGAGAATGGAAGAGGCCTCTGAGCTGAGAGCCAGCCTCTCTCTTCTGCCGGGAGAGAACCTCCAGAGCTTTCTTGGATGCAGCCGGGATGGCCTGGCCAGGATCCAGAGCGAGCGGACAGGCTCAGGCAGCACGTGCAAAGTGTGGGGAGGGCAGAGGGCCCCCCAGCCCCCATTCCCTCTCAGCTCACCAGCCCCTGCCCTCTGCTGCAGGACAGGCAGGCCTGGGGGGGCACGGTTGTGTTGGTGTCTCTACATGGACTGGGGGGGGGGGGCTTTGCTTCTGATTCCCTGTCCTTCTGATTCCCAGGATCCATTATTCATTGGCCTCCTGCCACTGCCCTTGTGGCTAGGGACAGCCTCATCGCCCCTTAATTTAGGACATGCTGGCACCAGCCCCGTTGTCAGACCTGTTCTGTGCTCCAAAGATGTCTGCATGACATGAAGGCTGGCAACGTCCACCCCACTGTGTGGGAACCCCTTCCAGACCCCTAGTCAGGTCCTGAATCCACAGCAGTGACTAGAGGAGGAATAGATGATGGGGGGAGCGCAGAGAGAAGTGTTGCAGGAATTTATGCATAGGTTGGGGGGGTTGCCCCTCCAGCAGATATCAGGCACATGCAGCCCACTACCAAAATCAGCACCATCTCTTTTGCGATTTGTCCCCACAAAACACTTCATCACAGTTTCTTCCTATCTATGCAAAGAGCCTTTGCTGCACGATACCAAATGTAAGAATTCACTGATAAATGTACCTATGTACTGGCTCACTGGGAAAAATTCCTATAGACCTAACAAAAAAAAGTCCTTCTGACTTCTGTTTCAGTGTATCTGAAGAAGTGTGCATGCACACGAAAGCTCATACCAAGAACTAACTTAGTTGGTCTTTAAGGTGCTACTGGAAGGAATTTTTTTTGTTTTGACTATGGCAGACCAACATGGCTACCTATCTGTAACTGATCCTATAGACCTGTGAGCTCAGCTCCTCAGCAGCCCGTCTGCCTGAGTGATAATCCCTGGCCTCCTGATACCTGAGGGCCAGACAGGTAGCCATTCCAGAAATCACAAACCCAGATGAAGGCAAAAGGGTGGGATGAACTTGGCTGGGAAACAGGGAAATGTAAAGATCTCTTTTGTCACACTTGATGGGTGTTTGGTGGAGGGCAAGGGGAACCATGGGGCAGGGTCCAGGATGCTCAGATTCCTGCCACCAGACCTCCCCTTTCATGATGTAACCATGATGTATGAGTGATGTAGTTTGGGGGGCTGTAACATGGGGATTAGCAGCTAATAAAAGTATGGGGGCTCTTTTGTTCGGGGCTTCCATCTTGTGGCAGGTGGGAGTTCTGTCGCGACAGTCTTCAATCAAGACCAAGCCTCCTGGCTGCTGTTTTGCTCTGGTCTTCCTGGCTGGAGTCCTTGTTTTTAGTCCAAGGGAGACCTCAGATTTCTCCATTAACAGAAGAAAGGCCCCTTGGCATCTGCAGCAGCACAACTGGATGCCCTTGTCTTCCCCGACTGCAACAGAACATGTCTCTCCTGCATATGTCTCTACAGCCCCAGCAACCTTCCAGCAGCATGACTTCACCCCCAAAGGCGCCTCCTCCGCTGTTTCCCAAGACAGACAGATACTAACCAACTTTTTAAATGCCACCCAAGTCTGTGATCACCTCTGCCTCCTTCCTGCAGGAGCAAGAAGTCCTTTTCTTTGATCTGTCCCCACAAAGCTCTAGTGCTGTGAGAGAGGGAGAAAAACTTGTCTCCCTCCACTTTCTCCAGGCCAGGCATAGTTGGAAACCTCTGCCTCTAACACCTCTTTTCTCTAAACTAAAAAGTCTCAAGTGCTGCAACTTTCTTCAAGCGGAGCAGCTCCCAAACCCTGGGACATTTTGGCTGCCCTTTGCTGAACCTTTTCCAATTCCTCAATATCCTTTTTGAGGCGAGGCGCCCAGAACGGGACGCCGTGTTCCAAATGCGCTCTGGACTTGTATAGAAGCATTACCATACGGACAGTTTTGTTTTCGGATCCTTGCAAAGAATTCTCCTTTCCCTTGAGGTCCACCCACTCCTGGTGCTCAGCCCCGGTTAGCTGGGGCAGCTGCTTGGCGAGAGAAGCCCCCGCCTGCTGGGCCCCCAAGGAGGGGGGGAGAGGCGGGGGCTGCCCCACGTGGCTGGGGGGCATGCAAGATCTCCTGGTGGGCACCGCCTAGCAGCTTCTGAAAACAGCTAGAGCACCAAACTGAGGGAGGGGCAGTGCTTGGCAGGGACTGCTGTGGGCAGGCTCCCTGCATTGCCCGGGGTTGGACTAGATGACCCGCGGGACCCTTCCAACTCTCCAGTCCTCCGAGTCTCGGGTTCTTGGCTACTTTCCCCATCGGGCTCCCGGCCCCCCCTTCTCGCTGCCGGGAAAGTGCGGGGGGGGGGAGGGGCGAGGGCGCGCGCCCGATTCGGAAAGCGAAAGTGATCCTGGCCTCCCGCGGCGCCGAGGGCCGGCTGCTGCTGCCACCTAGAGGCCGAGCCAGGAAGCGCAGCAGCCCGCCAGGAGGAGCCGCCTCCGGCCCCGGGGTGGCCCGACTGGCCCCCGCCTGGCTCCCAGGGCGGGGAGGGAGCAAAAGGGAGCAACTGGAGGAGGATCGCGGCTGGGGGGGCGCTTTCTGGGATGGGAGGGGCCTTGGGGTGCCCCGCAGCCTGGTGCCCGCTGGTGGTGAGCCAGGGCGCGCCCACCCTGGACGGGCAAGCCTGGGGCGACGTGGGCCGAGGAGCGTCACTGCGGGAGGAAGGGATCGCGCGCAAGCAGCGAGGGGAGGCGGAGCGGGGCTTCGAGGGCGCGCCCTTGGCGAAGAGAGGCGGGCAGCCCCAGAGCTGCCTGCCAGAGCCAGGCGCTTTGGAAAAAGAGTCCAGGTGGCCCCCACGAAACGCGGCCTTGCAGCAGCCCCTTCTCACCACGGGTGGGGGGCTGCCTGCCTTGGGGGGAGCGTGGGCCGCTTGGGAGGTGAGAGAGACCCCCCTTCATGCGTTAGAGCCCTCCCGTTTTGGTCCAGTCTCTTGCACCCTTGGGGAGGGGGTGGGCTGCGCTGTCTGGGCACCTCCTGGGGAAGGGGGGGGCTGCCTGAGTTTCTTGGGTGGAAAGTGAGATAAAGATGTACAGTACATGTAATAAAGGGATGCGGATGGAGCTGAGGGTTAAACCACAGAGCCTAGGGCTTGCCGATCACAAGGTTGGCAGTTCGAATCCCCGCAACGGGGTGAGCTCCCATTGCTCTGTCCCTGCTCCTGCCAACCTAGAAGTTTGAAAGCACGTCAAAGTGCAAGTAGATAAATAGGTACCACTCCGGTGGGAAGGTAAACGGCGTTTCCGTGCGCTGCTCTGGTTTGCCAGAAGCGGCTTAGTCATGCTGGCCACAAGACCCGGAAGCTGTACGCCGGCTCCCTCGGCCAGTAAAGCAAGATGAGCGCCGCAACCCCAGAGTCGGCCACAACTGGACCTAATGGTCAGGGGTCCCTTGACCTTTACATGTAATAAAGCAGTCCACAAGCTTCAGCCATGGACAGGTGTGCATTGCTTCAAAGGCATTGCCCCTCTTTGCATCTGCTCCCCGTTTGCCTCCGGCCCCATATCAAGGTCGCAGACCTTTCAAGCAGAACCTGGGGAGCCTTCAGCCCGTCCACGATGGCTGGACTGCAGGTCCCATGACCCCAGACCATTGGGAGTCCAGGAACATCTGGAGGACCCCACCCCACCTGGAAGTTTTCCGGGGGTCTGGTGTCTCTGGGCTCTCTTTCTGCCCCTCCACATCCAGGGCCCCAAGACCAGGAGAGGCAAAAGGGCTTCGCTCAGGCAGCCCCTCCTGAGAAAGCCCCCCCCCACACTTTTCAGAAAAAGAAAGCAAAAGAGGGGTGTTTTTTATGGCAGAAGGCCTTCAGCTTACTGGAATCAAGCGGAGGCAATTCTTAAATTTCTTTACTGGCCCTTACACTGCAAAGCTTTGCAGATTATTGTCATTGATTTATATTTTGACTGCAGGCGAAGGCGGCTGGAATGGACGTTTCCACAGGAGCAAAGGCCTGATGTCCCTGCAGAGGAAGCTCTCCCTGGAGGGAGATGTGGAAGCGGAGAAGCAGCTGGGCATGGACTGGAAGCGTGGCCGCCCAAGGGGGGCTCTCCTTCTCCCAAACTCTGCTGCCTCCGCAGGGCTTTGTTGTGCTCCCCACCTTCTGCTCCCTCCTGCTTGGAGTAAGTTGGCAGCCACTAAGTTTGTGGGTAGCAGTGCCCCCCACTCAGAGGCTGGCATGGTTGGCCCCTGCCAAGGGCACAGGCCCAGAGATTTTGCCAAGGGCACGAGGGAGCCGAGGTACGTCTATGCTTAAGGTTGAGGTGCCTCTCCTGGACCCCATCCTTTCAGGCTCAGAACCTGGGGGGGGGGGAGTTTCACAGAGACTCCTGGAGACAACCACTCACCCCCTTTTGGGTGTTCCATTCTGGGGGGGCATTTCAGAGGAGCAGTGGCGCTGGGAGCCAAGTTCATCTGGGTCAAAGAATGAGCACAGCTCCCCCTGCATCCCCCCCCCATTTCGGACATGCTGTGCTTGGGGGGGTGGGGAGAGGCCTTTGCATCCCAGACTTGGGGCATCATCAGAGGCCAAGTTGTTAACAAGCTCCCATTGTCCTTTCTTCCTATAAGAAGTTGGCGTGTGGAGCTGCCTGGCAAGAAAGCAAAACCACATTGGCTTAGGTGCCCCTTCCCCCCAGTGCCCAGCCGCTGCCAGTTGGCTCAGGGGGGAGCTTGGCCTCTGGGGCCCTGAGCAAGTGGCCCCCTCGTGGGCTCTGCAAGGCCACAGCAGAACAGACCGGCCAGCCCCAAAGCCCAAGCCTGGCTGGACTGAGGGTGAGCATTTCCGCCATGTGGGGAGAAACTGCCCCAGCTGGTTTGGTACCTTATTCTGCATATACTCAAGTCAAGGGCAAAACAGTGCTTGGCGGCATCAGGTGAATATTCAGCCACAGAAGTGGGCATTTTTGCAAAGCTCTGCTTTTCTCCTATGAATGCTCCCACTGCCCACTGACCTGGCAGGGGCAAGAGCATGAGGCATCGGGAGCACCGTTGAGCCAGGGCCACCCCTGATCTTGCCTGGCACAACTTCTGCTACAGTACAGGGTAGGGGGCACACTCCTTGCCCCCCCCCCCGAGTAGCAGCACCACCAGCCCTGGCTGGCTGAGGAAGGGCTGCAGCACGCAAAGGGTTAAGCCCCAGCCTCCGGCCGCTCCCTCCTCTACCATGGAAAAACTGCCTCAAACAAACCCTTTTCATTACATGAAAAGCAGCTTCTGCTCCCAAACCGCAGCCCTGGCACCGCCCCATAGCGGCCCCTTTGATCTGGTGGGGCTGCAGCTTCCAGGGAACAGGACCCCCCAGGGAGGGAGAAAGGGGCCCTTATCCGCACCCCACGTGCATTAAATTGGAGGGAGAGGCAGCTGAAGCCTTTTTTTGCAGGGGAGCATTTCACTCAAGCTGAAGTGCCCCCCCACAGGCCTTTGGCCCTCCGTCATGGGTCTCCCCCAACCCCAAGTTTGTGATGCCCCTCCTCTCCCCACAGCACCCATAAAAAGCCACAGGTCACCCTGTGAGCCCATCACTAAGCTGGCGGCGGGGGGGGGGGGCTGTTCCTCTGCCTTATAAACACCTGTGAAATGCCTCCTGTGTACTGGGGGCAACAGAGCCCTCCCCCCCCCCACACACAAGGCTCTCTCCTCCCATTACCTCCAAGGCTCAGATCCATTTTCTCCAGAGAGAAAAAAAGGACCTCAAAACATCTGATCTGTCAGAGCAAACACACAACACACACACAGAGACTTTCACCACCAACACAGTTGTTTTTCTCCTGTTTGGAACATTCCCCCCCCCCCATGTTCCCCAAGTAATGAGCAATGGGGGAAGAATGGGCCGCAGGGAGCTGGCGCTTCCAGAAGCAGCCACACAAAGGGCCGGAAATGCCTCTTGTGCAGGAACTGCCAGCTTCCCTGCCACCCCCCCCCAGCCCTGCCCCAAAGCAGCCAGCTTCCTCACACACTCACCCCTCTCTGGCACCAACCGGCCAAGGTGGGTGCAACAAGAGCACCCCCTTGTGGTGCGCGAAGGAACGGGGAACTCCTGCTGGCCAGAGAAGGTGCCCAGTTCATCTCTGCAGCGCCAGGAGGGAGGAGCCCCCAGCCCCACAGCTCAAACAGGTGCTGCCCCAGGCCCAGGAGGAAGCGCCTGCTGGATCAGGCCCAGGGCCCATCCAGTCCAGCATCCTCAAGGGGGCCAAGCAGGTGCCCATTATGAGGAGCCTGCAAGCAGGATTCGAACACAGAGCCCCCTCTCATCCTGCGGCTTCTGATCTCCCTCTGAAACCATCCAAGTCGGGGGCAAGTTCCCTGGTTTGAGTTCTTCTGTTCACACTCTGCAGTGAATGGGAAAAGCTTTCTCTCTTTCCGTGGTCTCTCTCCGAGGCGAAGCAGAGCCAGGAGCCCCTTCCCTGGTCAGATTATGCTCCCGGAAAACCAAAACTGATGAGGAACAGCTGAGGGAGTTGGGGGTGTTTAGCCTAAAGAAGAAGAGGGCGAGGAGATGATAGAGATGGAGATAGCTTGTTTTCTTTTGTTCTGGAGTATTACGGAAATTATGGGGGGGGGCACATCTTTAAAGTTGTTAAATGTTACAAATATTATGCATAAATGACTTGACAGTTCAGTGAAGTTACCTAGCTTTAAAAATCATATAAAATCAACTCCTTTGCCAGTTTCCTTCATTCCACCACCAATTTGCTTCATTGGCCAAGGACCTGGAAACCACTCGGTCTCGCCATAATCCCTCAAGTGGGAGGTAAGGTACTCACAGGTGTCAATTGTGGGCAAAGGCACTCCTTCGGACTTGCCCAGGTGGCAGACTATGCAAACCCAAGTTCTCTTGTCCTCTTGTAGTAGGTGCTTAGAATGTTCTTCCCAATACATATCCTGTGTCCCCTGTTGCCCCAACACATTCCTCCTATGGTCATCATAGGAGGATGTGTCAATGTTGCCCTTTTCTGATGTATCAATGTTGCTGTACGAACTGTATTCTGGGATGTGGTGGGAAACTTTTAAAAGTCCTTGTCACCCCATCCTCGGGGTTCAAAATTCCTCTTTCAACCTGTTGCGCAAGAAACTTTGGTCTACAGCTATTTGCTCTGGTTGGTGGCTGGACTCCTTCCTTTATTCCGCAGGGACCCATGGGCTCTACCCGATGAGCTGAGCAGCCTCGCACCTAGATTTTTCCGTAAGAGGAGGGAAGGACTCGAACCCATGGCTTAAAATTACAAGAAAGGAGATCCTGACTAAACTTTTGAAAGGACTTTCTGAGGACAAGAGCTGTTCAGCAGTGGAGACTCTCCTTCCTTGGAGGTTTCTAAACAGAGATGGGCTGGCCATCCGTCAGGGATAATTGAGCTGCAATTCCTGCATTGCAGGGGGTTGGACTAGATGGCCCTTGGGGTCCCTTCGAGCTCCACAGTTCTCCGATTCCTCTCCCCTCCAGGCTACTCTCAGGCTGCAGGAGGGAGGGAAGCCAGAATCAAAGGCTGGAACGAGAATCGAAGAAGAGAGACCATGCACCAACGTGCCAAAGTTGCCAGCAGGGCGCTGGGCTCCTTGGGGGAGAGGCAGCCTGGGGCAAAGGCACAGAGGCAGCCTGTCTCCCCTGCCCCCCAGCCCCACCCAAGCTGCCCTTGGATCCTGCCCAGAACCTGCAGAGCCGGAGACTCTCCCAGCCAGACTGGTCTCTGCTGCTCTTGCCAAGCCAAGGATCAAAGGAAGGGGGTGGAGGGGGCACCCCCCAAAAAACACCCCCCAAGCAAGACAGGCCCTGCTCTGACTTTTCCTTGTGTGCCTTTTAATGCATGGCTTCTCCATCCTTCAAACCACCCCCAAAGTGATGCCCCAAGTAGGTGGCAGCAGAATCAGCACCCCCCTCCCCCCAAAAGAGGTAATATGTTGAAAGCAGGGTCCGTAGGAGATCCAGTCTGAACCAAGGCTGATGCCCAGTGGAGTCTTGTCAGCTCTGCCCCCTCGGGAAGGCCCAAATCAGACAGTCTGGCCAAGGGCATCCTTGCCCCCCCGGCAGCCCTGGGGGAGAGGGGAACAGCAGCCCCCCCTTGCCCCCCTCAGGGCTGCTTGGACCAGCGGCAGGTGATGAGGTGCTGAGGATACGCCTGAGTGTCGTTGAAGATGACAAAGACGCCTGGGTTGCGGAGGTTGTCCACGGTGCTGTCGTAGCGCCGCGGCACAGCGTCCCCTTCCCGCAGGGGTGGCGCCCGCATGCTCGGGTTGCCCAGCGCATAGTCCCCGGTCAGCGTCCGCGTCACAAAGATGTACTTGTTGCCGTCGCTGCTGGAGGGCGAGTACATCTCCTGCACGGAGACGACGGCCTTGACGGCAAAGTAGACCCCGTGGCCGTAGCGTGTGGCTGGAGGGACAAAGAGGAAGGGAGAGGGGGCTGGGGTCAGGAAACGGGACACAGGCAGTGTGCTCTGTAGGACCCCCCGGCTCTTCCTGAGGTCTCCCCCAGCCACAAAGCACCTCCTGCAAGCCTGCCTAACCCCTGCGAGGCTTGGGGAGTTCCAGAGCAGCAGGCAAGGACCTGCAGTTCCCCATGTGTCCACCTGGGGGCTCTGCTCAGAAGGCCCAGGGCTGCCTCCATTCTCCAAGGAGGGACAAGCCTTGCTGTTCTCCAAAGCATGGCTGGTGAAGAAACCTCACCTGCTGGGTCAGTCCCAAAGTCACCAGGACAGTCGTGTTCTCACAGGGGCCCATCAGAAGCCCCTTAGAAGGAACCTTCCAGCAGGATCCGTGCCCAAGAGGAACTTCTCCCTCCTGCAGTTCCCAGCAAGCATTGCTGCCTCCAGCCGTGGAGACAGGGCATATCCATCTGGCCAGCAGCCATTGCCAGGCCTCTTCTCCGTGAATCTGTCGAATCCTCTTGCAATGCCAAACTTTAAAAGCTAAACCTTCCCTCTCTTTATTACTTACCGGATTTTTCACTCCATAAGACGCACCCAGTTTTTAGAGGAGGAAAACAAGGAAAGCCAGCAAGAGCCGCAGACACGCTCACTTGGCACGGCTCTTTAAAGATAAGAGTGGCTCTTGCTGGCTTTTCCGGGAGGTGGGAGAAGGGACCGATGGGCTGCCCTCCGTCCCTTCTCCCACCTCCCGGAAAAGCCAGAGCAAGCTATGCAGCTCTCCCTCTTGCTGTGCTGGCTTCTGGGATAGCTGCGCAGTCTGCATTCGCTCCATAAGACGCACACACATTTTCCCTTACTTTTTAGGAGGGAAAAAGTGTGTCTTATGGAGAGAAAAATACGGTACTTAGTTTATTTCTTACATTTATAGACCATGTTTTTTCCACCTCAAGGGGGCTTGAATGGTTCTTCTCCTCCCCATCTCATCCTCACAACAACCCTGTGAGGTCGGTTAGGCTAAGACAGGGGTCAGCAAACTACGGACTGAGGGCCACATCTTGCCCAATTGCCCTCAGGATCTGGCCTGCGGACATCCTGTGGATCGGCGATTCTGTTTGGGGTTTTTTTGGCACCATTTTCTGGCCCCATTTCCCCCCCCCCCTCCCCTCACACAATGCAGTGCCTCTTCCCTCCCTCCTGACTTCTCCCCACCCTGTGTAGAGGAGGAAGGGGGCTGGGCTGAGCTGGCTGAGCGACATTTTGGGCAGCGCCTCTCTGGAGCCAGCCAGCCCTTTTGGGCTGCTCATCCCTCTGCTGCTGCCAGCCTCTGCCACTCGCAAGGACAGCCACTGGAGCCGCAGCTGACAGAGCGCAGCGCAGCACCTCTCCCAACCGCGGCTCCTGTGGCTGTCCTTGCGAGCGGCAGAGGCTGGCAGCAGCAGAGGGATGAGCAGCCCAAAAGCATCCCTCATATGGGCAGGCACAGGAGCCACAGTTGGGAGAGCACAGCACCGACGGCAGCAACATAGGGAGGCAGGAGGAGGGGAGGGGCTGGGGGAGAGAGAGAAGTTTCCTCCGCCCCACACGCGTGGGGTCTAGCCCACCACAAGGTCGTTAGGATATAGTTCCGTTCCACCTTAAAAGGGACAGGCAGGACTATTGTGTGTCACATGCCTGTTCACATTTCCAGCACAGCACTTTCTGGGAACTTCCATTTGTATATAGCTTTTGCATTGCTGCTGTTTTGCTGGAGACGAAGGGAAGCAGACATGTTTTCCTCTGTTCCTGAACTATGCTGAATAAAATGCAGAACATTATGCTTGCACATCACTGTCCGCCTCTTCTGCTGTGAGAAGATTTACGCACTCTGCTGATAGTGTGTGCATGAGTCTCCAAACGTATCTGAGGCTCGTGTCGTTAACTGATGCTGTTCCAAGGGAGACCGGCTGCCGGCCGGGGGCTGGAGCCAGCTGGGCGCCTGCCTGATGCCCCCGTCTTCCCGCCAGTATCCCAACAAAGGTCTGGGGGATGGTGAACTGGCCCCCTCCCAAAGAAGTTTGCTGACCCCTGGGCTAAGAGATGGTGACTGGCCCAAGGTCACCCAGGGAGCTTCACGGCTGAGTGGGGATTCGAACTCTGCTCTCCCAGGTCCTAGTCTGACACTCTAGACGAGGTGTCCACTTCCAGGCAGGAGCAAGTGCCCAGGGAGGTCCAAAGGAGAGCAGAGAATCATAGTATTGTAGAGTTGGACAGGACCAACTAGGATCAACTATTCCAACCACTGCAATTCAGGAATCTTTTGCCCCCTGCCCACAACTCTCAGATTTTTTTGCCCAAAGTTGGGGCCCAAACCCTCAGATCTGGAAGCTGCTAGATCTGGGGCCCTTGTGGTAGCGCTCCTGGGTGCTCCAGGCACCCCAAATACAGCCCCTTCTCACCCCATGGCTCACCGTTCTTTCCGCAGAAGCTGCGGTTGAAGCCGTGCAGGCAGATCTCCCGGCTGGACTCCTCCGTGGTGCCGTGGAAGAGGAGGCGCTCCACATCCCGGCGCCCGCAAACGTTCAGCAGGGCCACCTTCTTCAGCTGGTACTGCTGGTAGAGAAGAGGGTGCAGCAGCTTCTCCACCTGCCGGGCATGGAAGGAAAAGGAGGGACCCTGAAGGCAGCGGTGGTGCAGTGGTTAGAGTGCAAGATGAGGACCTGGACCAGACCTGAGCCACGAAGCTCACTATTAGTGCCAGGCTTTGGAGAAACGCAGCCATTCTCGTAGCGCAGGTGCTCCCAATTAATCTTCCCTCCTACTCCTACCCCCCCAATTATCTCCATCACTTCCCCCTTCTTGCAGTCTGATCTCGCAACCACTGAGCCTTCTGTGTGGCAACCTTATCAGCACTCCTGGCAGAGAGGCTGGACAGTTCTCTCTCTCTTCCTGTTCTGCTTCTTCTAGCTGTTCCCCACTCAGTTCTGCCCAGCTGCTGTTTTCCAAGCTATGCCCCTCTGCAAACCAGTTCTCTAAATCTCTGCTGCGCCACTGTTCCTGGGCAGCGTCAGGATCCTGGTCAGGAGCAGGAAGAGGGGGAGGTTCCCACCGTTCCTCATCGGAGCTGTAATCCTCAGTCGGGTCTCCGACAATTTGTGACCCTGCGCCAGTGCACTGCTGCCCAGTCTGCTTGCTACTCAAGGCACCACGAACACCCAGAAAAGATTGAAAGGTGGGTCAAACAACCGTGTCAGCCCCCACCGCTGTACCCAATTCTGAGTAATGAATTTTAGGGAGGATGTTGACAAGCTGGAATGTGTGCAGTGGAGGACAACCAAGATGATCAAGGATCTGGGAACTAGGCCTGATGAGGAACGGTTGAAGGAGCTGGGGATGTTTAGCCCAGAAAAGAGGAGACTTTGAGGAGGTAGGAGAGCCATCTTCAAATGTCTCAGGGGCTGTCACAGGGAAGAGGGAACATGCTTATTTTTGCCTGCTCTGGATGGTAGGACTCGAACCCATGGCATAAATTGACAAGAGATTCCCACTATACATACAGAAAAACTTTCTTGACAGTAAGAGCTGTTCAGCAGCGGAACAGAACGAGAGACGGTGGACTCTCCTTTCTAGGAGGTTTCAAAGCAGAGGTTGGACGGCCATTTATTTGTCGGGTCAAGCTTCTTGCCAGTCTAATTCCAGCAGGGGCACATGAGTGCCCACGGGCGCCACGCTGGCTCCCCTTGCTCTGCAGCATCATGCCCCCGGCTGTCCCAGACCAGTGCCCCCCCCAATACCTTGACGATGCGGATCTTGTTGTGCATCTCCTCCAGCGTGTTGTAGAAATGGCGCACCGTCTCCCGGAACTCCTCTGTTCCCTCCACAAGCTGCACCAGCCTCGCCTCCCCGTCGTCCAGCCCCACAGGGGCAGAAGGACCTGCAGAGGGGGCACTGCCCGTCAGGAGGAGGGCGTGGGCTCAGACGGGCCCTCCCCACACGCCACGGCTGCTCTTGGACCAAGAGGCGGCCCATTCAGCCCTGGAGGGGAAGACCACGCCCGAAGGGGTGGCAGAGCCTACCTGGGAGGCGGCCAATGGGCACAGTGCGGGCACTGCCAAGGTCGTACTCTTCCATGCGCTCGAAGTCGATGGCAAAGGGGCGCCCGTCAAAGAAGACGTCCAGGCGCTTGAGCCCCCGACCCCACGCCTGCTCCAGAAGGGCGCTGGCCTGCGCCGAGTATGGGACGGAAGACCCCTGGGGGTCCCAGTGCACCCAGCAGGCGTCGCCAGTGTCCCCCACGGCCTCCGTGCGCAGCAGCCGGGTGAGCAGCAGCGCCAGGTCCCGTGTGGCGGCCACGGGGTAGTCGGCGAAGCCTCGCACCACGGCCACCTCCCCGTCCAGCGAGATGCGCACGGCATGCTTGCGCTCCAGGTGGGCCAGGTAAGCCAGGCAGGGTGGCGCCAGGGAGCGCAGGGCGGCGTGGGGCACCCTCTCCTCCCGCAGCTGGGCCCGCAGGGCGGCCTGCAGCTCCCGCACCAGGGAGGCTGGGTCCTCCTCTGCCCCCAGGAAGACGGCCACCTGGGCTGAGTCGGCCGCCTGCCTGGCGTCCTCCAGGGAGATGCTGAGAGCCGAGAGGAGGGTGGCGTCGGCGCTGGGCGCCTGCTCCTGCGCCCAGCTGGTGAGGGAGAGCTCCATGGCGCGGCGCAGCTCCTCCTCCTCGCTCCGAGCACTGTCCATCGACTGCTGGATGGCCAGCAGCAGCAGCGCCTCCTCTTCCTCCTCGGCCGCGCTGCTCCGCAGGGCCAGGGGTCCTTCCTCCAGCGCCCCCTCCTCCTCCTCCTCGGTGGCATCAGTGCCCTCCGCCCTGGCAGCTGCAGGGGCCGTCTCTGCCCCCTGCGAGGGCTGCTCGGGGGCCATGTACAGGTCCTCCTGCTCTTCCTCCTCCACCTTGATGTTCTCCAAGGACCAGGACCCCCGTCCGGCGGCTGGGGAAGCCCCCCTGGGAGGCTGGAGGGCAGCCAGCAGGCCCTTGATCTCTTCTGCGGAGGGAGAGGAGGCCGTCAGGGGGCAGAACAGGGGCGGGGGGGGCTCACTCCCCTCGTAGCCCCACAAGCACACACCCCCATGCCCCCCCCCCAGCTAGAGGGCTCCCCAAGCCGGCCTCTCTCAACAGGGTCCTTCGAGGGAGGAGGCACGGAGGAGACCCCCCATTTTAGAAATTTGTTCAAAAACCGGGCTCAGGGCAGCTAACAACAAATTTAAAACACTTAATTATAGAAGCAGCATAAAATACAGTATAAAAACATGAATAACAATAAAAATCAAAAATCAATTAGATAATCTCCAGGACTAGCTGGCTGAATTGGTCCTACTTGGGTGAGCGAGGAGGCCAGGGGAGAATTAGCTGTGGGATCCCAGAGTGGGTAATCTTCATTAAAAGGGGAGGGGAGGGAAGGAAGGGGAATAAAAGATCAGGCTGAATTAAAATCAAAGGCCAGGTGGAATAGCTCTGTCTTACAGGCCCGACAGGAGGAGGTTAAATCCTGCAGGGCCCTGGTCTCCTGGGACAGAGCATGCCACCAGTTTGGAGCCACCACTGAGAAGGCCCTGGTGGAGGATAGTCTGACTCCTTAGGAACCTCTGAACTATGGTTATTCATGGACCTTAAGGTCCTCTGCGGGGGAGACCAGGAGAGGCAGTCCCGTAAATACAAGTTGGAAGTAGAGCTGGAAGGGCTCTTCAGGGCCAGCCCAACCCCCTGCAATGCAGGAATCCGAATAGTGATTTTATGATTTATTCCTCTGGGGCTCTGGCAGGGTGGATAAAAATCAATGATTTAAAATAACAATAATAATCAGATTTTTAAAAATTTCAATCAGATACTTTAAATTTAAATTGGATTTTTCAAACAAAATGCTTTCAGAAGAAAAATCTTTCTAAAGCTAGTTTTCTATTTAAGTTACATTACAGTCCAAAGGCTATTCATCAGGAAATCAGGGTTTGTTTTAAGTTTTTCATGTGTGCTAAAACTCAGTCTCAGTTTTCTGTTAAAAAAATCGTTTAACCACATCAGTTAAACATGGATACGTATGCTAGAACGTTATTGCTTTAGTTAAATAAATTGTTTAAATTGTTATTAAGGAAATCGTTATTTTTCTCCTTCCAATAAAGTCCAGAAGAAAAATTGTCCAAATATAAACAGTTAACTTATTAAACCTCACAATAATTTCATAATTATCTGTCTTTGTATTTCTAATAGTATAACCAAATCAGTAAATTTTATTTTACTGCAAAAACTACTCTGAAAATTTATTGTTCCAAAAATGAAACCTTGATCTGGTTGTAAATATTAAGAATATACCAGCAAGAATGAGTCTTTCTGTAAAAAAGTGATATAAATCAAGTCTGGGGGGGGGGGAATCTCCAGAGCCCCTCCCAGGGGCAAGAAAGGGCAGGAAGCTCAACCCCCCCCCCATCGTGCCAGCCCCACAGCGCCTCTCTCCTCTCCGTCCCTGGAAGAGCAGGCAGGCAGGAGAAGGGTGCAGGATCTTACCCAGGCTGGCGTCACTCGGCTCACCAGCTGCGCCCACTGGGGCTCCCAGCCGCTCCCGCCCACGGGGGGCATCTCGAGGGCAGCTCACCGCCAGCGGCTCCTGAGACGTCTCCAGTTCGTGCTGGGGAGAAATTGGGGGAAGGAACGTCAGAGGCATTCGCAGAGCCAAGCAGGGTGCGGTCTGGTTTCGGGGGGGGGACGGGACATGTTGAGATTCCTGCATTGCAGGGGGCTGGAATTTATTTATTTATACCCCACCCATCAGGCTGGCTTTCCCCAGCCACTTTGGGCGGCTTCCAACAAAGTATTAAAATACAGTAATGCATCAAACATAAGAAGCTTCCCTAAAGAGGGCTGCCTTCAGATGTTTTCTAAAAGTCTGGTAGTTGCTGTTCTCTTTGATATCTGGTGGGAGGGCAGGCGCCACCACCGAGAAGGCCCTCTGCTTCTCGCAGGGAGGGAACCGTCAGAAGGCGCTCGGAGCTGGACATCAGTGTCTGGGCAGAACAATGGGGATGGAGATGCTCCTGCAGATATACTGGACCGAGGCCATTTAGGGCTTTCAAGGTCAGCACCAACACTTTGCATTGTGCTCGGAAACGTGCTGGAGTACATGATGCGCAGGGCCCCTTCCAACCGTACAATTCTATGATTCTATGCACCGTACCAGAAAACATAGCTTATTATAATAAAAATAATAATTTTATTATTTATACCCCAGCCATGAAAGTGAAGTAAACCATGAAAGTATAAAGGAGAAAGGGAGAAGTGCTAGAAACCCACATTCAGCTGGACTATGGTTTCACCCCACAGGGAAAATTGTTGTTGTTGTTTGTTAAATTTATACACACCCAAAATTCACAAGGCAGTTTAAGACATAAGAACATAAAGTGCAGAATGTAATAATACAAAAAAAAAAAAATATCTGCCCCCCCAGGTGCATTTAGAAGGCTACAGACTGTTTTTAACAACCAAAGGCCTGGGAAAAGAGAGATAGTTTTGACTGGCACCTAGTGGAGGCAGCAGGTGAGCCTCCCCAGGGAGTCCCATCAAAGGGGGGCCACTGCAGAAAAGGCCCCGCCACTAAGCCGCTTGGCCCTCACATTCACAGGGGGGTGTCTCCTTCCCGCTTTCCTCTCGAGCTCCCCTTTCCCAGGGCATCCTGCCCCCCAAAAAAGTGCACCTGAACCCACCTGCGTCTCTGGGGGGCTCCAGCGGACCCTCTCCAGGCCGATGGTGCAACGAAAGCGCCTCTCCAGCTCCTGCAGCGTCTCCTGACCCCGTTTCTCCAGCAGGAAGCGGCTGATGCCCGGCAGCTCCAGCGTCACCGTCTGGGTGTGGATGGCGCTGAGCAGACTCTGCAGGAGCTCAGCTGCCGCCTGGCAGGCTCTGGCCTCCCCACTCAGCTGCACAGCAGGAGGAGAGCAGAGGCAACTGAGACGTTTGCATTCCACAAAGATCCAGCTCAAAGCAGATTGTGAGAATCACAGCAGCATCACAGAACAAGAAGCGTGGCAATCGCCAGCCAGTTCAGTCACATCTTGCACAGGGGCCACGTTCCGGGAGGGGAGCACATATGAAAAAACACAAACAGTGGAACCTTGGTTCTCGAACTTAATCCATTCTGGAAGGCCGTTCGACTCCCAAAACCATTCGAAAACCAAGGCGCAGCTTCCAATTGGCTGCAGGAGTTCCTGCACTTAAGTGGAAGCTGCGTCAGACGTTTGGCTTCCGAGAAGCGTTCGAAAACCGGAACACTTACTTCCGAGTTTTTGGCATTCGAGAACCAAGGTATGACTGTACTCAAATTGCATCCTTGGGGGGAAAACAAAACCCATGCATGAGTTGCAAAAAAAGAGCTTTAAAACTCTCTGTCTTGCTGGCCGCTCAACACACTGGCTCTGTAAAACTAGGGATGCTTGCACAAGTTCTTGCAGGAGCTCAGAAGCCCTGCCAGATCTTGTGAGGGCAGCTCAGAATGGGTGTGCCCCAAACAGCCTGGCCCCCTCCCCAAGCAAGGCAGGGAGAGCTTAGAAGCTGTTTCTGCACCAGGTTTTTCCAGCGCGAAAAGAGCTTCTGAGCTCTCTGTCTTGCTCACATTTTACTTGCAGGAACTCAACCAGGTGCATTTGAAATCCCACAGGTTAGGATGCAATGGTACTGGAGTCTCAAAAGCGAGCAAAAAAATACAGCAAAAGCATTAATACAATTCAGGAGGCACAGTAATTCAGAATAATTGGAAAGGGCTTCTGAGTGCCAGATGACATCTTCTCTCTGGGAAGCAGAAGACACATCGCCTTTCCTGCCAGGGGCTCCCCTGAGAAACCGTTCAGGGTTCCCCCCCTCCCCATTTTATCCCCACAGAGCTCTGTGGGGCTGTGACAGGCTCAAGGCACCCATCTCTCCATCCAGGCACCAAGGGGGCTCAGAAGCACCCCCAGAGGCAGGCGGCCAGGCTGGGAGGGGCACTGGGAAGAAGGTGCCTAGGCCCCACAACAGACATCCTGGGGCAGTGGGAGGGGGTGGGAATTGAAAAAGAGGAGGGTGGCCACAGAGGCAGCATGACGTGGCAGCTGCATTTCCCTCTTGGCGGTCCCTCCCCACTCTGTAGTTCTGTGGCTCCGGGGGGGGGGTCCACCTTGCTGGGGACATCGTCATCATTTTCCATCGTTTTTTAATTTGTACAGTCATACCTCAAGTTGAATGCGCTTCGGGTTGAGCACGTTCGAGTTGTGCTCCGCGACAACCCGGAAGTAACGGAACGCATTACTTCTTGGTTTCACCGCTCGCACATGCACAGATGCTCAAAATGACATCACATGCATGTGCAGTAGCGGTGAAACGCGGCATGTGCAGACACGACGTCGCATCTTGTGTTCCGTTTAGGATGCAAACGGGGCTCCGGAACAGATCCTGTTTGCATCCCGAGGTACCACTGTATACTGTCTTTCTATCTTACAATACTCAAGGCGGTTTACAAGCTGAAGAAACAAAAAATGTACATCTTATAACAATCTAATGCAATATGTAAAAGTGACAGTAAAACTTTAAAATAGGCAACTTACATCAAAAAAGTAACATTCAACAATGTTTAAAATAGTATTAAATAATATTAAGATATAAAAGTTAAACAGAAATCCACTATTGAACTATAATCCATAAAACAACGGCAAGCCACAGTACATAAAATAATACAATACAAACTGAGAAGCAGGAGGCCCGTAGGCCCAGGCGGAGGCAGCCCCTCTCTTACCCGCAAGCCTGTGACGTCGTCTCCTTCCAGCGGCAGGAGGGTGACGCTGCCCATGCCCGCCAGCACCTCCTGGTAGTGCCTCTGCAGGTAGCGCAGGGCGCCCGGCTCCATGGCCACCAGGGCCTCATCCGGCATGCTCTCCTGCAGGCAGGCCGCCAGCCGCGCCCGGTTCTCGGCCTCCATCCCGGCCAGGGTCAGGCCCTCCAGCCGCTCCCCGCCCTCCCCGCCCTCCCCCAGGCGCACCAGGCAGCAGGGGAGGGTCTCCTGCAGCTGGGCCCAGCGGGGGGAGGCCAGGGCCGGAAGGTGCCTCTCCGACAAGGGCAGGGCAAAGTGGCCCAGGGAGGCGCCCAGCAGCTCGGTGGCCAGCCGGGCCGTCTCGGGCCTCAGGGCCGCCACCAGCACCTCCTCCGCAGCAGGGAGGAAGCAGGCGCCCAGCCCCCGCTCGGCCAGCCGCTCGGCCAGGCGACGCCGCACATCCTCCTGCCGAAGGAAGTCCAGGACCCAGGCGGAGAAGGGCAGGCGCTCGGGGGTCACGTTCTGCAGGACCCCCTGGACATGCTCCAGCAGCCACTTTTGGCGCAGTGGGTCGCCCCCCGAGACGCGCAGGCCGGCTTCGTCCAGAGCGATCACGCATTCTGGGGCAGGGGCATTCAGCTCCCTGAGGACCAGGTCCAGCTGCAGCAGCTGCCGGGGGAAGGCTTCCGGGAGGGGCAGGAGGGTGAAGGGGGTCTCTGTGTCCCCCGCAGGGGCTCCGTCCGCCTCAGCCCCTTCTTGCTCTGGGGGCTCCAGGAAGTCATAGTGGGGGGAGACAGCCAAGCTGTGGTCCTGGAGGCGGTGGGTCTTCTGCAGCACATTCTCCACCACTGCAAGGGAAGAGGGAGAGGAGACGGGGTGAAGTGCCATCACTGCCACTGCCGGTAAACTCCAAATTCTGAGCCAGAGAATCACAGAATAGTAGAGCTGGAAGGGGTCCGAGGGTCATCCAGCTCCACCCCCTGAAATGCAGGACTCTAAAGCACCGGGCAGACGGCCGTGGAGGTTGGAAAGAAAGGGATCTGGAGATGCAAAGAGGTTGAGAATATGTTTTGTCATATGCGGTGGACTTGTAAAAGGGTAAAAATGTTTTGGGAAACGATATATAATGAATTGGGTGGGGAAACAGTATCCTTTTTGTTGGGGATAAGTCAGAGGGAAATTCCCAGTTATCAAAAAAAGACTTTTTATGTATACTACTACCGCAGCCCATATTCTGTTAGCCCAAAAATGGAATACGAGCGAGGTCTCAACCAAAGAAGAACGGCAACTTAATTTGACAGAATAGGCTGGTAGCATTAAGATAAATTCAACAGTGTAAATAAGTTTTGATGGATGTAACAATGGATTACTGAATGGTTTAGTTCATGTAAAATATGCCGGGATGTCTGGTATGTAAAATGAACCATGGAAAGAGAAGGGAAGTCACTGATTTAAGAATGTTCAAATGAATATTTTGAAATGTCTATCAGAAAATTTAATAAAAATTATATATATCTGAAAAAAGAAGAAAAAAGAAAGGGATCTGGTCACTGCAAACACCGGACCAAACGGTAGCAATGTTGACGAACCCCCCTGCCATGCGTGAAGCCTGAGGGGCAGCTGCCCCCATTGCTCTCCCTCTGAAGAGTCTGTCCAGAGAGGCACCCAAAGGTCACCCTGGACTCACTTTCTGGAGTTCAGCAAATGGGCACATACGACGGGGGGGGGGGGGGGCTCAGCTCTCTGCTGCCTTATGCCAGCCTAAGAACATCCGCAACAGGATCAGGCCAAAGGGGCCCACCTGGGGCAGCACCCGGTTCTCCAACCAAGCGGACCAGAGAGCAGAAGCAGCAGCTTTCCCCAGAAAGTGTCATTCAGAGGCCCAGGCAGTCGCTGACCATGGAGATCACACAGCCAGCGGACCAGTCCCCATCTCTTGTGGTCAAGGTCAGCCATCTCCTGCAGGAAGCCAGCGCAGGAGGGACACCAGAAGGACTAGGCTTGGACTACTGTAGTGTGCTCTTCGTGGGGCTTCCTTTGAAGGTGACCCGGAAACTACAACTAATCCAGAATGCGGCAGCTAGACTGGTGACTGGGAGCGGCCGCCGAGACCACATCACACCGGTCCTGAAAGGTCTGCATTGGCTCCCAGGACGTTTCCGAGCACAATTCAAAGTGTTGGTGCTGACCTTGAAAGCCCTAGACGGCCTCAAAGGCCCAGTGTACCTGAAGGAGTGTCTCCACCCTCATTGTTCCACGCGGACACTGAAGTCCAGCTCTGAGGGCCTTCTGGCAGTTCCCTCATTGCGTGAAGCAAAGCTACAGGGAACCAGGCAGAGGGCCTTCTCAGTGGTGGCGCCCGCCCTGTGGAACGCCCTCACATCAAAAGTCAAAGGCATAAACAACTACCTGACATTCAGAAGACATCTGAAGGCTCAGGGAAGTTTTTAATGTTTGATACATTACTGTATTTTAATATTTTGTTGGAAGCCGCCCAGAGTGGCTGGGGAAGCCCAGCCAGATGGGCAGAGTACAAATAAACATTATTATTATTATTATTATTATTGAGTCCCATCAGGTCTGGCTGCCTGAATTTTTAACACTGCCCCCCCCACCCACTCAGGTTGACAGAGGATGCCAGCCACACCCCCTGGCCTTCCCAGAGGAAGTGAGTCTGCGGGAGTTCCAGGCTTCCCCCTTCCTTACCTGCCGGGTTCTGGAAGGAGACGACAGCCACCGTGGCCCCTGCAAGCAGCCTGATGGCCCGCACTGGCCCCCCACCGCTGCGCTTGCTCTCAAAGTACAGCTCCAGCAGGTCCCGGCTGAGGGGGCAGGGGCGGGAGCCCTCCCCCCCCTGCACCAGCACACCGTCCGTCTGCTCCACCCAGTCCAGCGCCAGGCGGGCCCCGTCCAGCGGCCGACTCGCCACATGCTCCGCCAAGGCCAGGAACTCTGCCAGGAGGAGAGGGAGAGGAGACCGAGTGAAGAGGAAGAAGCCCAGAGGAAGGAAGAAGAGCCCCCCCCTCCCACGAGGAAGACAGGAGGGAAGCAGGAGACCCACACGTACTTGCGTTGCTGAGCGGACTGGGCAGCTGCACCAGGGCCTGATCCCCTCTGGGGCTGCGGAAGACGGAGCAGACGCCACTCTCGCAGTTCAGCATCCTCTCCACATAAAGCTCCACCAGGTCCCGGCTGGTCTGGGGGTTCAGGCCCTGCAGGACCACCTTCCCATAATCCCGAGGGGCGGCCGGGTGCACCGTCAGGTGGGCGTCCTGCAGCTGGTGGTCTGTTCTGGAGAGGACCCTCTGGGCGTCTGGATGGAGAGAGCAGGAGGCCAGGAGGTCACCTTGCAGAAGAGAAAGCGCCCAGCCAGCAGCCCAGGAGCTCCAGAGGCTGGAGCAGCAGCAGCAGGCAGGGCAAACCTGCTGCCCTCAGGTGCGACGGGACCCCCTTCGCTCTAGGCAGCCTGGCCAACGGTCAGGGTGGGTGGGAGTTGCATCGGCGCCTGGAGGGCACCACAGGTTGCCCGCTCACTCTGGGCTCCGGCAACACCAGCGCAGCAAAGCACCCCTGGATTATCTGAACTCCCAGATCACATGCCAAGGGCCAGCCATCCCTGCTTCCCATGGAGACATCTGCAGGGCCACTGTGGGAACAGCAGGCTGGACTAGATGGGCCCGATCCAGCTGCAGGGCTCTTCTGGTGTGTAAAGGAAGGGGAGCTGCCCTCCTGCTTCCCCCTTCCCTCCCCATGGCTGCTGTTAGGTCCTCCTCCGAGGACCTTCTGGCTGTTCCCTCCCTGTGACAAGTGAGGTTACCAGGAACCAGGCAGAGGGCCTTCTCGGTGGTGGCGCCTGCCCTGTGGAATGCCCTCCCATCAGATGTCAAGGAATAATAATAATAATAATAATAATAATAATAATAATAATAATTTGTTATTTAATCCTTGCCCATCTGGCTGGGCTTCCCCAACTACTCTGGGCGGCTTACAACAAAATATTAAAATACCGTGATACATCAAATGTTAAAAGCTTCCCTGAACAGGGCTGCCTTCAGATGTCTTCTAAAAGCCTGGTAGTTGTTGTTCTCTTTGACATCTGGTGGGAGGGCATTCCACAGGGCGGGCGCCACCACCGAGAAGACCCTCTGCCTGGTTCCCTGTAACTTGGCTTCTTGCAGAGAGGGAACCGCCAGAAGGCGCTTGGTGCTGGACCTCAGTTTCCAGGCAGAATGATGGGGGTGGAGACACAACTTCAGATATATTGGAAATAAACAACTATCTGACTTTTAGAAGACATCTGAAGGCAGCCCTCTTTAGGGAAGCCTTTTAATGTTTTAATTTTTAGTGTTCTGTTAGTAGCCAGCCAGAGTGGCTGGGGAAACCCAGCCAGATGGGCGGGGTATAAATAATAAATTGATGATGATGATGATGATGAGAATCGCCTTTCTCCAACAGTAAGGCTGACAACAAGACCTCCCCCTGCCTCTTTTGTGCAATACAAATTTTATTCCATGTTTTCAGACCAAAAGAATTTCTCTGGTGTGGCTGTGGGAGACAAGCACTGTCTACAAAATGGGAGCAGCAGTCTCCGAGGAGAGGAACTGGAAAAGGATGGCAGGAGTCTCCTGCCAGCCAGCCAAGCCTCCACACCCCCAGAGCTCCCTTTGTTAACGGAGAAATCTGAGGGCTCCCTTGGACAAAAAACAAGGACACCAGCCAGGAATCCCAGAGCAAAACAGCAGCCAGTCGGCTTGGTCTTGATTGAAGACTGTCACGACAGGACTCCCACCTGCTACCAGGTGGAACAAGATGGGGGCCCCAAACAGGAGAGAACCCAAACTTTTATTAGCTGCTAATCCCCATGTTACACCCCCCAAACTACCGTATTTTTCGCACCATAGGGCGCACCGGACCATAGGGCGCACCCATTTTTTGGGGGGGAAATAAAGGGGAAAAAATTATTTTCCCCCCCCAGGCGCGGGGCTGGGGCGGGGGAAGCTCGAGCTTCCCCCGACCCCAGCCCGCAAACAGGCAGCTCTCTGCAAGCCGTGGGAGAGGTCCGCGAAGCCTGGGCGCACTGAGCTCAGCGCGCGCAGGCTTCGGCATGCTGGCAACTCCCCGCAAGGAGCCGGAGCGCTCCGGCTCCTTGCGGAGAGGTCCGCGAAGCCTGGGCGCGCTGAGCTCAGCGCGTGCAGGCTTCGGCATGCTGGCAACTCCCCGCAAGGAGCCGGAGCGCTCCGGCTCCTTGCGGAGAGGTCCGCGAAGCCTGGGCGCGCTGAGCTCAGCGCGCGCAGGCTTCGGCATGCTGGCAACTCCCCGCAAGGAGCCGGAGTGCTCCCGCTCCTTGCGAAGAGGTCCGCGAAGCCTGGAGAGCGTGAGGGGTCGGTGCGCACCGACCCCTCTCACTCTCCAGGCTTCAGCGAAAGCCTGCATTCGCACCATAGGACGCACACACATTTCCCCTTCATTTTTGGAGGGGAAAAAGTGCGTCCTATGGTGCGAAAAATACGGTACATCACTCATATATCATGGTGACATCATGAAAGGGGAGGTCTGGTGGCAGTAATCTGAGCATCCTGGACCCTGCCCCATGGTTCCCCTTGCCCTCCACCAAACACCCATCAAGTGGAACAAAATAGATCTTTACATTTCCCTGTTTCCCAGCCAAGTTCATCCCACCCTTTTGTCTTCATCTGGGTTTGTTATTTCTGGAATGGCTACCTGTCTGGTCCTCAGGTATCAGGATGCCAGGGATTATCCCTCAGGCAGAGGGGCTGCTGAGGAGCTGAGCTCACAGGTCTATAGGAATTTCTGAAGTTTTCCCAGTGAGCCAGTACAGAGATACATTGATCAGTGAATTCTTACATTTGGTATCGTGCAGCAGAGGCCCTTTGAACAGATAGGAAGAAACTGTGATGGAGTGTTTTGTGGGGACAAATCACAAGAGTCACAGAAGTGATTGTGCTGATTTTGGTAGTGGACTGCATGTGCATGATATCTGCTGGAGGGGCATCTCCCCCCCCCCCAACCTATACATAAATTCCTGCAACCCCTTTCCATTTCCGGGGAGCACTTGGGCAAAAGCAGGCAGCCCCGCCCCGCTCTGCCAGGCCACCCCACGGGGGCGCGGGGGGCGCACTCGGCCCCCCCCTTGATGTGCCAGGGGGCTTCTACTTTCACCGGGGAAGCTGCAACACAGCCCAGACCTTTTCTTTCCCGAAGTGGAAAGTTGTTTGGGTGCCCCTTGGAGAGCGGAGCTCTTCTTGCCCCTGACGGCTCCCCTGCCCGGCGGGCGGGCGGGCGGGCGGGCGACTCACCCTCTTCCCTCTCGAAGGTGAGCGTGGCGCGGGCGCCCCTCCGACGGCAGCTCTGCACGGCGCCCCCGCCCGAGCGGCGCCGGTTCTCGAAGTAGAGCACCAGCAGCTCGTCCGCCACCTCGCCGGGGACCCCGCGCACCTCCACCGCCGCCGACGCCGCCATCCCGGGAAGCGAAAGCGAAAGCGCCGCGGCGGGCGCAGGAAGGGGCGGGGACGCGCGCGCGCCCCCGAGCCCCGACGCCCCCGAGCGGCCGCGCGCAGCCCCGACGGACTCGGCGCCCGGGATCCCCGGGGCGCTGCGCAGGGCAAGAGCCCCCGTCCCGGCGGCGGCGGAACTTCTCCGGCCGAGCTGCGCGCCCCGGGCAGCCCCGCAGCCGTCGGGGGGGCGGACTACAACGCCCACAAGCCTCTGCGGCACTTGCCCGCCCCCTTGCCCGGAGGAGGCGCTTCGGGGCGGACCCAGAAGCAGGGGGGGGGCAGGGCGAAGAAGAACCCCCCGCGGCCACCCAGAGGGGCTGGAGCCCCAACATCGGGAAGGCCCTGCCCGGCTCTTCTCCGGCGCCGACACGCGGGATCCCGCTGCGCGCCGGCTCTGCGCCCCCTTGAAAGATGCTGGGGACCCACAGCTGGAGCGAGGAGGGACTGCTGCCCCGCCCTAGTGCGGGGACTAGACGGGGGGGGGTGTGCCGTCAAGAGGGGGTCCCCTGGATTTATTTCATTTCCATACCACCTTTATCTGCCAGGGAGTTCCAGGTGGTCTGCCTGGTCCTCCTGCTGCCCATTTCATCCTCACAGCCACCTGCGAGGCAGGTGAGGCCAAGAGATCGTGACTGGTCAGCCAGTGAGCTGCAGGGCGGAGCCGGGTTTCGAACCCTCAACCTAGGCTGGCTGTCCAGGCGGGAAAAGCTTCCACACTAGAACTTAGAATCATAGTGAAGGGCCAGTACAATATTGTTCTCTATATGATCCCACAATCTCTTTTAGGCATTTTCTCCTCTCTCAGATGTTGTCCCAAAAACCCCTTCCTTTAAAGCCTTAGAGGGGCTTTTTCTCCTCTCTCAGATGTGACAGTGAAAATGGGCCTCTCTCTCTGGAATGTCTGGCTGAGGCGGGTGGAGATAAGAGCAAGGATGAATGGGTGTCATTGCAACCCCAGACGGGGGGGGGGGGGAGGCTGAAAAGGAGGAGGGTCCAGTGGCTTAGCGTGGGTTGTCAGCACCCGGGGCAAGGCAAGTAATTTGCGCCCCCTAACCCGTGGATTTTAGCACTCGAGTGCGAGCGCCCCCCCCAGATGTTGCGGCCGGCCCTCCTGCACCCCCCCACGCTACGCCACTGGGGCTGGGGGCGAGCGAAGGAGCCAAGGACCCCCCCCTTAAGGCTCAGCAGGAATTTATTAAATTTATTATTTGCGGCGCCCCCGCGGGCCGAGGCAGCCGAAGCCCCCTCCCCTTGGGCGCCTCCCCGCCCCCTCCTCTCCTTGGGCTGTAGGTGGAGCCCGCGCTCCGAGGCGCTCCAGATCCGGGCTTGGCGAGCGCCTCGCCTCCTCCCGGCGGGGTCCGGGGGCTTCCAGCCGCGCTCCGTCCTCACCCGCCCCCCCCCCCCGCGGCTGAGACTTGCGCTGAGAGCCAGAGCCAGCGGCGCCCCCTTCCGCCGGGAGACCCTCGCCCGCCCGCCGGCTTCCTCTCGGAGGGTTTTGGGGAGCGCAGGGCACGGCGAGGCCCCTCGGAGCTCTCCTCCCTCCCCGTCGGCAGAAGCAGCCGCCGCCTGTGGCTGGGCCGAGGGGATGGCGGCGGCGGCGGGGTGCGGAGGCTGCCCGTGCCCGGCGTCGGTGGTGGCATCGGCGCTGCTGCAGCGGCTGCTCCTCCTGCGAGCAGTGAGTGGGCGCTGCGGCGGCGGCAGCGGGGGGCCCGGCGGAGGAAGGAACTTGTCCCTTCCCTCTGGACTCACGCCCCCCCAGATGTTGTGCCCGGTGCGGCCGGCACCCCTGGCACCCCCCACGCTACGCCACTGGGAGGGTAACACAAGAAACAAAGCCCCATCTTATTGCTATTAGTGTAAATCACAGGTTTTACATGTGAACACATGTCTCTGCATTCTAAGGGGTATAAAAAGTGGGCGCACCCTTACTGGGGAGTGCAGGTTGCCAGCTTATCACTCTGTACCTTTGTTCTGCATATGCATTTCAAATAAAACCCTGTTAATAACCTGCAAGGACGTCATGTCAAGTGTCTGGTTGGCCAATTGGTGCCAAAGAAGGACAGAACTTTTTTTTATGTACGCAACAACAGCAGCAAGAATACTCATCGCGAAGTATTGGAAGACACAAGATTTACCCACCCGGGAAGAATGGCAGATGAAGTTGATGGACTATATGGAACTGGCGGAAATGACTGGCAGAATCCGAGACCAGGGAGAAGAGTCGGTGGAAGAAGACTGGAAAAAATTTAAAGATTATTTACAGAAATACTGTAAAATTAATGAATGTTAGAAAAATGTTGGAATGAAATTATATGGCCTTAGCAGAAATGTTATGAGGAATTAAGTACAAATAGATTTTTAATGTATTAAAGGGGAAAATAAGGTTAGAATAAGTTAAGATAAATTACAGGACAGAAAACAGAGGAAGATGGAAAGGAATTGCTGAAACAGTTAATTGAAGTGGAATACAAAAAGGGAGGTGTGAGGAGGTCGTGGAAACAAGTGAATGAAAGATAAGATATTGAAATTATTGGATGTATTTTAAATTGTGTTTGTTTTGTTTTGTTGATTCAATGTTTTAGTGTCAGTGTTACGTTGTATTGTTGAATTCTTTTTCTTTTTCTTTTATAGTCTTTAAACTGTTAATAAATATTATTTAAATAATAATAATAACCTGCAAGGACGTTTTGCCGCTTTGTGTGAATCTGTGCTCTGGGGACCCAATGGCAGATATGGAACAGGTCCAACAATAGCATCACAGAATTGTAAGGTTGGAAAGGGACACCGACGGTCATCTAGTTCAAATGTATTGGTAAGCAACAGAAATAAAAGCCAGGAGTCTGCTTTTATGAAAAGTTGGCTAGCCAAAGATGCCCCCCTAATCCATCTCTCTACCTCCCCACAACAGGCAGGTTGTTCAAGCAAGCGTCCAGGGGCTCCTGCTCAGCAGCTCTCCCCTCTCTTTCCCCTCCGTCTCTTCCTTGTGGGTCTCCTCTCATGACTAAAGAAAGAGTCACTCGAACTCAGGTCACAAGGGAGAAATGGGCTAAGAGGAAGGCATGTTTGGCAAATCCACACCGTGATCAACTCCTGCCAGGAAACCAATGTCCCCACTGTGGAAGGATGTGTGGATCCAGAATCGGCCTCCACAGTCACTTACGGACTCACTGTTAAGACTGTGCTTATGGAAGACAATCTTACTCAGCTATGAGTGATCGCCAAAGAAGAAGACGACGATGGCAAAGCTACCGTTTAGCCTCTGCAGCCTGCACCTCATTCCCTGCCATCCAGATTTCATAAAGGATTTGGCTCTATCCAGGCAACATGGCGGCCCCCCTGCTTCCTTCTGGATACCAGACCAGCTGCTCCCTCTCAGGCCAGGCCTGTGGCAATTCAGGTGGGAACCTCTGTGGTCTGGAGGGGATTCCTTTACCTGCCACAGGTGGGCTTCCTGCTTCCCTTGGTCTGGCCCTTGGGACTCTCCCCAGACCTTGCCCATCACAGTCCTCCTCTGCACCTCCTCGGGGGTCCTGGAGCTGGGCGGCTGCTGCTGCGGGAGGATGGAGAAACCTCTGGCTGTTGAGTTAAGTCTTGAATCAACAACACACAGCCTGGCCAGATGTTTATTGCCTGTAGTTGTTTAGTCGTGTCCGGCTCTTCGTGACCCCATGGACCAGGATCTCCCTTTTAAGGTTTGATGAATGTGCCTTTGTGAAGTCTTGAGCCAATTAGGCAAAAACAAGGGATCCTTCCCTTTCTGAAGGCAGCCTTGTTTAGGGAAGTTTTTAATGATTGATGTTTTATTGTGTGTTTAATATTCTGTTGAGAGCCACCCAGATTGGCTGGGGAAACCCAGCCAGATGGGTGGGGTATGAATTATTATTATTATTATTATTATTATTATTATTATTATTATTATTTTCCAAAAGTGTGCTGATGATATCCCTGAACTGGACCAGAGAGGCATCGCTTGGGGTCTATGAAGGTACAAGGTGGGCCATGAGAGACTTGCCCAGTCCAGTCGGGGGGGGGGGCGTCCCAGAAGCTACTCCCAGGGCTACAAAATGTGGCAACTAAAGGGCCTGGGTCTCCATCCCATACGTGAATTGGAAGTGCCACCTGGCTTGGCTTTCTTTAGAAGCTCAGCCTACTCCCAGGCTTACCATAAATGATGTACAGGGTGAGTCCTTTAAAAGAGACCCCAGGGATACAGAGTACACATGTTCCACAGGGCCTCTTTTAAAAGACTCACCCCGTATAAAGGGGAGAAATTCACCTCCAGCCAGAGGAAGTGCTCTGCCAACAGGACTGTATTTTGAGGCCCCACTCGCTGGATCATCACCTTGTCGTGGTGAGTGGGTTGCATGTTCCTGTGACCCTTGTGAGCAAAGCCGTTGGGAATCTCGTACTCCGTAAGGTCAAAGGGAAAGAGCCAGACAAAGAATGATCCAAGAACTCCTCAACAGCAGAACAGGCGGATGGTAACAATTGGTATGTTACAACGGCTGTGAAGGCGGATGAAGGCTGCAGCAGATAGGAATCTACCGGTTTGTCGTGACTACTTCATGCCATTGTAACAGAGCCTTACTGCGACGGCTGTGCGTTGGTCAGCGTGTTCTGATCTACACACACAAAACAAATTCATGCACAGGCATCTTCCAAAAACCCAACCCAAACCCCCAAAGTCCCATGGAGATCAGCAAATGCTAACAGAGGCAGGATTGTGAAATCTGGAAGCCCCTAGTCATGATCCGGCACATGGGCGGTGGATACAGATTCAGTCGTTCTGACTCAAGGAACGAGGCAGTTGAGCAGGTCAGCATGACCGAGCAGCCCTTTTTAGGATCCACTCTGCTCACCCCCAAAAGGGGGGAGGGGCTAGAAAAGCCTCCCTTTTGCCCAGTGGGGTCACCACCTAGTGGTCGTAAAAGACAAATGAACTTTGGAACATGGAATATACAGACTTTGTCAGATAACACAGATAACAGGCGTCCTGAACACAGAACTTCCATCTTTGCAAGAGAGCTGCAACGTTTTAACATCGATATTGCAGTGCTTCAAGAGACTCGAAGAGCAGGCGAGGGACAACTGAAGGAAGAAAAAGGAGGCTACACATTCTTCTGGAAAGGTCTATCTGAACAAGAACATTGAATACATGGGTAGGCTTTGCTATGAAAAACGACCTTGTGAAGCTCCTGTCAGAAGTCCCTACTGGCATTAATGAGCGACTCTCAACCCTTCGAATAAAGCTCACAAAAAACCAACAGGCTACTATTATAAGCCCCTATTCACCAACACTGGATGCCAATGAAGACATTAAAGAAAAATTTTACTCTCAGCTGGATACTGTCCTATTAGAGACGCCTAAGGAAGATAAAATTATCCTCCTGGGTGATTTTAATGCAAGAATTGGGCGAGATTTCGATCTGTGGCCTGGGACTATTGGGAAAGAAGGAGTTAGCAACAGCAACCAGAACAGAATCTTACTTTTGACGATATGTGCAGCACACAACCTTGTTATTACCAACACACTCTTTTGACAGAAAAATAAATTTAAAACTTCATGGAGGCATCATCAGTCAAACCACTGGCACCTCTTAGACTATGTTATTGTCCGTGCTAAAGATCACCATGATATGCTCCTTACCAGAGCTATGACGAGCGCTGACGACTGCTGGACAGATCACCGACTAATACGCTCCACGATGGGTATCAAGATTATACCTCAACACAGGCTTCAAGGAAGGAAACCAAGGCGCAAAATGAACACTCAAGCCCTTCAAGCGGGATTGCTTCCAAACGACTCTTGAGGACCTTCCTTTCAGAAATCCCTGATAACATCGAGGAACACTGGACCAAGCTAAAAACATCCATTATTGCAGCCTTTGAACAAACTATTGGATACCAAACCAAGAAACACCAGGACTGGTTTGATGAGAATGACAGTGAGATTGAACACATGACTGACAAGAAAAGGAAGACCTTTCAGATCTGGCAAAGAGATAGAAACTGTACCACTAAGAAAAAAACCCTTTGCCAATGCTAAGAACCAGAGAACTAAAGAACACCTGGTGGATAAAAAAAGCTCAAGAGATCCAGCACTTAGCCAACACTCATGATGCACAAAGTTTCTTTAAAGCCACAAAGACCCTCCTCTATGGGCCAATAAGTCATGGCATATGCCCCCAACACTCAGCAGATGGTACCACACTTCTAAAAGATAAAAAGCTATTGCACTGTGCTGGAAAGGACACTACCAACATCTCCTTAACTGCAACTCCCCCGAGCTGCTGAGGTCCTCTCACAAATCCCGCAAAAACAAATTAGAGATGAGCTTGCAGTATCTCCAAATCAGGAGAGCTGTGTACAGCTATTAACCAAATGAAAAACAACAAAGCCAGTGGACTCGATGGGATACCTGCCGAAATCTTCAAAGTGGGCAGAATTGAACTTACACAACAACTTCACAAGCTCATCGAAAAAATCTGGGAAAGAGAAGAAATCCCAGCAGACTTTAGAGATGCCAAAATTAAGGTGACAGAACTGATTGTGGAAACTATCAAGGCATCTCTCTATTAGCTGCGACCGGCAAAATTCTTGTAAGGATCTTAGCAAACTGTCTTGTAACAATATCCGAGGTGACCCTTCCTGAATCCCAAAATGGTTTTCGGCCTTCTAAGGGGACAGTGGACATGATTTTCCCCGCTCAACTGCTTCAAGAAAAATGCAGAGAGCAACCAATCACTGTATATGGTGTTTATTGACCTGACTGAGGCTTTCGACACTGTACATGTCTTGTGGACTGTCCTTCTGAAAATTGGCTGCCCAGATAAATTTGTGAACATCATTCAGCTCCTCCATGATAATATGACAGCAACAATCACAGATAACAATGGCTCTCAAAGTGAACCATTCACAGTGGGATCAGGTGTTAAACAGGGTTGTGCTTCCCCAACTCTATTCATTATTTTCATTGCCATGATCCTACACTTTGTCGAAGGGAAACTCACCACCGGAGTAGAAATCATATACCGAAGAGATGGAAAGCTCTTCAATCTGAGCAGGCTGAAAGCAAAGAGTAGGGTTACCGTAACTTCTGTCATGGAGCTTCAATATGCTGATGACAATGTAGTGTGCGCACGCTCAGAGGATGACCTCCAAACCAATCTAAATTTCTTTGCAGATTACAAAAAGCTTGGCCTATCACTCAACATCCAAAAACCCAAAGTGCTGCACCAACAAAATAACCCCTCTGCAGCGCCACAAATCCAACTTAATAGTGTAGTGTTGGAAAATGTTGATCACTTCTCCTACCTAGGCAGTTATATTTCCACAAGGGCCAACATTGATGCTGAAATCCAGCATCGCCTCAGCTCTGCGAGTGCAGCTTTCTCCTAACTGAAGTGCAGAGTGTTTGAGGACTGGGACCTTGGCAGGGAAACCAAAATGCTTGCTTACAAAGCTCTTGTACTACCAACCTTACTATATGCTTGTGAAACATGGACCACTTATAAACGCCATCTCCAGCTCCTCGAAATATTCCATCAATGGTGTCTCCGAAAAATTTTACACATCACTTGGGAAGACAGGTGAACTTATATCTGTGTACTGAAAGAAGCAAAGATCACCAGTGTCAAAGCAATGATTCTTCAACATCAACTTCGTTGGACTGGTCATGTTGTGTGGATGCCTGGATGTCTTCCAAAGCAACTACTCTATTCCGAACTTAAAAATGGAAAGCGTAATGCTGGTGGTCAACAAAAGAGATTTAAAGACAGTCTCAAGGCAAATCTTTAAAAATGTAGTATAAGCACCAACAATTGGGAAACCTGCGAGCGCTCTAATTGGAGAACAGCCTTTGCCAAAGGTGTCATAGGCTTTGAAGACACTCGAACTCAGGATACAAGGGAGAAATGGGCTAAGAGGAAGGCACGCTTGGCAAATCCACATCATGATCATTTCCTGCCCGGAAACCAATGTCCCCACTGTGGAAGGACGTGTGGATCCAGAATTGGCCTCCACAGTCACTTACGGACTCACTGTTAAAACAGTGTTTATGGAAGACAATCTTACTCAGCTACGAGTGATCGCCAAAGAAGCTGATTTTGAGGCCCAACCTTGGAAGTTACCAACTTCCTTTTCCGCTGCAAGTAAAGCCCCCCATTCCAGATCATCCTGTTATACAAATTGGGGTCGCCTTGGTTCAGCCCTACTCAAGGGACTTGCCCCCCCTTAAGATTCATTCCTCGGTCAGATTAAAAGGAAAGGGAAAAAGGAAACAATAACCAAGTCTGATAAAGAGCAAAATGGTTAGAAAGTCTGCTCCTTTATTATGTTGTTGTAGGAGGGTTCCTGTGTTACCAGAAAATGTGGGTGTGTGCCTTTTGATGGCCCACGTTCGTTACCAGTGCTGGATTTACGTATAAACTAAACAAGCTATAGCTTAGGGCCCCACTCTCTTGGGGGCTCCCAAAAAAATCAAAGGAAAAAAACTGGATGTACATTTCTAAAATATAAGATAAAAAACAAATACAATAAAACCTACATACAGCAACAGTGGTTTGTGTTGTGTCGGCTCCTATGATGTAATGGCCCCCGCCTGCTAGCCCGCTCCCTCAAATATCCCTGGTTTGCTCCTTTCTATGTATAGGGTGCCTCCATTCTGCATGGACTGCTTGCAGGGCAACATGGGCAAATGGCCTGAGATACCTATGATGTCCAAACATTACCATATAGCATATATTCAACACAAAAAATAGTGACAATTTGTTGTTGACAAAGGACAGCTGGACATAGAAAGGGCCCCATTACCTTCAGGAGCTGAGGACCGCATCAGACCTCAATCCGGCCCTTTCATTGCCAAAGAGAAAAGGAAAAGGCAACATGTGCAACATCTTTTTAAAGGTCAGTTTTGTCCAGCCCTGGAACAGAAAACCCATTCTGAAACAGAACTGACTCTTAAGAAATGGGAGTAGATGTTTTTGCAACCTGTCTCCCCCCCCCCAGCTGCCCTGTTTGGCCGCTCTCCTTGCTCCCCTCCCGCTCCGAAGGGCTTCACGAATTGCACGTTTTGTTCTGGATAACCAAATAAATAATAGTAGTAGTAGTAATAATAATAATAATAATAATAATAATAATAATAATAATAATAATATTTATACCGCGCCCATCCGGCCGGGTTTCCCCAGGGCTTCCAACAGAGTATTAAAATACAATCACCTATTAAACATTAAGAGCTTCCCTAAGCAGGAAATAAGCAGGACCCTTCTCTTGCAAAGCGGGAGGTTCGCGGTCTTATCAATGACTATAAATCGGGATTCCAAGTTACTACCAATCGCGAGCCGGTCGCGCACTTGCAGCTTCAGGCTGCGCGCGCAGAAGGGGAGCGCGCGCTCGCTCGGCTCATTCACGTCGACCAGCTTTTCCCACGCAAGCCTTTTCCGATTGGTGACTCTAGCTGTCAGTCCGAGCCCCAGAATCTGATTGGTCCGGCTGCCTCCCTCCCTCCTTCCCTCCCTCCCATTGGTTGCCTCCGTCGCTTCAAGCGCTCTAATCCCGCCCCAACCTTGACTTTAGCTCGGCTTCGTTGGGAGCGGCTGATTGGTCAGACGCCGCGTCCCTCAACCCGCCCGGTCCAATCAGCGCACATGTTTATTGTTCGGGACCAGGTTTTTCCCACGGAGGTGATGCCGCGCGAAGAGCAGCGCGCCCCCTGGCGGCGGAAAGGGCTTCGGATGGGAAGCGGCTCGGGGCAGAGACCCGCTTGGGGGGCACGAGGATGACGATGGGCGGGAGTGGGCTGGGGGCCCCCTTAGCTGCCCTGGGCTTGCAGTGGGGCAGGACGGGTGACCCGGCTGCCCCCTCGGATGCCGCGCAGGGAGAGCGCTGCTGCTGCACGCGGGTCCCGCGCAGGCGGAGGGGCGTCCCTCGGGGCGCTTCGGTGCCCCCCCCCGTGAGCGCAGCCTAGGCTGGCCGAGAAGCCCCCTGCGCTGCCTTGGGGCCGGAGCCGGCGCCCGCCGGGCTGGTGCGCAAGCTGCCTGCGAGGTGCGCTTTCCCTCGCCCGGAATCCCGAGCTGCAGCCAGCCTCTCCGAGGGGGCGGGCGGGGGTCTCTTTCTGGTCGGGCGGCGCTGCTGCGCCTCCCCCCCCCCGGCTGCCTTTGGCCTCCTGGCCACGCCCCCTCCTGCTGACGCTCCGCCCCCGCCCGGGAGGAAAGCCCCCCGCCCCCTCCCGCGCAGCGCCGCCGCCATCCCTCGACGCCGAGCTGCGCCAGGCGAGCCGCGGAGCTGCGCCCAAGCCCGTCAGGTGAGCCCGGGGGGGGGGCGAGCAAGGGGCGTCGGGGCGGGAGGGGGGCCCAACAGCGCTGCGGCGGGGGCTGCGCGGCCCTAGCCGGATCCTAAGCCCCGGGTGGGGGGGGGAGAGAGGTGATGCTACGGATGCAACTGCCGCCGGGGGAGGGATGCCTTGGTGCGCCACACGAGCGGGGGCCCCGTCGCGTCACCTGGTGCCCCCCCATTCCTGCAATGGGGTCCTGGTGGCGGGGTTTGGTCGGGCGGGGGCCGTCGAGGTGTCCCCCGGCGTCCGGGGCTGGTGTCCGCCCGGCGTCCGGCCTCCTCCTCGGGGGGGGGGGGCAGGCCCTCTGGCGCTCCCCGGAGGCCTGCAATGCGGTGGGGCGGGGGGGGTCCGGGCCGGGCGTGGCACCCCCCCTTCCCAGCGCAGGTGACCCTGGAGGGGCTCCGTCGAAGGATGGATGGAGCCGGTGAGGAAGGAGGAAGGGCCGACGGAGATTTTATCCCCCCCCCATTAAAACCAATTCCAGCCTCACCTGCCTTTCCAGCAGCCCCCCCCCCCGAGGTAGCCGAAAAACCCTGAGCAGCATCAGAGCAGAGGCAGCGCCCCCCCCCGAAAACACGGGATTAAATCGTAAATGAAACCTGGCCCAGATGAGATGCAGGCGGGCAGGGCAGGTTTGCTGCCTTCAGTACTGAAGACTTTCTGACGTATGAGCCAACTCCGGGGGGGGCCGAGGTCCCTTACCCCCCCCCCCCATAAAATATTGGAGAAGCTTCCCCCCAGTTGATGGGCATTGGCAGTCAAATGGTGTGCATGAAGCCTGCCTTGTGAGCGATTACGTGGGCCGGGGCTTACTTGCCCCTCCCAGGTATTTTATTCAAGTTGGCACCCCGCTCTCTGGCTTTTCCTTTTCCTTTCGTTTGCTCCGAGGGGAATGATTTGTACATTTCCTTGACGTCTTTGGGAAGAGGCCTTTTGGTCTTTCTAGAAAGCGGGTGAAGGAAGGAGGGTCCTGGCACCAGGGGGGTGTTCAGGGAATAAACGCCAGGCTGTGGGTGCGGGAGGAAGAGCCAGGAGGAAAAAGAAGTGGTGTGCTTCCGTTGTTGGTTCTTACCTCTTTATTCTTGATATAAAGTCCCCTGGGCAGCTGGCAGCTTTGAAGAAGGCAGGACACGGGCAGGCAAGAGGGTCTGATTCAGACGGGGTGGTGAATCCCCCCCCCCACTGGCTGACCCCTCCTGTGGTTTTGCAGCTGGCTTGGCCTTGCGGGAGTCACGCTCAGCCTTGCTGTGAGAGAGGAGAGTTGACTGGCTTGGGGGCCTTCAGGTGTGTCAGACCACAACTCCCATTTGCCCCAGAGGGGAGGGCAGGTGTCATTCACAACATTTGCTGGAGAGTACCAGTGTGCTGCGATGCGGGTGGAGCTGTGGTCTAGACCACTGAGTCTAGGACTTGCCGATCAGAAGGTCGGTGGTTCAAATCCCCGCGACAGGGTGAGCTCCCGTTGCTCGGTCCCAGCTCCTGCCCACCTAGCAGTTCAAAAGCACGTCAAAGTGCAAGTAGATAAATAGGTACCCCTCCAGCAGGAAGGTAAACGGCTTTTCCGTGCGCTGCTCTGGTTCGCCAGAAGCGGCTTAGTCCTGCTGGCCACATGACCCGGAAGCTGTACGCCGGCTCCCTCGGCCAATAAAGCGAGATGAGCGCCGCAACCCCAGAGTCGTTTGCAACTGGATTTAACTGTCAGGGGTCCCTTTACCTTTACCAGTGTGCTACAATCATGGTGGGTGATTGGACCCAGCCCAGTTCCTCCTTGGTGCAGGGTCTGAGGTCCCACGAGTGGGCAGGCAGGATCAGAGCCCCTGTGCTCAGTGCCTGGGCCTTGGCACATGTCTGATGTGTGTCCCAAATGCAGCAGCTGCCTCTGGTCAGCGCTGGCTGGGCAAAGAGTCTTGGCTTGCCACGTGGGGAAGTGGCACAGAACCAGAATGCGCCAGCCCAGGGCCCAGATGTCCGTGTGGCGGTGGCCCCTGGGTGCCCTGATGGGGCAGGGAGGACTGCTGCTGCACCAGAAGGTTGCCTTGCTCAGTGTTTGGGAAGAGGAGGCTGCTGCCCCCTCCCAGCTCCCGGGCCTTCCCCCAGGAGGAGGAAGGGGCTCCCCTGCTGCGGCTGGGGGGTGGCAGAGCAGCCCACCCAGGACTCGGGTCCCTGATGGAAGCCGAGTGTGGCACTAAGTCTGCCTTTCAAAGAGTCAGAAGGGACCCCAAGTTTCACCCAGAGCAGCTAAAGGTCCCTGGCAAGTTTGCCGGTCCCACAGAGCAAAGGACCCCAAGGGAGCGAGGCCCCATTTTAGGGGGTCCGCCTGTGTTTCTGAAGCTGGGAGGGAGGTTGCAGACTATGCTGAACTCTTCAAGTGTTCAAGGCGTACCATGCAAGACAGATTGAGGGTTGGAGCTTCTACATTGGACCGTTTTCTGTCTGCCTTGCATCACCCAGGTGCGCAAAGGGTGAGGGGAGGGGAAGGATCTCCTTGCCAGGTAGAACAAAAAAATTCCTTCCAGTAGCACCTTAAAGACCAACTAAGTTAGGTCTTGGTATGAGCTTTCGTGTGCATGCACACTTCTTCAGATACCAGGTAGAGCAACCGTTTCAGCAATGAGCGTGCAGCATCCTACCCTTGGCTCAGACTTCTCAAGAAATGAGACAAGGGGCAGCCTTTTGCTCCAGATTTTGCTGCATTTCTGGAGTCTCTGTAAAAAGGGGGGGGGGCTGACCAGGACGGTGAGATAGAAGGGAGATGGGATCCAGATAGGTAGAAACATTGCAAGATTATTGAATGTTAGAACGATGTTGACTTAGAAATTAAGGGGTTTCTAGCTGTAATGATTATGTAATTAAGAAAAGAAAGATTAAAAATTAAATCAGAAATTAGGGGAAGGATTTGCTGAATTGGCTTGATTAGAGATTGGAATACAGAGAGGGGAGATATGAGGAGGTCGGGAAAGTAAGTTATACGACCATAAGGGAATGAAATTATACCTGTTTTTTGTTTTGTATGTATGTTTATCTTATTGTTATTTCTGTTTTCTTTTTGTTTCTCTTTTTTGGTTGTTTTTATGTTATATAATTTTTTGAAAACTTTAATAAATATTATTTTAAAAAAACACAGATAGGTAGAGAGTGGAGCGTGTCTGGTGGAAGGAGGGATTGGGGCCTTGTGTGTGGAACAAAGGGAAAGCAGCTTGATCTTGTGGAGAAACAGGTGCCTTGGGGGGCCAGTTTGTTTAATGGCCCCTTGGAGCCATTTGGAGCTATTAACACGTGGAAGCTGCTTTGGTGTGTGCTTGGATTTTAAAAAAGAAAGCAAGCAGAATATGAACAGAACACATTCCTTGCCAGCGCAGTGCTCTCCGCCACACATCAAGCGAGGGGCTGTTGCTCTCCAGATGGCAGAAGAGAATTCTGGGATGTTCTCCTGTGACGACACTGAACATGCTGCTCGCTTGAGGGGGGGGTATCTTCTTGTGCATGGATCACTCTGTGAGGGAAGAGCGCAGTCACACGCTCCGTGTGCTAAATGGGGCTGCTTTTCATGCACGGCGTCAATGCACAACCCCGCAAAATGTGCAGAGAGAGGCAGATTGCCATATATTATAGCGCGCATAAAACATTCCATCTCTGGGGAGGGAGGGAAGTGAGGGGCGGAGAATCTATTGTGTTGGATGTGGAGGTGCTTCTAAGGCAGGCATCCCAACCTTCGGCCCTCCAGATGTTTTGGACCACAATTCCCATCATCCCTGACCACTGGTCCTGGTAGCTGGGGATCATGGGAGTTGTAGGCCAAAACATCTGGAGGGCCGCCCGCCTGCCCGGCCTGTGTTCTGCTTTGGTTTCTTTCTAGGTGCTTAGGCTGGATTTTGGGTTTAGGGGTTGGTCGGTGCCCCGAAGTCTCTTGGCTGGTTCCCACAATGCCGGACGTCACGTAACGCATTTCTGAATTGGCTCCCAGCGTCTGTCATCTTGGTCTCCAAGCACAGTTTCTAGAGTGCAGACACTGAGAGTTGAGAGGTGAAATCATGGCTAGACGCACTCAGGAGAAGGGTTCTCCAGAACCCTGCACTTGAAGGGGGGCTTCTGGGGCCACAGAAAGGGGGTCTCTCCCCCCCCACTGGTATGACTTGAGCCTTCAGCCGCTGTGTGAGGCTGGTCCCTCTGCCCAGGGCATGGGAGGAGGTGCAGAGTGGAGCTGTGTGCCCCTTGGAGCTTCTCTGTGTGGGTCATCCTGTCCGGCTGGCTGGGCCCTCCTGCAGAAGCGCTGCCTTGGCCTTGCTCCCTCCGTGGCTCTGAGCTTGTGGCTTTGTGTTGTGCGTTGCCAGGCCTCTCTCCCGGACTGGCCCTGCAGTCTCCCCCTGGCCAGGCTGCTGCTTTCTCCGGCTGCAGGCGGGACACCCCAGGAATTGGCCTTTCACTGCCAGTCTCACTGCCAGTGGCCCTTGAATCCCAGTCCATAATGAAAGGCCGCAGGACTGGGTTGGGCTTGGAGAGAAATGCTGCCCTCCGTGGGCCCAGCAGAGGAGGCGAACCGCTCTAGCCCCCGGCAGGGATGCCAGGCAGGACCCAAGAGCCATGGTGGGGGCGCTGGATGGCAGGGGGACCCAGGAACTTCGCCACTAGAGCTTTCCTTGGCAATGGCTTATCCGCCTTTGTGGAAAGGACCCCTGCTCCCAGAATCACCCCCCTGCCGCAAGCCTCGTTTTTAAAAAGAGGGGGCAGCTGATGTTGCTTTTGCTCTTTGCCGGTGGGGGGGGGCCTTGGGGTTTCTGTGGTTTAGGTGAGACGGAAAGATCCAAGGTCCCTGGTCTTTGCTGCCCTCCACTCCTGGTGGCTGATTTGGCCGGGGGCATCTCAGTGCCCTCTCCCCGTGGTGGGTGGGCCGAGTGAAGGGATTAGGGTCGCAAAGCCAGAAATAGGCCCGGCCGGGAATTAGGGCGCCTTAAGCTCAAAGCGGATTACGAGCCGGGGGGGGGAGGGGACGCCGTAGCCCCCCCCCGTCCTCGGCTGGCGCTGCCACCCGTAGGGGTCTCTGTGCGCCTTGCGTGGACGCAGAGACTGGTGACGCAACAGCGACAGGTGCAGCCTTGGCCACTGGGATGTTGCTGGGATGCTTGGCCCCTCTCCCTCCACAGCCTCCCTGGAGGGGGGTCTTTGGCCGGCCTCCTTCCAGGCGACCCCTGTTTGGGCTTGGCGTCTCTGCTGGAGGGGCTTCTTGGTGCTGGAAGTGGCACCAGCAAGGGCTCCTTCCTTCCCAGCTGACTGGGGTGCCTCCTCCCCCCCCCCCCAGTTCCCAGTCTGCCATCATCCATTTTCAGTGAGCCTGGAGCAGCACCCTCTCTGGGGATGGGGAAAGGAAACCCCTTTGGGTGCCCAGGGGGCTGCTTTGGGGTCCCTCTTGGGCCAAGGAGCAGGGGCATAATTCTTGGCCAGCTGCAGCCCCCCCCCAAGCCTCCCCCCTCCCCCAGTCAACTGGCACCATCCTGGCCTTGTTTCAGTTCTCTGGGAAAGCGCTGGAGTTTCCTTTTCTGCAAACAGCTGCCTGGTTCCCTCCTAGTTGCTGACAGAAGCTAACAAGTGCTAGGAATGGGGACTAAGGAGAGGGGGCCCGAGGGGGGGGGGGCGTGTGTGCAAAATGCTGCTCTCCGCCCTTCCATCTTGCAGCTCCTGGCTAAGTGGCACAACCAAGTTGTGCCCGTAGCTGTGGACCGCAAAAGTGGAATACCATGTCCCTTGCCGCTGGCACAGCCTGGCATCTTCTCTGTGCACCCTCACCAGCCCCCCTGCTTGGTCTGAAGGGGGGAGGGAGAAACACCCCCCCCCCCCAGTTTGCTAGGGGGTTATCATGGACTGCTGCTGCTGCTGCTATCTGGGGTCCTTGAGCCGGAGATTCCATGCAGAATTCCTCCTTAGCTAATCTGTTTGCCCTTCCTGCTTATCTGGGGTCTGCCTTGCCTTGTGTCTTGTGAGTGGTCTTGTTTCTGGGAAGGTGTCTCCCGCTTTCATTTCCTTCAATCCCTGCTCCAGGGCCAGCTTCCCTGCCAAGGCTGAGGCTGCTTCCTTCAGCTGCCCAATCATTGCTGCTCCATTGCCAGCTGCGAGGAGGAGGAGGAGTGCTGCAGTGGCCTTTTCATACTGCGGGGAGTGCTGGGCTCTGCCTGCTACGTTCTGTTCACACAAGCAGGCAAGCTGCGTCTGCTGCCGGGGGGGGGGGGCTTTGCACCTCAGCACACGTTCACCAGAACCCCAGTGGGGGTTCATTTTACAACCCTGTTTTAATTTTTAAAATAAAGCTTTTAATCATAGTTAACGTTTCCCCGCTGCACCTTTTTTAATGAAAGAGAGGTGTAGCACTGTTGAATCAAAAGAACAAAAATGGAATAATAGGACATCCCCCCCAATGTTGCAATGGATCTTTGCTGAGCTACGGTGGGTTCAGTCTGCCGACACTTCGCTGTCTGCATCAAAGCCGTGCCTTTTTTAAAAAGACAGAAGGCACTGCTAAGGAACTCCTATTTGGGGACTTCCCTGGCTTTTTTCTGGCCCATGTAGGACCAGTCTGGAAAGTTAGCGTTGGTGAAGACTTGACGTTTTCATCCCCAAAAAAGTTTTTGAGTTTCCATTGAAATGAGGCTGTATTTTAATATTTTAATGTTGTATTTTAATCTTGTTTTTAAGTTGTATTTCAATCAATTTGTTTCTATATCGGGTGTTAGCCGCCCTGAGCCCAGTCTTGGCTGCGGAGGGTGGGGTATAAATAAAAATTTATTATTATTATTATTAAGGACATCTGCCCTGGCAGATCTGTGCTCCTCATCTGTTCTTCCGACAAGTTCCTGTCATCTGGGAAAGTCCAAAATGGGGAAAGCACAAGTTTAGCATGACAGTGTTAAGTGGATATCCCATGAAAAGTGAGCAAACAGTGTCACACTCAATGCTGGTTGTGAAAGAGCCCTGAAAGGGTCACATGGTGGGTGCAATTTGCCCATTTCATAACAGCTGTCTTGGTCTTGCAAAACAAACGTCAAGGCCCAAGAGACAATCTGGCCCCTGTCAGTCTATCCAAGGAAACAGCCTTCTCCTCTAATCTGAACAACTTCAATTACTCAAGCACTTGATATTTACTGGTTGGGGCCAATAAAGCATTTCATCGGCTTGGTCTTGTTGCGTATACAGTAGTTCAGATTGTGCTCATCAAAGGCAGAAGAGCGCTGCCTCCTCAAGGGACACACAACCCAGGCTGTGTGACACACACACCCCTTTCCCTCTTCGCACACTGTGCGCTTTCAGCCAGGCCTGGCCACATTTGCACATTGGAAGAAGGCAGGATGGCTGGCTCAGCTGTGTCCACTTGGGAGCAAGTGGGGGGGGTTCCTTTCTGCCCGGCCACTCTTCCCCAGATGTGAGGGGAAGAAGCAAAGCACAAGACCACAATTTATTTAATTTATATGCCACCTTTCCTTGCCCCTTTTATTGTCCCAACAACCCTGTGAGGTAGACTAGGCTGAGACACTAGACTGACTCATGTTCACCCAGTCCGCTTCGTGGCCGAGTGGTCGGAGGCCAGCTAGTGATTCAGACTTTCTGGGGAGAACAAAAGTGCAGCCCTGGGTTCAGATGTCACAGGAAGCCAAGGTTCGTTGCAATTTATGCTTTGCTGCTCAGAAGCAGGAGGGCGGCAGCAGGTGCCCCTGTGTGCTCCTCTTTCCTGGTAAGCTGGCAACCCCGGCAGCTTTTCTCATTTGCTGGAAGAAGAGGCTGAACCTGCACCCTCTGCTTGCACATTGCGCACCTTGAATCCGCGGTGTCCTTGGGATTATTTGAAATCCTCCCTTTCTCTGCAGACAGAGCAAAAACCAGAGCGAGCTTTGCGTCCTGATCCTGGGCATCGTTACTAAGAGGGAAGTCCTGTTGACTGAAGGAGGACTTTGCTCCAAGGAGGTGGACTTGAGGCGGAGCTCGGGACCTGTTTCCGGGAATGGCAAATTGAGCAGCTTCTTAAAGCAGGCTCTAGACGCAGTGGTTCTCAACCTGTGGGTCCCCAGATGTTGTTGGACTACAACTCCCATCGTCCCTGAGCTCTGGCCTTGCTAGCTAGGGGTGATGGGAGTTGTAGTTCAACAACATCTGGGGACCCACAGGTTGAGAAAGGCTGCTCTAGACTTTGTGCCGGTCGGGCTGCCAGGGTCCTGCAGGGGCATCTGCAAGTGGCTATTTTGGCAAGGCGTTGAGGCCCAATAAAGAGGGTGCCCCCCATATGCTTCCTGTCTGTCACTGCCAGTTAGGGATGGAGTCCTGCTGCTGCTTTGGCAAGAGGGTCACCCCGCTCCATTGCATCTCGAGGGAAGTAGATGCAGGATCCCCTGAGGAGATGGAGGTGCTGACAGCAGCCAGCCCTTCATGGCAGCAGGAGGAGAGCAGCTTCCCTGGAGAGAAGGAGGCTTTGCCGGGCTCAGCTGGGATTCTGCAGAGGACTGTTGTGGCTGTCATTGGACCCCACAGGGGAAAGGGAGAGGCACATGCTGTTGATCCAGGCTGGCTGGTGAAGGAGAGAAGGACTCGTGTGAGCAGCTGTGCTGAAGCACAGGGCTCCACCTTGGGCCGCGTGTGGCAGAGGCTGGTGTGGCCTCTGAGGCTGGTGGTGGGCTCAGCTTGGAGGTCCAGAGCAGGCTCATGCTGGTCCCCAGAAGCGAGAGCTTCCTGGCAGGGATGTGGGAAGATGCTCCCCCCTTTCCAGCATTGCTTTCAAAGTTACAAGTGGGGAAGCAGGAGTGTTTTTGCAGCTTCTGCCCCCGCAGGAATGTCCAGCCTTCTACACACGGGGCTGGTGGTGTTGCTTGCCCTTCCAGAGTGTGTGGCGCAGCACATTTGCCAGCTGGGCAGGACAGGCAAGTCCTGGAAAAATCGAGGGAGGGAAGGGGGCAGGTGCAAGCCCAGTGGTGGGTCAAGTGGGAGGGGGACGGGAGGGAAAGAGGGGTCTAGTTCCGGGAATTGGGGGGGGGAAGGGAATGTCCAGCCACCCTTTACTCCTTGTTTTCTGCAGATAGACAGGCTTCCCTCTGGCTCTGCCTTGAGCTCCCCCCAAGGGGTGGGGTGGGAACTGGGAGCAGGTGGGGGCTCTTCTTCCCCAGGAGGATCATGCTGGCAGCTAAGGAGGCTGCTGTCGTGCTCCCAAGGTGAGGGCTGGTCTCAGAGGCCTCTTGTCTCACGAGGAGCCAGCCAGGCATTGAGGCTGCCAGAGGACAGCGGTCAGATTATTAACTGGAGTGAGCTAATGGGGCTCTCACTTGTGAGCCAGTGTGGTGTAGTGGTTTAGAGCGGTGGACTTGTAATCTGGGGAACCGGGTTCGCGTCTCCGCTCCTCCACATGCAGCTGCTGGGTGACCTTGGGCCAGTCACACTTCTCTGAAGTCTCTCAGCCCCACTCACCTTGTGGGGGAGGAAGGGAAAGGAAATTGTGATCCGCTTTGAGACTCCTTAGGGTAGTGATAAAGCAGGATATCAAATTCAAACTCTTCTACTTGCCAGCATAAAACAAATGTGGAGCAGCTTCCGGTGCTTTTGCAGGCTCGGGTTGAGGGGATGGTTTTGGCCCATGAAGCCCTCTGCAGATTGTGATCAGGAGGACCCTTTACACCCACCCACCCCCGGATCCTGCCCCAGTCTTTAGAGTATTTATCAGAAGGCCCTCTCCAGGCTCTTCCTACTCCCAGTCAAGGCACCTTCAGAAGTGAGGAGGGCAATGCTTGACAACAGTGGTCCCTTGGTTCAGATATCTTAGTACGAGGGGTGGGAATAGGGGTGCCTTGGAAGGAAAGGGCCCTAATAATGCCCTGGGGCGCTCTTCCCACTGTGGCTCAGCTGGTGCCCAGACTCTGGACTTGAGGCACAAGGCTAACATGGTTTTTGTCCTCTTGTGAGCGTTTAATTAGGTCACTCCGTGATCTTTGCTCCTGGGCTGCTCTCTTCCAGCTGCGTTTCATGGATCGCCTGCCTGCTTTTGCTGCCTGACGTCTTCGCTGGGTCACACATAGTGCCAAGCCACGCTTGAGCAGACCAAGAACCTGCCACTGCAAGTTGCTTCTTTCCCCCAAGTTGTTGTGTTTACAGCTGCTCTTGCTGTGCGTCAAGGAAGTGTGTTGGGCTTGCACATGGCATCAAGCCACGGTTGACAGAAACCATGGCTGTAAGCCGACAACAAACCATGGTTAAGCCGCTGGGCAGGGTTTGGGTGACCGAGGAAACCATAGGTAAAATGAACCATGGCTTGGCATCATTCTGCAAACAAGGCTTGTTTTGAATCTGTCATGGTTCGTCACCTTGAAAACTCCTTAAGAGCTGGAAGATGGGATGTGCATTTTAGCATACATTTAGAACCATCCTCAACCTGACAGGGGGAGGGGGAATCTTCATACTAGACTGTGTGGCACTCAGGCAGCCGCCAAGACACGGTGGAGTCCTTGTTTTCTTCGCTTACATAGGGACCCGGAAGTATCTGATGAAAGATTGCATTAGGTTCCAGTTAAACAGCTCAGATTTCCTCCAATGCCCTGCCTTAGCCAGAAGGGAGTAACACACCCGGTGCGGGGAGAGGCAGGAGGACATTTGACCCCTGGGATCACTAGCAGGATTAGGCCAGCCTTGTCTGGTGGCCTTGAGCTGTTCCAGTGTCCCTCCTGGGTGTCACTGCCCCACCTGGGCCCTGGCATCCCTGTGGGCAAAAGGCCGACTCAGAGCTGAACAGAAAGCAGCCCTGTCCTTTGAACTGGGCACCTGGTCCTGGACTGAATCCAGGCTGTTCCCATTCCCATTCCCTCCCCTCCATCTCTGATCCAAGATGTTAGCTGCCTGGCAACTGAGTCTGGAAAGTCAGAATGGGGCATAGCAAACGGGCTGGGGGCATTTAACCCTCCCTTCTGTGTCCCTGGCTGGAAATCTCCTAAGGGAAGTGTTCCTTCTGGCGGGGGGGGGGGGGCGGTCTAGTGGCCTCGATCCGGATTCTTTCTCTCCTGCTCCACATTATTTTAAACACCCAAACCAAGCTTGCTCATTGAATCCCATCCACAGCTCTCTATGCTGTGTTCCTGTGTGTGGAGGAGCTGATCTTTCTGCCATGACTCTGATGCTCTTATGAGTCACCTGCTGCTCTGGAGTAACTAAAACTATTAGTACTAATCGGTTGTTCAGTTCTCTCTCTCCCTCTCCCTCTCCCTCTCCCTCCCTCCCTCCCTTCCTATTGGCACCATGAAGAGTTTTGTGGTGGCGGCGTCAGGGAAGGAGGGGCTGGTCACTTCTGTCTCTCCCCCCCCCTTAGGGTGCTGCCCTGCTGCAGTTCCTATGGGAGCCCATCTCTAGGGAGAGACAATGGCCTTGTGGGGCAGAGGGGACGGCCGAGTGACCGGGCAGCCTTGGGAGTGGTGATCTGATGGGCAGGCAGGTTTGCAACAGTCCAGAAGTGCCCAGCGTGAAAGGCATTCTTCCTGGATGCAGAGGTCTGTCCAGACTTTACCTATCTCTCAAGGAGGAGATGAGGAACTGCCCAGGGGATCTGTTTGGGGTACTGTGGAGGCATGAGGCTAGGTCCTTCGGGATCCCTGGATTGCCCCCTGGCCAAGCTCATTTTGGGAAAGCCGACAGGACTTTAATTCAGAAAGTAGGTTGGGAAGAGTTTAGAACAGGGGTCGGCAACCTAAGGCCCATGGGCCACGAGTGGCCCACATGGGTCGTTTAACCGCCCCCCGGCTTAAACATCTGGCTAGTTCCAGTGACAACCCTGAGCTTGGTTAAGAACTTTGAGAACTTAAAGAAGAAAAGTCACTTGGCTCCGGGACAGTCATCTTATACCCTGGCCTGTTCCTACCTCTTTTTCTTAATGGGGACAAGGACCATTCATAAGATAAGAATATTATTCAGAACTGTGAGCAGTGGGGTGGGGTAACTGAAGACAAACAACAAGAATTAGCTAGAACTTTGTTCACTGCTCAGACTGCACAGAAAAAGCATTTTGATTCCTGAAATTCATTCTGATTCTGCAGATAAAATATAAGGGATAGAATTCTACAGGATAGAGTATTAGTGTGTGAAAACAGTCGAGATCCAAGGATCCCCAGGCATGCGCCTCCAGATGGTGGAGATGTCCGGTGCCACAACACAAAAGGAAAAATGTGGAGGGAAGAGGGAAGCAAGAAAACTCAGGACACTTCCTTCTTCCTGCTCGAATGTTCCCAAGAAAAACCAATGACCCTCCCTTGCTGGAAGTGGCTAATGCGGCTGTAAGCCGTTGACCGTAGCATGTGGGGTCATTGTCTTCTGCGGCCAGGCTGGGCTCTGTAGGTTCACAGGGCTGCAGCTGACAGCATTGCTCCAGGGAAGGTTGAATTTGAGGGGGCCTCTTTATGGGCAAAGAGGAGCCCTGCCCAACTGGGGAGGGCAGCAGAAGGAACTGGAGGGGCAGCTGCTCACTATCTGCTGCCGCCGCAGCTGCTGCTGTTCCTCCAACTTAGACAAGGTCCTAACAAACTTGGAATGTGTCTCAAAAAGAAAGTTAAATCTGATCACATTTAACCTCAAAAGAAGAAACCAAAATGAGGAAATCAGTTGCAAAGAGTTATTGTTCTTCCTGCTGCCAATTATAGCAAGGTGTCTGCAAGTTATTCCAGTCCTATGGCTGTTCTCCTCTGTTCTCCCACCGCAGGCTGGGAACAGGAAGTGTGCCGGACTTCCCTTGCTTCCTTGCTCAGCCTCCCCCAACCTGGTCCCCTCCAGATGTGGGGCTGCAATTCCCCTCACCCCGCAGCCAGCATGGCTGAAGGGAGTTGGGAGTCCAGGTTCATCTGAGTGGCCAAAGTGCTCCACATAATACGTTTCCTCTGCAGCCTCTCCAAATGGTTCAGCGACTGCAGGCGCTTCCAGAGACAGGAGGCGTGTGAAGGCAAGGCATCGGTAGCCAGAGATGTTGCTGGCCAGCCGGGTGTAGGCAAGAGATGTTGAGGTTCAGCTGTACTGGGATGGGGTGTCCTCTGAGGAGCGGCTGGTGCCCCATGAGGGGCCTGAAGAATATGCTTGAATTGCCCATGACAACTCCTTAGAAGGCAAGTCTGCACCACCTGCTAATCTCCAGGAACAATTATTCTGTGGTTACTTCTTCTTGTGAATGTGTGGGGAAGAGAGATGGTTGTGTAAAGTCTTTGCACTGGAAGCAAGTGGGGCATTTCCCCTTGACAGCCACCTGATGAGGCAGTGGATGATGTTCTAAAGAGGTCCAGAAGCAGCCTGCAGAGGAGGACAGGGAACATTACCCCACCCCCCGCTCCTGGAAATAATCTTTGGGCAATCGCAGGTTCACTAGGAAGAGGCCCCAGTTCCTTTTTCGCAAGGCATAAAGATCTGGACCCCTCACCGATTGTGTTCTCTCCTTGCACGGAGTCTGGACTTGAATGAGCGAAGGAGAAGGTGCCCCAGGGTGGAGAGCTTGGTGTTTGGGGATTCTTCTTTGGCGCTGAACTGCAGGCGCCAGTTGCTGTGAATCGGAGGGTCTCAGACAGGGAGAAGTGTGTGAAAGCAGAGCATCTTGGCGGAGGAGAGTCTCCAGGTGTCATAAGAGCAGAAGAAGACACCCTGAACCCAGAGCCAAAGGAGGGCGCCTGGAGTAGTTGTGCACAGGGATACCAAGAAAAGACAATGGAGAGATCCGGTCTCCTGTTTTATTAAAGAAAGTCTCCCAGCCTTTGCAGACGCAGGATGGACACCACAGCAAGGAGACTTCGGTTTGCCTGCACCGTAGAGAATGTTCACACATTCTTTATACACAAAGCAGCATCCGTCCCTCTGCCCAGGACTCTGCCCTGTTGCTTCACCTGCCCACCAGAGGGCAGAGGCGGCAATAGCCAAACCTTACCATTAGCTCCCCTTTCTGGGCTCAGAGCCCAGCACCGCAAAGCCCAGAGATAAGGAGAACATCCAAGCCAGTCAATTAGCCTGTGTCAAAGCAAGCAAATATGAGCATATACGAGCTCACTGCTACAACCACTACCTGTTAATTGTGGGGTTATCCTGACTACCAATATGGCGTTAGGGAAGCTTTCAGAACAGCTCAGCTTTGGTTCAACACACTAGATGAGGCCCACCTTGTCCAGCCTCCTGTTCTCACACTGGCCAAACTGATGCCTGTGGGAAACGCACAGGTCAGATTCGAACACAAGCCCTCTCCCCTCTTGCGGCTTCCAGGAATGGCTTTTTGGAAGCATGTACTGTTCCCAACTGTGGAGACAGAGCTGTCCTGGCTAGTAGTGACTGATGGCCTCCTTTGCCCAATCTTCGTTGGAAGGCATCTCACTTGGTGGCCACCCCTGCCTCTTGGGGGAGGGAGTTCCACAGGTGAACTCGCCACTGTATGAAGAAGGACTGTCTTTGGTCTGTCCAGAATCTTCCCAGATGCCACGGCTAGTTCAGGACACAGACCCTTGCCCAGATATTGGAGAGCAGGGGGTGCAAAGCGGAATTCCTTATTCAGGCTGCTGCTTCTGCACGACTTTAAGGCGCAGGCAGGGAAGGGGCTGCTGGCCCAGAAGAGTTTCCTGCAGCCGTCTTGCGCTGATGACTTCAACACTCCCTGTTTGGATGAGCTTCACATCCTCCCCTTTGTCTGCCCTTCCTGTGCTCCTCGCGAGAGTGCCCCCAAGGAGGCAGAGCAGGGGTTGGTGGGGGTCCGGAGCCTGCCAGAGCGCTTTGGCCCCCAGCCACCAGGAAGGAAGGCTGCTGAGAACGAAGGGGGTGGCTGTTGGTGGCTGCTATGGCAACAGAGGCAGGAAGAGAACCCGGCCTCCTTGGCAGCAGTTGGGGGCTGCTCCTGCCCGCAGCCGGGGAGGGTGTGGCCGCCTTGGTCCTGGCCTGCCGGGCGCTCTCTGCATGTGCCAGGCGGGCAGCAGGAGGGCCTGGCTGCCGGAGCATTGTAGGCAAAGCTGGTGCCGGGTGGGGTGAGAAGGGCCTTTGTGGAAGTGGGGGTGGGCCAGTGTGGCAGAAGAGCCCCTCCCTCCAATTGCCTTCTGCTTGGTGGTTAAGAGCATGGGCACAGAGCCCAAAGACCCTCTTGGCCCCAGGTTGCAAACGCCCAGCTGTGGAGTTGGGCAGGGCCAGGGGGTCTTGGATGCCCCTCTCGGCCAGGTAGCCCAGAGGGAGGCTGGCTGGTTACACTGCCAAGGGCTTGTGTGTGCCCAGTGGGTCTCTGGTGTGGAGATCACCCCTTCCCGTGCTTGGCCAGGAGAAGGCTGCTCCCCAGGGAGCTGAGCACCTTCTCCTGCTGCCCCTTGGCATCTTGAGAGCCTCCTGGGGGGCAGGTGTGGGGCTGACACAGCTAGCTGGGGCTGGCCTGGGGGATCTCTTTAGAGTTCACCTATCCCTTGGCGTCCTGCTTGTCTTCCAGGGAGCTCCAAGCAGCCTGCGTGGTCTCCCCTCCCCAAGTTCCCCTCTCAGCAACCCTGCAAGGTAGGTGAGCGTGACCTGGGCCTTGCCAGCCCTGCTCCTGCGCTCTGACCCTGAGCCAGTTGGTTCACTTCAATGGGTTGTTCTCTGCTTTTCAGCAGATTCTGAGGGCTGCCTTGGGAGACCAGCCCCTCCCTGGAGACCCTCTTCCTCCTCCCCTGGCAAGGAGATCTGGGAGCAGAGCAGAAGCAGCAGGAGGAGGACCCCCGGCTCCTGCCAGGCCAGGCCTTGTTTGAACCACCGCTTGCTTGTAACTTTGGGAGACCAAACTCCAGAGGGCGGATGAAGACCCAAGTGTGGGTCATGCCAGCACCCCTGTTTTATTCTTGTCTTGGGGGAGGGCTGGTTAAAAAGGGGACAGCAGAGAAGTGGGTGGGAGCCAGGTGTGAACTGGGAGGCAGTTCTGCTGCTCATGGCTTTTCAGTCTTCCTCCCGTGGTGGAGAGTGTGTGTGTGTGTGTGTGTGTGTGTCCGTCCGTCCGTCCTCCAGGGGTGTTCTGCCTTGGATGCCGGGGGGGCTGTGTGTTTTTGTGGCTGCTGCATAGTTGCCAGTGCCACCCTGCCTGACGCTCTAACCCCTATACCACACTGCCTCGGCTTTGGAATGGGGCAAACCTTCCCATGCTTTTATAGAAGACATCTGAAGGTGCCACTGCACAGGGAAGTCTTAAATGTTTGAGGTTTTTATTGTGTATTTAATATTTTGTTGGGAGCCGCCCAGGGTGGCTGGGGCAACCCAGTCAGATGTGTGGCATATAAAGAACAAAATTATCCTCATTATTACTGCTCTTGTGCTTCTCCCTCCCAGCTGAGGGGGGGGGCCTGGAAGGGCTCCTTCATGTTTGGCCCTTTCCCCAAAGGGGTCTCTTGGACGCTGCCTCTTCTCTCCCTCCGACTTCACATTCCTGCAGCTCCCCGAGAAGTTTCTTCCTCATCCTCCAGTGATTCCCATTCAGTTTGTGAACAGTTCTTACCTGAAGCCCATTCCCCAAATGGCCAGCTGTTTGCAGCACAGTTTGGGAATCGCTTTTCTTCTTCATGTTGAAACGTGTCCCCTCTGCCCCCGGCACTTTACAGCACGCACACACTCCCCTCAAATAATCTATTTAAAAAGGAGCATGTGAAAAGTTAGGACAGCAGATAGAAAGTTAGCAGGGGGGCGTGTAATGAAATCAGAACTGGCAGACCAAAGGACTGTTTGAGTAAAATGGTCTAATGGATGACTCAACGTCCCTGAGAAGGCTCAGCAGATTTTTGGGGGCAGGCAGTTCCACAGGTGCGGTGCTGAAAACACCCCCGTGCACCTTCTCGGCCAGAGCATCTCGGGTGGGCATGTGGTGGCCAAGGCGCCAGTCGTATCTTGGTTGCATTGCTGCAGGCCCCCTTGGAAGGAGGGCCTGGACGCTTCTGGCAGTGCAGAATTCGGCCACCAGGAATGGCTGGCGACTTCCTTACTGCTCTGTCCCCAACCGTGCCAGATTCGCCTTTGGCAGGGATGCTGGGCAGGCTTTGGAGCTGCCTCCTTCCCCCTCTCTGGCAGGCTGCTGGCCTGTCCAGTTCCCTGCTCCTTCGGGGGCTTTTCCAAGGGTGCTGAGGCTGCTTTTTGTGGTGGTTTTGCTGCTGCTGCAGGGTTGCTTTCCTTCTCTCCCTGATCTTATGGTGCTTTGCTGGCTGTTTGTTAGCCATCTTGGGGAGAAGAGAGTTTGAATAGAAACAAATCCGATCTGAGCAGACAGGATCTTGTGGGGGAGACGGTTAGTTATGCCCCCTGGTTCTGTGCAGCCAGCACTTTGAACTGGGCCCAGAAATGAACCGGATGTCAGTGAAGCCGATACTTGGAGAGGAAAGCGCTGCATGCTCTAAAAATCTGTATGACTTTGGAAGAACCGTGCAAATGTAGGTTTGGTGCCAGGAATGGAGCCTTATAGGTCCCTGAGCATCTTGGGCATTTCTGGCCCTTCAGTATCCCTGTTCCAAGTGCTGGTGCTGAGTGCCAGGTGATCAGAACATCTGCCTCCACACCACCCAACCCACATGCTCAGATCAGTGCTTGAAGCCCTGCTTATCACCCCCCCATGACGTGCATTAGAGACAGGGCCTTTTCCGCAGTGGCCTCTCGCTTAAGATGTTCAGTTTCTGCCTTCAGTTGCCGTGTTTTAGGTGGGATTGAAACCCTGCCTGTGCTGAGTGGCTTTTAACGGCTGCACTTGATGAATGATGTCGTTCTGGAAATGTTTCTTATAGGGCTGGACTGTATTTCACTGGATTGATGGGCTGGTGGGGTTTTGTATTTTACAGCTGTAGTTAACCGGTATTATTTCTGATGGTCAGAGCCATTCGGCTCCAGAACAGACTCCCTGGGAAGGTGGTGGACTCTCTTTCCTTGGAGGTTTGGAGCGGAGGCTGGATGGTCACTTGACAAGGGTGTTTTAGTTGAGATTCCTGCATGGCAGGGGGTTGGACTAGATGACCCTCGGGGTCCCATGCAGTCCTACAATTAAATGATTCTGTGAGGCAAAGCTTTCTTCACCTTCTTGAGAAGCCTTGATCCAGAGAGGCAGCTTTTCTGTCTATAAGTAGCAATAGCAGCCGTCCGTAGGCTTGAGAAAGGACGAGTGGTGTCTGGTCAAATGTCTAAGTCCTGAGCTGGATTTTGTGGTCAGGGGCTGCGTCTTGGAAGGGGGTGGGCTCTGCTCAGAACCTTGTTCCTCCCCCTGCCTTTAACTTCCCCAGGACTTTTCCACCCTCTGCATTCTGCCCTCTTTCCTCTCACACCCATCTTTGTAAAGAAATTGCACCAAATTATGTGAAAAATGGGCTCTTAGATTGTGGGAATATATGTGAGCGTACTGTTTGGTTTGCACCGTGTGAGACTTCTGGGCGGAAGGGGAGGGCGTTCCCCCGGACCCCCACTCAATCTCGGGTGGGCTGCTTGCGGCTGGGGAGGGTGGTCTCCCTCTGCACTGCTTGAAGTTGCCAACCCTCTCTCTCTCCCCTCTGCAGCCGCGAAGTGGTGGGAGACCCGGCCGAGATGTCGCATGAGAAGAGCTTCCTGGTGTCTGGAGACCCCTTCCCTGGGCAGCAGCCGCCTGCCCCACCTGGCTATGCCCAGCAGCCCTACCCAGCGGCTCCCTACCCGCAGCCCCAGCCCGTGGCATATGGCCAGCCCGGATACCCGCAGGGCGCCTACCCGGTTGTGGCACCCTACCCACAAGCGGCACCCTACCCCCAGGCACCCTACCCTCAGGCACCTTACCCCCAGGCGCCCTACCCGCAGGGGCCCTACCCACAGGGGCCCTATGCCCAGCCGCATCCAGGAGTTGCCGTGGACCCAGACTGTAAGTAGTCCACTTGCCCGCTCTGCTGCAATGGTGGGGGGCAGGAGGGGGGGCTGTGGGGTCTCTGCTGGGGTGGCAGAAGAGCTGCTCCTGTGAGCCAGGGGAGAGACCCCCTGGCCCATGCAGGCGGGGCGCACTCTCCCGCCTTGTGGCTGCTTCTGTGGGGAGCTGGGCTGCCTCTGAGGAGCCTGAGCAGCGTTCCCTGGGGGGCGCTGCTCTGTGGCCCCCTCCTCAGTCTCCTCTCCTCTTCTCTTGCTGCACTTGTGCCCCCCAGCTGGAGCGAGGCGCCCTGTTTATGTGGTATGGAGAGGAGGCACCGCAGACTCTAGGATTGGTGAGCGCCCTCATCACCCCTGCCACGGGCTGGGTGAGGGGGCAGGAGGAAGAGGAGGAGGAGGAGCTGCTGCTGCTCCCTCTGGAATCTGTAGGGAGAGCCGTCAGGTGGGGAGCCCCTGCCTGACTGGCTGCGCTGCTTCTCGTCCCCAGCGCCCGTGCACAGCAACTACCATGAGGACGGGCCGCCCTCCTACTATGACAACCCGGATTTCCCCCCCACCAACTGGGAGGACAAGACCATCCGCCAGGCCTTCATTCGCAAGGTGAGTCGGGCTGTGGGTGTGCAGGGGCTGTGGGGCTCCTGCCCTTCTCCCTCCTTCTGCCTCTGGCCCTGGCAATGGGGTGCAGTCAGTGTGGTGTAGTGGTTAAGAGCGGTAGTCTTGTAATCTGGGGAACCGGGTTCGCGTCTCCGCTCCTCCACACACAGCTGCTGGGTGACCTTGGGCCGGTCACACTTCTCTGAAGTCTCTCAGCCCCACGCACGTCACAGAGTGTTTGTTGTGGGGCAGGAAGGGGATGGAGAATGTTATCCGCTTGGAGACTCCTTTGGGTAGTGATAAAGCGGGATATCAAATCCAAACTCTTCTTCTGCAGTCCAGTCCAAGTGTGGGAGGAAGCCCTGGAAGTGCTGTGGCTGCTGGTGGAGGAGGAGGAGGAGAGGGGCTGTCAGGGCGCAGACCCTCGTTGGCAGGGAAGGGTCAGACCACCGAGAAGCTGGATCTGATATTGATTGGGGTTTCTTTGCATGCCACTTTCCCCTAGTTAAAACTGTGATCAAGGCAGCTCACAACACGTAGAGAGTCACATAATTCCAAGAACAGAATAATAGGCAATGAATAAAAGCATATCTTGGGTGCCCTGCTCGGCATAGAATTGATGCTTTTCTCGCCGAAGAATGGATGCTTTTGAATTCTGGTGCTGGAGGAGACTCTGGAGAGTCCCATGGACTGCGAGAAGATCAAACCTCTCCATTCTGAAGGAAATCAGCCCTGAGTGCTCACTGGAAGGACAGATCCTGAAGCTGAGGCTCCAAGACTTTGGCCACCTCATGAGAAGAGAAGACTCCCTGGAAAAGACCCTGATGTTGGGAAAGATTGAGGGCACAAGGAGAAGGGGACGCCATTCCTCCTCTGGTCACTGCTGTGGGTGCAGGACCTGGCTGTCTCCAGGCACTGTGCTCGTCTGCAAAGGATTCTCACAGGCTGATGGTGTTGCCAGCCTTCATTTGAGACACTAGGTCTAAAACTAGTACCAAAAATGGAAAACGAGCCAGGTCCCAACCAAAGAAGAACGGCAGCTTAAGTTGACAGAATATGGACAATTTGCAGACTTAACATATAGAATAAGAGAACAAGAACATATGCTTAAAGAAGATTGGGAAACGTTTGTTGAATATATGGGAAATAATTCTGCACAGCTGAAAATGCCGGCAGCATTAAGATAAATTCAACAGTGTAAATAAGTTTTGATGGATGCAATAATGGAATACTGAATGGTGTAGTAAAATATGCAGGGATTTACGATATGTAAAATGAGCTGTGGAAAGAGAAGAAGGGAAGTCATTGATATCTTAAGGGTGTAAAATTAGTATTTTAAATTGTAAAACAGAAAATTTAATAAAAAAATTATCTAATACCAGAAATCAGTATCAGTAACAGCAAAATTAGCATCTCCAATATTAAATCTCGACACCAGCAGAAGCCCCTGAGCAATGACCGTGGGTGGTCCATGCAGTCCAGCTCCCTGCCTCCCGCAAGGGGCAGGAGGCACTGAAGCAGCTGTTGCCAGGGGGGCACCACCATGTTTTGAGTGCTGCCTGCTCTGCCCCCGAGTGGCTCTGGCTGGTGTGACGGAGGCTGCCTTTGTCCCCCTGCAGGTGTTCCTGGTGCTGACCATCCAGCTGTCGGTGACCTTTGCCTTTGTGGCCATCTTCACCTTCGTGAAGGGCGTGAAGGGCTTTGTGCGGAAGAATGTCTGGACCTACTACGTCTCCTACGTCTTCTTCTTCATCTCCCTCATCGTCCTCAGCTGCTGTGGGGAGTTCCGGCGCAAGCACCCCTGGAACCTCGTGGCCATGGTAAGCGGGGCAGCGGGCGCGTGGCCTCGGGGGGTGGCTGCTGTTGCCATGGATTGAATTTTGAGTTTTAAAAGTCTTAGAAGCCTGCCTTGGCCTAGCCAGGCAGCAGAGATGGCTGCCCCTTGACTCAGATATGGGGGGATGTGGGGCCTGGATTGAGGCTCACTGCTGAAGGCGCCTGCCTCTCCTCCTCAGTCCATCCTGACCCTGAGCCTCTCCTACATGGTGGGCATGATTGCCAGCTTCTACGACACGGACGCCGTCATCATGGCCGTGGGCATCACGACCGTCGTCTGCTTCACTGTCGTCATCTTCTCCCTGCAGGTTGGTGTGTCTGCTCTGCCCCCCTTCCCTTGGGGGGGGGGACGACGACAAGAGGCATTGTTTCTCCCAGTGTGAGCACCTGGGTTGCCCAGAGGTGCACCTTGGGCTGTTGGGTTGGCATCCTGCCTTGTGGGCGGGCGGGGATGGCAGAATTGGCACCCGAGATTCCAGGCAGCGATGGCTGTGCAGGGACTCCTTCCCTGGGGCTCTGCGTTGCTCCCTACATCATCTTTTGACCCAATGGCTGCTTGATGCAGAATAAGACCCTGCAAAGCAGGCTGAAGTGCCACAGGTCAGGCAGCTGGTCTCTGGCGGAGTGTGCTGGTTCCCCTGCCTGCCCCCCTTGCCCAGGCTGCCAGGTCCTGCACTGGCCCCTTGAGACAAATGGGCCCATGAAGGGGGCCCCGGCATGTGGGGCAGGGGGCCTGGGCTGTGGGGTGCTGCCTGACCTGTCCCGGGGCTCCTCTCCTCATCTGCAGACCAAGTACGACTTCACCTCGTGCCGAGGGGTGCTGATCGTCTGCCTGGTGGTCCTGTTCATCTTCGCCATCCTTTGCATCTTCATCCGGAACCGCATCCTGCAGATTGTCTATGCTTCCCTGGGCGCCCTCCTCTTCACCTGCGTGAGTCTCCCCGCGGGCCCCAAGATCCACCGGCCGGGCAGAAGGGCGCTGAGAATTAAGGGGAAGGAAGGGGCCTCTGAGCCCCCTCCCTGTTCAGCCCAGGGATCACTGGCCAATCTCTGTTCGCAAGGCCTTCCGCACAAAAGACAGCTCCTGGTTGTCCCCCCAGATCTAGAGGAGAGCTTGATAGCTGTTGCAGTTGTCAGGTAACAGGGAGTCGGAGCCTGTTGCTGATCTGCTGCTGGCCACCCACCCATAGAGATCTGCCAGCAGATCCTGATCTCCCTAAGTTAGAGTCCCTGCAGAGCCCCTCCCTCTCCACCCCCCCTCACCCCCCTGTGCTGGTGGAAAGAGCACCTGCCCGGCCCCTCCTTCCTTCCTTCCTAGGATGCTGAGGGTCTGAAGGCAGCTGAGAGCGCATCCCAGGCCCAGCAGTGGAGCGGGTGGGGGTTCCAGAGGCCTGGGGTCCAGGTGGGGTGTGTTGGGGCGCAGGCCCCTTTGGCTCTCCTGGGGGTTCTTGTGACCCACGTGACCTGCTTTCTCCTTGCAGTTCCTGGCCATGGACACCCAGATGATAATAGGGAACAAGCAGCTGGCCATCAGCCCGGAGGAATACATCTTTGCGGCCCTCAACCTTTACACGGACATTATCAACATCTTCCTCTACATCCTGGCCATCATTGGGCGCGCCAAGGAGTAGGCCGCCCCCTGACCCCTTCAGGGGCTAGTTCCTTCCAAGCCCTGTCTTTTGTTGTGGTTCTCCTCCTTTTTATTCCCACCCCGTGGGGTCTCCCCCTCCGCCCCGGTTTTTGTTGTGTTCCTGCCGTCCCTTGAGTTTGAGTTCTTTGCCTCTTCCCCTCCCTGTCTTGTGCTTTTCTGGGGAAGGATACCTGAAACGAAGGGGGAGTCCCAGGTAGCCAATGCCCCCCCCAAGCGGGGAGGCAGCGCTCACCTCCAGCCTGCCGTATGCTGGTGTCAGTTTTTGGAAAGGAAGGGCTCCTCTGCCCTGCGTCTCCCTTGGGCTGTGCAGAGTTCGGAAGAGGATGTAAATACGCTATGCTTGTCTCTTTTGTATTTTGGTCTAGAAATGCTAATTTAATTTTGAGGGAGGAATGTCCTTTTCTTGGGCGTGCCACTCACAGCCGCTTCTTCCCGTGGGTACAGGGCTGTTCTGGGGCTCTGGACACACGCAAACCGCCCCTTGCCTCTTGGCTGGCAGCGAGGTTCCCCACCCCCCTTGCCACCTTCCACCCCACCCCTGAATGATACTGATACGGGTGCCGCTTCCTGTCCTGCCCAGGCTGGCTTCCCACTTTGCTGGGCTCTCCTGCTCCAGCCACTGTGGGGGCTGAGTGCCTGGATGATGCCCATGTCCCGTTTTTGCAGATACCGTCCAGAAAAGAAGGGGTGGCTTCTCCCCTCCAGCTCGGGGGGCAGAGACTGCTCAGCTGCCTTTTCTCAGGCTCCCCTTGGGGCATGCAGGGAAGAGGCCTTCCTTGCTCCCGGCCCTCATACACTTTGCTTTTCTACAGAGCTGTGAAGTCTCCTGACCCTTTTTGTCTGGGGACACTGTACCCCGTCCTTCCTTCCTTCTCCCCTCCTTCTCCCCCCTCCCTGCCCCCCGCAATCTGGCTGGCTTTAGGGGGGCCCTGCACTACTGCATGCTGAGCAGCCACTACCGTGCCCCCAGGGCCAGCCTCTGCACTAAACTGTAAAAATAGGATGTCCTAATAAAAGTGAGAATGTACCAGATATCGATAGTCCTCGGTTCTGTCTTTGGGGCTGGAGGGGAAAGGTTCTTTTCACGCTGGGGGGTGGAATGCTGCATGGCCAGCCATCCCTGCAAGGCAGGACGCAAAGACCAGGAGCCTCTAGAGTCCTGGGCCTGGATAGGGACTGAATCTCTGGGGCTGAACCTCTGCTGTATATTGAGGGGCTGCAATGAGCACAGGAATGCACACATCCTGCAGCTGTTGGCATGCTGACAGGCACCGGCGGCTGCCTAGGGAAGCCAGCTCAGAGTAATTTGATTTGCCTGAGATGTAATGTGGCGTGTCCAGGTTAATACAGCAAGTTTCGAAGCTGCAGCTGTGCTATTGTAGTAACAAAGAGCTGCAACTCCAGCACTCCCTGGAGGACGCAGTGGCAGTTCTGCTAAGAGGCTGCCTTTCTCAAGGGCTCTGTTCCCCTTCCCATCTCAGCATGGATTGCTTGCGCTGCCCCCACCCTGCCCATTTCCTTGGATGGTTTATCACTGGCACCATCTTTTCCGCCAAATGAGAAGAAGCTCAGACTGTCATCCTCAAACACCAGCAAAAGATTTCTCGGTAGCTGGACATACAGACCTACAGTTTTTAAGCCCTGGTCTAGTATTGGCTGAAAGATAAAACAGATTTTTAAGAAAGTATATATTCAGGGCAATTAGGCAGGATTTATGAAAAAACACAGGTTTAACATCAAATATCCAGAAACCTTTCAAAAACAATTCTCTAAAGTTAGAAGCCAGAAAGCATTTGACAGAATGGAACAGACGTACTTATCTCGGGTACTGCAAAATCTAGAACTAGTGTCAAATCTTGTTACATTTGAAGAGAGGAAATGGCCATTTAACAAATAACTTGGGCGCAGGCGATATAGCATTGGTATTTTAAAAAATCCAAGTGGTTGACACAAGTAAGGAACTTTGAAATTATCCAAGATTGCAAAGAGTTAATCAAACACTACCATTCTAATGAATGCAACAAATAATAAAATATCTGCCTAGATTTAAAAAGTTGAATTTCTTCTGGGCTGGAAGGCCAGTTATAAAAATGAGCAAAATTCCACAGAACTTCTTTCATTATTAAATATTGCACTTAGTCAGCAATTTCTTACTTAAGAAATTGTAATTTTATTTACTTTCTGGGGGGGGGGGGAGGAAGCATAGGGTAACCTAAAAGGCCCTTTTAGTGATTAGTAGGAAGATTTGAATTCCCAAATGTAAAGGGTTATATTACCACTCTTTGTTAAATTACTACACATTGGGGCATTATAAGAACATAGTTTGAGAACTCTTGCCACACAAAACAAATAGGTTTATCAACTAAAATTGTCCGACATAATAGTAGGAAAGATCTTGCAATAATTAAATTCAAATCCCATTACTAGAGTAATTTGTAAGATTTGGAGAAAGTTTAGGAACAAGTCAATCCCAGGCTACCTGCTTCTTGCTGCAATCTTTTAGAATATGGAATGTGAGGGGAAAGACCAGTTAGTTGAAATGAAATTCTGGGAAAGAGATATGACTAAATTAAGGTCTGTGATGGAAGAAGAGTTAACATATTAAAAACATATTTGATTTATATACTGCCCTGCGCCCAGAGGTCTCGGGGTGGTTCACCAGCTGAAATGTGAGATTGATTGGAAATAACTGACTTTTTATGAAAAACTTACAGATAAGGCATAACACATCTAGATTGCAGAGATGGCATGAGTTCTTGAGTTCTTGGTCTCAAATATTTATTGATCTATCCACCCATATGCCCTTTCCCCTCAAGTCCTTGACCAGATTACAACCATTTAAAATACATCACTGAAACAGTTTTGAAAACCTTACAGATACAAAACAAAAACAAAAAACTGCAATCACAAAAAATGGGTTGGTTAATTATGTGAATAATCAGAGAATTAATCCTCATTACGTAATTAAAAACTAAAATGGGAAATAATCAAATTTATTGTATACCAACAGAAAAATGGAGAAATTCACTGCACAATTCTAGGCAGTGAATTTGAAAGTTGTGTTTTGTTTTTTTAAAAAACAAAGCTTTAACCAGATGGTATCTGACACCACTTGGATTAAGTTATAGCCAACACTCCATGATCAATTGCAGAAAGGAAGGCATCTGAATCTATTTCATGTCATGTGAGGCTGCCCAGTGCTTCGAGAACGTTTTTGAGAGTCTGTGTTGACAGAGAAAGGGAATATTCTCTGACAGAAACTACTCAGAGGTCTAGTTATTTATCTGATAGTACACATTTAATGTAAAGGTGTATATTTCTATTTTTTATAACATAACTGTTAACCTTGAGTCCCCGTGGGCTCACCACAAACTCTATTTATTATTGATTGCTTATGTTTACTTATTCTAAAATATATTAGCTCACTGGAAATCAATATACTTCTATTTATGTCTATGTAAAATACCAAGTCACTGTAAAATACTAATAAAATATCTGGCACACGTGTGAGTGTTGGAGAAGGATGCTGCGCGTGGTCCTGGCTTGGTTGGGGTGGCAGTTGCTGTTCCCCATGGAGGCCACAGGGGGGCAGCTGGGAGTTTGGTCTCTTCAGCAAAGGGGGGGGAGCTAAACTGACCGTCCCGTTTGTATCTACATTTGGAATGCAGGGCATCCGCCATATATTGCAGAGCTGGAAAACTTTCCTTGTTAGGCCGAATTGCTGTTATCAAGATGAATGTATTGCCAAGAATGTTGTTTTTATTTCAGACGCTACAGATTCTAGACAAAATGGACTGTTTCAAGAGGTGGCAGAAAGCCCAGAATAAAATTTAAGATCTTAACCGATGCAAAAGATAGAGGGGGCTTTGCCCTGCCAGACTTAAGACTTTATTATGAATCAGCAGCCTTTTGCTGGTTGAAGCAATGGCTACTTCTTGAAGACACAGACATTCTTGATCTGGAAGGATATGACAATAGTTTTGGTTGGCATGCATATTTGTGGTATGACAAGGTAAAGGTGTATAAAAGTTTTAAGAACCATATTGTCAGGAAAGCATTGTACAATGTTTGGAATAGATATAAGGATTTATTGGAAACTAAAACCCCTAGGTGGTTGTCACCAATGGAAGCGAAAGCAGTGAAAAAAATTAACATGGACTCTAATTGGCCTAAGTATTGTGAAATTTTAGAATATGATGGCGAAAGACTGAAGCTACAAAGTTTTGAGAAGCTAAAGCATAAAGTTCGAGATTGGTTACACTACCGTCAGATAAATGAGATGTTTAAGCAGGACAGGAAACTTGGTTTTCAGAAGGAGAGGTCAAAGTTAGAAACAGAATTGTTAGAATCCAATACTAAAAACCTATCTAAAATGTATAATTTGCTGCTGAAATGGAATACACAGGATGAAACAGTGAAATCAGCTATGATTAAATGGGCACAGGATATTGGTCATGACATTATGTTTGACGACTGGGAACAGTTATGGACCACCGGTGTTAAATTTACGGCATGTAATGCCCTGAAAGAGAATATAATGAAAATGATCTATAGGTGGTACATGACCCCAGTCAAACTTGCAAAGATTTACCATCTGCCCAATAACAAATGTTGGAAATGTAATGAGGCTGAAGGTACCTTTTACCATCTTTGGTGGACCTGCCCAAAGATTAAGGCCTACTGGGAAATGATCTATAATGAAATTAAGAAAGTCCTTAAGTGGACATTTGTAAAGAAACCGGAGGCTTTTCTCTTGGGCATGGTCGGCCAATTGGTATCAAAGAAGGATAAGACATTCTTTATGTATGCAACCACGGCAGCAAGAATCCTGTTGGCAAAGTATTGGAAGATGCAAGAATTACCTACTCTGGAAGAATGGCAATCGAAGGTGATGGAATATATGGGACTGGCAGAGATGACCGGCAGAATCCGTGACCAGAGGAAAGAGACAGTGGAAGAGGACTGGGGGAAATTTAAAACATATCTAAAAAATTACTGTAAAATTGTGGACTGATAAGATGTTAAGGGGTATGAAACAAAGAACTACAGCTGTAAATCTTAAACTTCAAGGAAATTTAAAAGGGACTTAACTAAAGACTGATTGATGAGTTGCTCGAAAAATGGTAAAACAAGGATGTGGCGAAGGGAAGGCATGGGGAAGTCAATTTTTGTTGTTTGTTTTTGATGTTTGTGTTTGTCTTGTATTGTTATTAATATGTGTAAAAACTAATAAAAATATTTAAAAAATATATATATATTGCAGAGCTGGAAATGTGCAGAAAAAGACAATGAAAATGGACAAGTGGCTTTGTTTACTTTATTTCACATTTATACACACATTGATTGCAAAAAAACCCAAAAAAAACCCCTCAAAGTGGTTGTTGTTGTTGTTAACTTATACCCTGCCCAAGACACTGGGCGGTTTTCAACAAAATATAGAGAGTACGGCAAGACATCAAACATTTAAAGCTTCCTGAAACGTAGCTGCCTTCAGATGTCTATGAAAAGTCATATGCTTGTTTATCTGTTTTGACTTCATCCGGGAGGGCGTTCCACAGGGCGGGCGCCACCACCGAGAAGGCCCTCGGGCTGGTTCCCTGTAACCTCACTTCTCGCAATGAGAGAACTGCCAGAAGGCCCTTGGAGCTGGACATCAGGGTCTGGGCTGGACAATGGAGGTGACCTCCAGGTATACAGGGCCTTAGCTGGTCAACAGGGCACAGGGAATTTCCTGGGTGATGGCGATGCCCGCCCTGCTTTTCTATTGCAGCTTGCCTGCCCGCCTCTCTTCCCCTCCCCCACAGGGCTCCTAAGAGCTCCAGCACACTCAGGGCTGCTTGCATCACAATTGCCGCCCGTGTCATCCCTAGCGCCAGGCTACCTGGGCTGCCTGCTTGTCTCCCTGGCTAGCAGTGGCAAGGAGAGGGGATCCTATGGCAGCTTGAACACCTCTGGATGGCACCCTGACACCCTTCTGGGGCACTCCCAGGCAGCTCACTATCCCTGCACCAAGACATCTCGCAGGGGATGGCCATCTTCGCTCGCTATGACGACTTAAAAAAGGAGATTGATGCCCTCGTGGCAGAAAATGACGAGCTGAAGCACCTCATACAGATGCTCAAGGAGAACCAAGAGCTCAAGTCTATCCTACGGAACCAGTACAATGAAACCAACTTGATCCCCAAGTTTGAATCTACCCGGATTGATTCCACAAGTAAGTGCTACAGTTGATGGGGGGGCTTCCTGTGAGGCAGGCTGGCCCCCCAGGCAAGATCTTACTGTGGAGAGCAACGGGGGGGGGGGGGTTCAGGCCTTGGAGGACAAGGAGGAGCCCCAGAAGGTTGTCTGCAGAGGGGCACAATCCAAGGAGCAGGACTGCTTCTGGGATGCGGAGGAGGGGAGAGCACGAAATGTTTTCCCAAAACGAGGGTGAGCACCCCATCCCAAACAATCAGTGAAAGTTGTTAAAAACAAACAGAAGTTTATGTGGGAATATTGGCAGCTAAAGGGATTGTGAGTTTGGGGAGTCCCAGCCAGATGGGCGGGGTATAAATAATAAATTATTATTATTATTATATTTATAAATTTTATTTCTAGTCTGTTCTTCCCCCTGGGGAAAGCCGAGTAAACAATGAACAATAAAAATGTAAAGCGAAGTGAATTAATCACCACCATAAAACTAACAATAATCAAATAAAACAGGCACCAGAAGCAAAAATGAAGTCTCCACCAGGCACTCCACCCCTTCCCCAAAGGTGGAATGTAGGAGAAGGCTGCACCTCAGAAGGGAGACGACTCCACAGCCAGGGGGCTGCTGGGGAAGTTCCTGCTACACCGAACCCCCTTCCTAGGAGAGCTTCATCTGCAGATCTTAACTCACATTTCAGAAATGTGGGTCCCAAATCGCTAAGGGCTTCACAGGCTTGCGGCTGGGGACTCTGACTCATCTTAACCTGCCTGTTCAACCCCACAGATCCGATGCTCAACAACGCCTTCCAGGATAGCCACAGCTGGGAGCAAGCCCGCTTTGCCCCCAACACCAACTTCAGGGTGACTGTACGCCGAAGGCTTCCAAGCGAGAACACTCCTTCAACCATTTCTTCAACCATTTCTTCGGTGGGTGGAACAATGATAAGAAGATCCCCTCCTGGCCCACGGGTGTCCACGCCCCTCAACCTGACGGACAGAGCAGCAGGACTGCAGGTCGTCCGGTTTGCTCCTGACACCACGACAGGTGAGAGCCCGTCTCGTCTCCAGGAACATGGCTAGTGGGTGGAGGCAGGGCTGGTGGCACGGGGCGAGTTGGTGTGTGTGCCAGGATGGGCCCTCTGCATGGCACCAGCAGCTCAAGTGGCTACTTGAGGTGGGGATCTTTTTAGGGGCACCAATGAAGCAGCATGCAATGCAAGACTCTCTTGCTGGGTTGCCATTCTGGTACTGAGCAGGGTCCACGGGGTCCTGGGTCTCAGCTGTGCAGGTCGTCATCAAAATAAGCTTTACTGGACTAGCCAAAGGCCACAACGAAACCATACAAATACTATGAGGAAAAAAAATATCTATATAACTATACATAGAAAGCAGAGCCACTGCCTGAACCATCAAGATCATAACATGCAGATGCTCGTTTTGATTGGGGACTCCACAAAGCACAGAAGAGTTTCCTATTTAGGCCTCTGAATCTTACAATTCACTGCAATTTTGTCCAGGTTCTTCCTCATCTTTTTTGTCCCCAGCACAAAGAGGGCCACATTATAAGTAACTGGAGCATTAGCATCCCTGAGCAGCCAGAGACCCCTCTCTGCCAGGGAGAGACAGTTTTCCTGGACAAAGGATTTAGAAAGCGTCTCCCAGGTTCTGAGTATAGTGGGCACTGGAATAAATCATGCTGGATGTTCGCCACCTGCGGTTGCCCAAATACAACATCTATCTGCGTATGGAACCCTATTATAACACCTTGTCCAGGACAGCAGAGGACATTCCTTGGAAACTCAACTCAGTAAAGGCATATCCTCATGAATCTGGCGGACGTTTAGACAGGGAGTTGGCTCTAAAACACACTGTTTTTAAGAATGAAAACCATGGGGAGCATTGGGAAGATTTGATCACTTGTAAATCCTGTTGAGATTCTGTCCAGTAACACCCGTCCCTTCAGCTGCGCAGATCAAGGGAAGCGGGTGGCCATGAAGCAACTGGGCATTTTCTTGGGCATGCCCACATCTCCACATGAAGCAGTGTTACAAGATGTGTGTTACCTCCATATGTGCATTCCTACACTCACCACAAAGAGGTTTAGGACCTTTTGTAGAACTATAACATGTGTTTGTTATGAATATGCACTCACCCTTACCCTCATGCCCACTGACAAGAGGAATGAAGCAAGGTTGGTTTGTTACATGAAATGAGAGCTTACGAATGCTGCTTCGGGCAGCCAAGCCAGCATGTAAGCAGGCAGCAGCTCCTACAGCACATGCACACCTTGGTCTAAGAGTGAAAGAAGGATCCCTATTCAAAGCCTAAAGAGGGCAGGGTATCTGTCACACTAGAAGTGGAGCAGGAAAGCGAAGGAAAGAGCATGGAGTGACAAGGGGATCCATGCTGGAGCTTGTGAGAACTAACCAAGCCTTGAAAACCTGGGGTTTAAGTATGATTTCCAGCCACGTTTAGGTTATGGAGAGGGGAGGTCTTTGGGATGAGTAATTCCTACAATACCTATATTCTATTGTTCTGTTGCTCGCTTCTTATTAAGTTCCAGCCTGATTCCTAATTTGTTTACTTAATTGGGTGTAGAAGGGCTATGGCCCGAGTGAAAAATAACTAACTGGCTACCTTTGTTTCTTGAACTCTAACTTTAAGTATCATTCGTCTACATGGAACCTTTTCACAGGTGAAAATGAAATTTTTGCTGGTAACACCAGATTGCTGTGCTGATCTTTACATAAAATCTTAAGAGATCTGAAAGCCTTCCGAGGCATCAGAGATAAGAACTAGATCAGCATCAGGAAAGTTCGCTGACGGGTATTTTCTATTAAGAATATTAAGAATCAAGTTTATACCAACTGTGCTATCATGGTCTACATGAATAAACCATAGGAGAAGTTCAGATTGGCTCCCACCATTTCAGCAGCACCTGGGAGAAGGTGCAGGAGCAGACAGGAACTCCTTCTCTAGAGAAGCTAGACTGGCTCCCTCCTTGTCCTGCTGGCAAAAAACTGTTGCACCTTTGAGCTCCAACAGTTTTTGAGAACTGACTTCTTTTAATGAGAGGGATGATGCTATGCTGCTTTCATTGTGATTGTCTGTATGGTTCTTAATGGATCGTTTTGATTGTATGTATGTTTTTAATGGGAATGATTTGGCAGGGATGTAATGACACTTGTAATGTGGAATTATTTATGGTAATTATGGTTATATAATAGATGGATAATGGTAAAAGATGCAGCAAATTAAAACTTAAACATGGAACTCATGGAGGCGGGGAAGGAGATCTGAAGGTTCAAAAGAACTTTGCATTTTAATGTTAGAAATTGTTGTTTTATATGTATAAAATTATCAAAAACCCAATAAAAATAGTTAACCACTATCTTGGAATAATTCCATGTTGATCTGTAAGCGTAAATAGGTTGGCAAGTGGTAATGCACACCATTCTGTATGCTTTTTCAAAATCTCAAACAGAAATCCCGCCAGAGCCGGGGACCTTGGCAAGTTTTAGTTCTGTGATTAGTTCTATAATTTCATCTGAGCTTACCAATGGCCAATTGGGTATATTTGAGGGAACAAGCTTGTTAGCATTAGATAGAAGACAAGGTGAATCATTAAATATTTTAATTTTTTAAATAAAGGAATTCACCTAGGTTTGAGGGGGAATAGCATATACATTTAGAAGGGAATTGGTGTTCCAATGGCCAGGATTTATGATTGTTCATTTTTATTGCATTTATTAAATGTGTCCATTTATTCTGATAGTATATTTTCTTTTTCTTAGCAATAAGATCATTATATAGCTTCCTACATATAAAATAGTTTTTAAAATCTGTTATATCTCCTTTTTGGTGAAGGTCCCTAAACAAAGTTCTGAGTAACATTTTCTCTGTATAGCATTCCTAGTCAAACCAAGGAGAAGGATTAGGGAGGGCCCCTGATGCAGGCTTAGCTATCGTACTGCAGTGGTCTATTAATTGAGAAGAAGATTATACTGCTACCTTAATAGTGTGAGTTGATAAGGGTTGCCTTCAGATGTAACATTCTATCCGAGTCCAAGAATTTGGCAATCACGCCTTCAGACTGCACTGACCACCTAATCCTTTTCAAAACGCCGTGGTCACCACCCAGTGCCCCTGCCCCCACATCTTGTTGCGGAAGGCAGATAACGGACAATCTGTGGGTGACGCAGCACAGCCCCCCCTACCAGGGGGGCAGCAGGGCTAATTACCCACATGTGGTTGTTTAGTCGTGTCCGACTCTTCGTGACCCCCTGGACCAGAGCACCACATATTAACCCTGAATTACTGGCATGACTGGGGCTCCGATCTCTTGGCAGGCAGCCATATCTCATAGCAGGAAACCAGAAGTCGACCACCTAATCTTTTCCAAAACACTATAGATGGTTTGTTCTGAATGACCAGGCTTTGAGATTTTATTTGCTGGTCTGCACTGCAAAGTCGAAAGTAAATGGGAATTGCCACTTTTCTGTACGAGATCCAATAGAGAAGTTAATACTGGAACATAAATATAAAGAACATAGGATGCGGGTGGCCCTGTGGTCCAAACCACAGAGCCTCTTGAGCTTGCAGATAGTAAAGTTGGCGGTTTGAATCCCCGTGACGGAGTGAACTCCCGTTGCTCTGTCCCAGCTCCTGCCAACGTAACAGTTCAAAAGCATGCCAGTGCAAGTAGATGAATAGGTACTGCTGTGGAGGGAAGGTAAACAGTGTTTCATCTCATCATCTGAGGGAGGGAGGTAAACATTTATCAAAATTACCTATTTGGTACCCATATTTATTAGGAAAGTTTGGGATAGAGGAGGATGTGCCAATAAGAATTGTTTCATATGTGTCAGGGCTCAGGAGCAGAGGCACAGGGAAAAGAGGAGATGGAAAGCGAAGGGGAAGAATCCGAGGGGAGCATAGGAGAAGATGACAGTGGCCCGAGGGATTCCATGAGCCTCTCCAGCGAATCGGAAGATTCACAGAAAGGGGCGCCAGTGGCCAGGGGTAGAGGTTTCCCAAGGGGAACGCCCCAGGAGCAAGGGGGGAGCAGGGACTCCCAGAGCAGCAGTTGGAAATCAGGACCAGCTTCCCCACCAGAGCATAGTGGGGGGGGGGAAGTCCCAAGTATCGGGACCAGTGGATTCCCCACCAGGGAGAGAAGACGAGGGAGGCCTGACCACGCCTCCATCGGAGAGTCGGACAACGGAGGGGAGGTCAGATCCGGGCAGTATCCCAGAAGAGGGAAGCAGTGACAGAAGTAGTGTAACGGTTAGGAGGAAGGTCACTGGGTTGGCGCGAGAGGCAAGTTCAAATGTACAGGAGCGCGGGACAGCAGAAAATGAGGATTGGGAACCGGGTCCCAAAGCCCGCCGGAGGCAGGGGGAGGAGTTAAGCGACTCAGTGTCAGAAGAGTCCAGAAAGGGGAATGCCCCAGCGGGCAGAAGGACCCAGAGAAGGAGAGAGCAGCGGAAAAGGTGGAGCAGGGCTAGGATCTTAAACTGGTGTCAGAGGGGAGGAGACTCAGACGGGACTTCGCCGGTCTAGGGTTTAGGACGTAGAGCTGCGCGCTGCGGCTTGGAAATGGAAACTGAACTCCAATAAAGACTTTTGTATATAACGACGATCTGGCGTTGGTCCTCTGTGAGCTGGGACCTAGAGGCAGCTCTGACAATATGGCAGACCGAATTTGATTAATATTAAAAGGCCAGCTTGCGGCGACCTTTAGAGAATTGTCTGTGGGCAGGTAGTTTGAATAAAGAGAACCCAGCAGTGTTTACCTCAGTCACTAACCAAATTTCTTGGAATAAAATACAGTTGAAACCATTGAGATATTCAATGAGCCAATAAAGGCTGAATGCATGCATGCATGAAAGACTATTGGGAAAATTGTAATTAGCTATTGGTTATTGTTAAAGTTCTAAATGCGTGGGGAATATTTGGATCCCTTCCAGTCGGGATTCAGGCCTCATCATGGGACTGAAACTGCCTTGGTCGCACTGGTTGATGATCTCCAGCGGGCTAGGGACAAAGGTGAGAGCTGTTTCCTAGTTCTGCTGGATCTCTCAGCGGCGTTTGATACCATCGACCATAACATCCTTCTGGACCGTCTTGAGGGGCTGGGAGCTGGGGGCACTGTCATACAGTGGTTCCGCTCCTTCCTCCTGGGTCTTGTTCAGAAAGTGGTGGTGGGGGATGAGTGTTCAGACCCCTGGGCTCTCACTTGTGGGGTGCCTCAGGGTTCTGTTCTCTCCCCCATGCTTTTCAACATCTACATGCAGCCACTGGGAGAGATCATCAGGAGGTTTGGGCTGGGTGTTCATCAGTATGCAGATGATACCCAGCTCTACCTCTCTTTTAAATCAGAACCAGTGAGGGCAGTGAAGGTCCTGTGTGAGTGTCTGGAGGCGGTTGGAGGATGGATGGTGGCTAACAGATTGAGGTTGAATCCTGACAAGACAGAAGTACTGTTTCTGGGGGACAGGAGGCGGGCAGGTGTGGAGGATTCCCTGGTCCTGAATGGGGTAGCTGTGCCCCTGAAGGACCAGGTGCGCAGCCTGGGAGTCATTTTGGACTCACAGCTGTCCATGGAGGCACAGGTCAAATCTGTGTCCAGGGCAGCTGTTTACCAGCTCCATCTGGTACGCAGGCTGAGACCCTATCTGCCTGCGGACTGTCTCGCCAGAGTGGTGCATGCTCTGGTTATCTCCCGCTTGGACTACTGCAATGCACTCTACGTGGGGCTACCTTTGAAGGTGACTCGGAAACTACAACTAATCCAGAATGCGGCAGCTAGACTGGTGACTGGGAGCGGCCGCCGAGACCATATAACACCGGTCTTGAAAGACCTACATTGGCTCCCAGTATGTTTCCGAGCACAATTCAAAGTGTTGGTGCTGACCTTTAAAGCCCTAAACGGCCTCGGTCCAGTATACCTGAAGGAGCGTCTCCACCCCCATCATTCTGCCCGGACGCTGAGGTCCAGCGCTGAGGGCCTTCTGGCGGTTCCCTCATTGCGAGAAGCAAAGCTACAGGGAACCAGGCAGAGGGCCTTCTCAGTAGTGGTGCCCACCCTGTGGAACGCCCTTCCAGCAGATGTCAAAGCAATAAACAACTACCTGACATTCAGAAGACATCTTAAGGCAGCCCTGTTCAGGGAAGTTTTTAACGTGTGATTTTACTGTATTTTTGGTTTTTATGGAAGCCGCCCAGAGTGGCTGGGGAGGCCCAGCCAGATGGGCGGGGTATAAATAATAAATTATTATTATTATTATTATTATTATTATTATTATTATTATTATTATTATTATTATTATAGAACAGTCTGTAATACCATATGACAGCTGAGCTACTTGTCCTGTATGATGTGATATACACAGATATACGCAGATACACATACACACATACTCACACATAAGCCATGAAAGTCAGTGGATGAAATACAGTTCTTTTTCTGTAGGTGAAATCACTTTCCATGCTTCTGTGAGTACATTCTATTACTCACCTTTTATAGGACAAAGAGTGAGAATTCCACACGGGGAAACACCTACTGTGGAAGGGCCCAGAAGGTGTGACAACAGCCCTCTGCTCTCACTGCAATAAGCCACTTCTACCCATTTGGACTGGTTGCAACATTAAGTGGGGTCAGGGCCGGCCCACCCATGAGGCAAGTTGAGACAACCGCCTCAGGTGGCAGGATCCACTGGGACAGCAGATCACAATCTTTCTTCCCTGTTGTTTTTGATGTAGATCTTCCCTTTCCCTCTGCTATAAAACCTTAAATGGCTCAGGACCGCAATATCTCAAGGAGCGCCTCTTCCCATATGAACCTACCCGGACCCTGAGATCATCTTCTGAGGCCCTACATTGTGTGCCGCCTCCTCAGTAGGTCAGGAGGGTGGCAACACAAGGATGGGTCTTGTGGCTCCCTGTCTATGGGATGCTCTCCCCAGGGAAGTTCGCCTGGCACCTTGATTATACACCTTTAGGTGCCAGGCAAAAACTATAGGAGTGCAAATATCCAGAGTGTGGGTCAGGTGGGATTACTATGAGGAATTATGAAATATGCCTCAAGCCATTGTGTCCACAATGAATGCATTGTGTTGAATGGGTTTGATACATTGGCAATAATTTCTGATCAAATCCCACAACCCTCTGCACCTCTGGCCATTTCCTCTACTGTCCATTTCTCTTTCTTGACAAGTCAAGTACGCAGCCCAGTTGTCGCCAGGCAGGCATCCTGGGCCATAAAGATAGTGGGCAAGTTTCTTTAATGTAGCTTTTCTGAAATGTTAATCTTAGGATGTTAATCTTAGGGCCAGGAAACAGATCTCACATGAAGGTGATAATGATCGCTGTCCTCCTGGCCATCCTTCTTATCATGTGTATTGATTGTTTACAACCTCCGGGGTTGCTGAATGCACTCCTTTGTAGTTTTCATTCATTTACCCAAATATATGCACGCTTAACTAGTGTTTGTAGTTTAACATTGTCCCCACGTGGGGTTTGTTGAAATGCTCAGAAGAAATCTGATTGGTTCTTACGAACACTCTGTAAAAAGCTCTTTTGTGAATAAAACGACCTGGGCCAGGGGCTGGAGGCACGCAGAGATTATTATACACACCCTTCCCAGAGTCTTGCTGGTTCAAGCCTCTGTGTGTATTCTTATTAATCAGAGTTCAATCCTTCCTTTACTTTGTGAACACCTCAAGAAAAACCCCTTCCAATCTACTCCCTGAGGAGATTTCACCCCTCCCATACCCAAGAATCTCCTGATCATCTCCTGAGGTCTCTGCTGACTCTACAGAGAGGAGGAGCAATGTACTGCTCTCTACTTAATTAGTCAAGTGAGTGAGTCTCTGTGTGTGTGAGAGAGAGAGTCAGTCAGTGTGTCGGAGAGTGAGTGCAAGAGATAGTATTTGGAGATAAGATTGCTGCTAAGAGCAGCTGCAGGCACTCAGAGTAGCATTGATGTATGCTCAGAATATTTAGCTCTGTATATAGTTTGTATTATAGCTGTAGTTATAGAATAAAGGAGGATATTTTACAGAGCTGCTCTCCGAGTGGTTTATACTCTGCAAGACTCTGCAAAACGCTGCTGCGCAACGACTGCATTATTGAGACAGTGAATCCGGTGCTCTCAGCTCCAAGCTGTGAGTCCACAGCACTGTGACCAGTTCCTGTGAGAAACGGAGGTCTCTGGCAGTGCTACCCAGCTCGCCCAGCCCAGTCGGGGCTGTAGTGCATGAGTCCAGTTGGTACACTGGCTCAAGGGCGATGCTGACACTCCCCATCCCAAGGGACAAGGGCAGGGCGAGCAGGGATTACCCACCTCCGTCATTGGTGTTGTGCAATGCCAGGTCCATAGGCAATAAAACCACCACCATGCGTGACTTTTTTGTATTGCAGGGGGTTGACCTGGCTTGCGTGACGGAGACCTGGGTACTTTAAGGTGAAGTAGTCTCCCTACATGAGATAACATCCCCAGGTTTCTCTGTCCTCCATCAATCGCGGACTGCGGGTCGGGGGAGGAGGAATAGCGTTGTTAATCCGGGAGAATTGCTCTTTCAGAGCTCTGCCAGCACCAGCGATCTCTGGCATTGAATGTGTTGGTCTTGTGTGGGGCACCAAGGAGAGCTTGGCTGTCTGGCCAAGTGTACCGACCACCCAGCGCACTGGCTGCCACCCTGTCAGACCTGCTGGAGTTCCCAAGCCTATTGGTTTTGGGAGACTTCAACATCCATGCCGATGCCACCCCCTCCTCACAGGCTCTGGACCTAGTGACTTCCACGGCAACACTAGGCTCTTCCAGTTTGTTTTGGGCCCCACTCATCAAGCAGGCCACACACTAGATTTGATCTTTGGTGCTGGCATAGATGTGATCATGCTCCCCCCTGTGGAAGTGCCATGGTCTGATCACTATGCTCTGAAAGCCAAGACTGACTTCCCGCTCCTCCCCTGCTCGAGTGGCGAGCCTATTTGGGCTTGCCCATGAAGGTTGATGGATCCTGATAGATTCCGTCAGGCCTTGCGGGACCCTGCTCCTCCTGGCGACTCATTAGATGACCTTGTCTAGGACTGGAATAACCGGCTCTTGGCAGCTATCAATGAGATCGCGCCTAAGCGCCCTCTGCGACCCTGTCAAAACCGGGCCCCTTGGTTTACCGAAGAGCTCCAGAAAATGAAGCAGGATTTCAGATGGCTAGAGCAAGTATGGCAACAGACTCGTGACGGAGCTTTAAGAACATCTTATAGGATGCTTATGAAAGCCTATGAGATGATTATGAAAGCTGCTAAGAAATCTTACTTTGCAGCTTCCATTGCATCCGCTAGCTCTCACCTGGCACAACTTTTTAAAATAATTAGGTCGATAACGTCCTTAGAAGGACAAATGTAAGCACAAATTTGACTCACAGCTGTGAGGCATTCATGAGCTTTTTTGTGGAAAGTCCTGTTGCTCCGCTGTGACCTCCCTGCCAATTTAGATACAGTGACAGAACTAGAGGCCCCTCAATTGTCTTTGGGTCCAGTGTTGGACCATTTCGATCGGATACTCCCTGCTGATGTGGACAGATTCCTCCAAGCTGGTAGGCCCACCACCTGCCTCCTCGATCTGTGCCCATCTTGGCTGATTAGGGTGTGCCCAGATGTCGTGCAGACCCCCCTGGTTGAAATTATCAATTTGTCCTTTGGCATGGGGATATTCCCAGGGGAGCTGAAGAGAGCAGTGGTGTGTCCGCTCTTAAAGAAAACTTCACTAGATCCTTTAGATGTATCCAATTACCGCCCAGTTTCAAATCTTCCATATCTGGGTAAGGTAATTGAGAGAGCGGTTGCTGAACAGCTTGGTAGGTTTCTGGAGGAAACATTGGCTTTAGATTCATTTCAGTCCAGGGTCCGTCCTGGTTTCGGGACCGAGGCGGCTCTAGTCGCCCTTACAGATGATCTCCGTAGACAACTGGATCGAGGCAGGCCAGGACTGCTGATTCTTTTAGATTTATCAGCAGCCTTTGACATGGTTGATCATGAGCTTCTGGACCACCGCCTCGCCGACGTGGGGATACAGGGCATAGCCCGTAAATGGCTGTGCTATTTTATCTCTGGTTAGGTACAGGGGGTGGCGCTAGGGAGGGATATGTCGTCGCGCCACTCCTTGGTGTGTGGAGTGCTGCAGGGCGCAATCCTCTCCCTGATGCTTTTTAACATCTTCATGCGCCCCCTTGCCCAGATTATCTGGAGCTTTGGACTGGGCTGTCACCAATATGCTGAGCTCTATCTGCTGATGGATGGCCACACCAACTCGACCTGGACACACTGACCAGATGCTTGGAAGCTGTGGCTTGATGGTTTTGTGGGAGCCGATTGAAACTAAATCCTTCGAAGACAGAGGTCCTCTGGCTGGGTCAAGATGGTATGGGGATGAGGAACCAACTCCCTTCTCTTGCGGGGGCCCAATTAGTGCCACTGCCTTCCGGTAAGAGTTTGGGTGTAATCCTTGACGTCTCCCTTTCCATAGAGGCTCAGGTTACAGCAACAGCCAAGGCGACATTTTTCCACCTTCGCCGCATCAAGCAGTTGGTCCCTTACCTTTCCCACTCTGACCTGGCCACAGTGATCCATGCGACGGTAACGTCCAGGCTTGACTACTGTAATTCGCTCTACACGGGGCTGCCCTTGAAGCTGTCCCAGAAACTCCAGCGGGTACAGAATGCTGCAGCGAGGCTCCTCATGGGGTCTCTGCCATGGGAGCATATTCACCCAGTGCTTTTCCAGCTGCACTGGCTCCCGGTGGAGTACAGGGTCAGATTTAAGGGCTGTTTTTGACCTTTAAAGCCCTTTACAGCCTAGGACCCTTGTACCAACGGGACAACTTCACCCAGTATGCCCCACGGAGGACCTTAAGGTCCATAAATAGCAACACCCTAGAGGTCCTGGGCCCTAAGGAAGTTAGATTAGCCTCAGGGCGCTGCTGGATCTGATTTCTTTCCGCAGGGCCTGTAAGACAGAGTTGTTCCGCCTGGCCTTTGACTTGGAATCAATTTGATTCCCTCCCCCTCTTTCTTTTTTCCTTTCTCCTCCTATGATGAGGCTGCATTTTAATGTTTTAATGTATTTTAAACTTGTTTTTTAGGTTGTATTTCGATCAACTTTTTATTATTGGTTGTTAGCCACCCTGAGCCCGGTCTTGGCTGGGGAGGGCGGGGTATAAATAACATTTATTTATTATTATTATTCCTTTTTAAACAGGTCTTTAGTTGACCCTTTAAAATGTGGCTTTTGGGGGAGGGGTTGTTACTGGATTATTGTTGCACATTCAGGTGGTGAACAAACCCTCCATCATGAGTAGGCAAAATAAGGCCCGGGGGCCGGATCTGGCCCAATCACCTTCTAAATCCAGACCACAGATGGTCCGGGAATCAGCATGTTTGTACATGAGTAGAATGTGTCCTTTTATTTAAAATGCATCTCTGGGTTATTTGTGGGGCATAAGAATTCGTTCATTCCCCCCAAAATATATATATAGTCTGAGGGACAGTGGACCAGCCCCCTGCTGAAAAAGTTTGCTGACCCCTGCCAATCTTCCAGGGTGTAGCAAATATGATGCAGATCATTGGATTCCTCCCTGTAGCTGCCTTCAGTCTCAGCATTTGGCATTGACATTTTACTAAAGAGGACCATGAGCCAGACTTCCTCCACCAGGTGTCCTCCAGAGGTTTTTGATTGCAATTCTCAACTGCCACTAGCCAGCATCAACCGTGCGGTGCTGGGGCAGATTGCAGAGATGGTCCACAACAGCTGGGGTGCAGAGGTAACTGAAACATCTTTAACTTCAAAAAGCACCAGAATTGCTGTCATCCAGCCACCATAAATACTTTTAAAGAGAACAAACCAAGGAGAAAACTAGAGCCAGAACCTTCCAAAAAAAATGCAGACCATCTCTATGACCATAGAACTCAGGGCTTCCCTTGTTGTGATGCCCCTAGTAGCTTCTGAGTGTTAGGGATGTGATGCCCTGTGAGGTCAGTGTGACCCCGACGCTCAGCGGAGCCTCTCTCTCTTCTTTGCAGCTAATGCCGCTTTATATCCAGCCCATCAGAGTCTTGCCACGTCCTCCTCTCAAAGTCCCAAAGGCTATTGCTATGAGTGCTCCTCTCCGGTGCATCCACACCATCCACAGACTTCCTCCTCCCAAAGTCCCAAAGGCTATTGCTATGAGTGCTCCTCTCCGGTTCATCCACACCATCCACAGTCCTCCTCAACAACTTCCTCTGACCCCAGTAACACAAATCTTGAGGGTAGCACAATGTACACAGTGGGAGTCCCCCCACTCTGGTACTGGCCCAGCTCCATGTCCCCTGGGGTAGATTCAGTTGTCTTACCTCCAGGCCGCCCCAAAGTTGCCAGGACACAAACAGTAGACATCACCACTCTCCAGCCCGGCTCTGGGGTCTCCTATTCTCCAAATGCCAACCAAACAAGAGAAATTGAATCAACTTGGTCCAGGCCCAGCTCCATGTCCCCTGGGGATGATTTAGTCGTCTTACCTCCAGGCCGCCCCAAAGTTGCCAGGACACAAACAGTAGACATCACCACTCTCCAGCCCAGCTCTGGTGGCTCCTATTCTCCAAATGCTAACCAAACAAGAGAAATTGAATCATATTGGTCCTGGCCCAGCTCCATGTCCCCTGGGGATGATACAGTCTTCTTACCTCCAGGCCGCCCCAGAGTTGCCAGAACACAAACAGTAGACATCACCACTCTCCAGCCCGGCTCTGGGGTCTCCTATTCTCCAAATGCCAACCAAACAAGAGAAATTGAATCAACTTGGTCCGGGCCCAGCTCCATGTCCCCTGGGGATGATTTAGTCGTCTTACCTCCAGGCCGCCCCAAAGTTGCCAGGACACAAACAGTAGACATCACCACTCTCCAGCCCAGTTCTGGGGGCTCCTATTCTCCAAATGCCAACCAAACAAGAGAACTTGAATCAACTTGGTCCTGGCCCAGCTCCATGTCCCCTGGGGATGATACAGTCTTCTTACCTCCAGGCCGCCCCAGAGTTGCCAGAACACAAACAGTAGACATCACCACTCTCCAGCCCAGCTCTGGGGGCTCCTATTCTCCAAATGCCAACCAAACAAGAGAACTTGAATCATATTGGTCCTTGCCCAGCTCCATGTCCCCTGGGGATGATTTTGTCGTCTTACCTCAAGGCCGCCCCAAAGTTGCCAGGACACAAACAGTAGACATCACCACTCTCCAGCCCAGCTCTGGGGGCTCCTATTCTCCAAATGCCAACCAAACAAGAGAAATTGAATCATATTGGTCCTGGCCCAGCTCCATGTCCCCTGGGGATGATACAGTCTTCTTACCTCCAGGCCGCCCCAGAGTTGCCAGGACACAAACAGTAGACATCACCACTCTCCAGCCCGGCTCTGGGGTCTCCTATTCTCCAAATGCCAACCAAACAAGAGAAATTGAATCATATTGGTCCTTGCCCAGCTCCATGTCCCCTGGGGTTGATTTTGTCGTCTTACCTCCAGGCCACCCCAAAGTTGCCAGGACACAAACAGTAGACATCACCACTCTCCAGCCCAGCTCTGGGGGCTCCTATTCTCCAAATGCCAACCAAACAAGAGAAATTGAATCATATTGGTCCTGGCCCAGCTCCATGTCCCCTGGGGATGATACAGTCTTCTTACCTCCAGGCCGCCCCAGAGTTGCCAGAACACAAACAGTAGACATCACCACTCTCCAGCCCAGCTCTGGGGGCTCCTATTCTCCAAATGCCAACCAAACAAGAGAAATTGAATCATATTGGCCCTGGCCCAGCTCCATGTCCCCTGGGGATGATACAGCCTTCTTACCTCCAGGCCGCCCCAAAGTTGCCAGGACACAAACAGTAGACATCACCACTCTCCAGCCCAGCTCTGGAGGCTCCTATTCTCCAAATGCTAACCAAACAAGAGAAATTGAATCATATTGGTCCTGGCCCAGCTCCATGTCCCCTGGGGATGATACAATCTTCTTACCTCCAGGCCGCCCCAGAGTTGCCAGAACACAAACAGTAGACATCACCACTCTCCGGCCCAGTTCTGGGGGCTCCTATTCTACGAATCCAAACCAAACAAGAGAAATTGAATCATATTGGCCCTGGCCCGGCTCCATGTCCCCTGGGGATGATTTAGTCGTCTTACCTCCAGGCCGCCCCAAAGTTGCCAGGACACAAACAGTAGACATCACCACTCTCCAGCCCAGCTCTGGGGTCTCCTTTTCTCCAAATGCCAACCAAACAAGAGAACTTGAATCAACTTGGTCTTGGCCCAGCTCCATGTCCCCTGGGGATGATACAGTCTTCTTACCTCCAGGCCGCCCCAGAGTTGCCAGGACACAAACAGTAGACATTACCACTCTCCAGCCCAGCCCTGGGGTCCCCAACTCTCAGAATACCACCCAGAGTGCCTCTCTCAATGTTACCCGGGATGCTTCTCAAAATGCCTCTCCAAATGCCTCACAGAATGGTCCTGTCTCAGTGCTAAATCTCTCAGGCCCTCTAAACAGTGCTGATGTTGCTCAGCGCTGGTGGGAGTCTCGGCCTTTCACCCCTCCAAGTGCAGCACTCAATGCCTATGTATGCCAAGCATGGCCTGCCATGAGCATGCCAGCACTGCAGCAGGCATTGGCGCTGGGGCAAGCAATGCAGCAGGCACAAATCCTGACTCCAAGGAATGAGAAGCTATTGGGAGGGGTAAAGGAACTAAGGCACGCCCAAGCAATGACACAGCGACAGGCAATGGAACGGGAGCAGATGCAGCCTAGGGAATGGGCGCAGGCACCCGTAGTGACCCAGGCACCAAGAATGACACAGCAGCAGGCATTCGAGAGAGCACAGGCACAGCAATGGGTGAAGACCTGGGCAGAGATGGAGCAAACAGCACGACGACAGGAAATGGAGCGGGCACACTGGGCCCAGGCCCAGGCCCAGGCCCGGGCCCAGGCCCAGGTAATGACCCAAGCACAAGCCCAGGCACTTGCACAGCCTATAATCCTGAGAAGCCCTGCCCCTTTCATACTGCAATCCCCGCTTGTTGGTAGGGAAGCCATGCCACCCCCTTTCCAACTCCCCTCTCCCGAAGCCATGCCACCAACCCACCTTCCTGCTAATCCACTCCAAGCCCCACAGAAATATCCCGATGTGAAGCCAAAGGAGCGCAGAGCCTCCACTAAGCAAGAGACTGACATGAAGACCAGCAGCGATGCCAAAGGAAAAGGTGAGAGGGACCAGAACGGAGCTGGGGCAGGCAGGCAGGGTGGAGTGGAGCAGAGCTATGTGGTGGGGGTACAATTCACAAGGAACTGCCACTAGCCCTAGAGCCAGCAACAAGCAGCAGCATGGGCAGCCCAGGCCAGCACCATGAGTGCTGCTATTTGCAACCCCAAAGAGCTTATGAGGACAGTGCCCTGCCCTGGAGGAGATCCAGAAGCCCAAGGCACAGGGGGAAATCCTCTGTGGTCAGAGGCAAGCCATGATCTGCCCCTAGATGGCTGAGGGATGCCCAGGAAAGTCTGGTGTAAGCTGGCTATATGTGGGCACTAGTCAGGGCCCATTTGCCAGAAGCTGAAGTTATCATGGGATCATGAATAAATCACAGCGGGCAACTGAAGGTCAACATCAGTAACTCTTTTTCTGTGAGATTTTTATTAAAGTTTTTCATAATAAAATAAAATAGTTTCTACAAAAAATTCAAATAGAGTCCTCTCCTAAAAGTAATTCTTAGCCCTCACCACACACAGAGGATAGTAGCTCCTCCCAGCTCTCACTTCCCACTCTGGGAGACCAACAGTTCCCTGTTTCTCACCCAAGGCCCTCCATCAAGCATCTACCACTCCCATTCATATACAATCTCTGGACCTTAATAAAGGCCCCAGACATAGGACTCCAAGGAAAAAACAAAGAAGAAAAACAAAAAAGAGAGACAAAAAAAGGAAGGAAGGAAGGAAGGAAGGAAGGAAGGAAGGAAGGAAGGAAGGAAGGAAGGAAGGAAGGAAGGAAGGAAGGAAGGAACAATAAGAGAGAAAAGAGAGAGATAAAAAAAGACAAAAGAAAAATAAACGCTAGAGAAAGATACAAACAAAAAAGTCCCTTCTGATTTTCCATCTGCCGATAACATAAAAAAAGGAAAAGGGATTACCATACTTTACCGTGTACAACACGCCTCCATGTATAAGACATCCCCTATTTTGGAGAAATCAAAATTAAGAAAATTGGAGGTGGGGAGAGATTGTTGAGCTTTTTTGGGATTGCCCACAGTTGTTGAGCTTTATTTGGGGGCGGGGTGGCCCACAGTTGTTGTGCACACATCGCAAAAGTCACCTATCCTGTCCCATCGCCAACAAAAGCAGCAAACAGGCTGCCCAATCAACAGCCAATCAACACCAGCCCTTGCCGCAGCCACCAATAACAATCTCCGACTCACAGCAGCAACAGCAACCAATCCCATGTCCCCACAATGCACTACCCATATATAAGACAACCCCCAATTTTAACATGGTTTTTGATTTAAAAAACAGTCTTATACACGGAAAAGTATGGTATTTAAGACATTTAGCCCATGCTAAAATCCATCTTCTGCACTTTCTGTTAAACAATATTTATTTTAAGTTAAGGTGTCTCAGAAGCATTCATTTTGTTTTCCCACTAAAAGTACAAGAGGAGTTCCCTAATTGTTATTATTGGCTAATGTCAACCATATTTTTTCTTTTCTATTAACTTTACTTCCATTAATTTCCACCACAGTTACTCCATATTGAGTGACAGCAAATTCTTTCTATCCATGTCCATTTTAAAATCTCTCCATTGTTATCACATATTGGAATAATATTCCTTTTTCTTCTTACTATATATCCTTTAGTTTATGTCCATTTCCATATGCTCAAATTCCACTTCCTGTTGCATTTCCATTTCCTGTTGTATTTACAGTACTGTCCTGATCTCCTCTCCTCTAGAAACTTCCATTTTCATTTTTCCCAGTCTTTTCCCAGAGAGAATACCATAAATTTGGCAGCATCATTCTCTGAATTTGCTCCAAATCATATACAAAATACTTTCTCTCTGCTAGAACTGAAGAATGGCCAGGACTGAAGTTTTCCCTAAAGCTTTCCCTACCTCAACTCCATCAATGCCAAATCCAGGTAATTCCCCATTTGTGATTGTATCTCCTCCTCCTCCAAATCCTTGTATGGAATGCATTTCATTTCAGCATCTGCTTTCTTCATCCAGTCCTGCCAGCTTTTCATGGATTTGGTCCGAAGCTTCTAGGTATTCTTCATTTCCATTTTCCATTTCAGATCTCTTTGATTCATTTTCTCTCCACCTTTCTTTTCCACTGATTGATTCCAATCATTTTTAATTGTTCAGCCATCAACTGCTGAACAATGCCAACAGTCACTGGGAGATCTAAAGGTACCTTTGCCATACTGGATGCTTTTGATGCTTTGAATATTATTAGCAACTCTACGTTAATATTTCCACCTTAAAACCACAGCCACAACATGTCTTATAGGAAATTCTTTTCCACAACTGGAAATGGCCGCTTTACTTTCAGCAACAGGAAACAGAAAAAGGGTTAGATTTTTCACACAAGAGTTTCTAATCTTTATTGTTAACCATAAATCAGGCTTTTAGCTTTGCCTTGAGACACTTTAACAACCAGTTTTCCTTTCTGTTCTTCATAACAACAGAAAGAGGTACTTATAATTTTTCAGATTGTAAATTTTCACCAGCAGCATAGAGGGATCTCTCCAAGTTAGTTTTCCTTGTCCCAGAGGTGTTTAAGAAAGAGAGTGTGCTGGTCTTTCTACCTATAAAACATGCTTAAGTGACATTTGGGCACAGTGTTGACTCCTCACCTTGCCAGCTCATTGTAACTCCCGCCCAAGCCGCCAGGCACAGACAGCATAAAATGACCTCAGCAAAGCATTTTAGGTCCCCCAGATCACCCTTATTCTCCTGAGTGATTACTGTATTGGCCCAAATATAAGCCGCACCCGCAAATATATTCAATGGCTACAATTCTGCAGGCACTCACATCCAAAAATGGCAAATGTATAAGAAAATCCTACAGGTACTAGAGATTACCCGTAAGCTTGCAAATCGGCAATAAAACATTTCTTTGTTCCGTTTTACTATATGTCTGTTTCAGCAGCAAGATCATAAAAGCCTATTTTTGTAAGGTCACGTATTTAAGCTGCACTTTTTCACGGTCGGAATTTGTGGGGAAAGTGTGGCTTATTTTTGGGCCAATACAGTAATAGTCAGTCTGACTACTATCAATCACCACATAATTATCTTCTGTCAGCAGAGAGCTAACAGAGAGGCAGCCAAACTGCCATTCCTCTCCCCGGAAGTTATCAGCAGCTGGCCAGTCTTCAAATAATGGCCTGGCAACAGACAGGCTTTAATGACCTTCCTTTGCCACAAAATGTGTGCCACTGGGGGCCAGCTGACACATCATTTTTTTAAAAAAATGCTTCAATTAGCCAGTTTTAGTTTGAAGAAGGAACCACCCACGCAACTCCAATCCAGAATGGACTCACACCATGGTTGCCTGATTTCTTCCCCTCTCCTGTGTCCTGTTAGCTCCCAAAGGTGGCTGCAGACAGCCCCATGATCCTGCCTAAAATGAACAGCTGTCCTTCTGAGCACCGTTAGCTTACAGACTTCTTTTCTCTCTCACCTTTTGCATCGAATGCGTTGCACTTGGGCAAAATAATAATAATAGCAGAATGATAAAAGCTGCTCACCTTTGTATTTTATTTATTTATTTAGAAGGACGCATACAATTCTAAGCATAGTGCAGGACAAGGCCCTTAACTTATATTCACAGGAGGGGTGTTGGTGCAGAGTTTACAAAGGGACAAGACAGGCTGGCTTTAGTACATGGAGCAGTGCAAACAGGGGGGAAGGTGGGGAACTCCACTCTGGTCAGCAAAATGTGGCCTGGGCTGCTAGCTGTGAGGCAATAGGTTGGCAGGGGAGGATGGACAGCATGACCAAGGGGAGTGGGCACTTTGTGGATGGTGGAGGGCCAGGGAGATCTCCTCTCTGACAGGAAATGTCTTTGCAGAAACCAGCAAGCAAGAGCGCATTGTGGGCGAAATTGCATTCCAACTGGACCGCAGGATTCTCTCCAGCATCTTTCCTGACCGCGCGCGCCTCTACGGTTTCACCGTCCGCAACATCCCTGAGAAAGTTGCACAGGTGAGGGGAAACTCCACTTACTGCCTCTGGCCCTAGCCCTGGCATGGCAGCTTAGAGAGAGAGAGAGAGAGAGAGAGAGAGCGTGCAAGTAGGGCCTTTCCACATGAATTTGTGGAACCCAAACTGGGGGTTTCCCCCAAGGAACCGTCAAAAGGGACCAGTCATTTCAGGCCAACTAGGAATGGATGTCAGTGGGTCAGTTCAAGCATACAGTGGTACCTTGGTTCCCAAACTTAATCCGTTCCAGAAGTCTGTTCCAAAACCAAAGCGTTCTAAAACCAAGGTGTGCTTTCCCATAGAAAGTAATGCAGAATGGATTAATCCATTCCAGACTTTTAAAAACAAGCCCTAAAACAGCAATTTAACATGAAATTTACTATCTAGTGAGACTATTGATTCATAAAATGAAGCAATAATCAATGTACTGTACTATAAAATAAATAAGACAGTATTGTAGATGATAAAAATAAAAATTACTTTTTTTCCTTACGTGTACTAATGATAGTCAATATTTGGATGGGAGGCTTTTATCCATTTCTGCAGTCACACAACCAATCAGTAGCTGAACTCGGTTCCACACAGTCACAAAAACGAAGTTACAAACCAGTCACAAGGCAGTCCCATAAAATGAAGAACAAGTCACAGTCAAAAAATGAAAAAGCCACACAAACAAAAACGCAAAAAAAAAAGCTCCAAATATCACCTCTGTGTTGTGTGGGAGCTCAAGACTCAACACAAAGCCTCTGATTAGCAGCGGGGGACTCAATTTACAAATGGAACACACTCAACAGGAAGTGGAACATGTTTCGCTTCCAAGGCAAAGTTGACAAACTGGAACACCTACTTCCAGGTTTGCAGCGTTCTATTTCCAAGTTGTTCATAAACTAAGCTTGTCCCACATAGAGATTTCTCAGGAGGCAGATGAGGTGATCAGGCACTCCCATTTCTTTAAGAACTTGCCATAGTTTGCTGTGGTCGACACAGTCAAAGGCTTTTGCATAGTCAATGAAGCAGAAGTAGATTTTTTTCTGGAACTCTCTAGCTTTCTCCATAATCCAGAGCATGTTTGCAATTTGGTCTCTGGTTCCTCTGCCCCTTCGAAATCCAGCTTGCACTTCTGGGAGTTCTCGGTCCACATACTGCTTAAGCCTGCCTTGTAGAATTTTAAGCATAACCTTGCTAGTGTGTGAAATGAGTGCAATTGTGCGGTAGTTGGAGCATTCTTTGGCACTGCCCTTCTTTGGGTTTGGGATGTAGACTGATCTTCTCCAATCCTCTGGCCACTGCTGAGTTTTCCAAACTTGCTGGCATATTGAGTGTAGCACCTTGACAGCATCATCTTTTAAAATTTTAAATAGTACAGCTGGAATATCATCACTTCCACTGGCCTTGTTATTAGCAGTGCTTTCTAAGGCCCATTTGACTTCACTCTCCAGGATGTCTGGCTCAAGGTCAGCAACCACACTACCTGGGGTGTACGAGACATCCATATTTTTCTGCTATTTGTAAGGCCTCGTTGGACAGCCACTTTGCTTTTTTGCATTTCCTTTTCATTGGGATGGTTTTTGTTGCTGCCTCCTGTATAATGTTACGAGCCTCCATCCATAGTTCTTCAGGCACTCTGTCCACCAAATCTAAATCCTTAAACCTGTTCCTCACTTCCACTGTGTGTTCATAAGGGATTTGATTTAGATTGTATCTTATTGGCCCAGTGGTTTTTCCTACTTGCTTCAGTTTAAGCTTGAATTTTGCTATAAGAAGCTGGTGATCTGAGCCACAGTCAGCTCCAGGTCTTGTTTTTGCTAACTGTATAGAGCTTAATCCATCTTTGGCTGCAGAGAATATAATCAATCTGATGTCGATGCTGCCCATCTGGTGATGTCCATGTGTAGAATTGTCTCTTGTGTTGTTGGAAAAGAGTGTTTGTGATGACCAGCTTGTTCTCTTGGCAGAACTCTATTAGCCTTTGACCTGCTTCGTTTTGAACTCCAAGGCCAAACTTGCCAGTCGTTCCTTTTATCTCTTGACTCCCTACTTTAGCATTCCAATCCCCTGTAATGAGAAGAACATCCTTCTTTGTGTCATTTCTAGAGGGTGTTGTAAGTCTTCATAGAATTGGTCAAATTCAGTTTCTTCGGTACCGGTAGTTTGTGCATAAACTTGGATTACTGTGATGTTTTTGTCCAAAACTCCATGGACAAAAACAACAGGCATATAAAAGTTTTTAAAAATAAAGTGTTAAAGTCATGTGGAGTTTGGTCCCAAGTCTGCAATGTTGATTCCTTCCTTCCTTTGGCAATCACTCATATGCTGAGTAAGATTGTCCTCCATAAACATGGTTTTAACAATGAGTCCGTAAGTGACTGTGGAGGCAATTCCAGAGCCACACGTCCTTCCACAGTGGCGTAGCTGGGGAGGTAGCTGCCCCCCATCAATAAAAATCAATACAAATGTGAGGTTCTGCTTCCCCCAAAGCCCTACAAAAATCTTGGTTATGCCCATGCCCTCTATATATCAGGGGTGGGGTGGGTGGCTTGGATCCTTTCCACTTTCTCCCCCACCCTTCACTGCCCAGCTTTTTCTCCATTGCCTCCAGGTCCACATTACTTATCCCTCCCTTCCCACTAAAAATGTTAACCCAAGGCTTGGTTCTTTGGGCTGCAGCCACCTTGTCTTCCCTGCTCTTGCCTCTCACCATGGATCCTGACTTTTCTTGCTTCTTGCTCTGACCACGCCCTCCCCACTTACCTCTCTGGCTTCCTTTTCTGTTTCCCCATAAGGTTCAACTTCTTTCCTTTCAAACCTCCTCACAGTCAAGCCTCTTGGCAGCTCCATCCTCTTTACCATCTCCAGCTTTTCTGTCTATGGGACTCCAGCCTGCTTGTCATTAAATACGCCTCCTGCTTCTCAAATACAAACGTTCTCTCTTCCTCTGGGCTTCTGATCTTTCTTATTCTAAAAGGCATCTACCCTGCTTCTTGCCTGCTATTTCCCCCCTCAGATGAGAAAGAGCCACCTTGGGAGGGCCATGGTTGCCCACGCAACTCCACCCGTGGCAGCGTATCCAGGCAAGCCTTGCAAAGACCCTGTTCCTTTTGGCCTGACACCCTGCAGAGCCTCTGCAGGCCACAGGGAGCAAGAGGGACCCACGACACAGCTTGGCATAAAGCACTTTCCTGTGTGCTGTGAACATTTTCGTTTATTAAGCCCTTCATATATAGTGGTACCTTGGCTCTCGAACTTATTCCGTCCCAGAAGTCCGTTCCAAAACCAAGGCATTCCGAAGCCAAGGAAATGGAAAGTAATGGAAAGTAATGCAAAATGGATTAATCGGTTCCAGACTTTTAAAAACAATCCCTAAAACAGCAATTTAACATGAATTTTACTATCTAATGAGACCATTGAGCCATAAAATGAAAGCAATAAACAATGTGCTGCAGTCACAAAATCAGTCACTCAATCAATCAATCAATCAATCAGTAGCTGAACTGGCTTCCACACAGTCACAAAAACGAAACAAAAAGAGCCACAAAAACAAAAACACAAAATAAATAGCAAAACCAGACAGACCTCAGCGTAACACTCAAAATGGAAATGTGGCACTCAAATCGTCAGTGTAACACTCAAATCGTCAACGTAATACTCAAAACAGAAGTGTGGCACTCAAATTGCAAGCATAACATTCAAAAACAGAGCATATTCAGCTTCCAAAAATAGTTCACAAACCAGAGCACTTACTTCTGGGTTTGCAGTGTTTGGGTTCCAAATTGAGCACCAAGGCGTTTGAGAACCAAGGTACCAATAGTCTCTAAGCAGTTTACAGAGATGCAACACAAAATAAAAATCAGCTATGATAAAATCAAACTATAGTTAAAATGCCTGCTGAAATAACAAGGCCTTCTGTAGGCACTGGAAGTTCAGTGGGGAAAGGCTCGTCTGACCTCAGCTGTAATGGAGTGCCAAAAACTTCTCCTCCCTCTCTGACCCTTGACATTAACTAATTGGTGAGCCAGCAAGCAACGCCTTGCTATTATCCTGGGATGACTGGCCAGTGTCTCGTACATGCCAAGTCCTATTTCAGAAGGAAATCATAGTTGCAAAAAGCCCATTGTGGATTTAGCAGCTAGCTGTCTTAACACATAAAAAGTATATTTTAAATTTTGTATAGAATATAATGGCTGGAGTTTGAGGGGTTGTAGCCAACTACATTTTACTCAAAGCAGACTAATTTAATTAATCTGTTAATTATGTCCATTAATTTCAGTGGGCTTACTCTGTGTAGGACAAACATGGGCGACAACCCCGAGACTATTAATACCCCAACATTGCATGGGAAGAGATCCCACAATGGAGCCGCTGGCAATCTCAGGCAGCAGCTGTCGGTGGGTGGGTTGGGGCTTGGAGAGCCACTGCCAGTCAGAGTAGACAGCATCAGGGCTGGACAGACCCAAAGGGTCTGCGTCAGGACAAAGTAGTTTCTTCTGGACTTCATATGGTAACAGGGGATTTCTGCAGCTTCTGTCCGTTGGGATGGGTTTCTATTACTTTCACTGGGGGCACAAATAATTATCTATACAGTGGTACCTCTGGTTAATTACTTAATTCATTCCGGAAGTCTGTTCTTAACCTGAAACTGTTCATAACCTGACGTAACACTTTTGCTAATGGGGCCTCCTGCTGCAGCCACCGCACAATTTCTGTTCTCATCCTGGGGCAAAGTTCTACTTCCGGGTTAGCAGAGTCTGTAACCCAAGGTGTTTGCAACCCGAGGTACCACTGTATCACCATCAATAGTATTTACATTCTCAGTTACTTTATATAAAAAAGAAAAAAGTCTCAAACAACTTGAAAAGTGAACACAATGTGCCTTAATGCTGCTCTTCTCTCTCTCTGTTCCGCTCTCTCCGCAGAGTGGAGCTGACCCCTTCCTGCAGCTGACAACAGAGCAGGCTTCAACCATCATGGAGCGCTACAACAACATCATGGACCGCCTGAAGCAGCTGGGCTATGACCCAAGCGTCCACCCTACCCTGACGGAGCACATTGTCAACACTTTTGGCATCCTCCGGGATCGGCCAGACATGACAGGCGCAGAGGCAGCCGCCTACAATGACATAAAGTATCTGCAGGAGGTGGTCAAGAATGCCACCCCTCCAGACATGTTCAACAACTGCATGCTGCTCCTCAACTGCCTCCATCAACTGTCTCAGGATGACGGGAAGCCCTTGTTCATATGGTGAACCTCCCATCCTCCCCACAGTGCACACTGTATCACTGCAAACACAATAAACCATCTGAAAATGTCTAGTGAGTCTTCTTGTGTAACCCGCAGACAATTTGTGCCACCTTGTCCAGTATCATGATTTGGGAGAGGGCCAGTCTGGTGTCCGGCCCCCTCTTGGCCCTCAGCTGGCCTTCTTCAGAAGTGCATTAATTGCCAGCAAGCCAGAACATAAAGAGCAAGGGGTGGTCATGATTAGAAATATACTGGAATTCATTGTTACAGGAGGATATTCAAAGGGTAAAAGGTTGGCATGAAGGCAGGGTTTACTTTATGGGAAATGGTCTGCTTGAGTGATGACGGATCTGGGAAGCCATGATTGTTTCATAAGCAATAACTATTTCCATAAGCCATAATTACGACAAGACTTGCTACTGAAAAATAATCAATGTTAAGATGCTCTGTAGTGATGTATTAACTCCATTCTGTACTCTGTATTCTAAAACTGGTATTAATAGCTGGTTAGTAAAAAAAGTAACTTTTCATCAAACTGGTCTTAGAAATGCTGGTGTTAAATAAATAATTTCTCTGTGCCTTCTGCTTCAACATTTGTCTGAAGGTGGCAGCTGGGCTTGGAAACTAAATGCCAAAAAGCAAAACAAAGTCTATTGTGATTTCAAAGGACAGAAGTGTAAATCAGTGAATTCTCAGGGAGGGCTTCACCTGTCAGAGGAGGCGACTTCTTTGCCAAACCTGCCCTCCACCAAAGTGCAGCAGCAGAAGCACCTTCCCCTCCCTGGCTATTCTCTCTTCCTGTAGATCTCTGGCGAGTGCTTTTGGCAAATCTTCTCACTGCACAAAGTGTGTTGTTTTTAATCTCTTCCAAGGTTAGGCCAGGAGGGTGCGGTGGCTCACACCGGCCACCACAGCAGCAAAAGGAGCCTCTCGGTGCTATGTTCATTTCTGAATTTTCTGATTGTTTGCAAAAGGGGGGGGGGGAGAGATAGTCTTTCACTCAGACACTGACATCTCTAGTGGTCAAAGTGTCCCGTCAGAGGCCTGCAGGCAGCAACAGAGTGCTGAGCTCCTAAGACCTTGGTTGCTGCACCAGGGGCAAAGAGCCCCAGTAAGAGCCTCCCCATTTACATGCTTTCTCCCGACACCATTTTCCCAATTGAAGAGCATTCAGTCTGATGGTGCAGCCCCTCAGCAAAGAAAAGCCTGGCTGCTAGTTCAAGGATATAGCAACAAGCTAAGCAATAAAGTTACACTAGACTGCATTAAAATAGTCGTGTTTCTTTTGGCCTCTTGATACTTTGGTTTTGTGTCAGTTTCTCCAATAATGCTGGTTGCCAAATTGCATTGTATCATTGGTCCATAATCAATAATTGTAATGATTTGCATGTCCAGGCAAGTTGTTTTTGCTGCAGTTAATGGAAGTGTTATGAGTTCTTGGTTTCTAATTCGCAACATATCATGACCGTACAAGTTAAGTATAGGCAGTCCTGGGGTCCTGTCTGTCTTGTAATTAAATATATTTCTGTAAATACATTTTCCCATAACATTTCTGTTTTTGGACACTCCTACCACAAGTGCTAATATGCCGCTGTAGCAGGACATCCTCTCCAACAAATGGGAAAACTGTTCGGTTTTATATAGGCTAGGAGTTGGTCCAGTCTGTTCCATGTCTTTTCTTCAGTATTTAAGTCTCAATTCAGTTCCCGCCACCTTCTCAAAATTTTGCAGAGGAAAAAATTGAACCTCAATTATAGATTTATACAAATATATTAATCCTTTTGTTATTATATTATATTTTACTCCACTATAATTTTTGCATGCTATTGTCTCATGACTTTGTTTTTAAACTGGGAATTTGTTAAAAATTGGTAGTCTAAAAATCGTGATATTTGAACATTTGCCTGTGCAATTTGCATCACATTAATGGTAAGCAGTCATCTATCTTTGTAAAAATATTTCAAATATTACAATTGCTTTTCTTTCAACACCTCTATATTATAGAGTCTATATTTATTTTTGAAAACTGGGTAGAAGTGTAATGGAATAATGGGTGAGAAGCCTGCAACCAGGACTTTGCCCATTTTGTCCAAATCTTGAAAGTTGTAAGTGTGAATGGATTTGTAAGCCAGGTTAAGGTATTACTTTCACAAAGACACCATCTATTTCCAAGTTCTCTAATGTGCTCTACTGAGCTCCTTTACTGCCAGATAGGTCTATCATGTTGATGAGTGGATGTGTGTAGTAATCTTTATAAGGGCATCTTGGGAAATGGCTGAAGGGAGAAGGAGCAGCCTGTATGAGCCAAAGAGGATGGTCTTGTGATAGAAACAGGGTGTGGGATAAAGTAGTGTGAGGTAGCCTCAGAACACCAAACTTGAAATTGTTATTGCCTTGCCAGGCAAATTGTCTAAACTGGATCATGAGATGGTGACCCTGATAACAAGTCAAGACCAGGGAAAAACCCAGGTACTGCCAAATGAATGTACAGAGATTTTTCCACCTAAAGAGCAGTCTAAGTATTGTGAAAACGGCTTTTCAAGTAAGGGATGGCTTGTTGAGAATTTGGGATAAGGATATCAGTAGGATTTGTCTACCCATATCCAGCTTTCAAAAAGATTACTGTTCCTGGAGTGCTTGAAACATGCCCTCCTTGTTTCAACATACGAATCTTCTTTCCTTGGAGAGGAGCCTGGGCTTCTTTCTCTGTGGGTGGGCTTTCCCCTCCTCCAAGAATGGTTCCTTCTTTGGGACAGAGCCCACATGGGTGCCTCCAGCACCAGGCCATGGCCACCGTCAAAGATGTGCTAGGAGTGGGAGGGAAGAAGAGCTGGGCAACTTCTGAGGGATCTTGGTGTGTCTCTGCAGCCAAATCAACCAACATATCTCTATCTCTCTCTCTCTCTCTCTCTCTCTCTCTCTCTCTCTCTCTCTCTCTCTCTCTCCCCTCCCCCCCCCCTTTCTGCACAGATGGTGGCACAAGTTCCCTCTACCTCCAGGGTGGTGCAGCTGGGCAGCCCAACCTGCCTCGGCAACGTGGATTCTGCTTTCAGTGCCCCTTTCCTTGGCACCCCCACAAGCCCCAGCTGGCCCTGCCAGCCCCCCCCACCCCTTCCTCCAGCCTCGCTCCCCTAGCTACCCAGAGTGCAACTTCCCAGGCAAACTTTGGCCTTGGCAACCAGAGCCGGTCTTTGCCCCCACCCTCTCCCATCATCATCGTGCCCTACTACAGCCCGCCCCCTGGCCACAGCGTCACCAGTGATGCCTCCTCCTCCACCGTCACCTCTGCAGCTTCCAACAAGTCCTTCTATGCACTCAATGCCACGGATGACACCTCCTCCGCTGCTTCCTACCAGGCACCAGGCTACCGAAGCCTGCCCTTGCCCCCCGGCCCCGGCCCCTTCCACCAACCCAACTACAGCCTGCCCCTTGGTCACAAGATCCCTTATGGCCCCCTCCCATCTTCCCCCACTATCACCTCTGGTGCCTTCTATGACTCCATCCAGGGAGAGCCACTGAGTTTCGGTTCTGGCCAACAGAGCGTGCCTCCATCTCCCATCTTCTATGCGGTCAATGCCAATGACACCTCCTCCTTCCCCGCTGCTTCCTACCAGGCACGGGGCCACCAGAGCCTGCCCGTGCCCCTGCCCTCCACGCCCAGCCCCTTCCACCAGTCCAACTACAGCCTGCCCATCAGCAACAAGCTTGGCTACGAGCCCCTCCCTTCCTCTCCTCCTCCCTACCAGTCCATCCAGGGCGAGCCACTGAGCATTGGTTCTGCCTACCAGAGCCAGCCCCCATCCCCCATCTACTATGCAGTCAATGTCACTGATGATGCTTCCTACCAGTCTGCTGGGCGCCGGGCGCCAGGCCACCAGAGCCTACCCCTGCCCCCTGCCCCCTTCCACCAGCCCAACTACAGTTTGCCCCTCAGCAACAGGCCCATCTATGAACCGCTCCCCATCGCTCCCACCACTTCCTACCAGTCTGGCCAGGGTTACTCACCCGGCTCTGCTGATGGCCAGCTCTGGTGGGATTCGTACGCACCACTCCATGATGAGTCAACTATGGGCAGCATCTTGTCCAGACAAGAACTCTTCACAAACTCCCAGCGAACCCCACTCAGTGCAGGAACCTACTTTGACGAGAACATAGACGAATCTGCTTTCCATCGGCCTGTCAGGCCCAGGCCTCCCCCCCTCCAAATGCCCCCCCCAGGATTCTCCCCCCCCTTTGAGTACCCACTTCCCATGATAAATCCCGATTTTTCTCCCATACCTTACCCAGTGTTTAACGCTAGAAGGCTGGGTACCAACTTCTATTATCCCTCCCCTCGCCGCATGCTAAAGTTCCTCCCATACCTGTATGGGAAGCTGCATGAGGTTCCGGCCACAGACATGGACCAAAGCCCACACCATGACAGCCCACTCAGTGAAGCCTACTTTGCCCCAAACATAGACGAGACTGCTTTCCATCGGCCTGTCAGGCCCAGGCCTCCCCCCCTCCAAATGCCCCCCCAAGAAGTGTCCCCCCTCCTTGTGTACCCACCTCCCATGATAAATCCCGATGCATCTCCCATACCTTACCCAAACTTTAACCCTAGAAGCGAGGGTACCAACTTCTATTATCCCTCCCCTTTCCGCATGCTAATGTTCTTCCCAGACCTGTATCGAAAGCTGTATGAGATTCCGCCCCCAGACATGGACCAAAGCCAACTCCATGATGAGTCAACTATGGGCAGCAACGTGTCCAGACGAGAACTCTTCACAAACTCCCAGCAAAGCCCACTCAGTGAAGCCTACTTTGCCCCAAACATAGACGAGACTGCTTTCCATCGGCCTGTCAGGCCCAGGCCTCCCCCCCTCCAAATGCCCCCCCAAGAAGTGTCCCCCCTCCTTGTGTACCCACCTCCCATGATAAATCCCGATGCATCTCCCATACCTTACCCAAACTTTAACGCTAGAAGGGAGGGTACCAACTTCTATTATCCCTCCCCTCTCCGCATGCTAATGTTCTTCCCAGACCTGTATCGAAAGCTGTATGAGGTTCCGGCCACAGACATGGACCAAAGCCAACTCACTGACCAGACCCAAAGCCATGATGAGGCACCTATGGGCAGCACCTCGTTCAGACGACAACTCTTCACAAACTCCCCACAAACCCCACTCGTTCCAGGAACCTTCTTTCACCAGTTCATAGACGACTCTGTTTTCCTTCGGCCTCCCCCCCCGCAACAAGTGTCCCCCCTCTTTGTGTACCAACCTGGCATGATAAATCCCGATGCATCTCCCTTGCCTTACCCAGCCTTTAACGCTAGAAGTGAGGGTACCAACTTCTATTATCCCTCCCCTTTCCACATGCTAATGTTCTTCCCAGACCTGTATCGAAGGCTGTATGAGATTCCACCCCCAGACATGGACCAAAGCCAACTCACTGACCAGAACCAAAGCCAAGCAGCCTCTTCTCAAAGCCCAGCAGTAGCATCTCAGGCCTTCAACCAGAGCCAGCCAATGGTCGTGAGGCCAAAGGAGCGCCGAGGCACCGACAGGCAAGCCACCTCCCTGAGCAGCACCAAGTCAAGCAGAGGTGGGTGAGTGTGTATATGTGTTTCTGTTGTGTAAGCAATGTGTGATGTTTCTGGGCCCTGACTGGGCATAGTGAGCTGATCTTCTCACAGATGGTCCCTTCTATAACTCTACCACAGACAGACACTATCAACCCCAAAGAGCTGAACAGTTACAGCGCAACCGAACTCAGGCAGAGTTGGGGCATTTCCTACCATAGCTGTCAGGCATGGGGGAATCTCTCCTCCCCTAGTAGCATCAAAGAGCAAGGAAGAAACAAAGAAGTTCATATTTATGGTTTTATTTAGTCATCGTGGTACAAGGCAAAGAATCCAGTCCTTAACTCCACAGTAACGTTGCTCGCTCTGAGCTCCTCCTCTTCTTTCCCCAGCAACAGCCCTTGGCTCTATGAGGGGCCTCAGGAGTCAAATGTAGCCGAGCCCTTTGCTCTTGAACTCTAAATGAGCAACAGGTACATGGGGATGGTGGCTCTTCTATGCTTTCCAAGGACATTTCTGCGGTCAGCACTACCCCTCCTTCTCCTAATGCCTCATAACTAAGCTGCTCTGAGTTCTGCTGTAATTCAATCGTGTCTCCCTCTTCGGTTTTGGTCTGCTGGGGTGACTTCTATAAAACTCCTTTTGCAAGTCCAGGGCATGAACATATTCTGCACATTCCCATTATCTTTCTTCTGGCCCATATCCGCTCCACACAATCAAGTATTGCAACCTCTTCCTTCTCATTTGCGAGTCTAGAATTTGTTCTACTTCAAACTTTTCCTCTCCTTCTACCAGGACTGGAGGTGGAGGTGTTTGTCTAGGTGCTTGGTAAGGGTGCGCAGGCACCACTGGCAACGACCAGGATCTATGGAATACAGGGTAGATCTTCATTGATACCAGCAACCTGAGCCTGAAAGTCGCAGGATTGATCTATTCTATCACTTCAAATGGCCCCCCTCTCTGGCGGTCCAGTTTTCTATATCTATCTTTCTGAAGTAAATAATGTGTTGACAACCACATCTCCCACCTTGATGTCACTACCTGGCTGTCTATGCACATCAGCTGATTTTTTATATGCCTCCTTAGAACAGTCCAAACGCTCCTTAAGCAAACTCTGGTTAGCTGTCAATACTTCTACGAAGTCATCTGCTGCCAGCACTGACAGGGTGTTGGGGATGGTATCCATGACTGGCAAAAAAGGGGGTCTGTTGCGTTGAAGCATGAAGTGTATTGTTGTATGTGAACTCCGCCAAGGGCAGTTTGGACACCCAATAATCCTGCTGGTAGTTCCCATAACTATGGAGATACTGCTGCAACATGGCATTAGTCCTTTATGCCTTTCCATTCGTCTCTGGGTGTCAAACTGAGGTGAAGCACAACTCGTACCTTGAGTAGTTGCATGAGCTGCTTCCAGAACTTTGAGGTTAATTGGGCTCACCTGAGATCACTCTGAGAGCACGTGCAACTTGAACACATGGTCTACAAAGAACTGTGCTGTTTCTTGGGCTGTCAGAAGTCCCTTACAGGGCACAAAGTGCGCAATCTTAGTGAACAGGTATACCACCAACCAGGTCACTGTCTGCTGCTGCAATTCCGGCAGATCAGTGATGAAGTCCATAGCTATGGTTTGCCAAGGGCCTTGCGGGGTGGGCAACGGTTATAGCAAGCTCGCTGGCACTTCTCTGGGTCTCTTCGCCCGCTGACACATTTCGCAGGCTCTGGCATATTTCTTGACTTTCTCCCTCAACCTCGGCCACCAGAATTGCCTCATCACATGGCATAGCGTCTTGTGCTGCCCCAAGTGTCCAGCTGTAGGGTTATCATGGCATTGACGTAAGACCTTGGCTCAGAGGTCTCCCTCTGGAACATAAGAGCTTCTCCTCTATACAGTAGCCCATCCTTTTCCAGGAACCTCTCTACATCACTGGCACCACCCCCACCCCCGCAGCACCACTAGCTCGTCTTTCGCGAATGCATCCTCCCTTGTCTTCTGCTGGAACTCAGAGACTTCCACAACTGACCCAGCTGCTAGCTGTAGCTGCTCTGGCTTCAAGTTGTGCCTATACACTGGAACTGGCTCATCATCCTGATATTCCGGCTTCCTGGAAAGGGCATCTACTCCTTGATTCAAACTACCGGCTGCATACTGGAGTCTAAAATCAAATCTGCCAAAGAACTGCGCCCAACAAATCTGCCGTTGATTGAGACATCTCATCATCTGCCAATACTCTAGATTTGGACTTTCAGTGTGCACCTCCACCTGGTGTCACCCCCTCCACACTTCAAAGGCTTCTTTGATCACTAAAAGTTCCTTCTCCCAAATGGTGTAATTCTACTTGGAAGGAGTCAGCTTCCTGGAGTGGAAGGCACACGGGCGTAGGTTGCCATCTTGGTCTCCTTGCAGCAGCACCACCCCCACCACCCTGTCAGAGGCATCCATTTCCACAACCAGCGGCCAGTGAGGGTCTACATGTGCTAGGTATACCGTTGAGAAGAATATGGTTTTGAATTCAAATGGCTGCCGCACCTCGGCTGTCCACTGGAATGGCTTCTTGCCCCTCAAGCAATCTGTGAGGCGTAGTGAATCTTGAATAGTCCGGCACGAACTTGAAGTAGCTGGCAAAACCCAAGAAACTCTGCAGATCTTTCTTTGCCTTGGGTTCCTGCCATGACACTATGCTCTGCGCCTTAGCAGGATCCATGTGCAACCCCTCCAGTGTGAGGCAGTGACCTAGGAAATCTACTGTTGATACACGAAACTGAGACTTTTCCAGCTTGGCACAGAGTTGATGTTTCCACAGTCTCTGCAGCACCTCTGTCACGTGACGTACATGTTGCTCTGGGTTCTCTGAGTATATCAGCACATCAAGGTAAACCACCATGAATCTATCCACTAGGCCTCTGAGGACATAGTTGATGAAGGCTTGGAACGTTGCTGTCCCTGACGGCAGTCCAAAGGGCATGACCAGGTATTCGAAGCTGCCATATCTGGTGCAGAACACTGTTTTCCACTCATCTCCCTCTCTCACACGGATTGGTTATAAGGCCCCCTCAAATCCAACTTTGTGAAGATTTTTCCTGACCTCAACCTTTCCAATAAATTCCCAATGTGTGGTAGCAGACAGCAATTGGACACCATTATGTGGTTAATCTTCCTATAGTTTGTGCACAATCTAAGTTCTGAGGTACCGTTTTCTTCACGAATAGCACAGGGGCGCCTCCTGGTGCCTTGGGCGGTCTGATGAAACCCGTTGCTAGATTCTTCCAAAAACTGTCTCAAAACCACAAGCTCTGCTTGTGACATCAAATAGATGCGACTGGTGGGCAATTGCGCACCTGACAGAAGATCTATTTTACAGTCATAAGGTCTATGGGGCAGTTGGCTCTCCTCTCCAGTCAGAGGGCTTACTTGTATGCAAAGATTCCACTTAGACCTCTGAGTGTGGAAACAGATGCAACTTGACTAGTAAATCACTTAAACTACTCTTAAATTAGTTGAAAACATATTAAATATATTATATGGAAGTTTATTTAATATTTTTATTAAATCTACTACTTCCTTACATTTTAAGGCCCTCCACAGCTGCAGAGAGCCTCAGCAAAGCCCTCTACTGCTGCAGGGAAGAGCAGCACATCCTCCACAGTGGTGGGGAGGTATGGCAGGACCCTCTGCCACTGTGGGGAGGTGCAGCACACTCTCCACCACTGCAGGGAGGTATGGCGGGACCCTCTGCCGCTGTGGGGAGGCCCAGCAAGGCCCTCCACCACCACAGATATATATCGTGCTATATAATGATGTTTAGCTGGTGATATATTGTGATGTTGAAAACCAGATACTGGCCAGCCTTACAGGTAATATGTTTCTTGTTTCCTCGGCACCACCACCTTACCTATCTGAGCAAATTGCCCTCTATCCCCAGATGTTTTAAAAAGGAGGATTAATGGAGGATGAGACTATCTATGGTTTAAAATCATGGTGGCCATGGGGCTCTCTCCAGAATGAAGAGGCAGCGTGGCCCTGAATAAATAATAAATAAAATCATCTTTCATTTTAATAAATAAAATAAAAATGCATGTTTGTGGAGGGGGGTTATTGGTCCGTTTGATTCTTAATGTATTTTTGTCTCGTGTTTATTTTTATGTTGTGAACTGCCCTATGATCTTCGGATGAAAGGCAGAATACCAATTTAATATGCTTCTGGCATCTGTCTGTCTCAGGAGACAATGAGCAGTGCACCTTTATGGGTAAAGTAGGAGTGTTGGAGAGTTATAACATCTGCTGTAGCTGTAGAAACTGATATGGGAGAGACGTGTTATGTTTCAGCTAAGGCAGATAAAGGCATCCAGCTGGGCTGATGCAGGTGTACCATGGCATTTCTTCTTTCTGCATTCCTCCCAGAGGTCTTTTCTCCTCTGGTCACTGCTGTGGATGCATGACCTGATTGATTGCCTCCAGGCACTGCAGTTGTCAGCAAGAGATTCCCACACTGTGTGGTTGATGGTGCCAGCATTCATGTTATACTGTATTCACAGACAGGTCTGTTGCCTGAAGCCAGTTCTCTGTAGAGCACATCCTTAGGAATCCTGCCATCTTTTATTTTGCGGACATGATCATGCCAGTGTAGATGTCGCTGAGAGTAGAGTGAAAACATGCTGGGAATGTGGGCTTGAGAGAGCACATTTTTGCTTGAGTCTCTATCCTGCCATATGATGCCCAAAATCTTACTCATGCAGTGTGATCCAACACAGGAGCCTAGTAGGCCTTCATCTTGGTATTGGTCATTAGCATCACAACAAAAAGCTTTTATCCAAGAGAAGCCTTGCGGTTGTGGGGGGGGGGATCTCCCTGTGCTTTAAAAATCAGCTTGGTATAGGTTGTTAGCATCACATTCTGCCATTCCCTTTTGGAAAGGCAAGAAATGGGTTGTTAATAGTCACGGCAGTCACCTTTGTTCTTGTAGAGGGTCACAGTGCTGGAGTCATGCATGTCTTGTGGCATGGATCCTGCATCCCAACACAACAAGAGGAATGAGGGAGGACTTGAGGCCAGCTTTTAGGAATTTGGTACTGTCCTGGGACTTTTCCTCATGCCTGAGAGTTGATGGCATTCTTCAGCTCATCGAGGGAGGGAGGACATCCAGCTCTCCCAAGACAGGCAGTGTCTGGATGCTGTCAACTGCTGAGTCAGCAACCATGTTTTCCCACAAGTACAGTTCTTGATAGTGCTCTGCCCACTGCTTCATCTGCTTTCTATTTCACAATATACCTGTATATGATTCCATAATATCTTGGATCCATATACAAAAGGTCAGTTATGGTTTAAGGAGGGTTTTTTATTGGCGTTCATCTGTCTCAAGAGACAATGAAGTGTGTCTCCAGGGGTTTAAGCAGTGATACATAACTTTTTGGGTGCCTTTGGTTATGACTGAATTTCAAGCAGAATGTCAAATTATATTAATGATTATATAAGTGAAAATAAAGTATATGGTTGAACAGTGTCTTGGCATGTTACATTCCAATAATTAACAAACTATTTTTCAATAAATATTGTTTAGTGCACTTCATTCAATCTCTCTTTCATAATATGCAAGTTTTATCAACAGGACTAAACCCTATATTCTTTTGTGCCATTGGAGGATGTCAACCAGCATATCTACAAACACACACACATCACGTTTCTCTATCCAGGCAAGTCAGAGGCACCTCAAGGACACATCCTGCACAGGCAAAAGCACTCAAAGAGGGCACGGAGGATGTCCAGTGAGGGTGCAGTATGGGGACAGTCCTAAGGGGGCTGCCCTGGCCCTAAGGCTTCCCTGAGCAAATGTAGCACTTCGCTGGGTGTCCCCCTCAAGGAGGAGTTGGGAGATCTGCTGCCTACTGCGGTATCCTGCTGGACTGACTGGAAATCCCCCCTTGGTCCTTACAGATCCCAAACTGGTAACCATGGAGCGAATCGTTGGAGAGATTGCATTCCAGCTGGATCGCAGGATCCTCTCCAGCATCTTCCCTGATCGGGTCCGCCTCTACGGTTTCACCGTCAGCAGCATCCCTGAGAAAATCCAGCAGGTGAGGGGAGATTCCCCTGCCCCCCACTCCCCAGTCCTAGCCCTGCTGTGGTGTGTTGACAGGGTGCAATTGAAGAAGATGGAGGAACAGGAACCCTGAAAGCTGCAGCCCAGAGATGGGAAGACGCAGGCCTAGGGGCTAAACATGGCCCCTGAGGCCTTTCTGTTTGGCCCCCCAGGACTTTCCCCAGGCCACATTCCTCTGGCCCTGCTTTGCCCTTGTCCTGGCTCCTACCCAACACCCAGAGTAGAGAAAGACACCTTTATCCAGGCAAGTAATGGTACAGTTTCAGCAGCAGACACCGTGCTCAAGCATCGCAGTTCAGGAATTTAGGAGCAGGCCAAGGAGTTAAGGACTGGCGTGGGACGCTCACTCACAAGATTCCCTTGTCGTGCGGGAATATCAAGACTGCAAGAGTGCACACCATCGGAGTGGGCGAGTCTGCTCCATCTGCAAAGGCACTGTCAGCTTCTAGGCCACAAGGTTACACCCTCCAGCTCAGGATCATGGTCAGTCACTGCTGCCTCCTGTCCAGCCTCCAGTGAGTGGATCAAAGCCCTCCATTGAGTCTTCCTGCTCCACAGGAATGTCAGGAACAGAGACGACACCCCTGCTCGCCCTTCCAAAGTGACCAAAGCCAGGGTGGAAAGGAGATCCCACTTCAACCGAGGTTCCCCAGCCCTCACCCCCGTTTCTTCTGCATCCTCCTTCAGAGCCTGCCAACCCCAGCCCAGTTTTGACAGAGCTGCTGGGCTCATGAGGTCACTCTCTTTGAGTGTTTTTGCCTGGATGGAATGTGTGTCTTTGATCTCTTTATAATGGCTCCGGCTTTCCTGGATGAAGAATGGAGAGTGGTACGTGAGTGACTATAGAAAGCAGCCACTCTTTTCTATAGGTAAAAACAACAATGGTTGCTCTGCCCACTCGTGCCTCTGGCTCTGCCCACCACTGACGTGCACCCCAAATAAAGTAACCGAGAAGGGGATGTGGCCCTCAAGCTAAAAAGTTTCCCTGATTGCAACTCCTGCCGTGGCCTCTTCTCCTTTCAAAGTTGTGTTTATAGGAAGAATCCGTCTATTCCCACTTCTCTCCGTTATGATGTCCAATTCACCACCTGCATCAGTCTGCAAAGTATTTTTAACGCACTCACAAAAACTCATCAGGCTCTTAAAATGCATTTATCCTGATTTATCCATTTTAATACGCATTTTTGCGTAATATATGTGTTTTTACCAACAGGTTTCTGCAATCAAGATAATGCAATTGTCTGTGTTCTTTTCATTAACACCTTTCGTACATTATTCTATCTGCATCTCTCTGCACATTTATTGGTTGGAGAATGGGTCCATAAATTCCAGCTGGCCCAGAATGTTGCAGCCAGATGGCTGATGGGAGCTTCTGGCCAAGAGCGTGGTTGCAGAGGATGGCAAGCAAGAAGATCAAGGGTCTGAAACCAAGCCTTATGAGGAACGGCTGAAGGAGCTGGATATGTTTAGCCTGGAAAAGAGGAGACTGAGAGGAGATGTGATAGCCAGCTTCACCTATCTCAAGGGCTGTCACATGGAAGATGGAGCAAGCTTGTTTTCTTCTGATCTAGAGGGTAGAACTTGAACCAGTGGATTCAAGTTATAAGAAAGGAGATTTCCACTAAACATCAGGAAGAGCTTTCTGACAGTAAGAGCTGGTCGAAATTGAACGGTCTCTCTTGGGACTCTCCTTCCTTGAAGGTTTATAAGCAGAGGTTGTGTGGCCACCTGTCTTGAATGCTTTAGTTGAGATTCCTGCATTGCAGGGAATTGGACTAGATGACCCTTACAGTCCCTTCCAACACTACGATTCTGTCAGGTGCGCATGAAGCCAGGCCCTGTAACCAATAGGACTATGCAGGACTGGAGCCTTCCTCAGTTTGTTCTGAAAAAGCAAGGGGCGGCCACACAGGTGAGGTCGATTGGTAACTCACAGCACCTGGTGGCAAGAGCCGGGAAGGGATATAAGGTCAGCATTTTCCCTTCAGCTCTTTGCCACAGCAACACGTTCCCTACCTTGCTGCGTTTGACTCCTTGACTCCTTGCTTCTTGATCCTTGGACCCCTGACTTTGTGACTCCCGGCTCTCTGACCCTCGGATTCTTGGCTTTCTGACTCCTGGCTTCTGGACTCCTGTTCCTGCTCCCACCCTGCCATCTTGCCCCTGGTCCCGAGGTCCCCAGCCAGGACTTCAATCGCTTGTGAAGCAGACCGTGACAGATTCTATGAACATGTGACACCATTGTTAAATCAGCTGCACTGACGTCCCATCTACTATTGAGCCAAGTTCAAGGTGGTATTAATTTACAAAGCCTTGAACATCTATAGGAATGTCGTTGGTTGTTCCCCAAGTTGGTGATGCTCACTTGACAATAAGAAACCAAGTCTTTAGTGCCATAAACCCAGTCAATAACGATTCAGCAAAAGCCTGCTGAAAACCTTTCTATTCCGCAAGGCCTATGCAGGCAGTTCAGACTGTATCTTTCCACAATAGTTACCTGATGCTTGTTTTTAACCTTTTTACAATTTTAGTGTATGGTTTTCTATATTTTAAATGTTGTACACTGCTTTGATATATTTTTATGATTGAGTAGTGTGTAAATATTTTTTATAATAAATAAACTGCGTCACAAGATCCAGAGGAGCATGAATCTCAAAGGGTAGCTGCGTTTTGCGTCACTGTTGCAAGAAATGCAATTAAAGAACTTCATTTTTAAAGGCAAAATGAACCAAATATCTCCCCCCCCCCGTCCCTCATTTGTAGTGGTGTCAAGTTCCCTCCTTTTTCCTTTGGTGCAAAACAATAAAGAGAAGTCACCTTCCATATCCTTCCTGCGCCATGTATTGCTAGGGAGATTCAGGCAGCTTCTGAACAGCTCTGCTTTTTGCTATTTCCAAGTGGCAAAGAACAGAACAGGAAGCAGCCCCATCCCACAAGGCAAGGAAGCAGCATAGCCCCAGCTACGCAAACACAGGGCAAATTTTGTGGTTTCTCTGACCCCTCCCTTTCCAGCACCAAGCTGTTAAATGTGAACTATTTGGCTCCCTCCATGCTCAGAATGCAGCCTTGCCTACGTAGCTCAATCCAAAATGATTTTAGTGAATCACTTTCTAATAAATAGATAAATTGATTAATATGATAAATGTCTTTTTTCCTGTTTGATTAAGCTTAAGGGTAATTTTTGGTTTACGTAAGGCCCTAGTGATATCTGCGTTAAATGCAGTAGCCATTGTCTTCTGAGAGATGGATGCCAACAACCTCTGGTTACGTACTTAATTCGTTCTGGAGGTCCGTTCTTAACCTGAAACTGTTCTTAACCTGAAGCACCACTTTAGCTGCCGCGCCGCCGCTGTGCGATTTCTGTTCCCACCCTGAAGCAAAGTTCTTAACCCAAGGTACTATTTCTGGGTTAGCAGAGTCTGTAACCTGAAGCGTATGTAACCTGAGGTACCACTGTAGCTGCCTATTCACAACATGTGCCTACAACTTTCTCTGACTTTGGGGTTTGAACTCTCAAACTGACTGGCTAGGGCTGATGGGGGGATAGCAGCTCCAAACCAAAGGAGGGTGCCAGCTTGAGGGTGGGGAACTGGCACTGACCATAGGGATTAATCAAAGATGCCTCTCCCCCCTCTTCTGAAGATGCCAGGAGCGGCAGGAGTTTTTCCCATTTGACCCTCCTGGCTGCATAAACCTGCAGCTCCATAAAGGCGGCTGGGGAGGCTGGGCTTCTTCTCGAGGGCTCAGAAACCCTCTTTTCTAACGCTGCTTCTCTCCCCACAGGCGGCCAATGACCCCCTGTCTCCAATGTCAGCAGAGGAGCGCCAATCCATGGTGGAGCGCTACGACACCATCATGAATATGCTGAAGCCAAAGGGCTATGACCCAAACTTCCACTCCAAGTTCACAGAGCACATCGTCAACACCTACGGGATCCTGAAGGAGCGCCCAGATGCGGCAGGCCCCGAAGGAGACGTCTACAACAACCCGAGCTACCTGCGGCAGGTGATTGAGCAGATCGTGCCTCCGGAGAAGATGACGGACTGCCTGACCCTGCTGGACTGCCTCAGTTTCATGGCGTCCACGGACGGGAAGCCCTTGTTCATCTGGTGACCATCCGCCTGTCCCCCTCCTGGCATGCCATCCCACTGCAGCCACAATAAACCATCTGGAAACAGCTGGCAAAGCGTCTCGTGCAAAGTCCATCCCACAGGGGGGCCCTGCCGCCACCACAGTCCTTCCGTTACCTGGGAGGAAGCCATTCCGAGGGCCCCTTGGGGTCTTCGACAAACGGACCCCAAACCCCAGTCCTAGGCTGGCGGAAAACTGCCTCAATCCCAGAACCAGAAGTCCAAAGCAACATGGCGGCTGGCTGAAAAGATGCCGTCCAGTAGGCTGCTGGTGTTATATACCGTATTTTTCTGTGTATAACACTGTGTATAAGACGACCCCCATTTTTTGACCCCCAAATTAAGAAATAAATAATTACAACATTCCGTGTACAGTGGTGCCTCGCAAGACGAAATTAATCCGTTCCGTGAGGCTCTTCGTATAGCGGTTTTTTCGTCTTGCGAAGCAAGCCCATTGACAGCTTAGCGGATTAGCGCTATTAGCGGTCTAGCGGCTTTTAGCGATCAGCTGTTAAGCGTCTTATCAGCAGATCAGCTGATAAGCGGCTTAGGAAAAGGGGGGGGGACCCTCAGGAACTCGCAAGACATTTTCGTCTTGCGAAGCAAGCCCATAAAGAAATTCGTTTTGCAAAGCGCCTCCAAAACGGAAAACCCTTTCGTCTAGCGGGTTTTCCGTCTTGCGAGGCGTTCGTCTTGCGGGGCACCACTGTATAAGACAACCCCCAATTTTAAACTTTGGGGGGAAATACAGTCTTATACACGGAAAAATCCTGTAATCTTTAGAGGGCGTCCAAAGGCAGCCCTGTATATGGAAGCTTTGTGTGAGGTTTTATTATGTTTTTATATATGTTGGAAGCTGCCCAGAGGCTGGGGAAACCCAGTCCGATTACATAATTATTGTAGCCCCCCCATCAAACTGGGTTTCCCCAGCCACTCTGGGCAGCTTCCAACATACCATATTTTTCCATGTATAAGACTAGGTTTTCTCCCTTAAAAAGAATGACAAAAATGTGGGGGCGTCTCATACACAGTGGCCATCTTCCCCATTTTCTTAAATCAGAGTCCCCCCAAATAGGGCGTGGCTTATACAAGGGGAAGTCTTATAGGCTGAAAAATACGGTATATAAATAAAGACAATCAATGAGCCGATTGAAAGGTGAGGAGATCGTTAATTGGCTTAAATCAATTCGGCAAAGTGGGGGGGGGGTGTAAAGAGGAAGTCTCCCCCCCTTCTTGGATACCTTTCTGCATGGCAGGCATTACAAGTAAACCATTGGGAGAAAGTTTTCAAGCTATAATCCGGCGAAAACGTTTTATTTCCTGCTTGTACCTCGCTAGGAAAGTTTCACCTGGAGCTCAGTCTGGAACCTGAACCTGACCTACTTTTAAATGTCGGAAAGACCTCTGGAGAGGAGCCCCGAGGCAAAGGCAGAGGCCTAGTCCTTCTGGCCAGGCTCCCCCCCCCCTTATTTCTAGCCCCCCATTCGGAAAACAGTCTGAAATCACAGGCAGCCATAAAAAGTCCTCCAAACTTACGCCTCCAGCGTCCGAGAAGAACCTCGTCCTGCGGAAAGGGAGCCGCGAAGGCCCCAGGCGCCCATAGCTTGGGGGGGGGTCCTTGTTGTGACAGGGCCATCTCGGCTGCACCCCCCCCAAGATGCCAGGCCAGGTTCTGGGGAGCCTCTGTGGGGCCCCAGGACCTGTTTGGGCTGGCCCCCCTCACAGACCCACTGGGTCAGGTTCTGGGGGGGTGAAATCTGAGGGGAGAGACTTGGGGGCGCAGCAGCAGAGCCAGTCCCCCCACAAGGCTGCCCCACCTGCCATGGGGGGCTCTGGGGCGAGCCCGCCTGAGGGGGGGGGTGGCTGAAAGGCAAATCAGGTTCAGGATGGCGGCTGCCTCTGAGCCCCCATAGTAAGAGGCGAGGGGGCTTTGCCCTCAGAAAGGCCGGCCTCGCTCTCCAGAGGAAACGGGAGCCCCGTCGAGAGAGATGGGGCAGCAAGGCCGGGGCGCCCCCCCCCCCAATCCCCACAGGCCCCATGGCGCCGGGCGAGGAGCTGCCCCCCAAACGCGAACCCTTCCGATTAGGTGGGGGGTGAACAAAGGGGGGGGAGATAAAAAGTCAATTTTTTATATACAGAGGGAGAGAGAACCTTCCTCCACAGAAAAAAACAATGAAAACAGACGCGGAAAGAATTTTCTATATATCTATATCAGGACCGCCTTTGTCCATGGGGGAAAAAATAGGTTAAATATAGAATGCATATTTAAATAAGCATAACTGTAATATAATTTTTTTCAACAAAATTATTAGTTTTTACAATACTATAAACAAACAAACACACGCAAGACAAACAAAAATAACAAACAAAAATCATAGCCTTATCGAAAATTACAGTTATTAACTTTGTTAAATCCTCGCTTCCCCTTGGTTGAATTTCATTGCATGTCCTTGTAACGGTTTTCCAAATCCCATTTTTTTTGAAATTTAACTTAAACATTAACATTCTTAAATCTTCTCCTTATAAATATATTAATTTATCACTTAACATAAACAAAATCCTGTAATATACTGTAATATAAATATAAAATATCAAACTATAAATTTAAGAAACCACAGAAAGAGGGGGAAGGAAGTCGAGTCTTGAAATGTTAAAAGGATTGTAAACTTGCTGAAATGTATAAAATGGAAAATCAGAAGTAAAAGAAGAAGACCAGGGCTATGAAATGCAGCCAAGAGGAAGGTTGGCACCAAGTCCCAAGAGCCACGTCTGGCCTTCAAAGAGGAAATTTCTGCCCCAAGAGGGCTGCTCAGAAGCACAAGGAGCAGAGATCCTGCAGGAATCCATGTCTCAGGTCCGGAAAGGGATGGAGAGAAGGCCAGCATGGCTAATGGGCAGAGTCAGGGCAAGGAGAGCCCCCTTTGGAGAACACAAACAAGGACAAGAAGATGAACACACACGAAATGCAAACGGAGATGTATAAGAGAAGAAGGATAAGAATCGGAGGAGTATATTGATAAATACATGAAGACCAACAACTTATAAAATTTAAGACTTACTGATAAATTTCCCTGTCAGGGAAAAGCATGGGATGTCAATATAAACTCTTTATATAATCTATACAGAACATTAAGCAGTATGGAATATATGAAATATGCACTCTCTGCAAAACCAAGTAAACAGAAATCTTATAAATCTCTGAAAGTCACAAAATATGCATTCTTGATGGATTCTCTTGAAAACATAGAACCAAATAAACATAGAACCAAATAATATTACTGATAATTGTTTGCAACACAGGGGTTTAATTGTAGGGGAAAACATGGGGCATATATATACAGAAATAATGTAGTTGCAGTGGCTGTAGCCGCAACCCCAGAGTCGGTCACGACTGGACCTAACAGGGGTCCCTTCTGCTTAAAAACTTCCAATGAAGAAGAATATTTATTTATTTATTTATTTATTTTTAATGAACAAAAACGAACAAATATCTGAAGGGCTGTCACATAGAAGATGGAGCAAGCTTGTTTTCTCCTGCTTTGGAGGAAAGCATGTTAATTCCTCAGATTAATTGCTCTGTCAATGTTCTGTATTAGTTCATGACACCATTAATTGATGCACATTACATCCAATTGCTTTCAGTTATTTTATCTTCGCATATTTCACCTTACATAAGTTGTTTTATTTAAGTTCTAGAAGCTGTCCCAACACCGTTTAGCTTTGAACACTGATTAACCAAATGATGTGTTCCAGTTACAATCTTGAGCAAATGCAAACCTTGACTGAGGAATCCAGTGAGCGTGGCCAGGATCTGGCATGGGATGTGCCGGCCTTGAATGGATCTCCAAATTACCAGACTTAGTTTAGTATCAGGAGGAAGACCAGGGCAGGGGGCAGCTGTGGGGTTGTTGTTTTTTGGGAGAGCTGGAACTACAGAGCTCCTCAGAAACTTAAGGAGCTCCTTGGCCACCTTACGTTGCCTGGTCCAATCCAACTTGGAAATGTGGGGAGCTTCCCCAAATCACCCCAGTTCACACCCTTAGTAAATGGGGATCCAGTTCAGGTCTTCAGGAGCCAGGGTCATGTGACCTCTGGACATTTTGAAATAGCTGTAGCCCAGGAACCTTCTTTCAGGCCAGCCCCACATGCAATGCATTGCAGTTGAAAACAATAGCTCTGCCTTGTGAGTGGATGGGAATATAACTTTGCCCCTTCCTTTCCGGAAACTGCCTTTCAAGCAAATACTATTTTTAATAATCCAGCTGCCTTCTCTCCAGTCAGTCCCCCCCCCCCCAATAATTTTTATTGATTTTTTCCAAATATCTTAAACACAATACAGCTTAACAGTATTATTCTCCTTTAAATCTATATCTTATCCCAGGGGTCAGCTGACTTTTTCAGCAGGGGGCTAATCCACCATCCCTCAGACCTTGTGGGGGGCCAGACTATATTGGGGGGGGGAGGGGAATGCATCTCTGAATGAATTTCTATGCCCTACAAATAACCCAGAGATGCATTTTAAATAAAAGGACACCTTCTACTCATGTAAAACATGCTGATTCCCGGACCATCCGCAGGCTGGATTTAGAAGGTGATTGGGCTGGATCCAGCCCCCAGGCCTTAGTTTGCCTACCCATGTCTTATAATAATAATTATTATTTATTATTTGTACCCCGCCCATCTGGTTGGGTTTCCCCAGCCACTCTGGGCGGCTTCCAACAAAGATAAAAGGTACACTGAAATGTCACATAGTAAAAACGTCCCTGAACAGGGCTGCCTTCAGATGTCTTCTGAATGTCAGGTAGATGTTTATCGCTTTGACATCTGATGGGAGGGCGTTCCACAGGGCGGGCGCCACTACCGAGAAGGCCCTCTGCCTGGTTCCCTGTAACCTGGCCTCTCGCAGTGAGGGAACCGCCAGAAGGCCCTCGGAGCTGGACCTCAGTGTCCGGGCAGAACGATGGGGGAGGAGACGCTCCTTCAGATATACTGGACTGAGGCCATTTAGGGCTTTAAAGGTCAGCACCAACACTTTGAATTGTGCTTGGAAACGTACTGGGAGCCAATGTAGGTCTTTCAAGACCGGTGTTATATGGTCTTGGCGGCCGCTCCCAGTCACCAGTCTAGCTGCCACATTCTGGATTAGTTGTAGTTTCCGAGTCACCTTCAAAGGTAGCCCCACGTAGAGCGCATTGCAGTAGTCCAAGCGAGAGATAACCAGAGCATGTACCACTCTGGCAAGACAGTCCGCAGGCAGATAGGGTCTCAGCCTACGTACCAGATGGAGCTGGTAAACAGCTGCCCTGGATACAGATTTGACCTGTGCCTCCATGGACAGCTGTGAGTCCAAAATGACTCCCAGGCTGCGCACCTGGTCCTTCAGGGGCACAGTTACCCCATTCAGGACCAGGGAATCCTCCACACCTGCCCGCCTCCTGTCCCCCCAAAACAGTACTTCTGTCTTGTCAGGATTCAACCTCAATCTGTTAGCTGCCATCCATCCTCCAACTGCTTCCAGGCACTCACACAGGACCTTCACCGCCTTCACTGGTTCTGATTTAAAAGAGAGGTAGAGCTGATGAACACCCAGCCCATACCTCCTGATGATCTCTCCCAGTGGCTGCATGTAAATGTTGAAAAGCATGGGAGAGAGGACAGAACCCTGAGGCACCCCACAAGTGAGAGCCCAGGGGTCTGAACACTCATCCCCCAACACCACTTTCTGAACAAGACCCAGGAGGAAGGAGCGGAACCACTGTAGGACAGTGCCCCCAGCTCCCAGCCCCTCAAGACAGTCCAGAAGGATGTTATGGTCGATGGTGTCAAAGGCCGCTGAGAGATCCAGCAGAACTAGGAAACAACTCTCACCTTTGTCCCTAGCCCGCCGGAGATCATCAACCAGTGCGACCAAGGCAGTTTCAGTCCCATGATGAGGCCTGAATCCCGACTGGAAGGGATCCAAATTAACTTCCCTCCACCCCTTTTCGGGCTTCTCTACATTGCTCTTGCTTAAGCATGTTTACTATATATACATTCTATAAATGTCTATAATTCCTTAATAATTTTTTGTATTATACTTTAGACATACATTTCTTATTATATTACAGCATTACGTCTTGTGGTCTAACCAAATGTTTACAATAAACGCAAGGCCAGCCGCTTCACTGGAGGTACTGCAGTTAACTGGCTTTTTCAAAGATGGCAGCAGGTGGAGCTCTTGCTTAAGGTAGGTAATTCACAGGTTTGGTTTAGCTTTTGCTTTCCTTTCGTTGAAGTTGAACCATAACTCATAAGAACATACGGTGAGTCTGCTGGATCAAGCCAAAGGGGCCCATCTAGTCCAGCATCCTGTTCTCACAGAAGCCAAACAGGCCCCATTAGCAAGCCCACAAGCAAGATTCGAGCACAAGAGCAACTTGTTCCCAGCCACAGCTGTGGAGGGCAGAGCATAAGCCAGGGGTCAGCAACCTTTTTCAGCTGTGGGCCAGTCCACCATCCCCCAGACCATGTGGTGGGCTGGACTATATTTTGAAGGGAAAAAATGAACAAATTCCTATGCCCTGCAAATAACCCAGAGAAGCATTTAAAATGAAAGCACACATTCTACTCATGTAAAAACACCAGGCAGCCCCCACAAATAACCCAGAGATGCAGTTTAAATAAAAGGACACATGCTACTCATGTAAAAACACGCTGATTCCCGGACCACCCGTGGGCCAGATGGAGAAGGCGATTGGGCCGCATCTGGTCCCCAGGCCTCAGTTTGCCTACCCCTGGCATAAGCCGTCATAGCTAGTGAACTGGAGAAGAGAGGCCTCAAAGACAGCGTCCAGGTAATTGGTCCAGCTTTCCTGCCGTGGGCCCTAGTCCTCTTGTATCCATTCTTCTCATTGCGCAGATGAGGGCCTGAGGCTGAGAGAGAGCCACAGCTACACGCTCCATGTCTGAAAAGGGCTGGGCTTGAACTTGAGTCTCTCCAGCCCAATTCCTCCTCACCTTCTTCCAGAGGGTCCTGGAGGTCCTGGCCACAGAGCTGCTGGGATTTTCCTGGGGTCTGGGGGAGGTTTGCCAAGGCTGTGACTCATTCCCCTCAACACCTTGACATTAACTTAACAGCCTCTTTGAAGCCAATGCTCCTTCTTCCTTTCCCCCTCCAGGCCCAGAGCAGGGGTGGGGAACATTTTTGGCTCCGTGGACCAGATCCTTATCAGGATCCAGCACGTGGATCCAGCACATGTTTACCAGGCTTGGGGCATGTGGCCCCCTCCTCACCACCCGCTCCCTTCCCCTTCACTGGAGTGCGCCATCGTTTGCCTCTTTCTCCTGGGCCCGATGGCAAGGGTGGCTTGAATGGGGAGGATTTTTATACTTGCTTTGTGGGGGTTGGACTAGATGACCCCTAGGAGCCCTTCCAACTCCCTACGAGGGCCATTGACCAGAGTGCAGTTCAGGTGAAGGACTGCTTTCAGAGCCATACAGGCTTTGGGGCCCTTCGCTGATGCTGCTGTTTCAGAGTCATAGCAGAACTGGAAACCCCTTCACTGCTACACATGCACTCTCAGCCCCCACATGGCCTCTGCATTCTCCATGGTCCACCCCCCTCCCTGCCCCCACCATAATTTGCCGTGACAAACAGAGGGGCAGAAGCCACCAATTCATGCACACCTGTTTGGTAGAGAGCACCCTTGGATTAGCGGGGCTTCCTTTAAACATGCACAGGATCAAGTGATCAATGTCCAGACAGAGATCTTGTCCCCTTTCCATTCTGAGACCACAAACAGATCTTGCCTGGAGGGGAAGGGAGAAGAAGTAAGCGGAGCTGGGGAAGATGCCACTATGATGCAGCCACCAGTGGTGTCTCCCTCCCACAGCTGCCACCAAAAGGGCTTCTTGTCCTGAGGGGAGAAGGGGCAGATGAAGCCCCCCCCCCCCGCAAGTGTCCTTCTCATTGTGCATTCATTGTGGTTTATGCTCACAGTACAATTGTACCATACCATACGCACCAAAAACAGTTTGAGGGCAGTTGTACTACTTCAGCTGCAAGCTGTGCATCTCCCATAGCTGCTGGCTAAACCCTCTAACTTTTTGTACTGCAAATGTTGTGATTCTGGGTTTACTTCTGAGTATGCACAGGATTGTACTGTCTACACTCTGCTAACCTCTTGGTTAGATTACTGCAATGCATTATACATGGTGCTGCCTCTGAAGACGGTTCAGAAATTCAGTGGCCAAGTTGCTCACTGTGGCAAGACAGTCTGAGCATGTTACACCGATCCTGGCCTGGCTGCACTGGCTGCCATTTAGTTCCCACGCCCAATTCAACATGCTGGTTTTGACCTATAGAGCCTTAAGTGGCTCAAGGACTGCCTCTCCCCATCTGAACCAAAACGGACCCTGCAATTGTCCTCTGAGGCCCTTCATGTGCCCCGTCCACAAAATATTTGTCCAGAGGGTGACAACATGAGAAAAGGCCTCTTCTGCCGTGGCTCCCCATTTGTGAAATGTTCTCCACATCTCCACAGGGGGGCTCACCTGGCAGCCTCACAAGGTTTAGACACCTAGCAAAACACACACACATTGCCTGTGATCCTCAGATAAAGGTAAAGAAATGCAGTAGCAACAATAACAATAATGAAACAAAGCCCTCAGAACAACTAATAGGGTTGCACCAAGTAGTTTTTGAAATCCTCAAAGAATCTTCAAGCTCTTCTTCAGGTATGGACATTCAAAGCAACCCTTCAAAAGGAAACTCAATAATATGTTGCCACGTTGCCACTTTGAACATTGATACCGGAGGGAGCGCCCAGGAAAGCTTATGCCATAAAAGTTTCTTCCCACTGTCAAGGTGCTACAAGGCTATTTGTTGCTTTTGATGCAGCGGACTAACACGGCTGCCCTTCCTCCAGAAGTTGTTCAAGTTACTGTCTCACTTTCCTGCTATGCCTTCCTGTTAGACTTCAACCCGTTTCTGGGGGTGTTGCCTCAGTCCACCACACAAATCTAATATAAAGGCTGTGCTTGCTTCAAAAGCCCCTAATACATCTTAATCTAGTTCAGAATCTACAAGGAATCATAGAACCATAGAGTTGGAAGAGACCACAAGGGCCATCGAGTCCAACCCCCTGCCAAGCAGGAAACACCATCAGAGCACTCCTGACATATGGTTGTCAAGCCTCTGCTTAAAGACCTCCAAAGAAGGAGACTCCACCACACTCCTTGGCAGCAAATTCCACTGTCAAACAGCTCTTACTGTCAGGAAGTTCTTCCTAATGTTTAGGTGGAATCTTCTTTCTTGTAGTTTGGATCCATTGCTCCGTGTCCGCTTCTCTGGAGCAGCAGAAAACAACCTTTCTCCCTCCTCTATGTGACATCCTTTTATATATTTGAACATGGCTATCATATCACCCCTTAACCTCCTCTTCTCCAGGCTAAACATGCCCAGCTCCCTTAGCCGTTCCTCATAAGGCATCGTTTCCAGGCCTTTGACCATTTTGGTTGCCCTCCTCTGGACACGTTCCAGTTTGTCAGTGTCCTTCTTGAACTGTGGTGCCCAGAACTGGACACAGTTCTCCAGGTGAGGTCTGACCAGAGCAGAATACAGTGGCACTATTACTTCCCTTGATCTAGATGCTATACTCCTATTGATGCAGCCCAGAATTGCATTGGCTTTTTTAGCTGCCGCGTCACACTGTTGGCTCATGTCAAGTTTGTGGTCAACCAAGACTCCTAGATCCTTTTCACATGTACAGTACTGCTCTCAAGCCAGGTGTCACCCATCTTGTATTTGTGCCTCTCATTTTTTTTGCCCAAGTGCAATACTTTACATTTCTCCCTGTTAAAATTCATCTTGTTTGTTTTGGCCCAGTTCTCTAATCTGTCAAGGTCGTTTTGAAGTGTTACCCTGTCCTCTGGGGTGTTAGCCACCCCTCCCAGTTTGGTGTCATCTGCAAATTTGATCAGGATGCCCTTGAGTCCATCATCCAAGTCATTGATAAAGATGTTGAATAAGACCAGGCCCAAGACAGAACCCTGTGGCACCCCACTAGTCACTCTTCTCCAGGATGAAGAGGAACCATTGATGAGCACCCTTTGGGTTCGGTCAGTCAGCCAGTTACAAATCCACTGAGTGGTAGCATAGTCAAGACCGCATTTTACCAGCTTCTTTACAAGAATATCATGGGGCCCCTTGTCAAATGCCTTGCTGAAATCAAGGTAGGCTACATCCACTGCGTTCCCTTCATCTACCAGGCTTGTAATTCTGTCAAAAAACGAGATCAGGTTCGTCTGACATGACTTATTTTTCAGAAATCCATGCTGACTATTGGTGATCACAGCATTCCTTTCTAGGTGCTCACAGACTGTTTGCTTAATGATCTGCTCCAGAATCTTCCCTGGTATTGATGTCAGACTGACTGGGCGGTAATTATTTGGGTCCTCTCTTTTCCCCTTTTTGAAAATAGGGTTGCCCTCCTCCAGTCTGCCGGGACTTCGCCTGTTCTCCAGGAATTCTCAAAGATGACTGCCAGTGGTTCTGAGATCACATCTGCCAGTTCTTTTAATACTCTTGGATGCAGTTCATCTGGAGACTTGAATACATCTAAACTAGCCGGGTATTCTTGTACTATCTCCTTAGTTATTCTGGGCTGTGTTTCCTCCGCTGAATCATTTGCTCCAAATTCTTCAGGTCGGGCATTGTTTTCTTTATCGGAGAAGACTGAGGCAAAGAAGGCATTGAGGAGTTCAGCCCTTTCTGTGTCCCCTGTTTGCATTTCACCATCTTCTCCTCTGAGTCACCCCACTGTTTCTTTGTTCTTCCTTTTGCTACGAACATACCCATAAAAGCCTTTTTTGTTGCTTTTAACCTCTCTAGCAAGCCTGAGTTCATTCTGTGCTTTAGCTTTTCTGACTTTGTGTCTACACGTGCTGGCTATTTGTTTGAATTCCTCTTTGGTGGTTTCCCCCCTTTTCCATTTTTTGTACATATCCTTTTTTAATATTAACTCAGTTAAAAGTTCTTTAGATAGCCACCCTGGCTTCTTTAGGCACCTTCCATGTTTTGGTCTCATTGGTATTGCCTGAAGTTGTGCTTTTACTATCTCCCTCTTAACAAACTCCCAGCCATCATGAACTCCCTTTCCTTTTAGTATTACTGTCCATGGGATCTCACCCAGCACTTCCCTAAGTTTTATGAAGTCGGCTTTCTTAAAGTCAAGAAATTGAGTCCTAGTATGCTTGGCTGCTCCTTTCCGCTGTATAGTAAACTTCAGAAGATCATGATCACTCGCGCCTAATGATCCTTCCACTTCTACCCCACTAACCAGGTCATCAACATTGGTTAGGACCAGATCTAAAATGGCTGTTCTTCTTGTTGCTTCTCCCACTTTCTGGACAATGAAGTTTTCTGCAAGGCCAGTGAGGAATCTGTTTGACCTTATGCTCTTGGCTGAGTTTGACATCCAACAAATATCCGGGTAATTAAAGTCCCCCATTACTACTATCTCCCTTGGCCATCTGTTCCAGGAAGGCATCATCTATGTCCTCCGTTTGGCTTGGGGATCTATAGTAAACTCCCACAATGAGGTCACTGTTATTCTTCTCTCCCTTAATTTTGACCCAAATACTCTCACTTTGGCTTTGAGGTTCTAAATCTTGGATCTCTTCACAGGTATACACATCCCTGACATATAACGCCACTCCTCCTCCTTTCTTGTCTGGTCTGTTTCTCTGAAATAGATTGTATCCCTCCATTATTGTACCCCTGTGAGGGTCATCTGTCCAACCCCCTGCAACACAGGAATCTTTTCCCCACCGTGGGGCTTGAGACAGGACTTGCCCTCACAGAAGCCATGCTGGTTCCACTTTAGCAAGGCATGTTCTTCTCCACGTTTGGTAATTCTGTTGATAATAAGTTTATTATCATTTTCCTGGAACAGATGTTAATAGCCTGTAATTTTCTGGATATCCTCTGGATCCAATTTTAAAACCTGGCATTCCATTGGTGACTACAATGTTTAAGTACAGAGGCTGATCTAGAGACAAGGTACATGTTATCTTTAGATGATTATTTTCAGCTTGCGCAGCGGAATGTCCCACTGGACTGGCCCTCTGTATTTTCATTCCTTATACAAGAAGGATCTTCCTGAGACCTTTGGAGTCAGTGTTTCAAACCAACAGGAGCCCTGAGTTAAAATCCAACAGAGGTGACTGGTCTTCTTGCGCAGGAGGTCACTGGTTTTTGGCTGCAAAGGACTTTTTGTGGGGTGCAGATTTCGTAGGAATTTGCAGAGGTGGCCTGGTTGTTGGCTCACCTTCCCTTCTACTTTTTTATTTTTAAAAGCCCTGTCTTGTTCACTCCCCAAGGCTTTCCACATGTCCAGAGAATGGCTGGAAACATGCTGCCGAGTGAGAGCAGTGTGTGTGCCCTGCACCCCCTTCAGCCAACCCTCAGGCACAGCGCAGGATGCTGCCCCACCGATGAGGATGAAGAAGTCAAGATTCCATTTGCCAGCCCAGCCATCTAGTCGCAGGGCGCACGCCCCTCCTGCCCTCCTCCCCAGGGTCGGCCTTGCCAACAGGGCTCTTAATGAATTAGTCGGCGGGTACGGAAGCTGATCCAAGGAAACTTGGTGGTCAGAGGAAGGTGCTGGGTGGCCAGAAGGCACACCAGGATTCTGGCATCCACAACCTGACCCTAAAGCATGTTGACCAAGCAAGGTGGATGCCGTACATTCAACATGGAGAGAACTGTGTCACCTCTGTCACAGTAATTGAGGAAGATGTTAAATAATTACCATTCATTAGTAGAGTCAGTCATGAAGGGAAAGAGATTCCAAGAGCGCATGTCAGGTGATATTTAGCCTATTAAAAATGAACCTGGACTTGATAGAAATTGCTTCTGAGATCCTCCTAGCCCTCCGTGGAGCTGTGCCTGGGGGGGGGGGGGTCAGCAACCCACCCAGTGCCTACATTGGCAAAGAAGACTGGATTCCCAGAACCACATCCAAGCAGACCCCGCTGGCTCAGCAGAAAAGGGCCCTGGGCCAAATCCTGTTTCATAACTCCCCATTAAATACCAGGTGTGAGATAAACGTGACAAGAACAGGCAGAGTGCCTGAAAATAACCTCAGCTCATATCTCATCAATCTTTTTTGGCAGCAAGTAATTTGGGAGATGAATTCCTCATCCACAAATCAATAAAACCACCTACACTCTCCTCTGGAAAGGGAGGTTGCCTGGCAGAGAAAGGGGCTGGAATTCTTGCCAGAAAGGGGTGAGGGTGAGACTAGGTGCTGGGCATGAGCCACTGTGCAAGTGACACCAAAAAGAATGGGAGTTGTGCAAAAGCATGGAAGGTGGATGCAGAAGCCCAGACCCAGAGTTCATGGGACACCTGAAGCCCCCCTGGAGCTCCTGGGGAAGCAGGGGCTTCTTTGCTCTGCGCGCCCACTCTGTCCTGATGCCATTCTCCTCAGAGCTGGAGTGAGGCTCAAGCATCACAGCACCTATGTGCACACAAGGGATGCGACTGTCTGTGGAGTCATCATCTTGCTTTGAGGGAGGGCTGCCTCTGAGCAGCCTGCATGGCCCCTCAGCTGTTGAACCCCACGACCTATCAGTGATGCACAACAATATCATCTCAGAAACACAGGGAGATAAGATCTCCTGAAAGCGTTTGCAGCAAGAGGCGCTTGCGCAACATCTGGGCAGATGCAATAAACATCTGTATTTATATCGCCACATGTGGGGAAACATGCTGCTCCTGGAACCATCCCAACTCTCAGGTGAGCAGGTGAGGGCCTGCCTCTCCTCCTCAGCCTTGGGGGCAGCATGGCAGACAGCCAAGTCTTTGGTTCTGTGTGTGTGTGTCTGTGATGCAGCTTGTACTTGCAAGGGCCTATGGAAGGCGGGGGGGGGGGGGGATATTTGCAGGCCTTTCTGCTTATGCCTTCGTAACACCAATAATAACAATAATAAAAAAAAATTTATTTGTACCCCGCCCATCTGGCTGGGTTTCCCCAGCCAATCTGGGCAGCTTTCACAAAGACCAAAAATACACTAAGGTGTCACACATTAAAAACTTCCCTGAACAGGGCTGCCTTAAGATGTCTTCTGAATGTCAGATAGTTTATCTCATTTTACCAGAAGGCCCTTGGAGCTGGACCTCAGCGTCCGGGCAGAACGATGGGGGTGGAGACACTCCTTCAGGTATACTGGGCCGAGGCCGTTTAGGGCTTAAAAGGTCAACACCAACACTTTGAATTGTGCTCGGAAACGTACTGGGAGCCAATGAAGGTCTTTCAAGACCAGTGTTAAGAGAGCAGATACATCCTCCCAGTCAACTCAGAATTCACCAGGAATGGGGGAAAGGTGGTGGTAGCTGTAGGCTGAATAAGTCACACAACTGCTGGTTTTCTAACAAAAATATGTAACTTATAGCCTTCTATACCCAAGGATTGGAAAGTAGCCAATTTTTAAAAGGGGATGCAGGGTGGATTATGGAAATTACAGGCCAGTTAGCTTAATGTCTGTCCCTGGAAAACTAGTGGAAAGCATGGTTAAAGATAAGATAATCAAACATATAGAAGAACCATTAGCTGGCTGCAGCCACACACAGAACGTGCAACATCTGGAAAGTGTCACCTCATCATGGGAGTAATCCTGAGCACCTTCAGCTCCTAATATGAAGCTTCACAAATTTGAAGCACCTTTTTGGCAAACTCTAAAATGCCCACCCCAGAGGCAGAGACTCACTGGCAACATTTCAGCTCCAGTTTGGTGCTTTGAATTCAGTCTAGAAAATGCTGAAAGGTCCCAAAGACAGTAAGCAAAACATGGCATGTAAGAAATACCGTATTTTTCGCTCTATAAGACACACCAGACCACAAGACGCACCTAGTTTTTGGAGGAGGAAAACAAGAAAAAAAATATTCTGAATCTCAGAAGCCAGAACAGCAAGAGGGATCGCTGTGCACCGAAAGCAGCAATCCCTCTTGCTGTTCTGGCTTCTGGGATAGCTGCGCAGCCTGCATTCGCTCCATAAGACGCACACACATTTCCCCTTACTTTTCAGGAGGGAAAAAGTGAGTCGTATAGAGAAAAAAAATACGGTACTTTCCGGGCCTGAATGCTGCATGACCCGGCCGGTGGAGGTGTGTGTCAGCTATTCTGCCAGCTACAAACACCAAGCATGGCATCAGGAGTGGAGTGTGGTGGCAAGGAGTTCTGCTAACATACGTTTGATGCTGATGACTTTCTCAATGCCATGCCAGGAAAGAGGAAGAGGGAAATCTGCTTCCAGGCAAATGTGTTTATGACTGGGATGTGCTCCCTCCTAAATAATCTGCATCTCATTATCTGAAGCTTGGCAGAACACTGTTTGCCTGGAGAGAACGCCCTCTTTCCCTGGAGTGTAAAAGCCTCCCCTGCACTCGCCTGCTACTGCACTCTGGCTGCAGCACATGAGCTGCCTTATCACCACTGCCATCATCACCTCCTCACGTGAGACCGTAATTAGACCTTTTACCTCTGGGCAGGCTCCTGCGAATTTGTAGCTCTGCAGCATTTAATCTGCAATCAAACCAGGAAGCTGAAGGAAGTCCGGGTGCAAGACCTGTTAGTCAGCCGCTGGGTCTGAGCTGGATTGCCCAAAGCGCCTGCCCTTCAGGAGCTCTCTAGCAAAGCAGCTGGATCGCAATGAGGCATGACTGAGTGCCCGGCTATTTAGAACACATGACAGGACACCTAGAGTAGCTGCCTAGATCCCAGCTGTGCCTCACTTCCCCACCAGGCCTTCTCCTCTCAGGTGCTCTTGGGGAGGATCTCAGCTGGACCCAACCAGCAGCCAGCCGGTTACCCCTGGACCGCTTTGGACAAGCACCCAGAGAGGTGAGTGCTTTGGGTGGGGGCAGAGGAGGTCTGTCCATGCCCAGGAGGGCACGGGGGGAAAGGCTCGTTCCTCCAGCCTCATCTGAACCTCCTTCTGGGCCCCCTTCTGGCTTCAGATCCGTAAGGAACTTGCTCTCATAGAATTGTGGAGTTGGAAGGGACTGCCAAGGGTCATCTAGTCCAACCCGCTGAAATGCAGGAATCACAGCTGGCGAGTTCCTGGCAAATGGCCACCCAACCTATGTTTAAAATCCTCCAATGAAGAAGAGTCCACTGCTTCTCAAACGTGGCTCAAAACCAGAGGGGTTTGGCCATAGCTTGCAGGTGGAGGTGTTGTGCAATGTGACTCCTCCTCTTGGCCCTTGCTGGTGCTAGTTTACTCCTAAGCAGCCCCTGCAGCAGGAGGGGCCCAAACGGCTCTCCCTGCACTGGTTCTCTGTGAAGGCCAGGGATGGGGGAGGCTGGCTGCTGGGGCTGCTGGGAGTTGGAGTCCCATGGTCGCATAGTCACTTTGGTGGGACACCTGTCAATGGCCTTGAGCAGTGCTTTTCTCGGGGGGGGGACGCAGGGGTACATTTTGTGAATCTAAGTTTGGCCTCATTGAGGGGCAGTATTTCAATATGAGTAGGAAATTGAGAGTACCCCTAAACATTTTTTAAAGTAAAAAAGCACTGGCCTTGAGACATATGTAAAAAGCAGTTTGCAAATAATTATAAGCATGCACGCAAGTCTGGCCCACCTCGTGACCTGTGGTAATTCTGTTAATCCTCTAGCAACCACATCCTCTTCCTTGAATACAAAAACGGTTCGGTGCACTCTGTGTATCTTTATATCTCATCTTCTCTGCTGATAAACAGACCTAATTATTATTCTCTTCCTTTGGACACACTAGGAAAGCATTTATCTTATCTGGTTTGCTGCTTTACCCCAATGGTGCCTTTGCATTTTTACTTCCATGAGCAACATTTTCTTTGGAGCCCTTAGCTGTGATCCCCGCATTGCAGGGGGTTGGACTAGATGGCCTGTTGGGTCCCTTCCAGTGATACCATTCTATGGTCTTCATGCGCTTCTCTTTCATAGAACTGTAGCATTGGAAGGGATCCTGAGGGTCATCTTTTCAAACTCCTGCAATGGTGGCTTCCCTGAATGGGGAGTCTGGTTGGCCATTGAGGAAAACAGGATGTGCTGAACTAGGTGGGTCACACACCCCCCTTGGACTGATCCAGCTGTAACCAGCCTCTTATGAGGAGGCTCTTGGCATGGGAAAAGGATGGCCTGCGCTGCTCACCTGACCTCTCTCCAGCTGAGCCACTGCTGCATCTTGGGATGGAGGGACGAGGATGGCGCAGTGCAAATGCTTCAGCAAGATTGGATCTGCTGGCACATTTGCACCTCTCCCCTCCCCCTCTCCATTCCAGAATCCAGCAGCCACTCAGCTGGCAGCCCCACCAATGTGGTATGTCAATGAAAAAGTGCTGCCATTACACCAGCTCATGAATGTGAAAAAAGAGCGGATGTTCTGGCCTCCGCTCACCAGCACAGGCTCAGGTGTGCTTGCTCTCGAAGGCACTCAGCAGGCCTGCCTGTGCCTTGGAATTGCGGTAATTAGGATGATTAGGAGAATTCTAATGACAAGGATGTTGACGTTGTTGTGCTCGTGGCGTCCAAATTGCTTTGCTCACTCAAACCCACAACCTGGTCAAACGGGTCCCTGTTGTTTCTGCGGCACAGCCCAGAAGGGATCTGAACCCAGGTCCACCAGCATTGCCCACTCTCTTAGGGGTGCCCCACGGGAGGCTTATATGGGGGAGGAGGAGATTGTGAGGGCTCCTGAGGAGCAGGAGGGTCCCAGGGCAGGTTTGCTGCGCAGCCTCCAAGTAGCGGCCTTAGATCCAGGCTCTTGGTCCCTCTAGCTCAGCGCTGTCCACTTTTCTCTTTTCATTTACTGCATTTCTGTGCCACCTCTTTCTCCCAGGTGGCACACGTGGTTCTCTCTCCCCCCCCCTGTTAATCCCCCACAACAACCCTGTCAGGAAGGTTAGGCTGGGAGCAGCGTTGGACTTTGGGCTCTCAAATTTCAGCAGCGTCATTCGTGATGCCATCATCTGATGCCCCTCCACCTCTTGCCTTCCATTCTGCCCCTGAGGCTCAAGCGACACACGCTCCCCTCAATCTGCCTCTGCTGAGAGGTGGTGAGTGGCCCACGCTCACCCCGGGAGCCTCATGGCCGAGCGGGGACTAGAACTGCAGCAAGGTAAAGGTTAGGGATAATCCTCTTCAACCAGCCTTGGAAGTATTCCCCTTCAGTTTAAGGACTTTTAACTGTTATATTGTTAATAGGATAAATAGAATATAATGAATACAATGAAACAATAGGAGGGGCGTGGGTGCAAAGGGGTGTCCAGTAGAAGTGGGGTAGATTGGGGGGGTGTGGCAGTGGTCCCTGGAGAGGGGAAGCGCCCTCTCCTGAAAAAGACATTTAGGCTGCTTTGTTGGAAGAGCAGAGAACTGCCCCGATGTGGGGCAAGTGGGGTGGCGGCAGGCCCTTTGCCCATGGGCCTTGGGGGCCGGGGCCCCTCCCTTCCCTGCCGCGCTCCTCCGTTCTCTCTCCCGCCCGCGGCAACGGGAAGGAGGCGGGCGGGCGCCTCCGCCCGGGGTGGCGCCCGAGGCGGTGAGCTCCGTGGGGATTTCCCGGGGGGCTCCTCTTCCCCGCCTGGATCAAGGGGGCTGTCGGGGCGGCGGGCACAGGATCCCCCTTCCTTTCCTCTCTGCCCGCCCTCGTCGTGCGGCGGCGGCCGCGCGTCCTCGCGCCCTGCGGGTGCCAACTGCTGGGCTCGCCCTCAACCGCCACGAAGTGCCCGGGATGCTTGCGCTGCGCGCCCTGCATCGTGCAAGGTTGGACGGGGCGAGCCGGAGCGTCTCTTCCAAGGCCCGCAGGGAGGAGCGAGCTAACCATTAACTCGCCCGCCAGGTGCGAGGGCGCGCCAGCCAGCGCCGCCCCCGGTCGCCGGGCAAGCAGGGAGGCCGAGGCGGGTCCTGGAGGGGGCGGGCGGCTGGCCGGCCGGCCCCGGCTCGGAGTCCTCACCTGCCGGGGCCAGAGGCGAGGCGCGCCCAGAGGGAGGCGGCCGGGCGCGCTGACTCCTCCGCTTCTAGACGCGCGAGGTGGCTGGGTGGAGAGGCGGGTGAGGCATCTGCGGGAGACCCGCTTTCCGGGGAGGGGGCAGCCATCCCGTCTGCCCGAGGTGGGGGGAGTGTGGAGGCTGTACAGCAGCAGCACCTTCAGCCCAGCCTCCCCCCCCCCACGGGGGCACCTTCTCCCCCTGGGACGCCCCCTCTTTGCATCTGCTTCAAAGAGCATTTATTTAGCCCCAGAAACTGGAGAGCCTTCTCTGCGAGGCGCACCTGCAGAGCGACGCTTGGAAGGAGATCAGGCCCTTGGGGCTTGACGTGCTCTTCGCCCTTCCGGCATTTTATCTATTCTGATATTTCCCCCTCAATGCTCCTTGTGTTCCAACTGCCAAAAAAGAGCTGAAGTTGAGAAGGCGTTTTTCAAATGTAGGGCTGAAAAAACGGTGGCTGAGCGCGAAGAGGAGGGCCAGTTTGGTTTCCTCCCTCCAGCACCTCCTCCAATTCTGCCCTGCTCAAAGTCCTGGTTGGACCCTCTCCCCTCAAAAAACGACTCCATCCTCACTCTGCTCCCTTTAGAGTTCAGGAAGGAGGCAGAATCGAACTGCCAGACCACATCGCTCAGCCCAAGACCCCCCTCCTTTAGCCAGAGTAGCCTCTCACTTTTACCACTTCTCTTCCACAGGATCCGGCCGCCCAGAGCCAAGAGGCCTGGTGACCCAGAGGCCGGCCACCCAGGATCCATTTGGGGCCCGGAGCAGCCCCCCTCAGAAGGCCCTGCTGCTGCTGCTGCAGCCCTAGGATGGGTCTGCGAGAGTCGCCCTACTCCAACTGTGTCCTGGCGGCCATGGACTCTGTGCTGCGGCACATCCTCTTCCCCAGCTATTGGCTGGTGAACCAGCTGCTGGCCTTGCAGCAGACCACCCAGGAAAAGCAAGAACACCAGCACGGGGTGCCCTATGCCCTGGAGGCGGCGGGCAAGGGGATCGTCTTGGTGCCCCTGCTGCTCCTCTCTGCCCCTTTCTCGCTGCTGGCCTTCCTGCTGTGGCTGCCCCTGCAGGCCGCCCGCCGCCCCTTTGCCTACCAACACACGCCGAACCAGGCCCCGCCAGACCCCTGGGTGCTCCCCGGCCCGGCAAAGACCTTCAGTGTGGTCAGCGGCAACCTCTGCCTGCTTCCCGTTGGCTTGGCCAAGTTCAGCAACCTGTCACGGACGCAGTGGCGTGCCAAGCACATCGGCCATGCTCTGGCGCGGGCGGCCTGTGGCTCCCCACCGTCTCACGAGCCAGGCCCCCGGGGGGACTTCCAGATTGGCTTCAGCCCCTCGGGCGTGAGGAAGTATGGGTCCATGGAGGCCAGCCCCCCACGGTCCGGCCAGGGCTCCCCTCAGCTCAGCGGGGATGTGATACTTGAGGTGCCCCTCGAAGAGGAAGGAGCGGCTGCCGGGTCGCCCGGGGAGATCACGACCCACTTTCCCCCCTATGCGGACGTTGTGTGCCTGCAGGAGGTCTTTGACCGGCAGGCCTCGGGGCAGGTGCGCCATTTCCTCGCCCCCTGCTATGAGCACATCATCTACGACGTGGGCACCCTCGGGGTGGTGGGCTGCTCGGCCTTGAAGCTCCTGAACAGCGGGCTCTTCCTGGCCAGCCGCTACCCAGTCCTGGCCGTGCAGTACCACTGCTATCCCAACGGCACTGGCGAGGACGCCTTCAGCGCCAAAGGGCTGCTCTGTGTGCAGGTGAGAGGCGGGGGGGGGGGAGAGAGGGAGGCTGCTTGGCTTGCTTGCTTGTTTATTTACAACAATATTTCCATACCGCTATGTCATAGAAATATATCATAAACATAAAAACAAGTTGAAAGCAAAATAATTAAAAACAAACACCAGCAGACCATTGTGGGAGATGTTCTCTCAACTGGCGGAATAGAAAATTTTTCGGCAGGTATTTAAAAGTTGAAACAGAAGGTGCCTGCTGAATCTCTAGTGGCAGGGAGTTCCACAGGACTGGGCCCATGACACTAAAGGCTCAGTATCTTCTTGTCAAACAACAGCTCCCCCCGTGACGCTGCAGATGATCTCAGTAACCAAGCTGGGATATGAGGGTTCAGGCAGGACCCTAGTTGTTCAGGGTTTTGTAAATTAATACAATAAGCTTGATTTCTGGGGTTGGACTAGATGACCCTTGGGGCTTCTTTCCCACTCTACACTAGACAGACCTACATTTGGCTTCTGAAAAGGCAGCCCCCCATGTTGCTCTCTTGTGGGGTGTTTCTGTGACCGCAGCAGGGAAGCCCTCCGCCTGCCTGCCTGCCTGCCTCTTCTCCCCTCTCTCCTAAAAGCAGGACTCCTGCTTCTCGTTTATGGGACCCACAACTAATGCTGAACCTTAGCAATGCCCCCCTCAAAGTCTCTGGCACAGAAGGAAATGACATGGGAGGGGCCATTTCACTTCCGGAGGGCTGAACTGGGTGCTGAAGGGCTGCTGCGCCGGCTGCCCCCAGGCAGTCCTGGGAGGACCAGGCAGCATCGAGGGTCCTGTTGCGTTGGCAGGAGTCTTTGCTAAGGAAGGTTGGCAGTGCTGTGCCCTTGCTGCTGCTCCTGTACTTCCCGTGCCAGCAGGGACATGGCTGAATTAGGTGCAGCCACCTCCAAAGAGAGCTTGTCACTTGGCTGCCATTTTCTGATCAGCATGGGAACCCAGAACCGGGAGGGGGGGCCAGGGAGCAAAGAGATTGCCTGGGGAGCAGCCGTCCTTCCCACGCTCCCTTTGATCCGCTGCAGGGCTTCTCTCTGTGCATTTAAAGCACGTGGCTTCCCGCAGAGAATTCCGGGAACTGGTTTACCCCCTCAGAGAGCTACAGTTCTCAGCACCCTTAACAGATTACGCTTCAAACCTAGGTTGTGCGTGCAGCGAGTCCTTGAGCGGGGGTGGGGGTGCTTTCTCTTGCAGCTGGGCAACCACAAGGAGGTCTCCTGATTTCGTGGCAACCCTCCTCCCTGCCTGGAAATGGATCTCTGGGCTCAGCAGGTGCCCTTGGCAGGCGCAGAGCCAGCACCGCTGGGGCCCAGCAGCAGCACCAAGAACTGGTCTCATCCCACACCCTAAAGACCCATTCCAGGAAAAATGTTCTCCACGGGTCCGAGGATTTCCCAGCCCTGCCCTCCACATGCCTCCCTGCCCGAAATGAAAATCACTCTTGTTTGTCCAAGATTTGCACTTTCTCCAGCCCTTGGCAAACATTAACTGGAAGACCAAGCTGAACCTGATCAGAAAGTTGCTCCGGTGTGCGAGTGCGAGGGTGCGGGTGCACGCTTGCAGGTGTGGAAGCTGCAAAAGGAAAAGTGGTTCTGTTTCCTGCCTTTGGGGTGTGTTTGGGGTTCCCTTACAGCAGCCCCAGAGTTAGCAAAAGGCGCATTTGAGTGGGGGTCCTCAGAAGCATGGCAGGGGGCGGGGGACGATGACAACTGCCTGTGCCTTCTGCAGATTCTGCCCTCATCTAGAGGCGGGAGTTGTTTTCCAGGAGGTCTGCAAGGGGGTCTCCTGGGGGCTGGAGAATGGACCAAGATGGTCTCGGGGCTGCTTGCTGGAATCTGTTTTCTCCCTGGAGTGCCTCCCCTTAGAAGGTTTCCCTCGGTGATGCTTGACCTGCCATGTTTCCTGTGTGTCTCAGGTGCAACTGGGAGCTTCCCAAGGGCAAAGGATTGTGGGGTACCTGAACTGCACCCACATGCACGCTCCAGAAGGTAAGTGAAGGATGGGGAGAGGGTGTCTTCTTCTCCCTCTCTCACATGACAACATATATAACATACCTTGTGGACATCCAGCAAAGCTGCATGTTGGAAGACAATTTGAGCATCTCACACTGATCCTGCTCCGGCTGCACGGGCTACCCATTAGTTTCCGGGCCCAATTCAAAGTGCTGGTTTTGACCTATAAAGCCTTAAACAGCTCAGGACCGCAATACCTCAAGGACCGCCTCTTTCCATATGAACCTACCCAGACCTTGAGGTCATCTTCTGAGGCCCTCCTTTGTGTGCCCCCTCCTCGAGAGGTTCGGAGGGTGGCAACACAGAAACAGGGCCTTCTCTGCAGTGGCTCCCTGTCTGTGAGGTACTCTCCCCAGGGAAGTTTTCCTAGCACCTTCCTTATATATCTTTAGGCGCCTGGCAAAAACGTTCCTCTTTAACCAGGCTTTTGGTTGATTTGATTGACATCCTATGCCCTTTTAAAATGTGTTGGGGGTTATTGGGTGGTTGTTGTTTTTATTTTGATTATGTACTTTTTGAATTTTATATTCTGGTTTTATCCTGTGAACTACCCTGAGACCTGCGGGTGTAGGGCAGTATATAAATTACATTAATAATTATAATAATTCAGGATGGATAAAAGAAAGTCCTCCTTCATGCAGAGCAGAGTTCAGCTGTGGCACTCGCTTCCCCAGGAAGCAGCAAGAGCCACCAACTTGGACCATAGGCCTGACCCAGCAGGGTCTTGTGTGCTTGCCCCACCCTGTCTCTCCCCTGGCCGCCTCCTCCTCCTGCCCTCTTGCTCTGCTCTCCCCACATCCCGGCAGGAGAGGGAGGCTCCCTCAGGCCTCTCCGCCTCCCCCCCCCTTGCTGTGCCCTCTTGGGCTGACGCCTCCTCCCACTTTCTCCCAGCTGACAGCCAGGTCCGCTTCGACCAGCTGACTCTGGGTCTGTTTTGGGCCCAGCAATTCCAGGATGCAAATGCTCAGCCCGGGGACATTGTGGCCTTCGACATCTACTGTGGGGACCTCAACTTTGACAACTGCTCAACAGGTACGCAGGTGGGGTTCCTGGAGGGGGCTGGCAAGGGGTGTGTGCCTGAGGATTCCCCCTCACCTGCCGTCCTCCCTCCCTGCTCCTTTCTCCACAGGGGATGCGTTGGAGCAAGTGCATGAGATCTTCAACGTCTACACAGATCCGTGCCGCATTGGACCCCGGAAGGACAAGCCTTGGGTTATCGGTGGGTCTCTGCCCCCCCCCCACAGCATGCCTGCCCCACCTTGGCCTTGCCTCTGCTTCCTGACCTTCCTGCACTCTGCCCTGTGGCGCAAGGATGAACAGGTGGGGGAAGAGTGCAAAAGTGCCACACCTTGAACTGACAACTGTCCCTCCCCCCCACAGGCACGCTGATGAATTACCTGAAGATCTATAGCAAGGCTGTGTCGACCCCAAAGCGCATGCAGAGGTGAGGGGCTGAACTGGGGTGGGGGGTTCCTTCCATGGCAGGATTGCTGGACTTGGCAGAGCTGGGGGTGGCGGCTGCTTTCTTCCTTTGCTGGGGTGTGGGCAGTGGCAAAATTGACAGGATAAAATTTGGGTTTTGCGGGGGGGGGACTTTGCACATGGTCTTTTCCATGTTGAGCTGGGAGCAGTGGGGGGGGGAGCCCTCCTCTGAAGAAGAGCAAGGTGCTGGGTGGGCTTTTCTGGGGCCGTTTGCAGTGGACCATCAGCATGAGGTGTCCCAATGCGGGACCCCACAGGAGGGGCTGCCCTGAGACCCACAGCCCCTTCCTGCTGGACACATCTTTCCGTTGCCTCTCAGAACCCTCACAGAGCCCAAGGGGCGGCGGAAGTACCTGGCCGGCCCCATCACGGAGGACGGGACCCCCGACCCCTCGGTGACCTTGAGCGCGGGGCGGCGCATTGACTACATCCTTTACCGGGAACACCTCAACCCCCTGGAGCTGAAAACGGTGAGTTGGGGGGCGCCAGGCAGAGGCTGCAAGTGCACAGTGCCCGGGGGGGGGGGGCTTAAATGCTCTCTTGCTCATGAACTGAGGAGGTGGGTGTTGCAGGGGTGCCCAAGGGGCTCCCACCTCTGCTCACTCTCCTCCCTGCCCTCATGGTCCCTCTCCGCCCCCCTCCCTTGCTTCCAGGCTGTGGAGAAGTTCTTCTTCATCACTCGCCTGGCCACCTTCTCAGACCACCTGCCAGTGGGCCTGCAGCTTCGCCTGACAACACAGCCGGAAGTGTGAACCCTTCCCATGCCAAGCCAGGGAGGCGCCTGTGAGCCAGAAGACACACACCCTCCTCACAGCTCAGCAGCAGCAGCAGGATCAGGCCCTGGGCCCAGCTTGAGTGGCAAAGAGGAGCTGTGCTTCTGTACAGGGCGGGGTTTCCTGGGGCAGAGGAGGCCTCAGGCCAAGCTGGAGGTGTGGGAAGGGGCTGCACTGGCAGGCCGCTTTGTGGGCGAGGCTACTCCCTCCACCTGCCCAGGGCCAAAGGGCAGGCCTGCAACAGCCATCACCCCACACCCCCAGCACTTGCAAGCTATCGAGGGTTTTACCAAACTGAGGCTTAAAAACAAATGTCCTGCGTGGCGTGATTGTGACTCGTCCCTCTAAGGCCCTGTGGGGCGTGGAATTGGAGGGGTGACCCTCATTTGTCAACTCAAGGTGCCCCCCCAAGCGTGAGGGATGGTGCCTGGGGGGTGGCAGCACCACTTAGCTTGGCGGAAATAGGGGAGCACGGCTGGCGTGGCCTACCCTCTGGGACTGGCATGATGGCCATCGCCTGCTTCAGGGCTGAAGTTTCCCCACCCCAAATGCTTGTGTTTTCACCCAACAGTTTGTGAAATGCAGAAGGACTTCTTAGCCCCTCTGTGCCGAAGGTGAGTGCCTACCTGCTCACCTTCATACCTTTCAATAAACTTCTGCTCGTTTTTGTGCAAGACCTGTGGCTTTGGAGTGGCACCTGGCCAGAGTCCCAGCAGCTCGCCCTCTTGAGATCTGTGGAGCCCTGAGGCTGGGCTGCACTCACTGCCGTCCCAAATAAGCGCAGTTCCCTTTGACGTCCGCTCTGAGCACTGCAGGTTTAAGTGTAAAAAAGCAGGTTAAGACAGCTTCTGCTGCGATTGTTCTGACTGCTGCCAAGAGGCCGGCCTGCCCTGCCTTCCCGTCTTGAGCAGAGCTCCCCGGAGGCTGCCATGGTCATGTGGAAGGAGACTTGTGCGTCTCCTGGCGCAAGCAGGGCAGGAGACCCTTGGCTGGAGGCTCCTCTGCCTTCTCTGCCATGGATTCCTGCACTGCAGGGGGCTGGACGGAGGACCCTGGAGTATCCTTCCGCTCTACACTGCTACCATTCTTCGGAGGAAGCGGTCTGTCTACTTCCTGACAAGCCTGGCCCTTTGGTCTTGCTGAGGGAGGGGAGCCAGCTTCCAGTTTCTGGGAGGTCCATTTTGGGCACAGGGTACCCTTGAGCCCCTCGTCCCACCTCCTCCCACTTTCTTCCTCAAAACCACCCTCTTCCTCCTCCACGCTGGGCCCTGTACCTTCCCCTCTGCTTCTTTACTTTCTTGAATATTTCTATCCTTTCTCACTCGTTGTCTGGCCTTGCCTCCGCCATGTCTGCCTGGCATCACCTTCTCTGCCACTTTGATACTCCTCTCTGTGCCTCTTGCCCCACTCCTGATGCCAACTTGCCCAAAATCAAAATGAAGCAGGATTTCTGGAGAAGGTCATCACCTGCAGCAGAGGCCTCCCTAGGAGTTGGGGGGAGGAAGGGATGCAGAAACCCCACTGCTGCTTGGCACCTCTGGGCTGCCGGCTCCTGGAAGGCGGACTGGGGAGGGAGAGCTGGGGGGGGGGTGCAGCATTTTGCCCTCTCACAAGCATCTCTCAGGAGATGTGTATGCATCGTGGACATTTGGGGACGTCCTCCTCAGACCTTTCAGGTTTTCCCCATGGAATCATTGCAGAGAGAAAAACTTGCCTGGGTAGGTTTTCCTTTGGCTCAAACTCCTGGTGTGAAACTGTCTTGGTTGGTGGTCTGCTTCCTTTCATATAAGAGCTCCGATAACATCCTGAGGAATCTTCTGCAAAAAGGATGGCTGGAGGGCTTTGTTCTGAGCAGACAGGTGCGGGGTTGCAGTGTGAGCTACCTGCCAAACAGGTAGTTGCTGAATCCCAGGAGCAGGGCATCACCAACAGACTAGAGTAGGTACAAAAGAGAGAAGAGTTGCACGAAGCACTTGTAAGCAAAAGGGAAAGGGGATAAAAAGGATGAACAAATAGCAGCCACGACAGTGCTGATATCAACCGTTTTCATTTGCAAACCAGAGCAAAATGCGGGCACTCCCTGCCAGGTGGGCACTGATCTCAGGCTGGGCAGAATTCTGAGTGGCTTCAGCAAGAAACCTTCTGAGCCTGAGCCTTGTGTGGCAGAGGCAGCTGCTGCATCCTAACCAACTCCCAGCCCAGGCTGTCAGGGGCGGCTATGAGAAGCAGAGCCTCAGGTCTCTGCTCTGGAATTCCCCAGGGAAGACAGCCCAGTCACAGCTGACAAACCTCATGCACCCTTTGAAGTGCCAGGAGGACGGAAATCCTGTTTGCCATCAATCGGCGTTTGCAGAGGGCGACCAATCTCCTGTGACAACAGAGGAAACCTGGGGATTTTTAACTTTCTCTGGGTTGACTCTTCTTATTCGCTTAGAACTGAGAAGCCCCTGCCCAGGGTCTTGTACTGTTGTTTCTGGTTATCTTATGAATACTGCAGGATTAATTATATTCCAATTATTTCATCACTAAATAATTAAATAACAGTTTAGTCACTGAATAATTAAGACAACGAACCTAATACAGAGTGGGCCCTTCCATTGGGCGATGTTTGAATAAACTCAGATTCTCACACACTGAAGAAACATATTTCCCTAATGAAAAGGGTTTTGTAGTTTTCAAAGTCTTGCCATTTTACAATTTAATTTTTAAAGGCCACTGAGCCGTTTTCATTCCGCATCAGTGCTGTGATTACACTCCTATGCACCCAGTCAAAAGATCGGCCTTCCTTCTGAGTAGGCTTGAAAGGATTTGCTTATTAAATTGAGTTGCGGTTTAATTAAATTAAATTAAATTTAGTTGAGGTGTCCCAAAGGGCCTTGCCTCGTCCTGCAGGGGAGCCTGGCCAGGGGATCCGCAGGCATCTTGCCCTGTCTGGGCTGTTGGCTGGGACCAAACAGGAGCCCCCTAGTGCCAAACTTGGATGGGAAGCTGGCCCCCCAATCTCTGGCTGGGCCACCATGTCCAAGGCAGAGAGAACAGGGCCACCCACTGCACTTGGCAAGATGAGGACTGTGGACTGTCGGGAGGAGGCGTCTTCTTCCGGAAGCTTCCTCTTCCATGCCTTTCCCTTTCTCCTAATAATAATAATTATAGTAATAATTTATTATTTATACCCCACCCATCTGGCTGGGTTTCCCCAGCCACTCCGGGCGGCTTCCAACAAAACACTAAAATACAATAACCTATTAAACATTAAAAGCTTCCCTAACCAGGGCTGCCTTCAGATGTCTTCTAAAAGTTTGGTAGTTGTTGTTTTCTTTGACATCTGGTGGGAGGCCGTTCCACAGGGCGGGTGCCACCACCGAGAAGGCCCTCTGCCTAGTTCCCTGTAACTTGGCTTCTCGTAGCGAGGGAACCACCAGAAGACCCTCGGAGCTTGACCTCCATGTCCGGGCAGAACGATGGGGGTGGAGACGCTCCTTCAGATACCCTAGGCTTGCGGATAGCAGCCTGTTCTGGGGGCTGGGGTCGGGGGAAGCTTTTTTTTCTTTATTTCCCCCCAGGGCCGGTGTGCCCTATAGGGCGAAAAATACGGTATACTGGACCGAGGCAATTTAGGGCTTTAAAGGTCAGCACCAACACTTTGAATTGTGCTCGGAAACGAACTGGGAGCCAGTGTAGGTCTTTCAAGACCGGTGTTATGTGGTCTCGGCAGCCGCTCCCAGTCACCAGTCTAGCTGCCACATTTTTATCAACTGCTGCCTCTCTCCTACCACTTCCATCCCTCCTCCTCCTCATGCACAGCCAGTCCTGCTCCAGGTTTGCAGCCAGGGAGCTGGGTCTTCAGGGTGGGCAGGAGGACTGTTAATGGAGAAATCTGAGGGCTCCCTTGGACAAAAAACAAGGACACCAGCCAGGAATCCCAGAGCAAAACAGCAGCCAGTCGGCTTGGTCTTGATTGAAGACTGTCGCGATGAGACTCCCACCTGCCACCAGGTGGAACAAGATGGAAGCCCCAAACAAAAGAGCCCCCAAACTTTTATTAGCTGCTAATCCCCAAACTACACCCCCCAAACTACATCACTAATACATCATGGTTACATCATGAAAGGGGAGGTCTGGGGGCAGGAATCTGAGCATCCTGGACCCGGCCCCATGGTTCCCCTTGCCCTCCACCAAACACAAGTGGAACAAAAGAGATCTTTACATTTCCCTGTTTCCCAGCCAAGTTCATCCCAGCCTTTTGTCTTCATCTGGGTTTGTTCTTTCTGGAATGGCTACCTGTCTGGCCCTCAGGTATCAGGAGGCCAGGGATTATCCCTCAGGCAGAGGAGCCGCTGAGGAGCTGAGCTCACAGGTCTATAGGAATTTCTGAAGTTTCCCCAGTGAGCCAGTACAGAGATACATTGATCATTTGGTATCGTGCCGCAGAGGCCCTTTGAATAGATAGGAAGAAACTGTGATAAAGTGTTTTGTGGGGACAAATCACAAAAGTCACAAAAGTGATTGTGCTGATTTTGGTAGTGGGCTGCATGTGCATGAGGGGCAACAGGAGCAACCCCAGACACGGTGATTCCCTCCCAGGAGCACCTTCCTGACAATATCCGCCCTCCCTTCCCCACAAGTGGGCGGGGTTTGCGGTATAGCAGGGCTCACCTGGGCGGGTGCCACCCACCTGCTTGAGCTGGCCTTTGACCTGCCCTCGGCCAGGGAGGACAATGGACGGCCGGCCGGGGTGGGCCCAAGGCCAATAGAAAAGAGGCTGACTCCTGTTGTCCAAGCCTCTTTTGCTGTTCTTCCTTCCAGGATCACCTTCCTGACAAAGGTGCCATCCTTAGTCTGGGGCTAAAACTGAGCTGATCCCGGCAGAGCCACTGCTGCAGTCAACCCCCCTGGCAAGGGGGCGGGGAGCCTCCATGGGAGCAGAGCCAGCCCCCACCTACCAGCCAGTCATAAGAACATCAGAAGAGCCTTGCTGGATGAGGCCGAAGGAGGGCTCCTCTAGTCCGGCATCCTTTTCTCAGTGCCGCCAAGCAGGTGCCCCAAGGGGAAGCCAGCAGGCAGGATCCGGGCACAAGAGCAGCACTCTCCCCTCCGTTGTTTTCCAGAAGCTTCGCTGTCTCCAGCTGGGGAGGGCAGAGCCCAGCTGTTGTGGCTGGCAGCCATCAATTGCCCTCTCCTCCAGAAGTGTCAGCTTGGCCCTGGGTGCCATGCCATGACATTTGTGGGTGACCGGCCCCTTCATGGGGAATTTTGTGGGTGCTGGGGCACCCAGGGAGTTGGCACCTATGTTCTGCTCCATGCCTATTGGCGTGCTTCACCTTAGACCACCCGAGCAGTTCCTCCCTAGCATCTTGCAAGGCAAGTTTCTGCCTCTGGGGTGCACCCATCCCAGTTGATTTATTGCGCGTCGGGGATTTTGCAAACTTTCTCACTGACAAAGCATTTGCAGCTCTAGATACACCTTTGCCCTGAAGGCTGATGCGACCTTTACTGCGCGTTGGCCAAAGGCAGGAGTTGATTTAGGTGTTGGCAATGCCCACGGGAGCCTCTTTGGCCTCAATCTGGGGCAGGGGGCCCATCCAGCTCAGGGAGGCCTGTGCCACCAGTTTCCACCCACCACTGCAACTGGACCACTTGGAAACTGCGGAGGGTCCAGGCAACCACACAATGGTTTGTCTGCCTGTTGTGGCCATCGGAGTGTGCCATGCAAGGCACTTCAACCCAGTGATTCCCAAACTTTGCGGGGGGCACTGCTCCCTTGCTCACCCCCAGTGCCCACGCACCCTATAAAAAGCAGTATTCAGAATAGAGGTTTGCACGACCCACTAAGGAAGATAATAACACAAGAGAATTCAAAACAGTAACAATTAATTGCACATTTATTATTATTATTATTATTATTATTAAACTAGTTAGTTTAATCAATTCAAGAAAACTGATGAAGTTGATCCAGTGGCATCAGCTTTTCAAAGTCTGATAGGCAATCCCATTTTTTACCACCCACTTCGGGAACCAATAATAATAATAATAATAATAATAATAATAATTTTATTCTTAATACCACACCCATCCGGCTGGGTTTCCCCAGCCACTCTGGGTGACTTTCAGTACATATAAAAACATAGTAAAACCTCAAACATTAAAAACCTCCTGATACAGAGCTTCCTTCAGTTATGTAGTTCTTTATCTCCTTGACATCTGATGGGAGGGCATTCCACACGGCGGGTGCCACCACTGAGAAGGCCCTCTGCCTGGTTCACTGTAACTTCACTTATTGCAGTGAGGGTACCAGCAGAAGACCCTCGGAGGGGGACTTCAGTGTCCAGGCTGAATAATGTGGGTGGAGATGCTCCTTCAACTATACTGGGCCAAGTATCCTCTTTAAACCACTGCTTTAAACAGTATTGCGAGAGAAATACCGTGGACCACCTGAATGAAAGTGGTGGAGCACTGGTGGTCCTCAGACCACTGCTTGGTGTTCTGGGCTCCCAACAGCCTCAGCTGGAGGAAGGCTGGCCTTTGCCAACTGTTGGTGCCTCTCAGGTGCTTCCCAGTCTTGCCTGGCAATCCTGGGGAAGACCTTTCGCATGCAGCGCATTTGCCCTGCCCTGAGATGTGGCCCTTCCCCAAAGCAAGGAAAGGCTTGAGGAGCCCCCAGGAGAGGCTGGAGGTGACCGTTGTTGCTGAGCATAGTGAGAGTCCTCCCAGCTTCATAGACTTGCTCCAGGCAAGGCCAAGCCAGGCTCTCACTTTTGCAAAGCGGGAAATGAACTTGCCAAGGTGCAACTGCTCATGAAAGGGCTACACCTGAATCCAACAGTCCATGCAAATCCCTCTAGAGGCCGCAGAACCTGTTTGGGTGAAGTGAGGCACGTCTTGTTCCCTTATCACTGAGTAACTGGAGATAGTCACGGCCCAGTCGGCTGCAGAGGTCAGCGTGTCCAGGCAGACTTCATTCCTGTCAGGAAGCCTGGAACGCAGACTCCTCGGCACGGCCGGGTGCGCCACGGGGACTCAACGCCAGCAGGCAGGGAGAGAGCAGGGGCTTGCAGCCCAAGAGCTGCCGTCAGGCTCCCCTGAAATGCAGGGCCCTTCGCAGGATCCTTCCAGCTAGGAGCCACCGAGAGCCCTCTTTTCCACGGAAAGGAGAAAGGTCTACTCGTCCAAACGCCTGTTGCTCTGACTTACAGGTGGGAAGAGGCTTTCTATGAGCATGTGAGAACAGGATGCTGCGCTCCCATGGGTCCCCCTTGGCCTGATCCAGCTGCAGCAGACTCTTCTCACACTCCTTCAGCAGCATCCTCCGTGATCCAGCAGAGCTCTTGGCAGCAGCAGGAGATACTATCCCACAAACGCAGAAGGAAGCCTGTTGAGGCACGTTGCAGCCACCGTGACTGTCGCCTTGCAAACCCCATCATTACCTCCCCACACGCTGCCTGCCAGACTCCGGAAGCAGGCAGGGGAGGCAGCCCTCGTGCTCTCCAGGCCCCATGAAATGACCCATAGGAAAATGGCAGGCCCTCTCAGCCTGCCTTTCTCGCCAGGTAGATTTGTATCTCGATCAAAGTCGCCTTGCATTTCTCGCTATAGGCAGGCAAGACGTGATAGGATTTTTATCCACCCAAGCTGCTCAGTAGTAGCTCTATGGTTATTTATACAGTGGTACCTCGGGTTACAGACACTTCAGGTTACAGACTCCGCTAACCCAGAAATAGTGCTTCAGGTTAAGAACTTTGCTTCAGGATGAGAACAGAAATCGTGCTCCGGTGGCGTGGCAGAAGCGGGAGGTCCCATTAGCTAAAGTGGTGCTTCAGGTTAAGAACAGTTTCAGGTTAAGAACGGACCTCCGGAACGAATTAAGTACATAACCAGAGGTAGTCTCAGGACTGTGGAGGTTTACTGCTGGAGAAGTTAGTTTCACTTCTGAGTGTTGCTTTCCTGTACTGGTGCTCCGAGGGCACAGACATGCGGATGAATTTTTTGTATATAGACTGTAAATAAAGTAGTTTTAGAGCTACTAATTGACTCTTTCTTCTGCAATGAGATTCCAGAAGACGAGCGTGCTCCTCTCAGGAGGGAGGGGTCGCTTATCACCGGTCTCTCTGGACTGAAGAAGATTTACAGCCAGAGAGTGACCACCGGAGAGACGCCCCAGTGTCTTGGGAAGGTGGTGGCCTTCCCGGGCGTTTTTTTCAACACAACGCAAATCCTGACAAACCACTGATAAACTTTCGATCTAAGGCTCCAGTCTAAGTCGTGTGGGGCTGCTTCTGGAAGTTGAAGATGCAGCCCTTTGCTGTGGCTTTTTGCAGCTGGGGTGTACATTTTAGGATGCACCTTATTTTTGTGACTGTATGTTGTTTTAAACTCTTTAAACAAGAAGGTGGTTGTGACATAATAAAACAAAACAAAAAGTTATACTGCAGTGACATCTGAAGGCGAAAAGAGGCGAAAGGAAGGACATGTCTTTTGAAAGTTAACTTTTCAAAGATTTAAAACAAAAAAAAATTCCTTCCAGTGGCACCTTAAAGACCAACTAAGTTAGTTCTTGGTATGAGTTTTCGTGTGCATGCACACTTCTTCAGATGCACACGAAAGCTCATACCAAGAACTAACTTAGTTGGTCTTTAAGGTGCTACTGGAAGGAATTTTTTTTGTTTTGACTATGGCAGACCAACACGGCTACCTATCTGTTTTCAAAGATTTGCTGGCCAGGCATGAAAGCAAAGCCCCGGAGTGGGCGGCTCTGATCAGAAACTGCCCTTGCAAATCCCACCTGCAAGGAAGGAATGCTGCCCCCCCCGCCTTCCCCCACAGCCCCTTTGAACCTCACCAAGGAGCACCTGAGCACCTGGCAAAGGATGCGGAGAAATGACTGACTGCTGGACAAAGACCTCCGTCTGCGCAAGCCTCTAAAGTAAACACCCCCCTTGTGAAGAGGCCCCTTTACAAGGCAGCTGGGGAATGCAAACCAGAGGAACTGGAAGGCCTCACAGCCACCTCCAGCCTCTGAATCAGCTCCCCTGGGCAGCGGAAGAGCAGGTGCCCAGCTGCCCAGGCGGGTGTGCTCCCGAGGGGGGCGGGACGTGGAGAGTGCCCTCCCAGGGCCAGGATAGCTGCTCGGGTGCCCAGAGCGGTGCACGTGCCCTGCAGTCGGGGGTGGAGCAAGCCACCCAGGGCGGACATTCGCGACTCCCCCAAGCTGTCAAAACGAAGGGGGGAATGCCACCAGCTCGGGGCAGGCTTGAGAGTCAGGGGCAGGTGGCGAGCCAAATGTCACCTCACTCAGGAAAGACACCCAGGGTGGTCTGCCCCCACCGCACCCCTCTTCCTTCACCCCTACCCCTGGGTAATGGGGGGGGCTGGGAGGGCCAGGCACAGGCCTGGTCTGGATGCTGCTCTTAAGATCCAGCACATGGGCTGGGGGGGCAGTTTTAAGGAGTCTGCATGTCCTTGAAGATGTGTCTACGGAGACAAGGGAGCCTGGAAAACCCACCCCCTCCCCCCGCTCCCAAAGGTGTGGGAGCTTTGTATTTTCAGCCGGAAACTGTTGGGACGGGGGGGGGGGAGCCCCTGGCTCTCCTTCAAATTAATTGCGGTCAGTTCCAAGTGTGGTGGTCGAAAGCGCAAATGATGCCTCATGCAGACCCCAGAGGGGCTTCTGGCCATCCTTAGCTGTCCTGGGCAAAACTGAAGAATCATGAATTGTGCAGGCTGTTTATGTTAGCCAGATTTAATATGTTTCCCTCAATGACAGTGAAAGGAAGATATTTAGCTCTCCCAGCATCAGAGCGTCTCTGCAAATGTAGTAAACAGGAACCAGATACTTTGGAGCGTATTTTCTTTACTTGTGATTTTGGCATTTATGCCAGAAGACAATTATTAGAGGCCTTGCAACTCAATAGGCTGATTTCTATGCCACCAACGGTTCAGGACCTGCTTTCGGACAGGAATGATCAAATTACTTTCATAGTGGCTGAATTTTTGAGTGCTGTCCATGTAGAAAGACTGGGTCATTATAAAGAAAATTAGTGGTTCTTAATTGATCGGGGATTCGGTAGTGCAGTATTGTATTATTTATGCAAATTGATTTTCTCTGGAGTTAAAGATCTGACTGGGACAAATCTTGTTTTGTTGAGCTCGTATTTTGCACAATTTGTATATGGTGTCTGTCTGATAATGTGTGGTTTGCTAGGCCTAATAAAGGATTATACTATATTAACTGCCCAGGAGGGGCAAGGGGCAGCTCCACTAGAGGGAGGGTCTCTCTAGCAGGACACACACCCCCCAGACAGACAGCAAATCTTCCACACAGAGTATGCGCAACACAAGCAGCTCTGAGAGGAGAGGTCAAGGTGAATCTCTACACACACACACACCCCCCCCCTTGAGTTTTCCCTATGAGGGAGCAATCCAGCAGCTGCTCTCGGTGGAGCTTCAGTTCCAGCCGGGACCCAAAAACCCTCAAAAAGTGAGTGACAAAGGCAGGTAGCTCCCTCCCCCGCTGGTTCCCTGGGTGCAACAGTGCAGAGTGTGCACTTGGATGTGCAAGAAATCATGCAAGGGCCACAACTGGCACCCACATGAAGCAAACACCCCCCCATTTCTGTTCAAAAAGGTGATGCTCTAAGGGTGCTCTTTTGTCAGGAGGTTGGGGGTCAGCTGGGGTGATGCAGAGCCCCTTCCAATTCTTGGGGTCCTGTATCCAGGGAGGGTTAGAATGATAGAGAGGTTGCTGTACTAGTCAGGCATTGTGAGAGCGTGGCCGTACCTGCCCAGGTGTCCTCATCAGCCTCACAAAAGGATGTTGGGATGCAAGAGCTTCCACTAAGTGAGGGGGTCCTCCAGGCTAAAGGGGGGGCTTTTCCTCCCCTGCCTCCCCCCTGCTAGGCAGGAAAACAAGAGCCAGAGAGAGAGAGAGAGCGCTGAGATGAGCTGGAAGCTGGAGACCCTGAGCTCTGTTTGCTCTGTGCTGGATCCAAAGCTGTGACTAATGGAGGCGCAAGATCCATTGGGGGGTTAGTGCTGGGAGCCCCTCTGTCACCGGGCTCAGGCTGTGTAGATGAGTAAATAAACCGTATGTCTGTGGGCCTCTGATGATCTTCGTTCCCAAGAAGCTGAGTCCTTTGTAAGCAGCTGGAACCCCTGGCATCTCTCATCGCTTGGGGTGGTGTGCAACCGGATTATCCGATACAACCAGCTTCTTCTTGCAGGAGTCTGGCCACCAGGATCTTGTGGGCTTCGCAGAGAGAGCTGTTTGGGGCAGAAGGGGCCAAGACCCTCCTCTGGCGCTGCTTCCATGCCGGGCCTGAGGCCGGAAGGCAGGCCAGCTCCAGGCCATTCGGGTGTGTTGTGGCTCCTTTTTTCGGGAAGAGCAATGCTAGCCCTGACCTTCTCCCCTCCTTCCAAGGATCAAACCCCCGGGAGACCCGGGCCCCCGTCTGGGTCAAGAGCAGGAACGAAAGACCCTCCCAGTACAACATGTGGGAGGGGGACAAGGATCCTTCTGCAGCACCCCCTCAACCCAACACCTGCTCTGCCCCAGCTGCAAAAACGACACAAACGGGGGAACTTGCTGGCTGCAGCTTTATTCAGCCCACAGACTTGGAAGCAAAGCTCGGAATAATCCCAGCCGAGAAACCCTCCTTCCCAGGGGAGATCCGAGGGGCTCCAACTGCAGGGCCAGGGCCCCTGCCCACTCTGCCCGAGGCCTTGGGGGGTTTTGGTGGTGGGGGGGGGGTTGAGAGAGGAGCCCGGCTTGGCACCAGGCAGAGAGTGGAGGGTCTCCAAGAAGCCTAGAGGGGAGGGCATATAAAGGCCTTGGCCAGGGAGGTACTGCTGGGACCCCCAGACAAAGTGGGGCTGGCCCTCCTGGTGCTGGGCGGGGAGGCTGGAGGAGGAAAGGCCAAGCAGTGAGCAAGCCCAGCTCGGCCAGAAAACCCCCAGGAGAGAGGAAGAGAGGAATTTGTGGGGGCAACTGCAGGGTTCTTCCCCCTTCATCCCAGCTTACATTGCCCAGCGGCAAACCTCAGGCCTTGCTGCCCCCTGCTGGGAAGAAGGGGAGTGGCATTGCAGCTCTTCTCCCCACACAAGAGGAGTGGGGGGGCCCCCTGGAGCGCATGGCATGGCTGACCTAGGCTCATTCAGTTCAGTGGGTCTACCCTGAGCAGGACGAGCGCTGATTACCGCTTGCATGCAACATCTGCTCCCCACGGAGGGAGCCTTTCAACTCCCACTCTTGTCCCACGGCTGACAGAGACTGCCCCCCTGCAGACCCCCTGGTGAGGAGGGGGCCCCATCACGCTCTCTCCTGGGCCAGGCGGTAGTCATAGAGGCTCCCTCGCTCCAGGAAGGGCCGGCCTCTGGGGGGGGCTGCCTGCCCTTTGGGGGGTCCCGGGGGCGCGGCAGGTGGTCCGAAGCCCCCTCCGCCCGGGGTCTGCAGGCAGAAGACGTCCTGAAGGGAAGGAGAAGGGAGAGGTTTGGGGTGGGGCAGAGGAGGAACTCCGTGCTGGGGGGAAGGTCCCCTTGGGGGGCAGGCAGGCGAGGAAACCGAGATGGGTCTGGGGGTCCAGAGCCAGGAGCAGGGGGAGGGGGTGCGCGGACCGGATCCTTACCCCAGGCCCCACTTTCACAGACGTCTTGCCGCCCAGGTTGATGGTGTGGCCGTCCTGTCGAATCAGCAGGTTGAGGCCTGGAAAGCCAGACTCACCCCCTGGAATCAGTGGGGTGGGGGGATAAAGTCATTACAGCGGGGGGGGGGGAGTCCCCAAGAGCCAAACTGAGAGGGCAGGGAGAGTTGGGGGGGTAATGGTGCCTCTGTTCTCTGCCCATGACACAACCCTCTCCCCAGATTCAGGAAAGGCTCACCGTACCCACAAAGTACCCTTCTCTGCCCCCCACCCACAAAGGAACCCGGGCAGAAGGTGGGGGGCGAGCGTTGGGAGCCGGGAGCCCCCTCACCTTGCAGGCCGTAGGGGCGGAAGGCCCGCCTCTCGCTCAGCACCGACAGCACCATCTCCTCCCGGAACTGCAGTTCCCGACGCACCCCGTCCCCACCTCGGAAGCGCCCGGCGCCCCCGGTGCCCGGGGCCAGCTCAAAGCACCTCAGGACCACCGGATACCTTGTGGGGGGAGGAAAAGCGGTGGGGGTCATTCAGGACATGCCACAAAATCTCCCCCCTAAAAAAAAGGGCGAGGGGCTGCAGAGATGGGGGCTGAGAGGGACCCTATAAGGGTTTCGAACTATAACTTCCACAGCTCACAGGAACTGACGCCCCAGACTTATGGAGGGTCTTGGTTGGTGGCACGCAGGGCTCTCCCTGTGGGGCTGGGTCTTTGCTGTGGCTCTTGCCTTGCAGGGGTCGGACTAGAGAACCCTTGGGGCCCCTTCCACACTGCCCAGCCCCAGCCCCTCCCAGGGGGCTCAGCTAGATGCCCGGGAAAGGAGATGGAGCCCCCTGTCCCCCCTTCTCCTCCCCCCAGAGCCCCTGGAGGCCCCCCACCCTCCCAGAAAGCACCCACCGCTTCTCCAAGATCTCGGGGTCCGTGATGCGGGTGTTGGTCATGTGGCTGTGCACCCCACTGCGGCCGTGCCAGTGGGGCCCTGCCCCACACCCGCCAGCCACCGTCTCGTAGTAGCCGATGCGCTCGTTGCCAAAGGTGACGTTGTTCATGCAGCCCTGGGGAGAGGGAGGGGCCGTGAGGAAGACGCCCCCCCCCAGCCCCCGAGGGGCCAAGGCCCCCGCCAGCCCCCAACCACCTCCCTCCCCATCTAGACTCTTCCCAGGGGATGGTGGGAAACGGGAGCCACGCTTGGCCTCCCCCTCCCCACCCACATCAGCCGGGGGGGGGAGGCTCTGGGGAGCAGGCAGGGCAAGGACCCCCCCCTTTATGAGGGGAAGGGAAGGTTGTGGAGTAAAGAAAGTGGGACTTTTCCCATGATCGAGGATCGCAGAGCCAGAGACAAGCATGGGGGATAATTGTGATATGGAATTATAAAAACATCGATGAGAGATGAGAGGCAGGACTGTGGTGCAGAAATGCTTTGGAATTCAGGTCGTGGGAAGTCACAAAATTAAGATTATAATTTGGAAGACAATTGGATTTATTTTTTTTAGTTGAGAGCCCCCACCTTGCCCTCTTAGGACCACCCCGGCTCGGCCCACCCTCACCTGTCCCTCCTCTCACCTGAGAAGCTGCACAGGCCTCAAAGGCCCGGAAGATGACGTCGACCACCCTCTGGGAGGTCAGGACGTTGCCCCCGACCACGGCTGCGTCTGGGGAGGGGTCCAGCAGGGAGCCTTTGGGGATGAGGATCTGCACGGGCACCAGGCAACCCTGCGGGGAGGGAGGGAGGGATGCCAAGGACCAGCCTGACCAAGAGGGCAAACCCCAAGGAGACGGGGGCACACTATGGGGGCCCAAGTCAGGGATGGACTCCAACTCCCAGCAGCCAGCAGGGCCAGTGGGAGGTAGGGGAAGCTCCTCACCCTGCCCTTTGGCTCCAGTCCAGCACTCTGACCACTACGCCGCACTGCCTCCCCCCAAGGGGCTCTGGATCCCCGTCTTTTGAGTGCGGCCATCTCTCTCCTGGGGCTGGAAGGCTCCTCTGAGGGCAGGGCTCCTCCCCACTCCTTTCCGCGGAGGGGAGGCAGTACCCCCCCAGGGGCCGCTCTCCTCCCCCCGCCCTACCTGGTTGAGGGGGATCTCCTGGCCCACCATGCAGCGCAGGCAGTAGATGAGGGCCGAGAGGGTGATGGCTCGAGGGGCGTTGCAGTTGCCGTAGACCTCGTGGCCGGAGCCCCGGAAGTCAAAGACAGCCGTGCCCTGCAGGGGGAGAAGAGAGGAGGGTGGGGGAGGAAAGGGGGAGAGGCAGGGGTCCCGGTCCCCCGCCCCACTGCACTTGTGGGAGGGAGTTCCACAGATGAACTCTGTGCTACACAAAGGACATTCTCTTCTCTGTCCTGAATTTCCCAAGTCATCTCCCCTGATTGCCCACAAGTCTGAGCGTTACGAGAGAGTGAGAAAAGCTTGTTGGGATACTGCCGGGGATACGGGGGCATCAGACAGGCCCCCAGCTGACTCCAGCCATCAGCCGGCAGCCAGGCGATCACTGGTCTCCCTTGGAACAGCATCAAACAGTGACACGAGCCTCAGATACGTTTAGAGACCCATGCATGCTCTATCAGCAGAGTGAATAAATCTTCTCACAGCAGAAGTGGTGGACAGAGAAATGTATAAGCATATTTACAGCATTTATTCAGCATAGTTCAGGGACAAAGGAAAAAACACGTCTGTTTCCCTTTGTGTCCAGCAAACAGCAAAAGCAATATACAAACGGAAGTTCCCAGCAAGCCTGTGCTGGAAGTAAACAGTCATGCCTGTTCCCTTTTTAAGGTGGAACGGAACTATATCCTAACAAAGCTTTCCTCTCCCCATCATTTGACAAACCATTCCCCTGCCTGCTATTGCTCCCCTTCTCTCGAAACTCCAAGGTCCCAAAGGCTGCCGCCTTTCTTCCATCCATCCCCTGCTTGATCCTTCTGGCTGCCCTTCCCATAGCCTTTTCCAGCTCCCCCATCTCCTTCTGGAGGTGAGGAGACACTGGATCCCCCCCGGAGCCACCTGCGCTCACCTGCTGGGGATCCACTGTCACCTTCAGGCGAATGGGGGAGCCATCGTCCAGGAAGTCCTCCGCCTCCACCTGCAGGGGGCGCCCCGGCTCCCCCTGGCGGGCGGCAAAGTCCTTCAGCATGTCCTGCACAGCCACTTCTGCGTTGGCCTGGAGGGGGGGCACAAAGGACAGCAGAGACTTGGGGGGGCCCTGCAGGTCTCTCTCCCCCTGCCCACTTGCCCACCCGAGTCCAGCAGGCTCCTCCGCCTACCACGCTCTCCAACCTGCGCCCACGTCGGAACTGGGGAGGCGTTTGGGTGTTTTGTGACAACCGTCCAGTGGCATCTGTAACATTGCTCTGGCTTTCCATTTTATACTGAGGGCTGCTCTGGAAAGGTTTGGGTTGAAATGTGTGGAATTATATACACATATAGCCCCATGGATTAAGGAAGGCCTTGAAGGTGTTATTGCACACTTCTAATAGGATTCCAAGGTGGGAGTTTGGGATGCAGACCAACATGCCAGGGTGTCGGGATTCACAGAATGCTGTGTGAGATGGCAAGTCTGCAGGCTTGAGTCTGCAAGCTGATGCAACCGGCCTGCAATACTTTCTATGGAAGTGCCGGGTCAGAAAGACTTGCAGTAATGTGCTGTCAGTTGATTGGCTGTCATCGGTTTAAAAGGAAACCTGTCCAGCAGAAAGTGGTGGTGTAAAAGAGTGTGGTCAGAGAGAGAGAGAGAGAGAGAGAGAGAGAGATCTTCCTATTTGCCTATTTGCCTTAGGGCCCTGCGGGACTTGACATCTTTCCACAGGGCCTGCAAGACTGAGCTGTTCCGCCAGGGCTTTGGCCAGGGCACAGCCTGACCCCCTCTCTCCTTTGGCAATCCTCACAGAACTCTAGCCCAATGGTTGCCATGAATTTGATTTGAACTGATTTTAGAATGAATTGATTTTAGACTGCTGTATTACTTTACTGTTGTTAGCCGCTCTGAGCCCGGCTTCAGCTGGGGAGGGCAGGATATAAATAAATTATTATTATTATTATTATTATTATTATTATTATTATTACTATTATTATTATTATTATTACTATTATTATGCAGCCAGGTACTCTGTTCGACTGTATGAACTGCTTGTGTATTATAGCCTGTGGATTATTGTATATATTTGTACATACCATATACAGCTCACAATAAATATACTGCACTGCAGAACCTGGGACCCTGAGCTAAAGCGCCGCAGAGAATTCGTGACAGAGGACCATGTTTTGGGGGCAGAGACAGAGCCTGGCTGGCCCAGGGCGGCAGCAGCTGCTGCTTCCAGCCCTGGATCCGCAAAGGAAAAGGATGGTTCCATCCCTCCGGTGTACAATAATAGCCACGTACGGAAACACACTGCAAAATCTCGGAAGGAGGTTGTTCAGCCATCCCTCAGGGATTCTTTAGTCGCAATTGCTGCCTTGCAGAGGGTTGGCTGGATGACCCTCGGGGTCCCTCCCAGCAATGACCAGAGGCTGTCCACTCCTAAAAGCCTCTCTCATTTTCAAGGGCTGATTTAGAGCCCCCCCCCGGCCCCCCTTGCGGTCTTCCTGCTCACCTGGATGTGAGCCATGTAGGCCTGCACCACTTCTAAGCCGTACTGACCAATCAGCTCGTTCACCAGCTGGATCCCCTTCTGATTGGCTGCCACCTGAGCGCGAAGGTCAGAGAGGTTGTCCTGCAGGTTGCGTGTGCCGCTGCTGCCGGGGAGGCGGGCGGGAGCCATCAGGGCCTCCGTGACGGCTGCGGGGGGAGCAGGGGAGGCACGTGAGCCCCCCAGCAAGGTCAAAGGCCACTGGTGGGCAGAGAGACCCCTTGATTCTCTCCCTCCTTGGCTCAGCCCCCACATACCCTCCTCCTGGAAGACGCCGTCCTTGACCAGCTTGAAGGAAATGAAGACGGCCCCCTCCTCCTGGAGGGAGCGGGAGTGGGGGGGCATGGAGCCCGGCGTGATCCCCCCAATGTCCGCATGGTGCCCCCGGCTGGCCACAAAGAAGACCGGCCTGGCCTCTCCTGGCCAGAAGACCTGTGAGGGGGCAGAAGAAGGGAGCAGGCTTGGTCCACGGAGAGCGGGCATGGGGCAGGGCCATGGGGCAGGGATGGCAGGAGCCACAGGGCCATGGGGGGAGATCCTGGCACTGCCACCCCCCAGCTCCAAGGATACTGGGCATCCAACCCTCCCCAGTCCTCAAGGGGCCCAAGCCACACACCCGGGCACGGCTATCGGTCTGCCAGGACAGAGATGCCAGGCCAGGCTGCGCCCCTGGGACCTCTGCCCACCAGGAGACCCCAACTCACAGGGGTGATGACGGTCAGGTCCGGCAGGTGGCTGCCCCCCGCGCAAGGGTGGTTGCTGAGGAGAACGTCCCCCTCATGGAGGTCGGAGCCCAGGTTCCGGATCTGGAAGGGCAGCAGGAAAGAGAAAGGGCAGGGGGAGCGAAGCCCCTCGAGTGAGGAGGGGTCCCAGGGGCTCCCCAGGGCCAAAAGGGGCAGTTCCTCCGGCCCCCAAGTCCTGAAGTCCCAAGACGGCTGAGCTGGAGGAGGGAGCTCTGGTGCCAGCAGAGTCCAGCTGCTCCATCCAGGCAGTGTGGCCTAGTGGTCAGGGTGCTGGGCTAGGGACTGGGTTCAAATCCCCAGCCGACCGTCATGGCCGTGGGGAACCAGCGGCTCTACATTGAGCTCCTTGGAGGAAAGGAGGGATTCAAAGGGGATAAAGAATAAGAGAGAGAACCAGGAGACTGTATGTTTGGAACGAAGGGGGGTGGGTGGAGGAAAAACCCTTTTTCCTCTTTGCACGATGTGATAATAATAACCCTCCACCCCAGAAAGAAACAAGATCGTCGCGTTTTTACTAATCATAAGCAGGATTTTAAGAACTGTGCGGGGATAGATTACAACAGGAGAGAAGATTGGTGAACGGTGAGAAAGTGGAAAATTTTTATGACGCAGTTAAAAAATGGCGTCTCGCCAAGACAGGCTTGCCGGAGAAAGAAGGACAGGGGGGAGGAGAATCAGGATTGTTCGAAAGAGAAGGAATGTTGGAACGCAAGTTTGACCTGACAGAGCCCCCTGATCTATTTGATTTATTTGGCTAGCCTGGAAAAAATAAAGGGCAGACCGAAGATTAACTTTGTTTATGGAAGCGTTGAACAGAGGCTGTCCCGGAGTGATATTGCTTTTGAAGAGTACAAAACCCACACAGAGACGCCAGTTTTCAGTCTGCTTGTGAGAATCACCAGAGATCGCAAAGAAAGGAATATATGATAACAACAAGATGAGAAAGAAAGTAATAAAGGACTATCCGGATTGAACTGGATCGAACTGACTAATTAATGCAGTAAAATGAGTGATGTCTGGACTTATCCGGAATTTTGGACTCGTGCGGAGCTTGATGTATGGGTACCCTCAAAAAAAAATTAAAATTTGGCTGTATAATTTGGAACTAATGTGATCTGAATAATGTGATGTGATTGGCCTGTTAATAAAAAATTACATTTTTTTTTAAAAAAAAGAATAAGAGAGAAAAGGCCACTTTCCATTTTTCCATTTTTGGGAGTCCCAGCAAAGGAAGACTGAAATATGCAGAAACGGCTAAACTCACCGGAAGAATAAGAAATCAAGATAACAAACATTTTATAAAAGAATGGAAATGGTTTATTGAATATTTACAAATAAATTATGAACAGATAAAAACAATGGCAGGATTATTGTAAAAACCTGCATCTATATAAGAGTATATATATAAAGAAAATTAATATATGAGCAAGTTAAGTTAATTTGGATATTCAGAAGATGTTAAAAATAAATCTAAGGAACTGCAGAAAGAGGGGGAAGGAAGCCAAGTTTTAAAATGTCAAAATGAATGTAAAATAAGTGAAATGTAGATATCTGAAAAGTATAATTATTTTATACATGCGGCCCAAAGCCCATGGCAACTCAAGACCATATCTGAAAATACATATAGGGTTCTGGATAGAAAGGGGGGAGCCAGGCGCCTTGGCCCCCTCCCTGGCTTGGGTGCAGCTTCGCAGAGTCACCTTGTGGAAGTCTGGGGGGGGCGGTGGGGGGAGGCCTACCTGAAACTGCACCGTCTCCTGCATGGCGCCCAGGTGGACCGGGATGTGGGGCGCGTTGGAGACCAGCCCCCCATCGGGGCCAAAGAGGGCGCAGGAGAAATCCAGCCTCTCCTTGATGTTGGTGGAGATGGATGTGCGCTGCAGGATGCGTCCCATCTGCTCTGTTTGGGGGGGGGGAGAGGGTCAGGGTTTTTAATATTCTGTCGGGAGCCACAAAGAGCGGCTGGGGAAACCCAGCCAGATGGGCGGGGTATAATAATAATAATAATAATAATAATAATAATAATAATAATAATAATTTATTTATACCCCACCCATCTGGCTGAGTTTCCCCAGCCACTCTGGGTGGCTCCCAACAGAATATTAAAAACATGATAAAACATCAGACATTAAAAACTTCCCTAAACAGGGCTGCCTTCAGATGTCTTCTACAAGTCAGATAGTTCTTTATTTCCTTGACATCTGGTGGGAGGGCGTTCCACAGGGTGGGTGCCACCACCGAGAAGGCCCTCTGCCTGGTTCCCCGTAACCTCACTTCTTGCAATGAGGGAACCGCCAATTATTATTATTATTATTTATTATTATTTGAGTATTATTATGATTCCCCCCCCCCCGCCAGGGATCTCCTCCAAGGACACACTCTCCTAGCCCCCCGGGGCAGAGCACACCCCTCACTCACCTGCAATGCTCATGAAGCGATGGGAGAAGATGGAGAGCTGGATGGGGTCTATTTGGGGGCCGACGGGGCGCTCCGTCCCGGACCCCACAGTGATGCAGATGTCTCCGAGTCGGGTCACGGAGGCCGTGCAGGCGGGCTCCACGAGGATGGTGCTGGGCGGGGGGCACAGAGGTTGCAGCGCGGCTCCTTCTTCCCCGACCCCCCTCCCCTCCCGCCTCTCTGCCCTCCTTGGAAGCAGCCCCCACCCTGGGTGCCCCACAGCCAGGGCCAAAGGCTCATGGACTCATCGCAGGGCAGAGATGAAGCCCCCCCTCACCTGTTCTTGTCAATGATGATGCTGGGACCAGGGATGGAGTGGCCCCAGGTGAGCTCCTCCAGCAGGTAGACGCTGGTGTCCAGGTAGCCGCCCTCAAAATAGCAGCGGGACACCTGGGGGGGCAGACAGTGGGGCTGGATGGTTAGTACTAAGGACTGTTGGTTTAACTGTTGTAGTTGAGCTTCCTGCATTGCAGGGGGTCCGCTCCAACTGTGCAATTCTACCATTCTAATTTATTGCCCCCCCCCCCCGTCCACCCGGAGTCCCAGGATCAGCTGCACCACCAAAAGCAACTTTCAGCCTTGGAAATGAGGAGTAAGGAAGCCTAGGAATTTAAGCTGCTTTCCCGAAGCAAAGAGCAGTGCGGCAGAAAACATTCCTTCTCTATTTCTGACCCACCCAGAGAGGAAGGACAGAACCAGCAGAGTCCAACACAAAAGCCCCTAGCTGTTGGCAGCTGGGTCTGGGGGGGGACCAGGCCCCCTCCCAAAGGCCCAACACAGGCTCTGGGGGTCCCTGCCTGCTCCCCCAGGCTGGCCTGTTGTATTTGCAAACAGTTGGATCCAGCCGTACCTGGGCTCCCAAACGCCTTGGGAGTCAAATGTTCAGGCTCCCAAACGATCGGAAACCGGAAGTGATTGTTCCAGTTTCCGAATGTTTTTGGGAAGCCGAACATCCGCTGCGGACACCGCTATTATTTACGGCACACCTGCGCAATCAGGAACCAGTCGGAAGCTGCACCGGGGTTTCCTAACTTTTGGGAAGTCAGACTTCCGGAATCGATTATGTTCGACTTCTGAGGTACGTCTATATTGCAAAAAGGTCACCCACGTCTCCAGGACCCAATCCTGCCAGAGAAACGGCGCCTTGCGCTCCCCACCTTCCTGCCCCACAGCTCTGCGATGGTCCACCGGGATATATATTGTATCAGGAACTGCGTGACCTTGAAAATAAAAGTGTCCCCTTCTGACGAAAGAGAGCATTTGAAAGTGGGAGGGGTTAATTGGGCTCTTCTCAGACTGCAGGTTCCAAAAACACCTGAGCACCCAGCAGTCGGGAGAGTCCAGCTCCCTCCCCCAAGTCGGGGGCCCCTGGGATGCTTTGAACTCCAGCTCCCATCAGCCCCTGGGCCAGCTGGGACTGCCAGGAGGGGAGGAGCCAGAGCGCAGAGTTAAACTGCGGAACTCCCTCCCACAGGGATGGCTTTCAAAGAGGATAGCCCAAATGCATGGAGCAGGAGGGGGCTCTCAAGGGCAACCAGCCGGAGGGGGCAGGAGAAGAGGGGCAGGGGGGTCCTCACCCTTTCCCGGCGGGGGGGCTGCTCACTGGCCGGCACCGGCTCTTCCTGGCCCACCCCGGAGCTGGCCGTGCCCCTCACGCGCACGTCGTCCACCAGGACGGCTCGGCCGGGGATGGTGAAGCCAAACTCCTGCTGGTACCTGGGGGGGCCAAGCGCAGGCTCAGGGGGGCGACTGCAAAGCATCTCCCGGCCCCCGCTGCAGAAAAGGGGCAGCCGGGCGCTTCTGAGCCGTGGTGCCAGGCGGGAAGGGGAGCCCACTGACCTGGTGGCAAAGGCAGCGCCAAAGTCCCCACTGCGGCAAGATTGGGCGGTGGCCGGGTAGCCCTTGGCGGAGCACATGAGGGCGCAGTCCGTGCGCTCGTAGCGAAGGTGCAGGAAGGGCTCCGTGCTGATCTGGGATCTGGGGAAGGCCGAGGGGAGGGCAGTGAGCAAGCAGCTAGGGGCTGTTTTGCCCAGCTCCTCCCAAATGTAACACCAGCCCCCCTTTCTCACTCTGCCTTCCCCAGACAGAGGGCAGGGTTGCCCACAGCAACCTGCAGGGCCTTCTCCCCCCTGTCCTGCCCTGCAGGGGTGGCGCTCACCTGGCGAAGCCCTGGGCCTCCAGAGCCTGCACACACTTGGCCTCCAGGGCGGCGACTGTCTCATCCAGCTGGGCGTAAGCCTCGGGGCCGTAGGCCAGGGAGCAGGGCTGCTGCGTCTCATGAACCACGTCTGCCAGAGCCAGGCCAAAGGCGGACAGGATCCCGCTGTGCCTGCCGGGAGGAGGAAGGGAGCGAGTGAGCGGGGGGGGATTCCTCTTCCAGGTCAAGCGAGGGGTCCTGAGGCCAGAGACCCCCCTCCCCTCCCTCCCTGCCCTGGGCACCTACTTGTGGATAAAGACCTTGCTCATGCCCAAGGCCCGGGCGATGGCACAGGCATGCTGCCCGCCAGCTCCCCCAAAGCAGGCCAGGATGTGGCGGGACGTGTCGTGGCCCCGAGCCTGGAAGGACAGAGTGGCCGTTGGAGCCCAGAGAGAGAGAGAGAGAGAGAGAGAGAGAGAGAGAGAGAGAGAGAGCAGGCACTCTCCCCCCACCCCACCTCCCACAGGGGGGGCAGGGAAAGGGTCCCCAGGCAGCAGGATTTGGGAAAGGGAAGCTCTGACCCCCTTCTTCAAATATCTCAAGGGCCGTCCCATGGAAGGTGCTGTTAGTTTCTGTTTGCCACTGTGCAGCTGCTTAGAGTCACAAGACTCTGTTTACATTCCAGAGACATTCCAGGTTGTTGGAAGTCTCACAGGAGACGGATGTGACGTTACTGGTTTCCTGTTCCTTTGTTTTCCAGTTGCTCTCTGCTCTCACAGAGAGAGGATGATTTCTTTTCTGTCTGCATAGCTAGAAAATAAAGCATAGTGATGTAGCCATAAATCTCATCACTTCCGCGTGCTGCTTTGATTCTCTGCTGAATGGGAATGTGCCTGGAGCCTCATCAAAGGCTCAGGACGTTAATCACGTCGGAGGGCGATTCCGGAATATGAGCTTTATCAGCTCTGCCAAGCGCAGGTTCCGACAGGTGCAGCAATCTACTGGAGGGTAGGACTCGAACCCATGCCTTCGAGTGACAAGGAAGGAAATTCCGGCTAAATGTCAGGGAGAGATTTCTGGAGGCAGTAAGAGCAGTTTGACGGAGGAAAGGACTCATTTGGACGGTGCTGGGCTCCTCCTTCGTTGGAGGTTTTAAAGCGGAAACCAAATCAGATTCTTTCGCTGCAATTCCTGCATTGCGGGGCTAGATGAGCCTGGGTGTCCCTTCCAACTCCACAGTTCTGTGACTCTATGAAGCTGCTGCTGTTTGTGTGTAGGACTGCTCCCCCCCCAACAGCCTGGCCCCACGGCTCACCCCCTCCCTCCTCCCTCAGAGCCCCCCAGGCTGGGGGGAATCCTTTGGAGCGCCTTAAAACAGCCCAGAAGTTGCAGCCCCAGAGAGCAGTGGCTCAGAGGCGCCTCCCCAGCCAACCCCCTGGGACACCCAGAGTCATCTAGTCCAACCCCCTGCAATGAAGTGCTCAACATGGGGCTCAAACCACCCAGTCTACTGCCCTTAGTGACACAAGACCCCCATAAAAGTGCGAGGTCCAAAATTGTGCACCAAAAACTCCTCTTCTGCGGACTCCACCCACATCAGCTTCTCATGACGGGCTTCATTAAAGCAAAAAGGCTAATTGGACAGCGTCTGGCCATTATAAAGAAACTCTGTCCTTCTTTCCCCCCCCCCCTTCTCAGTTTGATTCCCTGGCACCGTATTTGTATAAATTAACTATCCCAAAATACAGATGTGCCTTCTTCACACTGGCCAGACTGGATGTGATGCCCTCTGCCGTACTGGAGGGCAGAGACCAAAAGATTCCAACTGAGAAACGATTCTGCCCCTGTGGAGATGGCAATCTGGAAGCAGGGGCTCATGCTCTCCTGTCCTGCCCCCTTTATAAAGATCTGAGGAATGAGATCACCACCCCACTCTTACCTACCCTCCCAGGCTGCCCATCTGAGGCCACATTGTTCTTTCTTTTATCACATCAAAAGGATCAGGCAACAGCAAAGGTTGCTAGGTTCATCGAGGGTGCAATGAGATTAAGGGCCACTAAATGAACAATAATCTTGGCCATTTGATTGCCCTTTTCACCCATTGTTGTCTTTTTAATTGTATATATTACTTGTTTTATGTTGCTATGGCCGTTGGCTAGTGCAAATAAAGTTTGTCTATCTTTGTGATCCCTAGAAGCAAGCCAAGGCTGCTGCCCCGATCCGCAAGTGGCCTGCCCTCCCGCCTTCCCACCTGGCAGCTGCCCCCCAGCCTCTGGGGCCCCTCTGCTCCCTCTGCGGCCCCTTCAGGGGCTCCCAGGGCAAGTCAGGAGAAAGCCCCTCTTTCCCCTGGTGCAGAGGAGGGGTCTCTGCCCCGGGAGCCTTGGCGCAGCCCCCACCTGTGTCAGGGCGCGGATGGGTCTGCACATGGCCTCGTTGGCCACGCGGATGAAGCCCATGGCCACCTCCTCCACGCTGAGCGGGGGGCTGGCCCCACGGAAGGCGTTGACCCTGGCGGCCAGCTCCTCAAAGGCCTGCAGGGTGGCCTCCGGCGAGAGGGGGAGGTTCTCCGTGGGTCCAAAGATGTGGGGGAAGTAGCTGGGCAGGAGGCGGCCCAGGCACAGGTTGGCGTCCGTCACCGTCAGGGGACCTCCTGGGGGCACAGAGGGAGAGGCGCAGTCAGGCACCCACTGCCAGCACCCTGTCTCCCGCCCCCCCCGCCACCCCCTGCCCCACACGGCCGCCTCACCCTTCCGGTAGCAAGCGGGGCCAGGATGCGCCCCAGCAGACTCGGGGCCAACAACAAAGAGCCCAGATCTGGAGGGGAGGAAAAAGAGAGAGGAGATTAACTGACCACTGTGGCAAATGGGGGGGGACGACAAGGAGCTGCCAGGCCAGAGGAGAAGAGTCCGCTGGATCAGGCCAAAGGGGTCCATCCAGTCCAGCAGCCCAAGGGGAAACCTGCAAGCAGAATTGGAGCCAAGAGCACCCCTCTTCTCCTGTGGAGGCCGCGCAGAGCCCTCCTGGCTAGGAGCTATCTGTGGCCCCCTCCTCTTCCACGAAATTGTCCAATCCTCTTTCATCCCGCTTGGTGGCCCTCCTGTGGCAGGGAGTTCCACAGTTAAACTCGGGGCCCTGAACTCAAGGCAGGGAGAGCGGGAGAGAAAGCCCGGCAGCAGGAACAAGTGAGGTAGGGCGTGGGCCCCAAGGAAGTGGCCCTCAAAGGAGGCAGGGGGCTGTGGGGTCACCAGGACGCCCACCCCATCAAAGGAAGACGGTGTGGAGGCAACTGGATAGGCAGGGTCCCAGCAGCAGCCAGAAGAGGGAGCAGCACCCCACAGATCCCGGGGTGGGGGGCCGTGAGCCCGACCTGAAGAAGAGCCGCGAGCCCCCTCCAGCCGCCACGGTGTTGATGTCCAGCTGCGGGGCCTGGATGCTGACCCCGGCCGTCGTGGCCTCAAAGACGTGCTCGTACTCCCCAGCGTAGCGGCTCACGTCGGTGGAGGTGCCTGGGAGAGAGACCCCGGGTGAGGGACCCGCCAGAACAGCCCCACACTCTTTCTTATTTTATTTATTTACTGAATTTATATACCACCCTGGGACACGGGTGGCGCTGTGGGTCAAACCACAGAGCCTAGGACTTGCCGATCACAAGGTTGGCGGTTCGAATCCCCGTGACAGGGTGAGCTCCCATTGCTCGGTCCCTGCTCCTGCCAACCTAGCAGTTCAAAAGCACGTCAAAGTGCAAGTAGATATATAGGTGGGAAGGTAAACGGTGTTTCCATGCACTGCTCTGGTTCGCCAGAAGCAGCTTAGTCATGCTGGCCGGAAGCTGTACGCCGGCTCCCTTGGCCAATAAAGCAAGATGAGCACCGCAACCCCAGAGTCGGCCACGACTGGACCTAATGGTTAAGGGTTCCCTTTACCTTTACTATATACCACACTATACCAGGAGGTCTCAGGTCTCATAGAAAAGACCGCAATACAGTGGACACTCAGGTTGTGAATACGATCCGTGTGGGATGCAGGTCCGTAACCCGCAGCGGCACGTCTTTCCATGCACGGGTTGCGATTTGGCGCTTCTGCGCATGCCCAAAGCGTAACTTAGCACTTCTGCGCATGCGCGACCGCAGAAACCCAGAAGTAACCCCTTCCAATACTTCTGGGTTTCGGCAGTCCGCAACCCAAAAAAACGCAACCTGAAGCGGCTGCAACCCGAGGTCTGACTGTATATAAAGTCAAAATGAAAACAATAACCCAATAATGCTCCCCCCCAAAAGAGCCACGTTTCAAAAGGGTGCCGGATGTCCTCTCCACGCCCCGTGGTCCCTCTTACCTCCCATGTCAAAGCCAATGACGGGCTGTCCATCTTCCCGGCGGTAAGTGGTGACGGCATAGCCCACGACGCCCCCTGCTGGGCCAGAGAGGATGGCGCGAGAGCCGCTGAAGGCCTCCATGGGGGTCAGGCCCCCGTCAGAGCGCATGAACATGACCGGGACGCCCTGCGGAGAGAGGCCAGGGGGCAGGGTAGGCCAAGCTGAGGGGGAGGGTCCCATCTGGCGGTGCCCTAAGGGTGCCCCCCAGTGCAGTGCCCCCAAGGAGACTGGGTGCAAAACAGACCACCCCTCTCCGTTTTCCAGAGAGAGAGAGGGAGGGAGGGAGCCTGCCAGAGGCGGGACTCGAACCCAGCTCTCCTCGGACAAGTCCTCCCCCATTTCCCACCTGGAGCTGCTGAGCGAAGCCGTCTCGGAAGCTGCTCAGGTAGCGGTGGATGCAGGGGGTGAGGTAGGCGTCTGCGCAGGCCGTGTAGCCCCGGGGCACTGCCCGCACCATGGGCATCACCTGGGAGGAGAGGGAGACCTGCTGGAAGCCCAGCTCCTTCGCCAGGCGCCCCACCTGACGCTCGTGCTCCGGCCACCTGCGGGGGGAGGAGATGCTCAGCGCTGCTCACCCTCTGCTCACCCTGGGCGCCAACACGGGACTTGACATCTTTCCGCAGGGCCTGCAAGACGGAGCTGTTCCGCCTGGCCTTTGGTTGGGGTTCAGTCTGACCCTTATGTTTCCCTCCCCTTAGGGTTTTGATCTATGGCCTACTTTTAAAATGAGGCTGCATTTTAAATTGCGCTTTAACCTGTATTTTAAATTGGGTTTTTTCCTATTATGTTTGTACTGTAATTTTACTGGTGTTAGCAGCCCTGAGCCTGACTTTGGCCGGGTGTAAATAAATTATTTGTTGTTGTTGTTGTTATTTGTTCTGGAGCAGCCCCTGCTTTTCTTCTGAAGCTGCCTCACTGTCTTGGCCGCCGCTTCCTCGGGGGCTCTGGTCTGGATCAGGCCAAAGGGAGCCCATCCAGCCCAGCCTCCTCCTCTCCCGGTGGCCAGCCAGATGCCCCACAGGGAGACCAGCAAGCAGGATCGGGGCCCAAGAGCAGCTCTCGACTCCTTGGTTTCCAGCAACTGGAATTCGGAAGCCCGCCGGCCTCAGACCAGGGGGCAGAGCCTCCCCATCCCGGCTGGGCGCTCTGCAAGGCCTCCGCCTTCTCCTCCATGAATCGGGCCCATCCTCCTCTCATCCCTCCTGCAGGACCAAGTTCCAGAGTCGGACTCTGCGCTGCGTGAAGACGGGCTTTCTTCCTCTGCCCTCAATCTTCCCACATTCAGCTTTTCCGCTGTTTGCCAATGTAAGCACAGCTCAGCACATGACTCCTAATCTCAGGGCTATTGGTCCGAGCCCCTCGTAAAAGATTCCTGCCTTGCAAGGGATTTGGTGATCCTTGGGATCCCTTCCAGCTCTGCAGTTCCACGACTGCGCTTCCTTCACTTCCTTTTCCGCTGAGGCTGCCTAGCTGGCTTGCCTGCCGGTTTCTGCTGCCAAAGAACGGGATGTGGGTTGCGAATAAAGGCTCTGGAGAGGAACTAGGCTGTGTCCAGGGCAGCTGTCTGCCAGCTCCACCTGGTACACAGGATGAGACCCTACCTGCCTGCGCACTATGTCGCCAGAGTGGTGCATGCTCTAGTTATCTCCCGCTTGGACTACTACAATGCGCTCCACGTGGGGCTACCTTTGAAGATGACTCGGAAACTACAACTAATCCAGAACACAGCAGCTAGACTGGGGACTGGGAGTGGCTGCTGAGACCATATAACACCGGTTCTGGAAGACCTACATTGGCTCCCAGTACATTTCCGAGCACAATTCAAAGTGTTAGTGCTGACCTTTAAAGCCCTAAATAGCCTTGTTCCAGTAGATCTGAAGGAGTGTCTCCACCCCTATTGTTCAGCCCAGAAGCTGAGGTCCAGCGCCAAGGGCCTTCTGGGGATTCCCTCACTGTGAGAAGTGAGGTTACAGGGAACCAGGCCTTCTTGGTGGTGGCGCCCTCCCTGTGGAACGCCCTCCCACCAGATGTCAAAGAGAACAACAACTGCCAGACTTTTAGAAGACATCTGAAGGCAGCCCTCTTCAGGGAAGCTTTTAATGTCTGATGTTTTATTCTGTTTTCAATCTGTTGGGAGCTGCCCTGAGTGGCTGGGGAAACCCAGCCAGATGGGTGGGGTATAAATAATAAAATTATGATCATATTATTATAGGTTGCCCCCAGGCTCAGGCGAGCAACAGCGCACTGCCCTCCCCTCCATGCCTGGGGGCAGCCCCACACCCTCAACCCACAGCGCAAGACTTCCTCCCACCTCAGGAGCAGAACTCACATGTAGGAATGCAGAAGGACCACTGCCAGGCTGCGGATGCCCTGGGCCAACAACCCCTCCAGCTGCCCTCGCAGGGCATCCAGGTCCAAGGGCCGGTGTACCACCAGGGACTCCCCTGTCAAACCTGGGGGGGGGGGAGGAAGAGAACTGCCAGGTGAACCCCCGTCTGGGAGACCCTCCCTGCATCATCCTCACACAGCCGCCCCGGAGCCAGCGCCAGCCCTCCAGGGCAGATGGAGGCAGCAGAGCCCCTGCCTGGGGAGGAGCTCCCACCTGTGACTTTGGGGGCAGAGCCGTAGAGCTGGCATCCCTCGCGATGGAGGACCAGGCGCTCGTCCACCTCCAGCACGGCCTCATACAGCAGATCTGGCATGGAGACGGCCTGGGGAGAAGGAGGGGGTGGCAGGGGGGGTCACAGGCAGATCACTGTATGTTTCCCAGCACAATTCAAAGTGCTGGCGCTGACCTTGAAAGCCCTAAACGGCCTCAAAGGCCCAGTGTACCTGAAGGAACATCTCCACCCCCATCGTCCTGCCCAGACACTGAGGTCCAGCTCCGAGGGCCTTCTGGCGGTTCCCTCCCTGCGAGAAGTGAGTTTACAGGGAACCAGGCAGAGGGCCTTCTCAGTAGTGGTGCCCAACATCAGATGTCAAGAAGATAAACAACTACCAGACTTTTAGAAGACATCTGAAGTCAGCCCTGTTTAGGGAAGCTTTTAATGTTTAATAGACTATTGTATTTTAATATTCTGTTGGAAGCCGCCCAGAGTGGCTGGGGAAACCCATCCAGATAGGTGGGGAATAAATATATTATTATTATTATTATTATTATTATTATTATTATTATTATTATTATCATCATCCTCATCATCAGGGGATGGACATCCTCACTCGCAGGCCGGGAGAGGGATCTGCACCCCTTTCACAGAACCACAGAAATGCAGATTCGGAAGGGGTCCCGTGGGTCATCTAGTCCAACCCCCCTGCAACCCTGGCATCACAACCACTGGCTCCTCCTCCATCTGCTGCGGGGGGGACTCCGCCATCATAAACGTGTTGGGTTTGGTGCCGCAAACGGCCGCCGCCGCTCCCTGCAACATGTTCCTGTGTGTGTAACCAAAATGCCAAGCACAGCTCAGCCTCCTCCGTGGAGCCACATTGGGTGGTGCTTGCAGGAGGCCCCGCTCCCCAGGGACAGCTGCCAGGTGGGCAAGGCAGCCCCCCACGCGCAGAATGGCCTCGGGAATTAAAAGCAAAACCTTGAACTTGGCTCAGGAGCAAATCAGCAGCCAGAGCAGATCTCTGAGCAGAGCTTTCATGCGCTGGCATCGTCGTCAGCAACCAAGCTGAGAGCATAGGAAACTGTGCCAGGCTGCTGGTCCATCTAGTTCAGTGTTGCCTACTCTGGCTGGCGGCCCCTCTCCAGAGGCACAAGAAGAATTTAGGGCATTTGAGGGCAAGCCCAGCCATGAAAAATGTGCTGCTCCACCGAGTTTCTTCGCAGATCTTGCCGGCAGGGGAGGGAGGGCCCAGACCAGAGTGAGCAGCAGTGATTGGGGTGGCAGGAAGGGAGGGAGATGCTCAAGGCACCCAGGGGTGGGGGCACCAGCACATGGCAGCCGTCGCTGCTCCCCCCCCCCAGCCTGCCAGGAAAGCACCTTCTGCAGCCTCCATGGAAACCAGGAGTGAAGCCCCCCCCCTTCCCAGTTGGCTGGCTGCCCAGTCGGCTCTGCCGAGGGACCTCTAAGCTGTTCCCACATGCCCCTCCATGCCCAGCCAGCAGGAACGCTCCAGCGCTGCCAGCCAATCCCGAGAGTGGCACAGCACCCGCCCACCCCTCCAGGCTGCCCAGGAAGGTGGCACCGGCTGGCACAGGCTGGAGTCCAGACCGCTGCCTCTTGAGGACAGAAGGGGACAGCTGAGCCCCCTCTCCTGTTGGACAGAGGAAGGAGGGGGAGTCCTGGCACTGACCAGGTCAAAGATGTGCGGCCGCGCCTGGTTGCCAATGTGTAGCAGGTCCCTGAAGCCTTTGGTGATGAGCAGTGCCAGGCGCTCCCCCTTGCGCTCCAGAAGGGCGTTGGTGGCCACCGTGGTGCCCATGCGGATCCACTCGATGCGCGAGGTGTCCAGGGGCTGGTCTTTGGGGAAGGGGACGCCGCATTCCTGGGGGGAGCAAAGCGTCCGTCACGGCCTGCCAGGCTGAAGACACACACAGGACAAGAGGACAGGAAAAGCTCCTGCACAGCCCTTGCGCATAATGATTTGGAAGGTGCTCCTGTCATATTTTGGACTAAGGTCCTAAGGGACACTCCTGTTCTGCGAAGCAAAGAACCAGCCCCCTCTAGCCCCCCAGGACCATAGCAGCCAGGAGAGGACACCCACCTGTCCACCAGGGCCCTGCTGTCCAGACCCATGGCTCCGACTCCCCACACAGGAAATGCACACCTGGGACACCAATGCCTTACACTGACTGGCAGCAGGTGGCTCTCCAGGGGGCCTGGCAAGGGACCCTCCCAGCCCCACCAGACCGAACAGGGGACATGCATGTGGCCCCCTCTTCTCCAGCTCCATCCAAGGGCTGCCTTAAAGCCCCTCTTTAAGACCCCCGTCCAGCTGCTGAGATGGTCTTCAGGGGCTTCCTCCGGGTGCCCTCAGGTGGGCAGGGAGCAGGGCCTTTTCTGGGATGGCACCCCAACTGCTGGAAGAGCTGCTGGGCGTCCTGGTCGCCCTCTGGGAAGCCCCTCCCCTTTGCCTGGGGCTGGGGGGCTTCAACTAGCCTCACACTAGGGCTGGGGGAGCTCTCCAGGCAGAAGGGCTTGCAAGAGCTCCTGCTTCCTCCGGGGGAATCCTTTCCTGCTGCTGCTGCCGCCGCCGCTTTCTTGGCAGAGGCAACCCGAAGGCGCGTCCTTGCAGGCGCCCCAAGGGCTTTCCCGGCCCTTCGCCTCCGCGGCCGCCTCACCTCCTCCAGGACGCGCCGGATGCCCTCGGTGGGCGCGTCGCGGTAGTTGGCCGGGTCCTCGGAGAGCAGCTTCAGCACGCGCGCCTTCCCTCCGGGGCAGCGGGCGAAGACGTCGGTGAAGGTGCCGCCGCGGTCGATGGCGAACTGGAACTTGCCGGGCGCAGCCATGGCCCGACGGAGCCCCCGCCGGACGGGCGGCGGGGAGAAGGGGCGCCGACGGGGCTCAAAGGGACGGCCGAGGGAGGGGGGCAGAAACCCCGGGGTCCCCGCAGCCCGGCCTTAGCGCCTCACGGGGTCCCCGGCAGAGTCCAGAGCGGGAGGAGATTCGGCCGGCAGCGGACTGGCTCGACGGCGCGCTCCTGGCCGAGACCTCCGCTCGGGAAGCTCCTCCTGCCGCGGGAGGGGCCGGCTCGGCGCCCCGCCTGACTTGGGTTCGCGCAGGGCAGGGCAGGGGGCGCTGGCGAGGCAAGGAGGGGGCGCCTCACCCCCAGTCGAACAGCCGTGCAACTGCCGTCCCGGGACGCGGGCTCGTGGGAATCGCGGCCCCTCCTCGCCTGGGAGACCCCCGTCCCCGCTCCCTCCGGCGAACCCGAGCGGGACCAGGAGGCTCAGGCGCCCCTTCAATGCTCCCCCCCGACGGGCCGAGAGAGTTGATGCCCTGAAAGGCGGTTCGTGCCCCCGCCCCGACGGGGGCGCCCGGCAGAACCTTCAGGCGCCGGCGGCCACCCCTTTCCGGATCCCCCTTCCCGGCTCGGCTGGGGGCGCGCCGGTGAGAGCGCCCCGCGTGGCGAGGGAGGCGTCGAGGGGCGGAGCGGGGCCCGGCTTCCTCCTCCTCCTCCTCCTCCGGCTGCTGCCTCCTCATGGCGGGGCTGGAGCTGTTGTCGGAGCAGGGCTACCGCGTGGACGGGCGGCGCGCCGGGGAGCTGCGCCAGATCCGCGCTCGGCTGGGCGTCTTCGCGCAGGCCGACGGCTCCGCCTACCTGGAGCAGGGCAACACCAAGGCGCTGGCCGTCGTCTACGGGCCCCACGAGGTAGGCCGGCCGGGCGGAGGGCCGGGGAGGGATGCCGGGAGGGATGGCGGCCGGCGGGCGCAGGGCTCTCCCGGTCCGGGGCTCGTCCGCCGCCGCGCGCTGCCCTCCTCTCCTCTCCTCCATCGTCCCGCAGATGCGCGGCTCCCGCGGCAAAGCGCTGCCCGACCAGGCGCTGCTCAACTGCCAGTTCAGCCTGGCCACCTTCAGCACCGGCGAGCGCAAGCGGCGGCCCCACGGCGACCGGCAGGCGGGCGAGATGAGCCTGCAGCTCAAGCAGACCTTCGACGCCGCCATCCTCACGCAGCTCTACCCGCGATCCCAGATCGACATCTACGTGCAGGTGGGACGGGGCTGGGAGGCCCCCGGGGGAGACGGGGGGGTGCCTTGGTCCCACAAATCCATCCCAGTGCCCCCCCCCCACCCTAATTAATTAGGACTCATCCTTCCCATTTGTTGGAAGCCGCCCAGAGTGGCTGGGGCAACCCAGTCAGATGAGAGAGAGTAAGAATAACAATCTAATAATATAATATCAACCCAGTCAGATGAGTGGCATATAAGTAATTAATAAATTATAAAAATCCTCCCAGTAGCACCTTAGAGACCAACTAAGTTGGTTACTGGTATGAGCTTTCATGTGCATGCACAAGCTGCTACTGGAAGGATTTTTTAAATCTTGTTTTGACTACGGCAGACCAACACAGCCACCTATCTGTAAATAAATTATTATCATCACCATCACTCTATCAAAAGCATAACTCAGAATAGCAGTTTGCACATCCCACTATGGAAAATAGCGTAATAAAATTCAAAACAGTAACAATTAAATCCAATGAAAATTACTCAGCTTAATTAATTCAACAAGAGGGGCAAGCTTGATCCAGTGATCCCAGCTTTGCAAAGTCCATTAGCCCTTGACTCTCCCTTTCCCCTTTCCTCGCTCCCCCCGCAAGACGTACCTGTGTGCAGTGGGTGCCCTTGCCCCGGTGTGCTGGGTGCTTGAGGGTCCAGCTCTGGCCAGGGGCCTTGGGTGGGGAGGGGCCCCTTCCGCCGGGTCCTGAGGAAGCCTTTCCTGCGCCTTCCAGATCCTGCAGGCGGACGGCGGCAACTACTGCGCCTCGGTGAACGCGGCCACTCTGGCGGTCATTGACGCCGGCATCCCCATGCGGGACTACGTCTGCGCCATCTCGGCCGGCTTCCTGGAGGACACGCCACTGGCCGACCTGAACTACGTGGAGGAGGCGGCCGGCGGCCCCCAGATGGCCCTGGCGCTGCTGCCCAAGTCGGAGCAGATTGCGCTGCTGGAGATGAACGCCCGGCTGCACGAGGACCACCTGGAGCGCATCATGGAAGCCGCCAGCAAGGCCTGCAAGGACGTCTACGCAGTGCTGGACCAGGTGGTGCGGGAGCATCTACGCGAGGTCACTGCTCTGCTGGGCAAGTGAGCCCCTCCCGGCTGCACTCCTCCTCCTCTGCCCTTTGCTCAGGGGGCGCCCGCTGGATGCGGCCAAGCATCTCCCCCTTCCTCCCTGAACTGAGCCGCTCTCTGTGGGAGAGGAATGCGCAGCCAGATGCAGGCCTGTGTTGCACTGCCCGCGGTGCTTTGCACTAAGCCTTTTTGTACAGGGTTGCTTTTTTTTTACATGCCAGAGAATTAAATATTCTTCCAAAGAAAGTACGGAGCGTGGATCACTTGGGCACACGTCACGTGGCTTCCCTCCCTGGCCTCAGGACTGGTTGAGATTTAAGAGCGGGTGACCCTCGCCCCACCTCCCGACCCGGGTTTCTGTGCCAGTGTCTTCAGTAAACACACCTTTGTGACACTTGACTTGGCCAGAACGACTCTGGCCGCTGGGGGGCCACAGAAGTGGGGTCCAAAGGCCTGAAACTTTGCACAGCTTAGATGGAGCCATTCCTTCATCTTAGCTGTACACGTGCATAGAAATGAAGTTGCACTCTCAGAGGAAAAGCATGCCTGCATTATCAGAGCTAACCGATGTTAGAAATTCAGATATATAATCGAATTGCCCAAATGGCACCTTAAACCTAGGTTACGGTTGCCACAATGAAATACCTAGGCACTGCCCCCCACTGGTGGTATGCAGGAGCTGGGACAGAGCAACGGGAGCTCAACCCCTAGTGGGGATTCAAACCATCGACCTTCTGATCAGCAAGCCCAAGAGGCTCAGTGGTTTAGACCACAGCGCCACCCGCGTCCCTAATTTAGATACCACTTTATATTTTCAATAACAAATCTCAGAGCAGTTTACAACACATTAAAAATCACATAAAACAATCCAGAATAAAACAGATTCAAGCTTCAAGGAAAATATTTCAGATCCTTCTCTAAGTGACATTTGGCTTTCCTCATTCACCAACCCGGCATCCAGGGATCTCCACATGGTTGCCACGGTTGGACCCGCACCAGTTGCAAAACATGCCTGGTGCCTGCGTAGTTTCTAACACTGGATAGGAGATCTAGCAAAGCACATACTATAACTTCCACTACAGTTCTCTCCAGAAACTCTCCATCCACAGAGTGCCCAGCAAGGTTGGCAAGTGCTTATGCCATGTGCTCTTTGCACAGGATGGTCCTGCAGCATGACACATGCATCCCGGCTTCTCTCTGCAGGTCATTTTGGCTCTTGGCTGGCATGGTGGGTGACTGGTTCTGCCCTGGGCAGGTGGGGGGAGTTGGAGTGGGTCACTTCTTGGGACCTTCCAACCTCATGCTTGGACGCAATATGTCCTTGCAGGAGCAAAAAGTGGGCATGTGGGAAACTGCCTTATACCAAGGGATTGGGTCCCCTAGCTCAGTGGATCTCTGGGGTGTCAGGCAGGAGTTTTCTGAGCCCCCCCTGGAGACGCCAGCAGGGACTGAGCATGGCATGCACAGTGGAGGCTGTGGGCTCATTTCCAGGCTAGGAATACAGAGCTGCCCATGGATGTTCAGGTGATCCCTCTTGGTGGCAGCATGACGGGCTTGTCCCTGAGAGGCTGGCCCTGAGAGGAGCTGCTCTTGTGCAGAAGACCTGTCTGCTGCACCATCAAACTGGGAGGGAGGGAGGGGGGCTGGCCTGGGGCTCCAGGGGGGCTTCCTGGGCTTGCCCTTGAGCAAGTCACCCTCTCCGACCTGCCAGACTCGGCCCAGGACACAGCCTGGAAGACCAGGAGCCAAGACACGGAGGCCCAGGGAGGGCGCCAGGCGGAGCAGAGGGGACCTTTCCCAGGCGACCCCTTCTGGCACCACAGCTGGTCTGGGGCCAGGATCCGGCCTCCAGCTGGCCTGGTGAGGGTCACACTGAGGGGAGCCCAGAGACAGCTGTCTCTGCTGCCTGCCTCCAGCTCCAGGGGGAAATGCAAAATGCAGGAACTCTGCAGTGCAGGACCCGCAGCTTCCCTTGGCGAGAGAGGCCCCGAGTGCACTCTGCACACGCTCAGAGGACTTCTTGTGTCCTCCCCCCTCGAGAGTGTATGACCTTGGCCCGGAAGCGCCGCCAGACCATAGACTCCGCCGTGGGCTGGAGCGGCCGTTCCGGAGGCGGAACTTCCGGTGGGCCCCTCGCTGCGCCCGCCCTTCCGCTTCCCCTCCGCCAGGGCCGGGAGCCGCTCTGGCCGGCTCCTCTCGCTGCTCCCGTGCGCTCGGCCGCCCCGGAAGGAGCCCCGCGTGGACGGTGGGTGCGGGGCCCGTTTCCCCGCCCACCTCCCCTCGCCCCGCCCCTCGTTCCGCCTGTCTGGCCCCCCAAGGGCCCTGCGAGGGAGGCCAGGCGGGGGGGGGGCTGAGAGGGAGCGGGATTCGAACCCAGGTCCCTGTCTGGTCTGAGCCCAATGAAACGGGGAAGGGGGGATGGGGGGTTGTTGTTATTGTTGTTATTATTATTATTAATGGCGTCCCCCCCTTCTCTGCCCCACAGGGCCCTGCGAGGGAGGCCAGGCGGGGGGGGGGCGGCTGAGAGGGAGCGGGATTCGAACCCAGGTCCCTGTCTGGTCTGAGCCCAATGAAACGGGGAAGGGGGGATGGGGGGTTGTTGTTATTGTTGTTATTATTATTATTAATGGCGTCCCCCCCTTCTCTGCCCCACAGGGCCCTGCGAGGGAGGCCAGGCGGGGGGGGGGGCGGCTGAGAGGGAGCGGGATTCGAACCCAGGTCCCTGTCCGGTCTGAGCCGAAGGAGAGAGCAGCGCCAATGAAACACGGAAGGGGGGACGGGAGGGGTGAGTGTTGTTGTTGTTGTTATTATTGTTATTATTATTATTAATGGCGTTGCCCCCCTTCTCTGCCCCCCAGGCCCCTGGGAGCTCTGCGTGGCCATGGGGCTGCTCTCGGACCCCTACCGCCGGCGGGCCCTCTCCCGCCTCCTGCTGCGCCTCAACACCCCGCTCTGGTGAGTAGCATCGGGGCAGGACCTCGGGGGGCTCCCTTGGGGCACAGCCCCCTGACCCCCCCCCGCAGGTTGCTGCCCCCCCCCCACAGCCTCCCTCTCCTTCTCTCCGCAGCATCATCAGCTTCCTGGTGGGGCTGGGCTGGTTCCTGGGCTTGGCCTTCCACCCTTTCACGCTGCGCATCTACATGTCGGAGAACGCCATGGGCTCCACCATGGTGGAGGAGCACTTCGTCCACGGGGAGCGCGCCCTCTCCTACGCCCGGGAGTTTGCCGGCCACAAGAAGAAGGCGGGGTGAGTGAGGGGCTTGGGAGCCCCCTGGGCTGCACCCCGAGTGCGTCCGGGGCTGTGCGGGGGGCTGGCACTCTCGGGCCTCTGCAGCCCCCCCCCCAGATGAACCCAGTGGTTCAGAGCGGGCATTTTGATGCCACCCCCAGCATTGCTGAGCCAGGGTCTTGCCCATCAGGTTCAGAGAAACTCCGACACTCCCTGACTCTACAAGAAGGAAAGTCTTCCGTTCTGCCAGGGGTGGGATATCAAAGGGAAGAAGCAGTTTTGCCCCCAGTGCAGTTTAGGGTCTTTCTGCCCCCGGTGGGTTGGCCTTGGCACACCTTGGCAACTGTCTTCCAATCTCTTAACAATGGTAATAGAAAGTGAGCATTCTGCAGATACTTTTCTGAGGTGCGGATAAGCCTTGCCTCCTCTTTAAACCCTTATATAGTGAAGAATAAATTGTCAGTGTTGAGTGTTTCCTTCCATTGAAGGTCCACCCAAACCCAAGCCTAGATTTCTTATGGAGACAGTGCAAGATTTTTCCTTTATAAAAGCAGAAATTTCGGAGGTTGAGAACAGGGTTCTCAACAAACATGCACATGATGTAAAATACGCAGGTTCTCAAATGCAGAGGCAGAGGGCCTTCTCGGTGGTGGCACCCTCCCTGTGGAACGCCCTCCCATCAGATGTCAAGGAAATAAACAGCTGTCTGTCTTTTAGAAGACATCTGAAGGCAGCCCTGTATAAAGGTAAAGGGACCCCTGACCATGAGGTCCAGTCGTGGCCGACTCTGGGGTTGCAGCGCTCATCTTGCTTTACTGGCCAAGGGAGCCGGCGTACAGCTTCCAGGTCATGTGGCCAGCATGACTAAGCCGCTTCTGGCGAGCCATAGCAGCGCACGGAAACGCCGTTTACCTTCCTGCCAGAGCGGTACCTATTGATCCTACTTGCACTTTGACGTGCTTTCGGACTGCTAGGTTGGCAGGAGCAGGGACCGAGCAACGGGAGCTCACCCCGTCGCGGGGATTTGAACCACTGACCTTCTGATTGGCAAGCCCTAGGCCAGGGGTCAGCAAACTTTTTCAGCAGGGGGCCGGTCCACTATCCCTCAGACCTTGTGGGGGGCCAGACTATATTTTGAGGGGGGAAATGCACAAATTCCTATGCCCCACAAATAACCCAGAGATGCATTTTAAATAAAAGCACACATTCTACTCATGTGAAAACATGCTGATTCCCGGACCGTCCACGGGCCGGATTTAGAAGGTAATTAGGATCCGGCCCCTGGGCCTTAGTTTGCCTACCCATGCCCTAGGCTCTGTGGTTTAGACCACAGCGCCACCCGCTGGAATGATGCTTGAGCATGTTCTGATATGTGCTGTGAGCCACCCAGAGTGGCTGGGGAAACCCAGCTAGATGGGTGGGGTATAAATATTATTATTATTATTATTAATTATTATTGTTATTATTATTATTAAAGTGTAATGCAGACGATTTCCTTGTATCTCTCTTCATACTGTGGTGACACAGTGTAGGATAGCTCAGCCAGCCTAACTGGCCCATCTGCCACCTGGTCGATACCCCCTCCCTCCTCAAGGGGGGCATTGCTGTAAAAGCTGGTGGCGCAGAAGAGGAGAACTGGGCGCTCACCCGCCCCTGGTGCCCCTTCCTCTCTCCCCAGAGGCATGCCAGTGGCCTGGCTGGAGAAGACCATGTGGAACCTGGGCCTGGAGGTGTACAAGCAGTCCTTCTCTCGCACGCTGCCTTTCCCGGACGAGATGCGAGAGAGATACGTAGGTGCTGGGCTTCCAGGCTCCTCCGTGGGCAGGCAGGTGGGCCGGGGTGGGGCTGTTCCGCTGCTGGGGAGATGAACCCTCAGCTGCCCTTCTCTTTGCAGATGGTCAAGGGCACCAACGTCTATGGGATCCTGCGGGCTCCCCGGGCAGCCAGTACGGAGTCCTTGGTGCTGAGCGTCCCCTGCAGTGAGGGGCAGCAGAACAACCAGGCCGTGGGGCTGATGCTGGCGCTGGCCTCCCACTTCCGAGGTGAGCTGGGAGGGGTGGGCTTTAGAGATCCTTCAGCTGATCGCGGCTAAGCTAGAGATGTGTAGGCAGGGGGCAGAGGGTGTTCTCCCCTGTTCCCCTCCATTTGTTTCCCAAAAAATGGAGGAGTGGAATCCAGGCCAAATAGGCCCATTTGCATTTGTGCAAGTTTAAATCTGGGTTTTCCGTATCTCAACCTGCCCGGAACTATAATGCATGAAATTTCTTAGAAAGAGACGGGGTAGGATCCAGCTTCCTCCCTGGCGTCCCTTCCCCTGGCTGGGAGGGAAGAACCGGCTCTGCCCGTTGCTTCCTTTGGGGGGGGGGTGATGTGTGCCAGTCCTGGGCCTGCCCAGGGGGTTCGTGGGGGCTGCTGAGCTTCCCCTCTGTCCTAGGTCAGATCTATTGGGCCAAAGACATCATCTTCCTGGTGAACGAGCACGACCTGATTGGGATGGAGGCCTGGCTGGAGGCGTATCATGACGTCAACGTCACAGGTGAGAGGGCGCTGCCGGGGGGATTTGCACAGCCGCCCTGGGGGAGTCTGCCTGGAGCACCTGCCTTGGAGCTGCTGGGGGGGGGAGGGGAGTTGCTTCCTCCCTCCTCTTGTTTCTCCAGAGCGGCCCCCATGTGTCTCCCTGCCAGTTCTTTCGCTGTCTCCTCTGCCTGCATTCCCTAGGCCTGGCCCAGACCCCCAACGTCCCTTCACCCAGCCAGCTCTTCCAGGGTCCTGTTATCCAGCCAGAAAGGCTCATCTCCCAACCCCCCCCCCCACGGGCTTCTGCCCTGCCCTGTCGCAGAACGACTGGCTCCCGTCCTCTGGGATTGAAGGGCAGCGCCCCCAACCCTGTGATGCGAGCGGCCATCACCCTCATCGGCTTTTATTTTAGCAACCTGGGGCCATCCTTTCTCTCCCCCCGCAGAGGTGCACTCGTCAGGGATGCTGGGTCGGGCAGGAGCCATCCAGGCCGCCATTTCCCTGGAGCTGAGCAGTGACGTCATCACCAGCTTTGACGTGGCCGTGGAGGGGCTGAACGGGCAGCTGCCCAACCTGGACCTCGTCAACCTTTTCTACTCCTTCTGCCAGAAGAACGGGCTGCTCTGCACCATTCAGGGCAAGGTAGGTGGGGAGGGGGGCCCTGGGGGGCTGCTGGAGGGGGAGGCCATTTGGGCCCTGCCCAGAGCCCCCTAGGCAAAGGCCTGCGAGGGAAGCGGCCCCAGCTGGCTGGAGGGGAGGCTCCGGCCTTGCCTCTTTCCCTGTCCTGTCCGTGGGGGGTGGGGTGGGTTTCTCAGCTCCTGGGTTGTGAGGGCAGGGAGCTGCTTTGGGCCAACTGTCCTGAGTCCCCTCTCCGCTCCCTCCAGCTGCAGCGGACCGACTGGGACTCCCTGCCGGCCTTCGTCCACTCTCTGCAGACGATGCTTCTGATGGTGCTCAAGCAGGGCTCCGGCCGGCCGCAGGGGGACCACGGGCTCTTCCTGCGCTACCACATTGAGGCCATCACCCTGCGCGGCATCAACAGCTTCCGCCAGTACAAGTTTGACATGGGCATGGTTGGCACGTGAGTAGGCGGCCTTGGCAGGGCGTGGGTGCGAAGGACCCTGTTTGGGGAGCAGACCTTGGCCTGTGTGGAAGCTGAGAAGGGTTGGGATATGCCCACACTGGCCTCAGGAGGGGGAGGCGAACATCAGAAGAGCATGGGTACTGGATCAGGCCAAAGAAGAGCCCCTCTAGTCTGGCATCCTGCTCTCCCAGTGGCAGAATGCCCCTGAAAACCTAGGTATCCCCTGTAGACTGCCTCTGGGCTTGGAGGTTCCGTGAGAGCAGAAGTGGGGCCTGGTTGTTGGTTCATGTCAAAGAAGAGCCCCTCTAGTCCGGCCTCCTGTTCTCCCAGTGGCCAACCAGATGCTTAAGGGGAAGAAGGCCACAAGCAGGATTCGAACCCAGGAGCTGCTCTCTCCCTTCCTGTGCTTTCCGGCAACTGTTCTCAGAAGTCCTGCCACCTCTGATTGTGGATGCAGAGCAGAGCCATACATAGCCCTCTCCTCCTCCATGAATTGGTCCCATCCTCTTTCAAAGCCAAGAATTCTGCCTCTCACCCCGTTGCTTGCCTTCCCAGGACCCTGGAGGGAATGTTCCGGAAGCTGAACAACCTGCTGGAGCGCCTCCACCAGTCGTACTTCTTCTACCTGCTCCCGTCTCTCTCCCGCTTCGTCTCCATCGGGCTCTACATGCCGGCCTTCGGGTTCCTCATCCTCATCCTGGTCCTCAAAATATCCTCCTCCTCTGTGGGGGGAGCAGGGAGGCGTCTGGGGGGAGTTTCTGTCTCTTGCTGCTTCTGAGTTGGGATCCAGGGCAGGGTCAGAGGAGAAAGTCCCACTTGAGGAGCCCAGCTGTGGGGCCACATAGTGGAGGACTCCCCAGGAAGCAGACGGACTGATGGTCTCAGCCAAGGCAGCTGCGTCTGTCTCCAGGAGAGGCTCCCTCTGACCCCCAAGCTTTGGGGCCTTGCAGGGAGGCGCTTGGGAGCCCAACTCGAGGGTCCTCTGGCCTGAGGGTGGCTTTTTCTGTACCTCTTGGGAGCCAGAGGACGGGACAGGCTCTGGAGCTTCTGCCCTGACCAGCTGCGAGGATGACCAGAAGCTGATAGGCCTGGGGCATCCCCTCTTGGGAAGGTGGCCTGAGCAGACTTCCATGGTGCCAGGCTGCCAGCCCTGCCCTTCAGCCGGACAGCGTCCTTGTGCAATGTTGTTCCTGTGCCGGAAGGAAGAATTTCAGCAAACGCAGCTTCTCCTGTCACTGGCTGCGTCCCTCTGGACTCCTCTCTTCCATGCAGCAACTGCGGCCCATAGGCCTGGCAGACAAGCCCTTCAGGAGCAGCCCTGGTTTGCCGCAGCCCCGATCAGTGGGCGAGAGGCCTCCCTTGGGTGCCCCCTGTGTCTGGCTGGCCAGCCTCAGCCTCACTCTGCCCTGTGCGTCTCCCTCCATTTGTCATTCATCTCAGCAGAGCTCTGGCAAATGCCAGAGGTGTTCCGACAAGAGGTCGAGGGGTGTTAGGTTCCCTGGCATCGCCTTAGCTAGACCCTGGAAGGCCACCCCCCTTGGTGCTCCTCTGGATACTTGGGGAGGGGGTGTCTGGTTGGTGTCCCCTAGGATTTGGGTGAGGGGAGTTCCTGGCTTGGCTCATCGCCTTTCCCTTGACTCCTCCTTCCTCTTCACGCTCTGGACCTGTGGATGAAGCTGAGCCGCTACGACGTGGACCCAGACGACCGGCTCTGCGACGGAGACCAAGGTCCTAGTCCCGTTGCTCTGGAGGTGAGATGATGTGGCGGGGAGTGGCGGGGTCCCTGGGGAGGGGGCGGAGAAGGGACTCGGTGGTGGGAAAGGACCTGCATGGGCATTGCTCGCCTCTAGAAGTCACCCTGGAGCCCTGCACAGCCCATTCCTGCAATCCTGCACACACCCCCTGAAAAAAACATGGGTGCTGCTTGTCTGCTCCTGGAACAGTCAGTCCTCTCACACTGACTGCTTCCAGCACATGGCATTGTAGTGTTTCCAAAGTAAAGGAAGGATTGGACTTTGATTAATAAGATACACACGAGGCTGGGAGGGGTGCGTATAGTAATAATTCCTTTCCACTCCTCGGCCCAGGTCGTTTTATTCACAAAAGAACTATTTACTCAGTGTTCGTAAGAACCAATCAGATTTCCTCTGAGCATTTCAAAAAAACCCATGTGGGACAAAGTCAGATCAGAAGAAATTCTTTTAACTACAAAGAAACTATCTCCTACTTGAGCATGCATATGTAGTTCAGAGTAAATAATATAGGAATAAAAGGAGGAATGCATTTAGCAAAACCCCAGAGGTCATAAACAGGAGTACACAGGAGAGGTAGGATGGCAGTATTTGCCATCTCCTTGTGAACTCTCTTCCTGGCCCTTAAGATCTACATCAAAGCTACCTTCTATCTTGATGACCCAGGATGGCTGATGCAGCTGGTCTGTGTTTCAGAATGCTTATACGTGCCTGTCAGGCGTAGAGAAAGCAAATGGCAGAGGTGCAGAGACTTGTGGGATTCGATCAGAAACTATTGTCAATGAATCAAACCCAGTCAACGCAATGCTTTCACGGCGGACACAATGCCTTGCTCCATATTTCATCATTCCTCATAGCAATCCCACCTGACCCCCACACTCTGGATATCTGGACCCCTACATGGCATGGCCACAAAGAGAGAGCACCCCAAAAAGACATGGCTGGTTGAGGAAGAGAACGGCTTGGAAATGTGATGCTCCCTGGACACCTTGAGACTAAAATGCGCTTGAAGATCCTCCCGAGTCTGCAGGCCCTGAAGAGCCAGGCTTTGCCAGCCCCCTCCCCTCTTCTACCCTGGGCCAGGCATGCTGTGGGGGTCAAAGTGGTCCTGCTTTTTGGTGCAGTCGCTGCACTTGTTCCAGCAGAGATCCCCAAATGCACAATGAACTCTTCTTTGGGGAAAGGGTGGGGTTGTTTTTGCCCCCCCCCCCGAAACCCCCACCGGCCTTAGCCGCGACTCCTGGCCTTCCCATCCAGGGAGGGGGCCCTTCTCCTGACCCCTCTGCCCTCCTCTCTCACCCAGGAGCCCAAGCCCAGCCTGCTGACGCTGGTGCCCCCGCTGCTGATCTGCCATGCCACGGGGCTCGCCCTCTACTTCGTGCCCATCCTGGGGCAGCAGGTGGCCACGCAGCACTTCCCCGTCTCGGAGTCGGAGGCTGTGGTGCTGACGGTCATTGCCATCTACGTGGCGGGGTTGGCGTTGCCCCACAACACGCACAGGTGACGGGGAGGGAGGGGAGGAGACGGCCAGGCCAGGTGGGGGCCCTGGTGCGACTCTTGCCTGCCCCGGCACAGAGCAGGGAGTGGGCGAGACGTGTAGAGCTTAAAGGTGTGCCTGATTGCCCAGCGCTCTCTGGGTCAAGGGCCTGGCTGCTGCTGCTCTTCTCTTCAAGGGGCTGTGCTTGTGCCACCTGCAGACTGGCTCTGTGTCTCTGCCCCGCAGGGTCCTGACGGGCTCGGGAAGCGACCGTGGCTGGATGACGCTGAAGCTGGTCTCGCTCCTCTACCTGGCCATGCAGCTGGGCTGCATCGCCCTCATCAACTTCTCCCTGGGCTTCCTGCTGGCCGTCACCATGGTGCCTGTCGCTGCCCTTGTCCAGCCCACGGGGCCCAAGTACGTACGCCCTGGGACTGCTTCCTGCTTCCCTCTCTGCCCCCACTCCACAAGAACTGGGCTGCAAAGGACAGGGATCACCAGAATTGCCCAGGGCAGATGACGGGGCGTCTCCTTGCCACTCCTCCCCCTGAGCTCTGTCCTCCAGCTACAAAGGGAGACAGAGGCCTTTCAGTGTTGCTGGGAGTTCGCAGCTGCCCTCAGCTGCGGCCAACACATCAGGGAAGGTGGCAGCTGTAGCCTAACGGCATCAGTTGGGCACTTGCAGCCTTCCCGTCCCTGGCCTAATGAAGTGGCCGTGTTCCCCCTCTTCTGGGCCAGTTCTTTGCGGGGAAAGCCAAGGGCCTCTCCAGAGGAAGAAGCAAGAAGGCAAACGCTTGACAAAGCCAAATTTGTTTCTGTATGTCGGGCTTCCCCTGGACACGCAAAGCAGAGCTGCCCACATCAGGATGATGTGTTTGGCCTTAGTTTCAAAATGGAGATACAAATAGGACTCTCTTGTTCAAAAGGTGTTTTGCAGGAATAAAGTCCTCTCCATTATCCTCCTGTGGGGGGTGTTATGGAATTTAGGGGTGGGGAGTGTGTCCCCCAGGCAAGTTCTCAGCTTTTCAAATTTGTGCCCCTGGACCCTTGGTCCTGTCCTTCAGGGCGGTGGGTGTTTCAACCCTGTCCATGGCTGAAGAAGGAACGGTTGCTTTAGGAAGGTGGGGGTTCTCGGTTTGTTTTTGTTCCTCAGTATTGGTATCAAACTTTATTTTGGTTACAGACCTGCATAAGATAAAAAATACTGATAAATAGAATGCGTAAGACTTAAATCAGGTAAGGGATAAAAACTAGTAGTTAAAAAGTGATATCATACATAACTTAAAAAGATAGAAACAAGGACAAACGGTTAAAAGTGACTATAAGAGAGGGAGCGTGAAGGAGCACAGGTCTTGCATTTGGGGTCTAGTTTGTGGTGCAAACCACCCTTTGACGAATATCCATCACGGCAGCGCAAAATCTCACAATTGAGTATGTAACATCTGGGTTTTGAAGTAGCAGGGAGGGATGAAGTTGTTCTCTGCGACTTGGAAATGTTTTTCTTCTTGTTTTATCGTGCATTCTGTGTTTTTATCTTGTACTTCTATATTGTGAACTGCCCTGTGATCTACAGACAAAGGGTGGCATGCAGATTTTAACAACAAAACCCACAATACATCCTGCCCTTTCGGGAGTGGGCCTGCCCTGCCCGTGTGCCCGCAGGAGCCCAGAGTTTTCTTTCCCCATTTCCTCCCCAGGTACCTCTACGCTGTGCTGCTGGTCCTGGTCACGCCAGCGGCCACACTTCTCTTCTGCATCTTCCTGTACCAGGAGCTCATTGAGTACCCCATCTCCCTGCTGGAGGGCTGGCAGCGCTTCTTGCAGGCGATTGCTGAAGGGCTGTTGGACCACCATCTCTACGGCTCCATTGTCTTCCCCTTCATCGCCATCTTTGTCTACCCCTGCTGGCTTCTGCTCTGGAATGTGCTTTTCTGGAAGTAGCCCCGACGCTGCCTCCGTGCTTGAATTGGCCTGCCCCAATCCACTTTGGACTTCCCTGGGGCAGCAAGGGGAGACTTCCCTTCCATCCTGCTGGGTGCCACTGTGATTTCAGAAATGTGAAACTCTGGGGCAGAGGCGTGAGGCCTCCTGAAGCCATTAGCTGGAACGCTGTAGGGGATGTCTGCTTGGGGAGTATCCTGGTCTTGTGGGATTTGACGTCTGCGGCAGCTGCAGCCACGGTTCATAGTTCTGGGTGTGGGGCAGGCTGGGCAGCTGCTCAGAGCTTGCAGGAGAGGGGGAGCTTGGGCTGGGGTAACTGGATCCTGGTTCTTTTGTGGTGGCCCTGCTTAAAGTCATGAGTGTGACTCTCGGGGGCAGGGGGCCAGCCTGGGGTGTGGCTGGTCCTTTTCTCGGTGGCTTCACTTGCATGTGGACCACGTGGGGCCAAGAACCAGCTCTGATGTTAGCAATGCAAGATGATATTGAGGGGGGTTGGGGGTTGGGGAGAGTAGCTGTGTACGATCTTTAAATAAATATAAAGACAAAGGGTTTTGATACAGTGCTTGCACTTATTTTCATCCTGACTCCTCACCAGAAACACAGCTCTTGGGGCGTCTGCTAACAATTCAAAATATCAACCATAACCTTGCACTTAAGATATATTAAAAGAGTAAAGCAAAGCAGCAGCTGGTCCTGTTATAACGGGGGGGGGGGGGATCTTTGACCCTGCAGATGTGGCTGGACGTGGCAGGGCATGCTTTTATACTGCTGCAGTTTCACTGGTTTCATGTTTTTTTGTTGTAATGATACTGGGTTTTGTTCTAATGATACTGGTTGGTTTTACATTGTACAGTACACAGCTTAGATATTTTTATTTTATTTTGTTATTTATTAATCAAAGTTGTATACTGCCCTTCATCCATAGATTTCAGGTTGGTTCACAACAGAAAAATACAAGATTCTCTCACTCTATAAAAAAAGAACTAAACAAACGAATACCCACACACACACATTTAAAAGGGTATCAAATGTTATTCAGCCCAAGGCCTAGTGAAAGAACGCTTTTTGCCTAGCGTCTAAAGGCATATAATGAAGGTGTCAGACAAAACTCCCTGGGGGAGAGCATTTCACAGACAGGAAGCCACTACACACTTTGAATTGGGCCAGGAATGTGCACCTGCCCTTCAGCCTAAGGTCCCTTGGGCAAGAGCCTCAGCTGCTCCTGGGCAGATTTCTCCCTGTGCCTCTGCCAGCCTGTGCTGAGGGAGCAGAGGGTTGGGGCTGCAAGGCAAGGCTTAGAAGCAGCACATACCAACCCCACTGACCCCCTTTTCATGTACAACAAAAGGAGGCGCTGGGGAAGGTGAGAGACTCCCGCCTGAAACCCTGGAGAGCCATTGCTGCCGGTCAGTGTCAGCAGTACTGAGGTGGATGGGCAGCTGGGTCTAGAAGGCAGCTGGCTGTGCTCCTTTTCCACCCCTTGTTGTTTAGTCGTGTCCCAACTCTTCGTGCCCCATGGACCAGAGCATGCCAGGCCCTCCTGTCTTCCACTGCCTCCCGCAGTTTGGTCAAACTCATGCTGGTAGCTTCCAGAACACTGTCCCACCATCTCGTCCTCTGTCATCCCCTTCTCCTTGTGCCCTCCATCTTTCCCAACATCAGGGTCTTTTCCAGGGAGTCTTCTCTTCTCCTGAGGTGGCCAAAGTCTTGGAGCCTCAGCTTCCCAATCTGTCCTTCCAGTGATCACTCAGGGCTGGTTTCCTTCAGTATGGAGAGGTTGGATCTTCTTGCAGTCCATGGGACTCTCCAGAGTCTCCTCCAGCACCAGAATTCAAAAGCATCCATTCTCCGGCGATCAGCCTTCTTGATGGTCCAGCTCTCACTTCCATACATCACTACTGGGAAAACCAGAGCTTGAACTATACGGACCTTTGTTGGCAAGGTGATGTCTCTGCTTTTTAAGATGCTGTCTAGGTTTGTCATTTCCACCCCTACGAGGGTCATTAAGGGGTTAAAGCAACGGAGCACGCCGTTCCTAGAGGGGACATAGCAAGCGCAACGAGATGGCACAGCGGGAGCTGGGCGAGACTCCACGCGGGCTGCACTGCAGGGCTGTCCTTGGGCGGCCCCCCCTCCCGCTTCCAGCTGAGGAATCGACTCAGCGCCGCCTCTCCACCTCAACGCGGAAACGTCCCGTCCGCAGGAGGCGAAGGCCCTCTCTTAACTTTTATAGCTCTATGGGGATTCTTTTGCCCTCCCCATAGAGCTACAGATAGGGAGAGTGACACGCAGCCTGAACTTCCGGGAACAATAGAGAAGCCTGGCATAGGAGCCGAGGAAGGAGAGCCCCCCCCCCAAGCTGGATGAGGCCAAGGGGCCCATCGAGTCCAGCCTCCCCGGGGCCCCGAGGGAAAACCCGCCAGACCCGCAGCATGACTGCTTCCCCTCCTCCTCCTCCGAGTTGGTGGCCAGGGGCTTCTTCCTCGCGTGGCAGGGAGTTCCACAGCCGAGCTCTGGCTCTGGCTCTCCCAGCACGCAGCTCCGAGGGCGACCCAGACGAGGGAGGGACTGGGAGCCCCGCCTGATGGGAAAGAGGAGCCGAGGAGCCGCCCCGCCTCTCCTGCTCTGGAGCGCAGGACTCGAACCCGGGGCTTCGGGTGGCGAGGAAGGAGATTCCGCCTGCGCATCCAGAAGGGCTTTCTGCCTGGGGCCGGGGGGGAGACCTTCAAGCAGAGGCTGGGCGCCCCCCCGTCCCCCGGGGGCTTTGGCCGGGGCTGGACTAGATGCCCCCTGAGTGGCCCTTCTGATCCCCCCCGCCTCTGTCTCCGCCTCCGGCCGGGAAGCCCCGCCCCTCCGGAAGTGACGCCGCCCGCCTTCCGCCGCGCGGTGCCTTGTGGGCGGCTGGGCTGGCCGGCTCCTGGTCAAGATGGCGGCGGCGGCGGCGGCGGCGCGGAGCCTGGCGCGATCCCGGGGGGGCCTCCTGCTGCCTCCCCTGCCCGGGGGGCCCCGCCCGCGGGTAAGAGCCGCCCCCGCCCCGCCCCGCCGCCCCCCCGGCCCCGCCCCGCAAGGACCGGGGCGGCCCAAGGTCACCGCGTCCCCCGAGGGGTCACCCCGCGTCCCTCGCCCGGGGGTCCCCCAGAGGCGTCCCGGGCGGCGGGCGGGGCAGAGGGACGCTCTCCTTCCCGTGGCGGGGAGTTCCGCAGGTCGCGCTGAGGATTCGGGGGGGGGGGAGCCTGGCGACCCCGCTGCCAGGCCGGCTTTTCTCCCGGGGAGGAGGAGGCCGCCTTTCTCTCCCTCTCCCCGCGCGCCGAGGGGGCTCTGAAGGGCTGGGGCTGCGGCAGGGAGGCCCTGCCCGGGCTGGAGCGGGGCAGGCGGAGCGGAGGGCCAGCCTGGTTCTCGGGATCAGGGCCGGATGGACGTAGAAGCCAGACAAGCTCTAGCTTGGGGGCCTCCAAAAAACATTAAAGGGGAAAACCCGCATGTTCATTTCTAAAATACAAGATTAAAAACACATAAAATGAAACCTGCAGACAGCAGCAGTGTTTTGTGTTGTGTAAGCTCCTGTGATGTAAGTCATGGCCCCGCCTGCCAGCCTGCTCATGTCTTACATAGAGTGCCTACATTCTGCATGTGCAAATGGCTTTAGATGCCTATTAGGTCGAGAAACCGAAATCCGGCCCTGCTCAGGATGCGCCTGGAGAGTGGCAGACGGAGGGAGCTGGGCAGCCAGGCGTGGGGACGGGGACCACGCAAGGCAGGGCAAGAAGGGGGTCCGGGTCTCTGGTCTGCTGGGTCCCGAGGGCCGTAGGGAGTGGAAGCTTCTCTGGCATTCTTGTCGTGAGACCTGAAGTGCAGCTTGGGTGCTTCAGAGCTGGCAATTTGGGGCACCTGCAGAGGCTGCAGGAATAGAGGTCGATCCGCAGCTTATTGTCACCTCTGGGTTTTGCGTTGGTTCTGGCCGCAAAGCCTAGATGGTCTGCTTGGGGTTTGCTTGTTCGCGTTCTCTGCTCAAGCACCCCTCTGCGCATGCCGGATGCAGCACAGTGACTTTGGCAAGGGACCCCCTCCCCACGAACATTGAGGCATCTCCTAATGGTTGTAGCGTTGCTCATCCTGTAGTCTTATCTATTTTACTTATAAAATTATATAGTGCTGTATCATAGAAATATATTACAACAGTTTACAATAATGTAGAAGTATAAAACCGTACAGTAATAACATTTTCAGGCTGCCTTTCATGTCCCCTTTCCTCCATCCCCACAAGGGATGTTCTTGGCTTGTAGAGGATTGCCTGCCTTCCATGCAGAAAGCCCCAATTTCTGGTCCCCCACTATCTCCCAGCTAAAAGGAGCAGAGGTCCTCGGCTGGGGAGATACTGCTAGTTCATTCATTCATTCATTTAGGTAGTTTAGACCCTGATTAACAATTCCCCCCCCCCCTCACAGTATAGATGAGATTAGATGAATGGATCGTCTGACGTGGTGTTTGGGAGGCTGCTTTAGTCTTCTTCTTCTTATTATTATTACTACTACTACTATTATTATGATTACAGTCATACCTTGGTTGCTGAACGCCTTGGAACTCGTATGTTTTGACTCTCGAACGATTGAAAACCAGAAGTGGATGTTCCAGTTTTCAAATTATTTTTGGAAGCTGAACATCTGGCACGGCTTCTGTGGCTTCTGATTGCAGCCACACTCTGGTTTCCAAACATTTTGGAAGTTGAACAGACTTCCGGAACCGATTCCATTCAACTTCCAAGGTATGACTGTATTATTATTATTGGAATTTGTATACAGTAGTACAGTGGTGCCCCGCAAGACGAACGCCTCGCAAGACGGAAAACCCGCTAGACGAAAGGGTTTTCCATTTTGGAGGCGCTTCACAAAACAAATTTCCCTATGGGGTTGCTTCACAAGACAAAAAAATCTTGCGAGTTCCCACGTTTTTTTTCCGTTCCCCCCCCCTTTTCCTAAGCCGCTTAACAGCTGATCGCTAGAAGTCGCTAAACCGCTGTAGCGCTAATCCGCTAAGCTGTCAATGGGCTTGCTTCGCAATACGAAAAAACCGCTAGACAAAGAGAATCACGGAACGGATTCTTTTCGTCTTGCGAGGCACCACTGTACCTCTGGATGCGAATGGAATCCGTTCCAGAGCCCCATTCGCATCCTGAAGCAAATGCAACCCACGTTTGCGCAGGTCGCGATTCGCCACTTCCGCGCATGCGCGTGATGTCATTTTGAGTGTCTGCGCATGTGTGAGCAGTGAAACCCAGAAGTAACACGTTCTGTTACTTCCCTAGTTGCTGCAGTGCGTAACCTGAAAATGCTCAACCTGAGGCATATTTAACTCAAGGTATGACTGTACTGCCCTATACCTGGAGGTCTCAGGGTGGTTCACAGAACAATACTAGGCGAAAGTCCTCGACAGGAGCCTACGTCTTGCTATTGTAAGGCCTCAGTGAAGCCCCTCCTGTTGCCGCCGCGACTTCTCTCCAGCCAGGGTCTGCCCACGAGTTCACTGTGTTGTCCTTTCCCCCCAGGCCAACCTGACCTCCTTGGCAGGTCTCTCCCGAGGCAAGAAGGTGGCGCTGACCACGCTGGGGGTGCTGACGGCAGGCGGAGCAGGCCTGGCCCTGGCCCTCCACACCGCAGTGAATGCCGGCGAGCTGGAGCTGCACCCCCCCAACTACCCTTGGAGTCACAACGGCATGCTGTCGTCCCTGGATCACAGCAGGTGCGGACGGGGCAGAGGTGGCGAGGGAGGCAGAGCAGTGGGGGGGGAGATTTATGGGAACTGGGGCACCCCTTCCCCTTTGCAGCCTGCTAGGGAGCCGTTGGAGGTGTGTGGTGTTGGCTGTGCCAGTGGCTGCCCTGTGCCCGTGTCCCTGTCTTGGTTTCTCAGTCGGATGACTCACATCAAGCACAAGGTCCTCCCCTCCCCCCTCCCCCATGCTCTGCTTCCTCTTCCCAGCCCAAGAGATGTACAGATCAGAACTAAAGTTCATCTCTGTCAGCGCCCTTCCAGCAGCTGGCACTTGCCAGGACCTGCCACCTCCTTGGCCTTCCTTGACCACCAAGGCCTGGACAGTGGTACCTCAGTGAGGATGCTGGAGCTGCTTCCCTGCTGGGTCTCCCACCTTCTCCCCAAGCAGGAAGCAAAGGCTGCTTTATTCCCTGTCACTGTGACCCCGTTGTCTCTCTCCTCAAGTCCACACAGTCATGCCCTGCCTTGCTTTGTGCTCTCCTTCCTTCACCAACCCGGGCACTGACTGTACCCTTTTTTCAGCAGTGGGTGAAACACTCCCACTTCCTTGCATAGGTGCCATTGCCTTTGCTCCCAGAAGATGCTTCCTGCCTGCCTGCCTGCCTGCCTGCCTGCCTGCCTGCCTGCCTGCTGGGGGAGTTGCCCCAGAGCCAGGAAGGTTTATCTGGGCTGGGCCGGATCAGTCCCACGGAGATCCCTCTGTGGGCTGAATCGCGCACCCGTGATTTTCAGCGTCTGTGTTTGCGCAGATGCGATTTTCGGCGCCATGGAAGTGAATCGCTGTGCCGTGCCAGTTTAGCACAGCGTGATAGCAGGCAGCTCGATTCAGGGGTGGCTTGTGGGTCGGTCAAACGACCTCCGCGGGCTGCTTCCAGCCCATGGGCCTTAGGTTGCTGACCCCTGCCCCAGAGTGTCCTATCCACCACCCCAATCCTCCAAGAAGGAAGGAAGGAAAACTCTTGCCTGCATTCATCCTTCCTATTGGCTGCTGCTACCTTTGATTGTTTGACTTAGTTGGGTTTTTCTTTCATTTTTAAGATGTTGTTTGATGTATTCTATTAGTTGTAAGCTGTCACAGGAGGGTTATAACTGGAAGGGGGGCTAGAAACACACCAGAACCTTCTTTGGCTTGTCTCCAGCGTCCGGCGCGGCTACCAGGTGTACAAGCAGGTGTGTTCCGCTTGCCACAGCATGGAGTACCTGGCCTTTCGCAACCTTGTTGGTGTCAGCCACACTGAAGCGGAAGCCAAGGCCCTGGCTGAAGAGGTAGGCTTTGAGTGTGGGGGGGGGGCACAGGGAAGTGGGCCGGGGGCTGGGGTTGCTGTGGCTGGCAAAACTATGGCCCGGAGCCCCTTGCACAGCTGGTCCCTGACTCAGGGGCTCTCCTGCACTGGCTGGCTTTATGGATGGCTTGGTCAGCGGTATTGGAGGGCGGGTGGGTGAGACCAAATCATACTGGAAGTGGGGGGAGGGAGTGGGGGGAAGCCTGGCTCCCTGGGGCGGCTTGGGACTCTGGCACTCAAGTCTGGCATGTCCCGCATTAGGCTGAGGTGGTGGATGGACCCAATGAGGATGGTGAGATGTTCACGCGGCCTGGAAAGCTCTCGGATTACTTTCCCAAGCCCTACCCAAATCCCGAAGCAGCGCGAGCTGCAAACAACGGGGCGTTGCCCCCCGACCTCAGCTACATCGTCAATGCCAGGTAACGCTGCCCAAACCAGGGCTGGACTAAGGCGGGTGGCCTCTGGCATGTTTTTGTGCTATTCCTTTGGTGGTTTTGAGCCTCCCTTGCCCTTCTGTTCCAGGCACGGAGGTGAGGACTACGTGTTTTCCCTCCTCACTGGCTACTGCGATCCACCGGGCGGTGTGAGCTTGCGAGAGGGGCTTCATTACAACCCCTTCTTCCCTGGGGAGGCGATTGGCATGGCACCCCCGATCTACAACGAGATCCTGGAGTATGATGATGGTGAGTGGGGCCGGGCAGGACTTCCCTTGGGCCGGTTGTGGAGCCCCACAGCGGAATAGAAATAAAGGACTGAAACCTCTGCCCTCTCCTGTGCAGGCACCCCGGCCACCATGTCGCAGATTGCCAAGGACGTCTGCACCTTCTTGCGGTGGGCGGCGGAGCCGGAGCACGACCACCGCAAGCGGATGGGCCTGAAGGTGGGTCTGCCTCTCCCCGTGGGGTAGGGAGCCCTCCAGGCGGCAGGAGCTTGACTCCCCGCAGAGAGCGAGCCGGTGGGAGGTCTGGGAACACGCACACAGGCCTGCTGAAACGGCCCCCTTCTGCCTGTGCGCTGCTCTCCTAGGAATGCCAGAGGTGGGGACTCCAGTGATTCATTTCCTGAAATCTTTCTGTAGAAAAGTGACCTTATGCCCCCCCCTCGACTGTCTCCCCCCCCCCCAGATGATGCTGATTATGGGTATGCTGTTGCCCCTCATCTACTACCTGAAGCGGCACAGGTGGTCCGTTCTAAAGAGCAGGAAGATTGCCTACCGGCCCCCCAAGTGACCCATGCTACCGGTGGGGCGGACCTCTCTCTGATGCCTGAGCTGCGCTGCCTCTGCTGCCCTGGGAATGTATGCACAGACTGGCAGGCGGACAGGCGCTCGTCTCCATGCATTTGCTGTTATTTAACGTCTCCATCCGTTCGGTCACCCACAAAGCCTTGGGAAGAGGACCCTGGGTGCAGGGGGGGCAGGCACCCAATAAAACGCGTTTCTTCAACCAGAAATAGGCGGCTGGTGTCTGTGTTGAAATCCAGGTAGTAGTACATCGTATGGATTGTCCTGACTGGCTCTTTTATACACACACACACACTCCCCCCGGGGAAAAATCTCCTGCGCATGCCTTGCATTTATACTTTTTCTTTTTATTGAAGGGGTTTTTGACCCCTCCTGTGCAGCAGCATACATCCTGGGCACCTTCCCCCTTCCTTGGTGCTGATGTTGCCCCCCAAAGCTTAGCACCCCACGCCGGGGGCTGTCAGTTGAGGCGAGGGTGCTTCCAGGAGTGGGACCCCTTTGGGGAGCCCAGTCTCCTTGGCCAGGGGGTCGCGGAGTGAGATTCTGGTAGTGCAAAAGGGGTGAGGGTTGGGGTTCAAAGGCACAGTGGGGCAGAGGCAGGGCAGGGCCAAAGCAGCCCCTTCTTCCCTCAGGCAGGGGAGCGTGGCCGCCCCTCGGAGGTCAGTGCAGGGAGTGGGGGGCAGAGCACCTGCTGCAGCCACAGTGGGTGGGGCGGGTGGGTCTTTCATCTGCTGCATCCTCTAAAGTCTGGGGAGGGAGCAGGCAGCCTTGCTGAGGCCTCTCCCCAGGGCCGGCTTCCAACGGGCTGCTTCTTCTCTCTGGGTGCAGAGGCTCCTTCCTTGCCGATGGGAGTCCTGGCAGCATCTGATGCCCCTTGGGCAGGCGCTCAGTGGCAGTTCTGGCATTGGGGGTGGCACCTTTCCCCATCCACGTTGCACCGGCAGCCTCCGCTGGTGTCACCGGGACCCTGCCAGGGAGGAGGACAAAGCGCATCAGGGGGAGACCAGCCGCCCTGGAAGGGAGTGCCATAGAGTGGAGCTTCCTAATGGCCTTGTGCTTTGGAGGTATCCAAGCCCCCTTCCCAAGGAGCCTCTCTCCCCAAGTCCGCAAGGCAGGTCTTCAGCACACAGACTTGCTTCAGCACACAGTCCATCTCCCTCTGAGAAAGCCCTTAATACTTCCGATCCTCTGGCCGCCCTCACCCCTCCATTTATCTCTCTACTGGGATACCCTCTGCACATTGCAAAGCTTTCTGGGCCACATCATCTGTTGGACGGTTTGAAGATTGGGTAATAGCTCACCAGCCAGCCCCCCTTTTCGTCCAGCCCCCCCGTTAGTCCCTTCGGGAGGCAAAGCCTGGCTCTCGCCCCTCCTCCTGCCTGGTGTGCCAGCCCCTGAGCCCCCTCCCTCCGGTGCTTACCCCAGGCCCCCAGCGCGGCCCCTTGGTCACCCAGCAGATCTCCGTCTGGCAGACAGGGCAGCGGAGCCAGTCGCAGCCCCCCTTCTTCTGCACCACGATGCGGCAGACGGGACAGTGCATGGCCTCTCCTAGCTGCACCAGCGTCTGGTGGAGACAGAGAGAGGGTGGCCGTAGATCCATAGAGGGGAGGGGCTCCCACGGCTCACCTGGTCCAACCCCATCATGCCCTTTGTGCCAAGAGGAAAATGCACCCTTGTCCAGTCCCTTTGAGCTGCTCCCCATCTTACCGCCCCCCACCCGGCATTGATCCCCTTGAGGTATCCTAAGGGTCGGCTCTGCCGGTGCCCACAGCCCAGGCGACAGGGCTGAATAGCGTGCCAAGGAACTTGGGCTTTGAACGTTTCATTGGGGTGGGAGGAAGCGAGGCCGGCCCCAGCCCCTGCCGTGAAATACAGCCCCCTCTCCCTCCCTCCCGGCCAGCTCACCTTCAGCATGTTGCTGGTCTGGCGGGCAGCAGCGTCGTTGTGAGCCTGGAACTGCAGCTTGTCCTGGTACTGCTTGCAGTTCATGCCCTCGTGGATGGCCTGCGGGTGGAGGGCAGAGAATCAAATCCCCGGCCTCCCTGCAAAGGGTTCCTTTCTGCTGCTCAAACTGCCACCATCCTGCCTCCCTCCCCCCAGGGGCTGCTGAAGCCTGGGGCCAGGACACAAAGGAAGTAAAGACAGCGAACTTGCAAGAAGAGGAGATAGGAATACTAAAGCAATGAGGAGAGAAATTAAAAGAAGAGGAGCAAAAAACTGCTCCAGCTAAGGAACAGACACTTAAGCAAACAAGAGGGAAGTGGGTGTTAAAGGAAGCAGCTGATCAGCAAGCGATCGGGAGTGATAAAGGAGGCTGCTGCCCGGGAGGCAGGAGGTAAAAGCCCATGGATCCTCAGGATTTTTGCATTGGGCTACCCCAAACTCACCGTCAAATCACATGTCTGTGGCCACAGTGTGAACCACAAAAATCATACATCCACTGTTGCGTTGAGAATATTTTTTTCTTGTTTTCCTCCTCTAAAAACTAGGTGTGTCTTATGGTCAGGTGCGTCTTATGGAGCAAAAAAATACGGTGGCTTGATTCCTTCAAGATTTCTCCCCTCCAGTGTTTCTGAAAGATGCTAGAAAACAGACTGGAGGCTGCTGACAACTCAGAGGGCAGAATGAGGGAGGGAGACCTCCAAGACGTTGGAGGGGGGGGGCCCTGTGCTCTGGCCACCTTCAGCACCCGAACCCCCTCAGAATCACAGAACTGTAGAGCTGGAAGGGACCCCCAAGGATCATCTAGTCCCTGCAATGCAGGACTGCCAGCACTTCTCCTTCATTCTTTCCAATCCCCACCTGTGGGCCTCCAGCCCCTAAGCCTGTCCCCGTGGAGGGCCGAGGACACAGTGCTGCCCCTGCCTGGGCTCACCTTGCAGACGAGGCAGTTGAGGGCCCAGCAGATGGGGCAGCGGAACTCGTTGACGTCGTCCTCGTAGATGCACCAGCCCAGGCAGTCGGCCGTCTGGCAGTGGTAGCTGTTCTGGGCCCTGCTCTCGGCCACGGCCAGCCGCCGCTCCAGGAAGCGCTCATACTCGTCCCACGACACCAGCTGCGGAGACCAGGGAGTTGGCTCAGAGCCCCAGAGAGAGGGAGGGCAGGGCATGGGCTGGCCGGGGGACACCCCCTGGCTTCCGTGGCCGGAAGGGGGTGGAAATCAAGGGGTCTGGCCATGGCAGCCTCCTCCACTCCCTCCGTCTGCAGGAGGACCCAGCTCTGCAAAAAAGACCTCCGGAGCTGGCTGCTCAAAATGCCACTCTGCATCTCCAACCACTCTCGATGTCGGTGGCAGGGCAAGGGGGAGCTGAGCTGCCCAAGGGACCCGGCCGGAGGGATCCTTGAGCCTTGCGGACTCACCGCCCGGATCTCTCTGTCCTGGAGGTGGCTGCTGCAGGCATAGGAGTCGTCCCGAAAGGGACAGGCCACCTGGGGCTCCTCGCTGCAGTTGATCAGCTGGCGCAGGCAGTCCCTGGAGAGGGAGAAGGGACGGCAGCGGGGTCAGGCCACAGCACCCTTCCTTCCTTCCTCCCCCCCCCCCCCGTCCCTCCTTCCCCAGGCAGGCCAGGTTACCGGCAGAAGCTGTGCAGGCACTCCCGAAGCAGGACGCCCTCGCCAGGCTCCACGTTCAGGTAGCAGATGCGGCACTCAATCTCCTCCCGGTTGGGCACCAGCGCCGCCTCATCCAGCCGCTGCAACTGCTGGAAGTTCTGCAGCCGCTCTTGCTCCAGGGCCTGGAGGGGGCAAATAGGGGCAGGTGGTGGTTGCCCAGCAGGCAGGCCGCAGGCCCCTGGTTAAAGGTGGGTAGTGGGCTCAGCCTGGGCACACCCACCACCCAGGCTGGTGAGATTTGGAGGGTCAGCACCACTTTAGCTAATGGGGTCTCCCACTGCTGCCGCGCCACCGGAGCACGATTTCTGTTCTCAACCTGAAGCAAAGTTCTTAATCTGAGGTACTATTTCTGGGTTAGCGGGGTCTGTAACCTGAAGCATCTGTAACCCGAGGTACCACTGTAATACTACCTTTCCCCAAAGATCAGAGAGTGGTTTAGTGGTTTACAACATAAAAATGCAAAATGCGTAACATAATAAGAAAAAAACACAACCCGCCCACCGCCAGGCACATTTAAAAGGCTGCAGATTGTTTTAACATTGGGCATTTTTGCCTGGTGCCTAAAGATATTATCACGAGCCGGAGTCGATTGAAGGTCAGCAATTAAAAAACCCACCGGTATAGTTGAAGTTACCTCTTTATTCAAAGGAACCAAAACAGCTCAGGCCCAGTGATCTCAGCAACTTTCCCCAGCAGGTCCTGCCCCAATAAGGCAGTTGCAAGGACTGAAGACCCCCACCTTCCCACAGCTGCCAAAGTCCCCTCCTCTCCAGGGTTTGTTTCAAGCAAGCGGAGACTGTGGCAGCTCTCCTCCTCCTCTGCCCTTTCCATTTCTCTGCATGTTCTGGGAGACCAGCGGGGAGGGGAGCTGGTCACAGCAGGAGGGAGAGACCCCATGGAGTCTTCAGAAGCCGGTCTCCCCTCTGTCTCTTGCCTCTGAGTCTGGACTGCCCTCTGCCACAGCCTCTTCCTGCTCACTAAGCCCTGCTGCCTCTTCAGCTTCCACCGCCTCCTGCTCCCACTGGTCCCTCTGACCAGGCATCCTTGTCCCACCACCAATTCCCGGGCTCTGAGCCTTCCCCTGGGGGTTCCCCGGCTGGAGCCTCACACCACTCCTCTGCATCCAGCCGGCCCATGACAGAAATGGAGTGAAGGTGCCAGTGCCCCCCCCCAAAAAAAGCCTGATGGGAAAAGTAGGATGCAAGACTCTGGAACAAATGCTCTGGGAAGAGGCATAAAATGAAGGTGGTGTCCCAAAGCATCAGCTTCTGAAGAGCAGCAAGAATGTTGGAAGATAATGCACACTTTGGGTGGCTGATCTCAGGAGCCCTTTGCAACACCCCCTCTAAGGCAGTCCAGTAAAGGGGGTTACCTCACCACCTGCGGAAGACCCTCCCCTGACCAGGGCAACTGGCACCCGCAGGATCTTGCCAAGACTTGGCCAAGACGGATCTGCTTGCTCAGGCCTCTGAAGGCCTTTGCTGTTGACCCAACCCAATGGGTGTGCTTTATTCTTCTGCGATTTTATTATAGGGCTTGTTTCCATTCCAAATGGCTCTCTGCTCTAGAAACGACAGAGGGGAAGGGCAGCTTCTTCCTGCTTTCAGTCTCCAACTCTTGGGGAATCAGGATCCTGAGATGTCTGGCAAGCACATCACAGCAGCATTCACAGAATTATGGAACTGAGTGAGTTGGAACCCAGGGGTCATCTAGTCCAGCCCCCGGCAATGGAAGGAGCTTTTTGCTGGCTCCCTCCTCCTCTAGGCTTGCCTAATTGTGCCTCACTTTTTTGCAAAATGTCTCAAAGCAATTCATAAAATATTTAATATGCAGAACTTAGCAAAGTTTTAAAAGCCGCGACAGAATAAAACAGTGGGTGGAATCCAGTGTAGTGCTAGGTGTGGGGGTCTGCTTGCACAACAGGGCTTCTCACGCCTCTGGGGGGCTGCTAAACCCATTCTGGGGTATCCCCCAAACCTTCAGAGATTTAGCGGGTTAGGGATATGAAGGGAGGGGGAAAACTCCATGTGAAAGCAGGCCTCATCGTCCATGAAACAACTTAATTCCTGCCCCTTCCGTGTAGTGGGCCTGAACCTGTGGAACTCCCTGCTAGTTGAAATTAGGCACATGACTAAGACTTCCTTGTTCCAGCAAACAATTTAAGGCAGTGCTCAGTTTTATGATACGTTTTTATTCTTTTGCTGTCCCATTTTGGTGGCTTGTTTTTATGTACCCCACTAAAGCAAGGAATGCAAACCTGTTGCACTTCCCCAGACATGAGACGCCCATGAAATCAGCAAGGGGGGGGGGCGAGGCGGTGAGGCTGCTCCAACCCTTGAAGTGGCTGTAGCAACTCCTTCGCAGGCAAAAGGGCCGCCTGTGGCAAAGAGAGCCTCACTGACATTCTCTTGAGGGGAAGCTCACAGCAGAGACCCCTCAGTCCCCACTTTGTGGCTCAGAGAGGACCGCCCTCTCTCATCCCCCCACCCACACGCATACCTCCTGAACAGCCCCTGCCCCCTTTCCCATCAATGACGCTACAGAGAAGTACCAGGATGGACCGTCAAGCCCAAATGAATCATTTAATAGAACAAAGGATTTGCTCTCCAATTCATTTTTTTAAAAATCAAATTTACAAACACGTTATGCAGAAATCAAGCCATTTCAAAACAGGTCCCGAAACCTCTGCTGCTGAATAATCAGTGTTCAGTACAGAGAGGGAGAGAAGGGCGTTTGCTGCCCCATCAGGGGCCAGGGGAGCCACCTGCTCCAAGATCTGCTGGCTGGGACGAGCAGGAGCTGGGGCAGACCCCCAAGGCTCAGGCGGCAGCACCCCCTGACCCACTGAGAAACAGCCACCTTCAGGGGAGAGGGTTACAGCATTTCTCTTTCAAAGTGCTATCAGGCAGAGGGTCTCTCTTTCCAGTCCAGCATCAGCATAAGCAAGTCCCCAAGGCAGAGCCTGGCCTTGCGGTTCAAACGCTGCCTGACCTCAGGGGCTGGGCAGGCCATGGCTTCTCCTGGTCAAAGGCACACGGGGAGAGCAGCCTCCATGAGGGGCGGAGGGGGGAGAGACCTTCAACGCAGGCCCCAACGGAGCGAGGAGCACAAAGCCAGCAAGCGGGAGGCTCCTGGCAAGCAGCAACGACGCCCTGGCTGTGCAGGCCTAAGGACAGAGCGGAGGAGAGCCAGAGGCAACTGAGGGAGGAAGGCACTGCGGGGCAAAAAGGAAGGAAGCTCCTGTAGGGCAACGGGCTCCGTGGGTTGGGCAGGCAGCCCACAGATCCGATGCACAGCGTCAAATACAGCAGATCGACTGCCTCCACTGGGCAAACAGTGCACACACACACATTTTCATGGTGGGGATCACAACCTATGAACAGCTCATTGTATTCAGGTGGCAGCCCCACTGCAGGGGCTATCGTGGCCCAGGAGACTGACCTGGCTCCAACCTCGAAGGCTCACACAGCTCCAGTCTTCCATGAGCGAGAGGCAGGGAGGCTGGGCAGCTGCCAGTTGAGCTGGGAAATGGGCCGAGCTCCAAGACGCAGGTGGAATGGAGGGGCAAGGGGGAAGGCTAGGCAAACCCACAAGCGTTGCATGGCTGCGCCCCAAAAGCTGCTCAGGTGGGACCCAGCTCTTGCTGCTGTCACCGGGGGCTCTCAAAGCACCCCCATATGGCTTTGCACCCCCTGCCTTGCTCAAAGGCCGGCCAGCCAGTGAAGCCGCCCAGGGCCAGCAGGGACTCTCAGCTGCTTGTTCTCAGAGAGGAAGGTGAAGGGCAGCCGCAGAAGCCCAGCCCTGCCCTGCCCCTTGGGCTTCACTGTCCGCTTGGCTCATCTTGGCAGCCCTTGGTGCTGCAGCCGGGACTAACACACGTCCCCACTGCAAGGCTGGGAGGGGCAGTGGTGGCAAGGGCGGCCCCGGCTCTGAGGAGGGCTATGAGAACTCCGAGGAGAGGTGGATAAAGTCGTCCGGGGTTCCCAGGCTGTGGGCACAGGGCACAGCGGAACCGTCTTCTCTCCTTCCTTTTTCCTGCCACAAGAGAAAGAAGAAAGAAGAGAAGAGAGTCGTCAGGTGCTGCCGCCACCACTGCTGCTGCCACCGCCAGAGATTGCTGCCTGGAGCCTGACGCACCTTCACACACACACCCCCCCGAATGGACTGCAGCCCTGCCTGAGAGCCCACCCTCCTTGGAAAGCACAGAAGGAGAAGGACGGAGCCCAAGAGATTTTGAAATTCTATTCTTTTTTTGGTGTACTCGACAACAACATGTTTTTCGTATTTACAGGAAATGTGACGAAAACAATGCACTAAAAATATACCACCGATGAAACATTAAAAGGGACAATCAAATCATAATTATTATCTCATTATTTAAGAAAATGAATCAAGCAAGAACTAAACATCACCTACATAGCTAAGGAGCAGGATTTGGCCAGTATGTTAGACCCTAAGCTGCCCATCTGACGAACCAGCTGACATCACCAAGATGTTGGGAGACAACTTCATGAGAAAGGTAAGGGGCTCTTTCCTCCCTCCCTCCCTCCCTCCCTCCCTCCCTCCCTTTGCAGGCAGAGATTGTGCCCAAAGATGTTTAAACTCAGAGGTGTGACGTCGGCCATGACAGAGGGGAAGGGGGAACCTGACCTCACTCTCAGGACCGTCCTGGAAGTGGACTCCAGGCACCTGCAGCCTCGGAAAGAGGACATGTTCATTTCAACCCTGCTTTACTCCATTCAGCAGTTTTATTCCTTAATTTATACTCCACTCGTAGACCACAATGGCAGCAACCTACCCCAGTGCAGAACTAAAGTGATTTTGGATGAACACCTTTTTAGCACATTTCTTATTATGTAAATTTATAGCACTTCCCTTATAAATAGCTTTGGGACTCCCTTTGGTGACGTGATCAATAAATTTAATAAGCTGAACTTACCATCATCATCTAATTAGAAATGCCAGAATTAAGAAGAATCTGCATGGAGACTCTACGAGCAAATTTGAAACAGCAAGTGCCTCTCAAATGGGGAATACTTTTGAAAACCTCCAGAACACAGTTGGGGAGCTGGCTTCTTGGACTGCTACCAGCTTTTGTAGGCAGCAAAGGCCTCTGAATAACACCAGGTGCTGGGAGGAATGCCAAGTGGGGAGAGTGTTGCTACTGCTGCCTTTAGGTCCTGCCTTGAGGTCCTGCCTGTGGGCTTCCCAGAAGAGGCAGCTGGTTGTCCACTAGGACGACAGCTGGCTGGGCTGGACAGGCTCCCCTTGGCCTCATCCAGCTGCTGAAGGACACTTTTGGGGTTCTTAAGTGTAGGAGTGCAAATATCCAGAGTGTGGGGTCAGGTGGGATTACTATGAGCAATTATAAAATATGCATCAGGCCATTGTGTCCGTGATGAAAACATTGCATTGACTGGGTTTGATTCACTGACAATAATTTCTGATCCAATCCCACAAGCTTCTACATCTAAGCCATTTTTCCTCTACTGCCCATTTCTCTCTGCCTGACAGGCATGTATAAGCATCCTAGGACACAGACCACTTGACGGCTGCAGCCTCAGGCATCCTGGGTCGTAAATATGATAGTTAGCTTTGATGTAGTTTGTTAATCGTTCACAAGGAGATGGCAAATACTACCTATCCTCCCTCTCGCTTATTGCTGCTTATGACCTCCAGAGTTTTCTAAAAGCATTCCTCCTTGCTTCCTCCTTTATTTACTCTGAATTACGTATGCATGCTCAAGTAAGAAATTAGCTCTTTCTACTTTTAACTTTAACTTTGTCCCACGTGGGTTTTTTTGAAACGCTCAGAGGAAATCTGATTGGTTCTTATGAACACTGTGTAAAAAGTTCTTTTGTGAATAAAACGACCTGGGCGGAGGGGTGGAGAGGAATTATTATATGCACTCCTCCCAGAGTCTTGCTGGTCAAGCCTGTGTGTGCATTCTATTAATCAGAGTCTAATCCTTCCTTTGCTTTGGGAACGCCACATTAAGGAGCTGCATAAGGAGAGGGAGCTCGAGAAAAGAGCCAAGAGAGCTGGGAACAGCGCACAAAGCTTCAGACCCCTGCAGGGAGCTTCTCCAGCAGACTATGAGGCACAGGAAGGGAGCTACCCAGACCTACCTTCTGGTACTGTAAGATGCCCTCCTTCTCCTGCTGCATCCGCCACAGCTCCACCTCATCCGGCCTGTAGCTCCCGGGAACCACATAGTTGGCAGGCCGGTCTGTGCTGCACATCTCGCAGCCGGGCCGGGTTGGCTTGTTGATGAAGGTGCAGGTGGGGCAAGACCAGCCAGTCTGCAATGGGAGATGAGGAGGAGGAGGAAGGGGCCGCTAGACGTGGCGCCTGCAAGGACAGCCCCTGTCCAAGAGGCCGTGGGCCAGGATGCAGCCACGTGCCCCAGGACCACCCCTCTCCCACTTGTGCTTCCTGCTGGGCGATGAGACCCACCCCAGAAGGCGCTCTGGCCCCTTTCTTGAGCAGACTATGGGGTGAGGGGAGACAAGGCCACAGGGAGCCCATATATATGGGGAGACGCCTGCCTTGAGTTTTGCCACTTAGCAGAGGGAGTACATACCGGCACGGGAGAGGGAGGAGGGGCGGCAGCCGGGGGTGGAGGGGCTCGCGAGTGGCCAGGGAGGAATTTTCCCAGGAAGTGGCTGCTCTCACCAACATCCCTCTTCCTGTTAGAATTTTTCACACCTGCAACGGAAGAAGGCAGCTTAGAAGAAGAAGGTCTAAGAACTTCGCAATTACAAAGTTTCTCTTACACAAAAGCTAGGTTAATATCGATCAGTCTGAATATAAGCATGTTAACTATTGGAGAGATTTTAATGACTGTTCACAAGCTTTGTTTAAATAAAGGTAAACAAATAAATGTTGTCCCTATGGTTAATCTCTAAACTCTTCCAGATACATTAAAGGAGGCTTTTCTATGAACATGAAAAACTGGTTGGATCATTTCTCAGGTATGCAGATTTGCACTCTAACAAAAATCAGATACATTTCCTTTTCAGGAAACACAAGTCCTCCTGACTCCCAGAGGCCATCAGGCCTGACTGCCACCTATAGTCATATTTTGGGTTGAAGTAGCTTCAGGATGAATATTTTCGGGTTGCGCTCTGCAGCGACCCAGAAGTAACGGAGCGCGTTACTTCTGGGTTTTGCTGCTTGCGCATGTGCAGACGCTCAAAATGACGTCACATGCATGCGCAGAAGCGGTAAATTGCGACCTGCGCAAACGCGCCTTATGTTTACTTCAGGATGCGAACGGGGCTCTGGAACGGATCCCGTTTGTATCCAGAGGTACCACTGTACTGGTCATGGGCAGGTCATTTTTGTTGCTGTTGGTTTCCTCTTTTTGGGGTGGGGGGGGCCAAGGCAGAGCAAAGCAAGAAGGAGCAACAGGGACAAAGAGAGGGAGGAGTTAAGAGTGCTCAGAATGCAAGTTCCTATGTCCCTCCCTCCCTCAGCCAAACCTAAGCGCCCGCCACCCCCCCCCCAGCACAAAGGGACATATTCCTATTAGTATAATTTGTGAATTTATATCCTGCTTTAGGATTGGACCTTTAACCACACACTGTCACAAGCTGTGTATCCAGATGTAAGAAAGAGATGCAAAGCTTGGCTGTAAGGATGCAACAACGTTAACAATATGCCATATAGTTGTAGACTAGTGGTCAGATTTGCACCACAGAGTAGGAAAGATATGAATAAATGAGAAACTGGACTTTAGCAACTGAATTTGGCCTTTTGTCTTCCTGATTTAAATTGCCTTGACTTGCAGGCAGAAAAGCCGTTGGGGGGAGGTGTAACCTGTTCTAAGGGTTCTGAAATGAACCGCCTGCTTCTAGCCAGATGCAACCCCTTCCCCTTTTTTCCTGACTAAGGAGCCCCCGCCATCCCCAAAGGGCTCCCTGCCTGCTCACTTTTCTTGGGCAGACAGGTGGGCAAGGTGCTGAATTTGTTCCTGGCATCCGTGTTGTCCGCCAGGGGCGAGGGGGGCGGCTGCAGCACCACCCAGTCCCTGTCCTCCTTGAAGCGCTGCTCAGAGAGGTGGGCGCCCTTTGCCGAGAGCAGGTAGAGGAAGGCCGTGTCGCCGTCCTTCCGTATCCCGTAAGAGCCAACGGTTCGGTCATCCACGCAGAGACACTGGCCAATAATCCAGCGCTGGACGCTGGGGTGGAATCCGTAATCCTGAAAGACCTGGGGGAAGCAGAGACAGGGTCAGTGGGAGTCTGAAGGCCTCTGCAGCAGGCCAAGCAGCCAGGCAGTTGTTGGCGCTTTCCCCCAGAAGCTGCCCCAGGGAGGGAGCCAGAAGACAGCATCCCTGCCTCTGAAAAGCTGTGCCCGGGTTACCTTCTGCCTGAGCCCTGCAATGGTGGTGTACGTGTGGACGCGGGTGGTGATGCTCGTCGAGCAAGTGGCGTCTTCCACCTGCACCTTCATGCTAAAAAGGAAGGGAATCGGCCAGTGAGACGAGCAAAGGGTGTCCCGCAACCGGCCATCTTCAGAAGAGGAGGCGTGCAGGGGATTGGCCCCAGATCACACAGCCTAACCCACCCAGCCTCCTCCAGAGACACCGGCTCCCTGCCCAGCCCTCCACTCCCACCTGATCTCGCTTGTGGGGTAGCAGGACTCCTTCAGCAGGATCCGCAGAGCAGCGTGTTGCTGGGCGAGCAGCGTGGCACAGCGCATGGCCTCCTCCTCGTCCCCGAGCTCAATGGCAGTGGACAGGTGGAGCGCCAGGTCCTCTGAGGAGGAGACAAAGCCAGGCATGAGCCAGCCAGGTTAAGTTGTGTGCCCCCCATCTCAGGCAAGCCTCCCGCCTCCCCTACTTCTCCAAGGTCTGTGATGGAAAACCTCCTAGGGAGCCACCCACTGCTGGGCAAGAGCTCTCAAAAGCAGCCCCACCCCCTGCCCCACACTTGGCTTGCTGCTGCAGGTGGTCACACCCAAGACTTCCTTCCAAATGAGTTCTAAAAGCTTTCTTATCTTATTCTGGTTTGAGCATTTGTACTCTGCTCTTTTCGTAGTCACACAGAGGCCTCGTGCAGCTATTGGATTGGTTTTAGTTGTCTTCAGTTGCAGCAGAACTCGGGCGAGGACCTGGGAGGCCAGGGTTCGAAGCCCCAGTTAGCCACAAAGCTCACTGGGTGTGGACCTAGGCTAGTCATTCACCCTCGGACTAACCTACCTCAAAGGGTTCCTGCGAGGATAAAATGGGGAGGAGGGGACCTGTGTCAACAACCTTGAGCTCCTTGAGGAAAGGTGGGATATGAATGCAATAAATGACACTCTTCTCTTCATTTATGTTGACCGGTTGGTTTTTTACTTTTTTTAAAAAATGAAAAAATGTTGGGGCAGTTGGAGGGGCTCACAATATCGCTGGCAAGGGCAGCCCCCTCTTCCTCATCCAGCTCAAGCAGCCGCTCTTTCAGGACATTTATGCTGCTCTGGTGTGCTATACAGGGCAAACCGCAAAGCACGGCTGGGGAGCCAACCCAAGCCCTGGATGTGGCCCCCTACTTAACTGCATCTGGCCCCTGGGTATTTCCAGCGACTCCTCACCACTGAGGTGGTGGATCAAGCAGGCACTCAGGGAAGAGGTCAATATAAAAGGAAATAAAACCAACCAAGTGCTTTTAATGCGATCAATAACTGAATACTTGCATGGGCACCAAAGGAATCCCAGTGGATTAGCGTCAATGGGAAGGAAAGGTTCAACAGGAAGTATAAACATAGCTTGTTTTTTAAATGGATATTATTTATTCATCTGTTCACCTCTTGCTTGTCAAAATGGCTTCTAAGCCATAGAAATATGGGGGAGATTTTGGGCAATTACTGAAACCAAGTTCCCTCTCAATTCACCTTCTCAGCAATACTTCACGAAATGCACCCACTCCTCATTACCATTGTGCAACAAAACCAGCTGCCTAACCTGATACAGGCAGAAGGAAATTTCAGATATGCAAACATCATATTTCCTGGCAGCTGAGTAACGTTTATGATGAGTCTTCAAGGGCACAGGTAGAAGGAAATTTCAAATATGCAAACATCACATTTCCTGGCAGCTGAGTAGCATTTATGATGTGTCTTCAAGGGCACACTGCCAGTGGACAAGTGTCCTACGCCATCAGGCACCCACCTTTCCTGGCAAGCTCCAAGGGCAGGGAGACATCGATGTCTGACAGAGAGTTGAAAAGTGCCAAGGGAAGGGGAGAAGGCCGTCCTGTCAGCAAACCGCTTCCCTCAGTAGCTGGGGAGAGAAAAGACTTTAGAAGAAGTGCTCCAGCAGGCAGACACAGAACATAAGAAGATCAGACTAGCCCGCTGGATCAGGCCGATGGGCCATCTAGTCCAGCATCCTGTTCTCACAGGGGCCAATCAAATGCCTGTGGGAAACCCGCAAGCAGGATTCGAGCACCAGAGCCTATTCAGAGACTACTCCATTAACACAGGAAATGATTAGGCTTCAGAATAATAAGCCAGAGAGTTTACCAAAGTATAAAGATGCAGAATTAACCAGTTTCCCTCGGGGGTTTTCTGGAGGACAGAGCAAGTCTGTCTCCACCCTCCTGCCCCACCAGGTTTCATCACTGCTGGCTCTTGGTCAGCGCTGCAAATGCACCTGACATGCAGCTAGACATCAGGTGGCTATAGCACAGCTTACGACCTGCAGAGCCTCCTGAGTTTAGGAGCCGAAGCAGCCCTGGAAAAGGAGTCTTATGGTACAGCTCAGGTGCATAGCTAGAAGCGAGAGCCTGGGGGCGGCGCAGAGGTACATTGTTTCCCCCACCCCAGAGCTGTTCAGCCACAACAACCCATTTTCTCAACCTTCCTGCTATACTAACTGCCCTACAGATCAAGGCAGGTGCACCTGATTGCATTGAGAGTGCAGGCCTCTCCTCTGCTGACCACCTCTTCAGAACTGACAAACCATGGCTTGTGTAAGAGCCATGCCCTCTCTCACTACCAGAAGCCGAACCCTGGCATTGTAAGTGCCTTCCAGGGCAGGGGCTGACCTTTCTGGAGCTCCTGGAGGGAGCTGCTGACAACTGTCCACCACTTCTGTGCCTCATGCTCATCCTCAAAGTGGAAAACAAGGGGGTCATCTGGGCGGGCTAAGAACTTCAGCTCATGACACGTGGCAGTCTTCACCTCATAGGAAATGTCTCTGAGGTTGTACTCAACAAGGCCCTGGGGGCAGAAAAGCATTAGTGGGCGAGTGCAAAGTCAAACAGCCCCAACCAGCTCTTGCTGAGGCCTCTTTACCTCAAGCAACACAGGGGTCAAAGCACCCGTTCTATTCTTCAGCAAAGTCTCATCAGGCGCCCCCACATCAGTGCTCATGCTGAAAGCTGCTCCCACTGCTGAAGACCCCTCCTTGAACAAGAGGACTTGCCCCCTTCCTCTCCTCCCTCTGTGCAAAACTGCTTGAGAGGTTCTCCCATCCCTCCAGAGCTGATTTTGAGGGTGTATGGACTGCAGGGGAGAGAGAGAAGAGGGGGAAGTTCCATTCTGCAAGTGGAACTCCTAAGAACAGAAGGAGAGAACCTGCTGAATCAGGCCAATGCCCCATCTAGTCCATAATTCTTACAGTGGCCAGCTAAAGGCCTCCGTGAAAGCCACAAGCAGGATTCAAGCCCAAGAGCCCTCTTCTCCCCTCCTGTGGTTTCCAGTAACTGCTATTCAGAAGCATTACTACCTCTGACTGCAAAGGCAGAGCTTAGCCATTGTGACTAGCAGCCATCAATAGCCCTCTCCTTTGTGACTTTGTCCAGTCCTCTTTCAAAACACCCCCAAGTCTCTTGCAGGAACACTGGATACTACCTCGGGGTGAGGGTGTCTTTAGAACTCCACTGGCAGAGGCAAGAGGAGCCTGTGTGCCCTTTCCTGTTCTGCCCTATTTGTTTACAGCCCCTCACGATGAGTGTGAGGCCTGTCCTGTGTGTGGTAGGCAGGGTGTTATAGGGGTAACAAGAAGGTATGAGGCACAATCCACAAACGCCACTAACCAAAGCGGTTTCAGTGCTGCGCCCAGGCCTGAAACTGGATTTAAGTGGGTCCAGATAATCAGTTTCCCCAAGCATGCCTTGAGCTAGATCACCAATACCGTCTCAAGGACTCAAATTGTTGTTAAACATGTTGGCTGCAAGCCATTTTGGGTACTTTTGTATGCGATTGAAAGGTGGGGATGTAATTGTTTTTAATGAGTAGTACATTATGAGCAGGCATACTTGAAGCACACAATGGACTAAGGTATGTCGAGGAACGGACCTGGCCTTTCTACTTGATCCAATAAATCAGTGCATTTAACAAAATGGAAGTGCAAGGGAAACAGAAACAGGCTGCTACCATGATCCTTGCTTGGATAGATGAGCTGGATATCCTATGATCAAATCCCTGGATGTTGTTGTTATTAATAAAACTTAGGAAGCTCCTAGTTCTTTTTCTAAGCATTGTTCATACATTGAGACATCCTGTAAAATGTGGGGGGTGGGGGGGTAGAAACAGATCCTGTAAAGGATGACTTTGCTGGCCTCTTGGGCACCTCTTGTGAAACAGGCACACCTTCAGCACCACTCAGAGAAGAGGCACATTTTCCAGGAAAGGCTGACAGTGGCTACAGGCTCCAAACAGCCTGGGCTTTGCCCCTGGCGCTGCTTCCCCACGGCTGGGCAGCCCCCCCTCCAGCAGCTGAAATGCACCCACTCCGGTCTGACGGGTTGGGGCAGCTGCTGGCCCAAGAGCTTCAAGGGCAGGGAGGAGGCAGCCGCCTCTGGTAAGTGGCGAGACAAGCCTCTGGGGCAGCGCCAGAGGGGCGGACCAGGACCTGGGTTCAAATTCCCCTTGGGCCCCGGAGCTCAGTGGGCGCGACCGGGGGCCTGGCCTCGCAGGGTTGTTGTGGGGGGCTGAGAGGAGGAGGAGGAGGAGGAGGAGGAGCACACGCCCCCCTTGAGCTCCCTGGAGAAGGAAGGCCAAGGGCGGCCCCGGGATGGGTCCCACTGCCTCCCCCGCCCCGAGGCCCCCTTCCCTTCCCCTCTCACCGCTTCGCCCCCCGACTCCGCCGCGCCCCTCAAGCCGAATCGGAAGCGCTCGGGGCCGGGCGCCGCGCTGAGCTGGAGCCGGAAGAGGCGCTGCGCTTCCCGGCCGGAGGGCGAGGCCGAGGGCGCGTCCGGCGAGCGCGGCACCCAGGCCTTGGCCGAGGCCAGCAGCACCAGGCCCGACGGGGACGGCGAGCAGCCCGGCGCCGCCGCCATCGAGTCGCCGCCCGGAACCGGAAGCCGAGCAAGGCTCCCGCGGGGCGCTTCCGGCTCGCTTCCGTACACTTCCCCGCCGCCGCCGCCGCCGGGGGGAAACTGCCGCCCGACTCCGAGGTTCCGGGCCAGGAGGGGACCCGCTCAGCCGAAGCCCTTCTAGAGATATATTTGGACGGCACCTTCGATGCGGATTTACCTATAAGCTAAATAAGCTCTAGCTTAGGGTTCCACTCTCTTGAGGCCCCCAAAAAATTAAAGGAAAAAAACCCTGAATGTACATTTCCAAAATAGAAGATAAAAAAGAAATAAAATAAAACCTTCATACAGCAACAGTGTTTTGTGTTGTGTATGGACCTATTAGGTCCATAAATTACCATATAGCCTATAGTCAACACAAAAAACAGCAACAATTTGTTGTTGACAAAGGACACATAAAGGGCCCCATTACCTTCAGGAGCTTAGGGCCTCATCAAACCTAAATCCGGCCCTGGCCCTCCTATATATATATATATATTTGGATGGCATGTTCGATGCAGCACTTGGGCTTCTTGAAAGATGGTTGCAGCCACCCCCTGGAGTTGCTGCAGCCTGGAAAGAACTCGCCTGCCCTCCTGGCTGGGGCTGATGGGAGTTGTAGTCCAATGCTACCTACCTGCATCGTGGGGGGTTGGACTAGATGACCCTTGGGATCCCTTCCAACTCTACAATGCTATGATGGCACCTTGTGAGAGAAGTCTGCTGCCCCCTTGGAGCTCGGCGGGAAGGGCCGGCCTTGTGCCAGCTCCCAGGCTGGTGTGGAGCAGCGCTGTCAACAGGGAGCATGGGCTGTGCGCCCTCTGATCTACAGTGGGCTCCTTCCACCAGCACGTTTTGGGAGTGTGTTTGGGAAGTTACACCAAAGGAGACTTCTGTCACCTCCCAGAACCTCTCTGCAGCTGGGCTTTCTGTTTAGGGCAGCCCTCTGAAAGAACTTAACATCTGCATTTGTTTGCAAGCCAAATTGCCACAGGAGATCTAGTGTCCTGTCATTGTTTATTAATAATAATTAGAGACTGACGACTATGACTTCTATGAAAGAGGGCAACCAAAACTGATTGCAATATGTTTGCCCACAATAGACACATCTCGCAGGCTTGAAGGACGGCCTTCTACCAGGTGAGCCAACTCCAATGCTAAATCCTTCCTCAGCGGCTTGCTGCCACATACTCACCCCTGACAAGACCCATGGGCTTGTTGGTGGTCGCGCCAATTTTGTGGAACTCCCTCCTGAGGGACGCAAACCTAATGTTCCTTCCCTGGTATTCCAATACAGAGGCTAGGGCTGTGTCACTCTATAATGCTTTTGGACTAGTGAGCCATCTGGAGCAGAATTGTGCTTTATTATTCCTTTCGACATCACCTTGCTAACAAAGGTCCGTATAGTTAAAGCCATGGTTTCCCCAGTAGTGATGTATGGAAGTGAGAGCTGGACCATCAAGAAGGCTGATCGCCGAAGAATTGATGCTTTTGAATTCTGGTCTGGAGGAGCCTCTTGAGAGTCCCATGGACTGCAAGAAGATCAAACCTCTCCATTCTGAAGGAAATCAGCCCTGAGTGCTCACTGGAAGGACAGATCCTGAAGCTGAGGCTCCAAGATTTTGGCCACCTCATGAGAAGAGAAGACTCCTTGGAAAAGACCCTGATGCTGGGAAAGATGGAGGACACAAGGAGAAGGGGACAACAGAGGATGAGATGGTGGGACAGTGTTCTCAAAGCTATGAACATGAGTCTGACCAAACTGCGGGAGGCAGTGGAAGACAGGAGGGCCTGGCGTGCTCTGGTCCAGGGGGGCACGAAGAGTCGGACACGACTCAACGACTAAACAACAACAACTGAAGGAAGGTGAGGACAGGTGACCTCACCTAGGCCCGAAGCACCTCCCACGAAAGCAGGCTCAAAGCTTCTCAGAGCTTTTCAAAATCATTTTCTCAGCAGCTAAGCATCAGAAATATTCCGCTCTGCTGTAACAAAGGTATGGAACACAGTCCATTGTTTCTCAGGCCTTTCTCATGCCTTCTGGCCTTGCTAAAGAACCACATTGCAACTTACTTTCTGTCTGGGAACCATGCCAGAACAAGAAATTGAAACATATCTGAACACTCTGAAACCCCTTTCCTGGGAAGAGTCCAATAGTCCCAAGACAGCTTTCTGTTCATGCTCAGAGGGACTCCTGAGGGAGGAGAAAGGAGGAGGGAACTGGAAAGGGGTATATATGCTTGTGCACATGACTGTGAATTTCGTGCATGCTTTTTGTGACTTATCACACTTGCTCCTTCTACTAGTTCATGGATGGTAGAAATAAAACCTTTTTCTCCGAAACTATTCCTTGAGTGTCTGTTGACTCCCACTTCCCTTTCCCAGCCGCAATATTTTTCCCACCCGAGGGCAAAGCCTCATAAGGCTACACAACAACACTCCTTTCGATGAATTTGCACTGCTTTTGCTGTGGAGATATCCTAGGTTGGTTTTAAATTATTCTCATCTGTCTTGTGGCTGCTTCATATGGAAAAAGCAGCGAGCAATTTTTAAAATGAAATCAAATGAATAATCCTGGTCAATTAAAAGATTGCCTGAAATGCTTGGCCTTCCCAGAAGGAAAAGAATTGCGGCTGCATTGGAGAAGCAGGTCCCGAGGATAGAACTTTCTTTATGTATGCCACAACAGCAGCAAGAATACTCATCGCAAAGTATTGGAAGACACAAGAACTGCCCACCTGGGAAGAATGGCAGATGAAGATGATGGACTGTATGGAACTGGCTGAGATGACTGGCAGAATCAGAGACCAAGGAGAAGAGTCGGTGGAAGAAGAGTGGAAGAAATTTAAAGTTTATTTACAGAAATATTGTAAAATTAAGGAATGTTAGAAAGATGTTGGAATAAAACTATGTGGTTTTAGCAGAAAAGATATAAAGGACTAAGTAAAAAGAGTTGATGGAAGAAGAGAAATTAAATTACAGTATATTAAGATGGGAAGGATTTGCTGAAATATCTAACTGAACTAGAATACAAAAATTGGAGGTGTGAGGTGGTCAAGGAAGTACGGTAAGTGAATGAAAGCAAGTAAAGGGTTTTTTATGTTTTCTTTTATTTTTTTATTGCTTTTGTATTGTTTTTTATTGTATTGTCTGTTTTTTACTTATATCTTTTCTTCATTTGTTTTTTCTTGTTTTTCTGTAACCTTTAAAAAAAATCTTAATAAAAATTTATTAAAAAAATAAAATAAAACAAGCTATAGCTTAGGGCCCCACTTTCTTGGGGGCCTCGGGGGGAAAGAACTGGATGTACATTTCCAAAATATAAAATAAAAAAAAGTAAAATAAAACCTATATAAAAAAAGAGAAGCAGGTCCCGATTCCGCAGCTGGACCCGCGCGGCCTCTCTCCGACGCGCCCCCGCCCTCTGGGAAAGGGGCGTGGCCTCCCCGTTGAGTGACAGCTGCCCCGCCCCTTCTTTGTTCCCCGCTCGGCTCGACAGCGCCTTGAGGCGGCCGCCAATGAGAGCCCGGCTCTAGCCCAACGGGTGGGGCTGGACACATGCCGTTGATTAGCGTGCAGAGGAGCCACTGGGATGCGTCAGCCCGAGTGATGGGCACACGCTTGGTCCAATGGAGATGAGGGATCTGGCTGGCGCCCAATGGCTGCCCGCGCGGGGCGGAGCCGCTCGCTCTTGTTGTCGTCCTCTGCTCGAAGCCCGAAGAGTCAAGTCGGTCGCTTCGCCTGACAGGAAAGAAGGAAGGAAGGAAGGAAGGAGGGAGGGAGGCCGGGAGAGCGACTCCGCGTCGGGCGCTCGACTAGCAAGCGGGGCCATGGCCGGGTCTGCGGGGCCCCTGAGGGCCGCCGGGCGGAGACGGGCCCAGGCGGCGGCCGAGGCGACGGCGGCTGAGGCGGCCACGCCCGCTTCGAGTTCCCCCCGCGGCCTGCGCTGCTCGACGGCGCGCAGCCCCTGAAGGAGGAGGAGGCGGCGGCGGCAGGTGGGTAACGGGGCCCCGGGGCCTGTCCGGGCCGCGAGGGGCGGGACTGCGCTTCCCGGCATGCCCCGCGCGGGGGCCGCCTCGGCGGGCGCCGTCCTTGGTGCCGCGGGGCATGATGGGAAGCCGAGTCTTTCGGCAGGCGGGGCGGGAAGTGGAGTGGGAGGCCCGTCTCCTGCGAGGGGGGGGGGGCGCCCCCGATCTGCTCTGGGTCTTGGGCGCTCATCCTCTGCCCTCCGCGGAGCCGAGCCGCGTTCCGCCCCCGAGGCTGAAGCACCCGAAGCTCCTCGCGGGGCCTGGCCGGTCTTCTGAGCCCTGCACCGCGGGGGTTGGACTAGATGACTCTGGGGGTCCCTTCCAACTCCCCCGTCCTTCTGTGTATCCTCTTTCCCAGCCAGACGTGACTTCGGGACTAGGGTTTGCCTCTCACCCGGGCTATGCTCGCCAGCGTCCGAGAACGTTTCTCGTAAACCACGTTTCCCTTAGAAAATCAAAACAGCAAGGACCCCACAAAATCTCCAGGAGGATTCTTTGGACACATTTCTAGGTTCACCATTTGATCGTGTGACCTTTCTCTCTTCTCTTTTATTGCTGTCACATCCGCTTTCTTCTTAACCTCACGGTTCTCAGATAATTTTCCACCTGCCTCCTCCACAGAGACTGTTATTTTAGTTAACGTAGATCTGGAGGCCAAGTGCAACTGAGTGCATGGAATTATGGTTGGGTGGCATTTTGGGAGTTGAAGTCAAGATGGGAGGTGTCAAGGCTTGGGTATCGCAAAACTCTCCCCTTTTCCACTAAAGTATTTCACAGGTGCTGACTAGAGCTGGGGGGGGTCATCTGCATCCCTGTATGAGCCATGCCTTGCTGGTCTTCCAGAGCCAGTGCCGGCCTCCTTCCCTGTCTGCTCTTTTGGTATGCTTTGAGTATAGTGTCCCCTTGTGGGTGGGCAGCAGCAGATCCCAACGTCTTCTGTTCCTCAGAAGTGTCTATTAACAGGCCCTTCTCTCTCTGTCACTGCCAGGAAGTTCCAACCTAGAAGCGGTAATACTGAGAATTTAGTCCAGCGCCAGGAGGTACAAAAAATGAAGCTGTTGGAAAACTCAAGTTTTGAAGCCCTAAACTCCCAGCTGACGGTGGAAACGGGAGATGCACACATCATTGGCAGGTGAGCGGCAAGGCAGCTCCTGAACTGGGCATCTTGCCATGTGGCCCCAAGAGTGCTTTTCTGCAGCTCAGAGGCCTCTCCAAAGTGAGATACGCCCCCCACCTCCCCAGCTGAGTCTTGCCTGTCTTCCCTCAGGATTGAGAGCTACTCCTGCAAGATGGCCGGGGACGACAAGCACCTCTTCAAGCAGTTCTGCCAGGAAGGGCAGCCCCACGTGCTTGAGGCCCTGTCCCCACCTCAAACCACCGGGATCAGCCCCAGCAGGTATGTGCTGTCTCTTCCTCGCCCCACACAGACGAGGCAGAGCTGGCTCATCATCACCAGCTTCACTTGGCCTTGCAGGTCGGTGGGCTGGCTAAGAGTTCTGTAAGCCAGGAGAGTCTCACCGTATTATAATAATAATTATTGTTGTTGTTGTTTGTTTATATCCCACCCACCTGGCTGGGTTTCCCCAGCCACTCTGGGTGGCTTCCAATAGAATATTAAAAATATTGCCGGGGGGAACTCAGAACTTCCTGTTCTCGGCTTGCTGGGGCCAATGGGAGTTGGGAGTCCAGTAACACTGGAGTCCCCCATTCTTGGTTTAATGCTACATGAAATGCTGCTGCTGTTCTCTGGAGCATCCCAGGCCCTGCCCTTTCTCAACTGGTGCTTTGAGGCTGTTGTGTCAAGATCATTCTGCACAGGCTTCCTCCAGGCAGAGGTAACTGACCACATCCTGTCCCTTGTGTGCTAGGCTCAGCAAGAGCCAAAGTGGCGATGAGGAGGGCCCCCTCAGCGACAAATGCAGCCGCAAGACCCTCTTCTACCTGATAGCCACCCTCAACGAGTCCTTCCGTCCTGACTACGACTTCAGCGCTGCCAAGAGCCACGAATTCAGCCGGGAGCCGAGTCTCAACTGGGTAAGCCCCCACCCTGCTATGATGATCTGGCCTTCAGGCCCCACACAAGTCAGCAGATCTCTTGGCCCTCCTTGGCATCCCGGGTCTCATAGCCCCACACGTGATAGAAGTTCTCCAGCACTGCTTTTTGCATGGATGCCTGCCAATTCTTCTCCCCCTCCCCCCCCCATTGAAAAGTGCCAGGGTCCCAGGGAGTGGCTTCTAGAGAAGGATTTCCTTCACATTGACCTAAAGGCTCCATCTCCCTCCCATTTTTTTTCTTCCCACAGAGGAAGGGGCATCTTTTGCCCCTGAGATGCTTGGGGTGGGGAAACATCCGCTTGGCATGAAACCCCTCCCTGCAGTTCTACTCAGGACCTGCTTCCTGCCTCCTAGGATTTTTGCAAACTGGTGAAAAGGGTACCTGTATGGGATGGATCAGGCCAACCCGTTGGGGACAGTGCAGGGATGGTGGGGGGCAAACGTACACAAGCGCCCCTTCCCTCTTTGCAGCACCAGGCCCTCACCAAGCTCCCCTCTGGGTCTCTTTCAGGTGGTGAACGCTGTGAACTGCAGCCTCTTTTCTGCTGTGCGGGAGGATTTCAGCGCCCTGAAGCCCCACCTGTGGGATGCTGTGGACCAGGAGATCTGCCTCTCGGAGTGCGACATCTACAGGTGGGCTCCCAGTGCTGCTCTCGGGCACCAAGGGGTGGGTGGGGGCTGCTTTGCTGGCAGCCCGCCCTGTGGAACACCCTCACATCAGATGTCAAGGGAAGAAACAACTATCTGTCTTTTAGAAGGCATCAGAAGGCAGCCCTCTTTAAGGAAGTTTTTAACATTTCATGCTTTATTGCATTTTTAATATTCTGTTGGGAGCTGCCCAGGGTGGCTAGGGAAACCTGCCAGATGGGCGGGGTATAATGATAAATAATAATAAATTTTATTTATATCCCGCCCTCCCCAGCCGAAGCCAGGCTCAGAGCGGCTAACAACAAATCCTCCTCCTCCTCCTCCTCCTCCTCCTCCTCCTCCTCCTTCTTCTTCTTCTTCTTCTTCTTCTTCTTCTTCTTCTTCTTCTTCTTCTTCTTCTACTTTTTCTTCTTCTTCTTCTACTTCTACTTCTTCTTCTTTTTCTTCCAATGTAGCTACAACCCGGACCTGGACTCGGACCCCTTTGGAGAAGAGGGCAGCCTGTGGTCCTTCAACTACTTCTTCTACAACAAGCGATTGAAGCGGATTGTCTTTTTCACCTGCCGTTCCATCAGGTCAGGGTCCCTGCCAAAGTGGCAGGTTTTGAGGCCTCCCCACCCCCCCTGCTCCCTGGGTCCCCTTCCTGGTCCAAAGGGCAGCTTGAGGCCTTGGGAGACATAATGTGGTGGGCTTCTCTTTCTGCAGTGGCTCCACATACCCTCACCCCGAAGCGGGAAATGAGCTGAACATGGATCTGAGCGAGGATGATGCGGAGGAGGAGGAGGCGGCCGGCCACCGCGACGAGGACGGGGCCAGCCTTGAGGAGGATAGGTGAGGGGGCTTGGTGTCAGAAGCCCGCTGCCCCCACTGGAGTTGGCCAGAGCTGGAAAAGGCCTAGGGATCCCAGCTGGGGACAGCAGCAACCTCTTTGTGGCCTGCAGCTCAGGTGGTGGCCCCTCCTGGGAGTGAGGTGCTGGGGGGGGGGGCTTTGCTTCTCCCTGTGGCTGGAGACAAAGGCCGTGGGGTGCTGAGGACCTCCTTTCCTGTCTGCAGGAGACAAGTGATCTGCATGTGACTTCTTGGGCTCTTTTGCACCCCCTCTGAAGACAGCTCCTCCGGCGTGTTCCCCCAGACTAGCCCGGCGTCGGCGTCTTGCTCTGCCTATTGGCCCTGTGGCTGCTGCCTGGCCAGCTGGTGCCTCCAGACTCCAGTCCCTTTGCCCGCCTGCAGGCTTTGGCACCCCTGCAGCACTGGAAACTCTGTCCGGCCCCCGAGAAGCACTTTTCTGTTCCAAGTGGCGTCAGAGCAAATGCCCTCCGTTCATCTGCAGTAGCAGCTACAGCAGCCATGGTGGGGAGGCTGCCCTTCTGGGTTTGGGGCTGTGCCTCTATCCGCTGGACCCTCTCAGACTGACCCTCCCTGGAGATTTGTCTGTCAGTTTCAAGTGTCTGTGGCCCCTTTCTGCTGACTTCCAGGCACTACAACCTGCTAAAGACTGCACAACATGCAGAAGCTGGATTTCCTGAGGATGGCATCTCCCCCTCCCTTGTTTTTGACCGCAAAAGACATTGGTGCCGAGTGTCCTGGACTGGCCGAAGTCAGGGTTTGGGCACCTTGGTGGCTTGGCTGCTTTGCTTTCCCCCAAGGGCTCATAGAGTTTTATTTTTATATTCCGGCCCAACCCTTTGTGCTCGTGTCTCCCCCGTCCAGCCAGCCTCCTTCCACCTGATGCCCACCTCTTCCTCCTTTCAGGCTCCACTCCGTGGCCCAACGGACTCATTTCTGGGTTGGTAGGAGGGAGCGCTTGGTACCTCCTCTGCTCAAGAGCTGAAGGAACATTGGTGCTGCCAGAGCAGGAGGGGGCTGCTCTCGTGCCCTTGCCATCATATTATGGGGCTGTGAAAGTGCCCCCCTTTCTCTTGCACTGACTTGGATTCCCTCCGGGGGGGGCAGGGTGTCTTGCCGTCTTTTCTGCAGTCTTGTGATCTGATTCCAGAGGGCTATGGCTGCAGGGGCCTCTATCCCTTGGCTTCTCATCTGGGCAAAATCACTCCAGGCCCACCATTTGGAGCAACCTGCCAAGAACAACAGGCCTGGTCCCCTGTTCGACGCCCCCCCCTCAAAAAAAGGTTGGGTTGAGAAGCAGCCTGCCTTTGGTCCCCTTGAGGCTTCCCCGCTGCTGCTTCCCGCTGCTTCCCTTGCCCCTGTGCTAGGCAGCAAGTGATTTTGGAACACCCCTTTGCCTCTTTCCCTTTAGATCCACTGGCTTGTTTGCCACCTCCTGTTTAATTCTGTTGCCTAGCAATTTTATTGTTGCAGTTATAAACGTTTTTCTCCCTGCGACTTGACATCGTTCTGTTTCCTCGAAGGAGCATCCGGATAGGGGGAGAGGGTGCCAGAGGGAAGGGTCTACTCTGTGACTGCCCCCCACAGCCCTCTCAGAACTTATTTGTTCCCCGGAAGCTGTAGCTGTGAGCACCACAGGTGGGATGTTGTGTGCTTCTGTGGGTCAGCCTCATCCTTCAGGATTGCTCTTGCATTTCTGGCAAGAAGAGCCTCTTGCTCTTTTTGGGGCAGGCAAAGAACAACAGAGCAAAATGATTTCTAGAATTCTCTCCCTGTCCCTGGTAAGTCTGCCTTGATATCCCAGTGGTGAATTGTATGTGTGGACAGACAGAGGGTAGTTTTGGAGGGTTGAGAAATAGCACTGTTGCCCCTGAACTGGCACAACTTCAGGGGTCTGGGTCTGGACCACAGTGTGGCTCATGGGTTGGGGTGTTGTGACATCATCCACATGCGCCAGTACTCTGAGACCTCTTCCTCCACCAACATCATGCAAAGGTCAGCCAGTCCTGGCTCACACCTTGGTAGTGGGACGTGGGGCAGTTGTATCTTCACTGAGCCTAGACAGTCAAGCCTTCAATCTAACTGGTTTGTATGTGTGTTTGTGTGTGTGTTATTTATTTAAGACAGTTATATACCATTTAATCAGTAGCATTTCTAAGTGGTGTCTAAAAACCATATAGACATTGAAATAATAAAAGTATCATAAACCAGAACACTTCCTTAAAATGCCTGCTGGGACAAGAAAGTCTCAACAAGGAGGGTGTCTGTGTAATCTGAAACCTCCCCCCCTCGCCTCCACTGCATGGGGTTACTAGGGGAGGAGCAGCCTCAGGCCAGAGCTGGAGGCCCCGTCTTCAAGAGGAACCTGCAAGACCACACCAGGAAGCCAGTGTTTTTAAAAAAGAAAAAAGGCAAAGGACCCCTGACAGTTCAGTCCAGTCGTGAACGACTCTGGGGTTGTGTTCATCTCGCTTTACAGGCCAAGGGAGCCGGCGTTTGTCCGCAGACAGTTTTTCCGGGTCATGTGGCCAGCATGACTAAGTCGCTTGTGGCAAAACCAGAGCGGCATACGGAGACACCGTTTACCTTCCCGCTGGAGTGGTACCTATTTATCTACTTGCACTCGTGTGCTCTCAAACTGCTAGGTTGGCAGGAGCTGGGACAGAGCAAGGGGAGCTCACCCTGTTGTGGGGATTCGAACTGCTGACCTTTTGATCGGCAAGCCCAAGAGGCTCAGTGGTTTAGACCACATCGCCACCCGCGTTAGCTTGTGCCAAAATTTGGATTCTAGCAAAATACACTCTGCTTTGGATTGCTTCAGTCCACTGGTGCAAACTGGGTGGGAGAGGTGTTGCCAGTGGTGACTCTCAACGTTTTGCATCTGCTTCTTCACTTCTGAGGTTCCTGTTTCTCCACTGACATTTGAGAGGGGGGCAAAGTTTCAGCACTGCAAGCATTTCAGACCAGGTCTGCCTTAATTTGTGGGACAAGGGGGCAGCTCCACCAAATGCTGGGGGGGGGGAGTAATCTGGGGGACCACTCACTAAGCCTGAGCTTGATTTAAATCTTTATTTCTAATAGGTTCTCCCCACCTTTCTACATAAATCATTATCAACCAATTAACATTGCCCTTGTCCTCCCCTATGTCTCCTGCCCCAAAACAAATGCAGGCAGGTAAAGAGACACTATGTGTAACAAACTCTAGTGGCTGCTGGGCTCTTCTGGCGGTTCCCTCGTTGCGAGAAGTGAGGTTACAGGGAACCAGGCGGAGGGCCTTCTTGGTAGTGGCACCTGCCCTGTGGAAGGCCCTCCCATCAGATGTCAAGGAAATAAGCAGCAACTAGCTTATCTTTAAAGACATCTGAAGGCAGCCCTGTTTAGGGAAGTTTTTAATACTTAATGCTGCATTGTGTTTAACACTCGATTGGGAGCTGCCCAGAGTAGCTGGGGAAACTGAGCAAGATGGGCGAGGTATAAATAATAAATTATTATTATTATTATTATTATTGGTACCCCTTTGCCTAATTCTCTCTCAAAGCCATCCACCACTGTCTCCCGGGGGAGGGAGTTCCACGGTTTAACTCTGCGCTGTGTAAAGAAGGACTTTCTGAATCGCTCAACGTTCAGCTTCCTGGGATTTCCGCAAGTTCCAGGGTTGTGAGAGGGAGAAAACCTCTCTCTCTCAACTTTCTCCATGAACTTCTGTCATGTCACCCCTTAATCTTCTTTCCCCAAAACGCTGCAGCTTTTCTTCACAGGCGAGTCTCTCCATCCTCTCCTGCTGCCCTTCAAGAACTCATTCCAAAAGGTGGGCACTGAAGGGGACACAGCCTGGCTTCCTGCTCCTGGGGCGTCCGTGAGAAGCAGCTCCTTCTCTGCTAACAATACAGAGCCCCTTTTGAATTGCACCCTCTCCCCAAAGGTGCACGGGTGTCATAGTCCGGATGCAACCTTTCTCCCTTTTCTGAGGCTCTTGAGGAAACTGACCCCTTGCTGGGGTGAGAGACGGCAACCTCTACCTCAAAGGCCTCCTTGGGCTGCAGGGTGGGGCAGTGGTTAGAGCGCCCTACCAGGATCTGGGAGAGACCAGCATTCCAATCCCTGCTTAGCTGTGAAGCTGGCTGGGCATGACCGTGGAGGTCAGTTGCTGCCTCTCAGCCTAGCCTACTTTGTAGGGTTGTTCTGAGGAGAACATGAGAAGGAAGAAAACCCATACGGGCCACCTTGAGCTCCTTGAAGGAAAAGGTGGGGTGGAAACACAATATATAAGTAAATGAATAGCAATAAAAACGTCATCAGAGAAGGCAGACCACGGCCCGGCCACCTAGGAGACCAAAGGGATGCTCACTGATCTGCAGAGCTGGGGAAAACGTAAAGTGGCCGCCCTCCTCGCCCTCCCTCTGTCCACACTCAGGAGCTTGGCATCCCTGGGCCAACATGCAAGTGCGGACAGGCAGGGACCTCTGTTCCCTCCTGAGGACTGGCATCTCATTGCACCCCCTCTGGGGGTGCCAAGCCCAGCGCCCTGCCTGGAGGGCTCCCTGCACCCACCTGCATCCCTCCCCGGCTGCGTTTCCTGCCCCGAGGACCAGGCCCGGCCTGCCCTGCTAGTCAACAGAACGCCTGTCTCCATGGCAACGAGGCTCGGCCGGCCCAGGCTCCCGCAGGCCCCAGGTAAATGCTGCCATCTTGCGAGTGGGCAGTGCGAAGCCCCGGGAGCCAAAGGAGACGAGGGGAGGCTCTCCTCCTGCTGCCACCCCTCAGGGATGGGGCTGGGCAAAAGCCTGGGCAGGTGCCAGCTCCTCCTTCCAGGCCCTGATCCTGTGCCCTTCCTGGAGGCAGCCTGAGCTGTGGGCAGCCATGGTGAGGCCTGTGAGGGTCTCAGCCGCACCACCACCCCAGCCTGAACTGTGCGGGGGGGGGGGTGTAGTGGCAGTTGTCACTCTGGAAGAAAGTGGAGTTGTCAAGAGTTTGGGCCTGAGCTCCAGAGGGTGGTCCTCCAGAGGGGTACCTGCACTTTTTTGGGGGGGCAGAGAAGCTGTGTAAGAAATGGGTGCTAGAGCTTTTCACTGAGATATCTGTGTGCACGTTCTTAGAATACACAGGTCTCCATTTTGTGGGTTTGCATGTAGCAGGTCATTGTTATTCTGAGCTCCCCTCGGATGGAAAGCGCAACTCACACATTGAACAATTGTCCAGGCTGGTTTTTACGTTGCTTTTAAATATTTGCATGTCATCATCTAACCTGCCCTGGAAAGATTCTGTCTGATGATGGGATGGATATTGATATCTTATTAAGAAACATGCATCTCTTTTACCTCGCCTGGCCTTTGACTGCTGAGACATAGCTGTCAACGTTTTCCTTTTTTTAAGGCAAATTCCCTTATTCCAAATAGGATTCCTCACAAGAAAAGGGGAAAGTTGACAGCTATGTGCTGAGATAGGACGCTCTCTAGTTGTGATTGTAATTGGTTTTAAACTGTTAAGACTGAATTTTAAATGGTTGCAATCTTCTCTGGTACCTTATGGTGAAGGGAGGGTAAGAAATAATAATAATAAATCACTATCACCATCGGGACAAAACTCATGGTGACTTTATGGTTTGTTAATGAATCTGTGGTTTAGGTTGATGTGCGATGAGACCTAGGATGGGTGGCTCTCATTAGATCTTCTCCCCAATTCCCTATGACATGCCTACTGTTGTGGGGAGAACCGAGCTGGTATGCATAGGAAAAGGCGCACGGTACAGTGGTACCTCGGGTTAAGTACCTAATTCATTCTGGAGGTCCGTTCTTAACCTGAAACTGTTCTTAACCTGAAGACCACTTTAACTAATGGGGGCTCCTGCTGCAGCCATGCCTCCAGAGCACGATTTCTGTTCTCATCCTGAAGCAAAGTTCTTAACCTGAGGTACTATTTCTGGGTTAGCAGAGTCTGTAACCTGAAGCGTATGTAACCCGAGGTACCACTGTACCTCCAATAAATATGGACTATAATTTGCAATTCTGCCTTGTCGCTTCCAACAGATGAGCTGAAAACCCTCTGCATTTCTACAGAAACACTCTCATGCTTAATGGTTACCTAGGGTGGCTAGGCTTTTAATAGCATCATTATTAAAAAAAATAATTATTATTGCTACTTTTCCAGGTTCCAGTGCGGACCCCGTGCCTTGAAAGCTGGTTCCAAGTCCAGCTTTGCAGGTTCTAAGAAGGCGTTTGGTTCCCTTTGCCCTTCAGCATCCTCTGTGTGGATGAGCTGCTCCGTTCGCCCCTGATACGAGGAGTCTGCTGTCCAGAGAAAGGCAGAACTTACAGGGATAATGGAGGCGGAACGCAGAAGCTGTAAGCAGGGTTGCATCAGGGTGGTGCGGTGTCTGTAGGAGCCCTGGGGGATCCAGACCCTGCCCCTGGGTGTCTTCACCAGCCTCATCATGCTGCTGAGCGAAGCCAGGGGTGGTCCCCGAGGGGTGATGCTCTCAGGGGCTTGTGTGGGGAGGGAGAGACCCAGAGACAAATAGGTACAAATGAGTAAGTAAAGGGTAAAGGGACCCCTGACCATTAGGTCCAGTCGTGGCCAACTCTGGGGTTGCGGCGCTCATCTCGCTTTACTGGCCGAGGGAGCCGGCGTACAGCTTCCGGGTCATGTGGCCAGCATGACCAAGCTGTTTCTGGCGAACCAGAGCAGTGCACGGAAATGCCGTTTACCTTCCTGCCAGAGTGGTGCCTATTTATCTACTTGCACTTTGATGTGCTTTCAAACTGCTAGGTTGGCAGGAGCAGGGACCGAGCAACGGGAGCTCACCCTGTCGCGGGGATTTGAACCGCCGACCTTCTGATCGGCAAGTCCTAGGCTCTGTGGTTTAACCCACAGCGCCACCTGCGTCCCCCTGTACAAATGAGTACTTCCTGTAAAAAGGGGGAAATGGAACAGCACCTCACAGGGGTGTGGAGGGAACCGATGGGTCACTTGTGAGTGACATCGTTACAGCTCCCACCTTCCTCCAACAGCCACTCGTGGAGAGCAAAGGAAGCGGCTGCGCCTGTCCTTAGAGCCCTTTGAAAACACGAAGGAGGTGGGAGCAGAGGAGGAGAAGCAGAATGAGCCACAGCCGGTACCCAAGGCTCAGCCAAGCAGGGCGTACCTGCACTGGATCAGACTCCAGAAACGCCTCCGCCGCGCTCTGGACCTGGTACATTTCTTGGGGGAGAAGCCGGTCTGGCCAGGGGGGTCCAGGTGTGGCAGCTGTGTCTCAGTGAAATCCTCAGCACCTGGGGATCAGGAGGGGAGAGGTGCCAGGGCACCAGCCGCTCGGACCTGCTCAGAAAATGGCACCATGCACCTGTCTCAAGTATCCTCCTGCTGCTTCAGGTGTCCCAGAGATGTTTCCTGCCATTGCAAACAGGCTTTTGGAGGGGCTCACACGAACCCTCTTGTGGAAGGGAACATCCAGTGCCTTGAATGGTTATCCATTTGTACCCTATTCCTCTCTTCCTGCTCCCTGCAAATGTGCTCTGAATATCAGGGGCCAACAAGATGCCTGGGTTAGCCCTTGAGAAAGAGCCAGGTCCCTCAGGGCTCTCCTCTCCTCACCTGGGGTTCCTGGCATCTGGCCTGCAGAGGTATTTTCTGCCTCCAACAGGTGGCAGTAAAACACAGCTGTTTTGCTCTCCTTTTTCTCCATGAATGTGGCGCATCCCCTTTTAAAGAAATCTGAGTAGGTGACCATGACGGCATATTTTGGGAGTGAATTCCATTTTTAAAACTATGTGCTGCGTACTGTGGTGCCCCAGCATATTTGGGTAGTAGGGGCTGCAATCCGAACCGTATGAAGTTGAAGGAGAACGTCAGGGCCAAGCCCCCTTGGTTGTCCTGAGCTCCTCTGCCTCCTGTTCTGAGCCCCTCGCAGAAGCAGACAATATTTACTGCTCCCTTTGTGGGGCCAGCCTTAACTTGTTTTGTTCCGCCATCAAGGTGTTTCCCAGCCTCCTGATCCCCAAGAGCTCTCCAAGGTCCCTGGGACCTCACAGCTAGAGCCAGCGGCATAGCTTGCCGCTCAGGTGCTGGGTGTGGGGGCGTGTCCTCCCCAGCCAAGACCAGGCTCAGGGCAGCACACACCGGTATAAAAACAATTGATTGAAATACAACTTAAAAACAAGATTAAAATACAACATTAAAATGCAGCCTCATTTCAGTAGGAACTCAAATCCAAAACTTTTTGGGGATGAAAACGTCAAGTCTTCACCAAGGCCAACTATCCAGACTGGTCCTACGTGGGCCAGAAAAAAGTCAGGGAAGTCCCCAAATAGGAGTTCCATCACAGAAGGAGAAAGGAAAGAGGGGAAGGGGATCAAGTTGATTCCAAGCCAAAGGCCAGGTGGAACAACTCTGTTTTACAGGCCCTGCGGAAAGAAATCAGATCCCGCAGAGCCCTGGTCTCATGAGACAGAGCGTTCCACCAGGTCGGAGCCATCACTGAAAAGGCCCTGGCTCTGATTGAGGCTAATCTGACTTCCTTAGGGCCTTTAGGGTGTTGTTATTTATGGACCTTAAGTCCTCTGTGGGGCATATCGGGAGAGGCGGTAGGCAGCGTGGAACCTGCAGGCACCTAAGGCACCTCATCACTCCTAAAAAGTTTTGTGAGCCCATTTTTTTTTAATTCATTTTGTCACACACACCCACCCCCCTCAGTGATGACACCCAGGGCTGGCCGTACACCCCCTTCCTCCGCCACTGGCCTGAGCCCCTTAGGGGTCTCTGCCCATGTCCAAGGAACGGGCAGCTCCCATGAGTTGGAAGGGACCTGAGGCTCAGGCAGTGCAACACTCTGGAATAAGCGCATGCAGAGAGCGCTCCACTCGGCCCGATGCTCTTGCTGGCGGTGGGGCCAACGCTGCCTGGCCTTCGTCTTCCTCTTGCAGATGAAGAAGGAGGACTTGAAGCCCATCCACCTGAGCCACGGCCTGCAGCACCTGAGTCGCTCAGCCTTGGGCAGCCCCGTGCGGTGCGTGACGCACGATGTGCACGGGAATCGCTTTGTGGTGCTGGACTCGGAGAACAAGCTGCACTTCTTGAAGGAGGAGGGCTCCTACAAGAGCTGCCTGAAGGCCCCTGCCCCCATGGCGGGAATCCTGCACGCCTCCCTGGTCAACCAGTTTGTGGCTTGGGACGAGGGCGGCCTCCAGGTCCTGGACTCCGGCTTCCAGCTGCTCTCCCAGGTCCGCTCCGCCATGCCCATCCGATGCGGGATCTACAGCGAGAACCTGAACCGGATCGTGACCGCGGGGGACGGGAACCTGACCATCTGGGACTTCCGCTACGGCTGCCGGAGCCTGCAGTGCCGCGTGGTCCTGAGCGAGGGCCTGGGGCCCGGAGACGTCTTCTCCCACATCGCCCTGGACACCAGCAGCTTGCAGCCCCAGCGCTGCTTCACCTCCAGCACCACGGGCGCTGCGGCCTGGGATATCTCCAGTGGGAAACTCCTCTCTTTCAAGAAGGAGCTCCACAACAGGTGAGGCTCCTCCCGGGCCCCGCAGAGAACTGGTCTTCCCAGCAAGGAGAGAGGCCCCCACTGGGAACAGGATGCCCCCATGGAAGGATGGGCTTTCAGTGCTGCTCTCTTGGGCACAGAGCTGGGGCAGGTTCCTCCTTGTTCCATCTTGGACTATTTAAGGCAGCGGTTCCCAAACCTTTTTGGTCTGCCACCCACTTGGTTCTGTTAATTCATTTCCAGTGGCCCCTGCACCCTACTTTATAAAAAACATCATTTGGAGCAATGGCTTGCACAACCCACTAAGGGAGATAATTATTGCAGATTTTAATATTGTGCAGCTTGAAGCAATCGAATGCATAAAACCCTATTAGAATACAAATTGTCCGGACCCATTAATCAGATTCAAAGCTTCACTAAAACAGGTACAAAACAATGGTACCTCCAGAAAGTTGTATAAAGTGTATGTATATTCAAGCACAGGTTCTTCTTCTTAAATATATAACATAATTACAATCTGCAAAAATCAAAGCTATGTTTATTCCATAGCTTATGTGAGCCTGGATCCAGCCTAAGTCTATACAACTCCCGAGAGGGTAATTTACACCTCCTCAAAACTACCCTCCTGAGAGGGTAATTTACACCTCCTCAAAAGGAGTCAAAAGGCAACTCCCTTTCAAAAAGGCAAATTTGCAATTGAATCATGCGACCTAAGGTTAAACACTCACCTGTAAGAGCAGAGAACACCATCAGTTAATCATTAACACGCTTAGAGAGCTTCAGAATGGCCCAGTGGAATTTTCCACTGCCCACCACCCAGGCTGTGGCTAGTTTGACCCCCACCCCACCTCCATGACTGAGAAGCACCTCCACTTGACCTCCTGTGGCCCCAGCGTTATTTGTTTTTATGATTTCTTAAATTTGTTAGTCACTTTATCTTGCCCAAGGCAACCCAAAGCAACTTGAGGAGGCATTTATCCAAGGAAGCCAATGGGAAGTAGATCCCAAAGAGACGGGAGAGAGAGAGAGAATGTCTCTTTGCGCACAAAGCACAACATCCAGAATTCTCTCCCACAAGTTGTGGTGGTGACTGAACCCTGGGGCTCTGGAAAGGGTGGCAGTTCTTGGTTGGTGTCCTGCCGCTAATACCTCAGAGCCACCTGACTGAGCTGCTTTGGGAAGCGGAGGGCTGGTCTGCGTGGTCCATGGAAACATAAGACCATAGAGTGGTAGAGTTGTAAGGGATCCTGGAGACCACGCAGTCCAAGAAGGACCTGATGTAACCCGGGCTGCTCTTCTTCGTCTTCTCTCCCAGGGTGATCACAGACCTCACCTACTGCGAAGTGATCGGCTGTGCCATCACGGCCTCACGGGACACAACAATCAAGGTCTGGGACAAGAACTGGCACATTCAGATGGTCTTTGTGGGCCACACGGGTGAGCGTGGGTGCGTCACTCTCAGCCAGGATGCGGAGATACGGGCAACTGAAGAATCCCTCCCCCCAGCCGCTAGGAAGGCCTTTGGCAAGAGACCGATGCCTCTTTCCCCCTTAGGCTGGGACACACTCACATTCGCAGCACCTCTGGCTGCTGCCTCCCTCGCAGGAGTGGCGTGTCCAAGAGGGGTGCCTCATCGTCATGGGGGCAGCCCTGGCTGCAATAGCCACTCTTTCCTCCTACAGGATAGTTTTATGGCCAGAAAGTCAATGGGGGAGTTTTTCCCAACATGAAAATACAACGATGGGAGGCTGAACCTGTTGAATTTCTGCCTAGCATGCAGCTGCTAAAAGGCATAAGGGTGCCTAGCAGTTGTTGATGTTGAATGTCTCTAGGTCTTTGATAAGGTCTGCTGAGCCACTGTTGGACATTTGAATATCTATCCTGGCCAAAACATCTAGCTATATGAATTAGTACTGGGTTGTAAGTGCGGGAATGTTCACAATTTAGCAGAGTAACATTCCCCCTTTTAAACTCACAGCAGATGCGTTTGCTCACACGCTCTAAAGCTTCTATAAAAGATAAGACACGACCAGTCTTCTACAAAAGTATAAAGAGAGTTTACTCACATTCTGTTCACAGTTGGATCCCAGAAGGCAGACTTAGCTTAATGAAGTAACATACACGTGGAAACTATCTCATAAGGAGATAGTTTGTCCTCTCTTGGCGGGAGGCCAAAAGAGCATCTTTGGCTAAGCAGATGTTGCTTCTTTGATGCATGTAGTCACAGAGAGAGAGAGATGGCTGCCCTGCCCTGTGCTTTTATCATTACCTGCACAGGTGAGGCCACACCCGCCTCTAGTCACATGCAGAGGAAGTCTGTCCCAGCCCAGAAGGAAACAGGAAGTTGACCTGCTGGCTGGACAAGCATTCCTCCCCATGTGTAAACATGTTCACTCTAGGAGTGTTGTACTTGACTGCTCTTGTGCTTCACATCCCACAGTAAGGAGAACCAAGAGCTCAAAGCAGGACCAGGTGGAGCCTGCTCTCCTTCCTGCAGCTCTTCTGAAGATGCGAGAAGGCATTGATCCGCTCCTGTCTCCATCCCCACGTAGCTGTGACTGGCTTTGGCCCCCTTTGAGCTACTTGTGCCCCCCCACCTTGTGCCCCCAGGTCCGGTCGTTGCTGTGACCATCTACCCTCAGAGGCCCCTCATCTTCTCCGCCTCCCAGGACGGCACCATCCGCACCTGGAACCTCAACACCATTGACCAGGTGGACCAGGTCCATTTGTCGGATCCCGTGGAGACCCTGAAGGCCGTGACCCTTTCTCACGTCGTCTCCGTCTCCGGCTCGTCCCTGACCCTCTGGAAGATCAACAAGCTCTACTCGCTGTACACGCCCGTGGGCTGCCCCGTCCGGCGCATCAGCTGCGTCAACCTGGAGGCCCTGGGCAGCTTCCCCGTCCGCGCCCTCTGCGTCTGCCAGGACTCCACCGTGCGGATGGTGGATGCTCAGAGCGGAGTCATCATCGCCATCCTCTTCCTGGACAGCCCCCGCCAGGGTCTGGACGTGGCGTACTGCCTGCCCCGGGAGACCCTCTTTGTGCTGATGGAGGATGGGGCCGTGCTGTGGGTCAACAGCGCCCAGGACCCCATGCAGGTCAAGAAGAGCCTTCCGGGCCACACCTGGGCCTCTGCCCCCTGCTGCCTCCTGGTCTACAGCCATGTGCTGGACCCAGAGAAGGCCTATTCCCAGTGGCTGGATGTGGTGGATTGCAAAGGTTACAGGAAGCAGTGGCTGAAACTCCCGGATAAAAACAGGTAAAGCGGGTGAGATGGACGGGGCGGGACTCGGAAGAAGCCCCTCTCTTTTTTCCAATTGTTTTTAATTGGTTTTCACAACATTATAAACAAACAAACATAAATCACAGCCTTATTGAAAATTACACTTGTTAACATGACTTCCTCGCTTCCCCTTGCATATCCTTTTAACGGTTTTCCAAATCTCAGTTCTTATGAAATTTAACTTAAACATTAACATCCTTAAATCTTCACATTATGAAATTAAACATATTAAGTCATCACTTAACATAAATAAAATCCTAAGCCAATTAAGTATCTGCAAGCTGTTTTCAGTTAATTTAACTTAACATATTTATCTAAGTAATCATTAAATTTGATCCACTCTTGCTGATACTCCTCCTCCTTCTGGTCGCGAACTCTTCCGGTTAGGTTGGCTAGCTCCGAAAAATCCATCATCTTCATCTGCCATTCTTCTATCATTGGTAATTCTTGGGTTTTCCACTTTTTAGCTAACAAAATACGAGCAGCAGTTGTGGCATACAAAAATAATTTAACAACTTCCGGTCGGCGCCAGCGTTAATGGCGGTCCTTGCTTCGAGCTCCGAAGCAGGACTGCTCCGTGAGTTCGGGTCTGACCCGCTACGGCGAGCGGGGGACCCCTAAAATCACAGGCGCTGAAGCCTGTGGACAAGGAGATTCGGTGGGCACCTTTGCGCCCCCCGGTATTGTGAAAGAGCCTTTTTAAAGGCTCCGGAGCGGCACCGGGTGTGAGCGCGGTGCTGAGGATCGCAACCCAGCTCACGGAGCGAAGCCGCGTCGCCATTGACGGAGAGCGCCGATTCCTTCCTGAAACTATCGATTGGCAACAACACCCGTGAGTAAGAACGGCAAAAACAAAGTTAACGGGTCTGTTAAATTAAGAAGATTTGACTGAAAACGGGAAGGCGAAAATTAAGGAAGTCAGCCTCCCGGAACTGCACGATTGACGGAGCAATGAAAAAGATTAAGCTATATTTAAAGGGAACTTTTCTTCTTTCTTAAAATCTGTCAAACCTGACATCGGAGGGGACCTCCCCCCCTTTAGAGCGGGAGAGGGGGGGAAGAAGATTGATCTAATTTAACCTGCTAAATGAAAAGAACTTAGAAAGGGAAACTCTCCGCTGCCGATACCCCTGGCCGGGCTGCCTGAGCGGTGAGTGCCTGGAAGAGAACTGTCAAAAAACTGTGGCTACAAAGTAAGACTTTATTTGAAACAAAGTAATGGGACTTTAGGGGACAAAATCTGTAACTTTCTAAACAGCAACAAAGTAAGACTTTTGGATAGATTCCTGTTTCTGGGACTTTGCATGGCTCTTGGCTCTCCTGTTTCTTTGTTATACCTACTTGGATACAACTTCTCCCTCTAGAGGACTAAAAGAGAGATAGCTGAATCAAGGCAGGAAAGTGGGATTTTCCACTTGCAACTTTCCTGTGTGAATGACCTTGAGTTATGAGCACTCCACTGGAGGAGATATCAACAAGAAGCAAAACAAAACAAGCCCAAAAGCAAGCTCAAAAAAGAGGCTCCTTAACAGGAGCTGCAGCTGCACAGGAAAAAGGTACAACAGCATCAATGGATTCTATGACACAGGCACTGCTCAGAATAAATCAATCTTTAGAAGCACTCACTAAGCAATCAACAGAGAACTCTAAGAAACTGACAGAGTTGACAACAAGACTTGACCTGAACACAACGGCAATATCATCTAATACAGATTCTATAAATCGCTTAATTCAGGAAAGTACCGAAACAAGGAAAATAGCTGAGACTGCTAGGAGCACTGCCGAGGAAACCAAGGGAAAATTTGCGCCTATTGCAAAGAAAGTACATGAACATGATGCTGCTTTGGCACTTATGGAACTGGAGAGAAAAAGTAAGAACTTGAAATTAAGACTGGTACCAGAGGAGGAAGAGGACAATCTTGGGGAATTTCTCACAGACAAGTTTCAAGAATTTTGGACGGATGAGCTAGAAGGAGAGGAAGAGGAATTTGCAATAACTACAGCCTTCCGGATTGGCAGGAAGCAAGGCAAGAAACCAAGGGACTGTTTAATTACGTTGAGATCCAAAGAAGAAAGAGATAAAATATTGAACCTCCATTTCCAGAAGGCCTTGATTATTAAAAATTCTCAAATACAGATCTTCAAAGATATTCCTAAACACTTTTTGGAAGTCAGGGCCCAATTTAAAGTTTTAGTGGACCTACTGAAACAAAATAATATTCCATTTAGGTGGGAGTTCCCACAAGGGTTGTCCTTCAACTTCAAAGGGAAAAAAATTAAAATTAAAACAATTCAAGATAAAGAACACTTTCTGGAAAGAAACTTTGAGGATTTTCAAAAAGGAACTGTGACTGAGAGGGAAATACCGGATATAGCAAACCTGTCATTTGGACTGAACCCAGCACCGACTGACGAGGAACAAGCACTTGGAGCAGTCGGTGGAAAAGAAGCCCAGTAACAAAATGTCTCTGCAACTTCTGAGTTGGAACTGCAATGGTCTGAACCATCCCCGAAAAAGGGGTCAAGTGTTTCATATATTAAAGAAAGAACATTTAGATGTAATATGCTTGCAAGAAACTCACATTGCCAGGATACACAGAAAATTGCTGATAAACAAGAGATTAGGACTGGAATTTATTTCGTCAGATAAAGTCAAGAAAAGAGGGGTAGTGATGTACGTTAAAGAAAAACTGGAACCAAAAATCATTTTTAAGGATGAACAAGGAAGATTTCTGGCAGTGGAAATCCAAATACAAGGAGAAAAGATCTTGATTGTAGGAGTCTATGCACCTAATGAGGGGAAGGCTGAGTTCTTTAAGAAGTTGCATGAGACTTTAATGGATTTCATGGACTTAAAAATCATAATGATGGGCGATATGAACGGAGTTGTCTCCACAAACATGGACAAAGCGCAAAGACAAATAATTTCCAAGGATGGGAGATTACCAAAGACTTTTTTCGAACTGACTGACACCATGGACTTGATTGATATCTGGAGAACAAGGAACCCTCTGGAAAGAGAGGGGACCTTCTTCTCTGAAGCAAAAATGACGTGGACCAGGATTGACCAAATATGGATTTCCAGTAATCTGGCACCAAGGGTTAAAAAAACAGAAATCTGCCCAAAAACCTGCTCCGACCATAATGCAATAAGGATGGAAATGAAATTGACAACAGCTGGAACCTTCAGATGGAGAATGAATGACACCCTATTTGGAGATGAAGCAATTTATAAAAAGGCCCAAAAGACATTGAAAGACTACTTCGAGGTAAACTTGAGATCAGATGTGGAAAAAAGAATAATATGGGACGCCAGCAAGGCCGTGATGCGTGGTTTCCTAATCCAGCAGAACTCTATAAAGAGGAAAAAACAGAATGAGAAGAAGGAAAAAATCTGGAAACAAATGAAAGAAGGAGAGAAGAAATTGAGATCTAAACCTAAGTCTCAGGAGATTTTAAGAGAAATAAAGTATTACCAGACCCAATATATGGAACTGATAAATCAAGAAATAGAATGGAAAATAAAACAAATGAGGCAAAAGACTTTTGAGTCAGCAGACAAATGTGGGAAACTGCTGTCATGGCAATTGAAAAAGAGGCAAAAGTTGAATACGGTGACATCCCTCGAGGTAGATGGGAAGTTTATTAGTAAACCAAATGAGATCAGCAATTGTTTTCAAAGTTTTTTTAAGAAATTGTATTCACAATGGCCAAAGAATGAAGAAGAGATAGAAGAATTTATTAAAAAATATGGACTGCCAAAGATTACGGAAAATAATAAAAGGATTTTGAATGAGAAAATTACAGATCAAGAAATAGAGGGTGCCATCCAGGGTATGCAACTGGGAAAATCACCAGGACCAGATGGGCTGACCGCGAGATACTATAAAGCATTGAAGGAATGGCTAATACAACCATTGAAAGAAGTGTGTAATCAAATTTTGGAGGGGAAAAAGGCCCCCGAATCGTGGAAGGAAGCATTCATCTCACTTATACCGAAAACAGAAACTGAGAAACATCAAGTTAAGAACTACCGCCCTATTTCACTTTTAAATGTGGATTATAAAATTTTTGCAGACATTTTAGCAAAAAGATTTTTAAAAGTGCTATTGGAGGAGATTCATAAGGACCAAACAGGCTTTCTCCCAGGGAGACATATGTCAGACAATGTGAGGAACATTATAGACATTTTGGAACTCCTAGAGATGAACATAAATAGAAAAGCAGTTCTGATTTTCGTGGATGCGGAGAAAGCCTTTGACAACATTTGTTGGAGCTTTAAGAAGAAGAATCTCCAAGGGATGGGGGTAGGACAAAAATTTGAAAATGGTATAGGTGCAATATATTCTGAGCAAAAGGCTAAATTAATTGTGAATGGTATGGTTATGGACGAGATCCCAATAGAAAAAGGGACACGACAGGGATGTCCAATATCCCCCCTACTGTTTATATCGGTCCTGGAGGTATTGTTAAATATGATTAGAAGGGACCAGCTGGTTGAAGGGATACAGCTCGGAGCTAAACAATACAAGTTAAGAGCATTCGCAGATGACTTAGTTTTGACCTTGCAAAAACCAGAAGCCAGTACAAAAAGGGTATTAGAGCTTATTGAAAGATTTGGTCAAGTGGCAGGTTTTAAATTAAACAAACAGAAGACAAAGGTGCTGGGAAAAAATTTAACGATGGGGGAAAAAGATAGTTTTCAAAGGGAAACGGGTTTGGAAATAACAAAAAAAGTGAAATATCTGGGGGTGAATTTAATATCTAAAAATGTGAATCTGTTTAAAGATAATTATGAGAAATGTTGGTTGGAAGTGAAGAAAGATCTTGACATATGGTCTAGGTTGAGACTCTCCTTGTTAGGCCGAATTGCTGTTATCAAGATGAACGTACTGCCGAGATTGTTGTTTTTGTTCCAGACATTGCAAATTTTGGACAAGATGGACTGTTTCAAGAAGTGGCAGAAAGATATATCTAATTTTGTCTGGCAGGGCAAAAAACCCAGAATAAAATTTAAGATTTTGACTGACTCAAAGGATAGAGGGGGCTTTGCCCTGCCGGACTTAAGACTTTATTATGAGGCAGCAGCTTTTTGCTGGCTGAAACAATGGCTACTTCTTGAGAATACAGATGTCTTAGATCTGGAAGGATATGATAACAACTTTGGCTGGCATGCATATTTGTGGTATGACAAGGTAAAGGTTCATAGAGGTTTTAAAAACCATATTGTCAGAAAAGCACTATACAATGTATGGAACCGTTATAAAGACTTGTTGGAAAATAAAAACCCCAGGTGGTTGTCACCCATGGAAGCCAAGGCGGTAAAAAAACTTAATATGGACCCAGATTGGCCAAAATATTGTGAAATTATAGAATATGATGGTGAAAAGCCTAAATTACTGAGCTTCGAGAAATTAAAACCTAAAGTTCGAGATTGGTTACATTATCATCAGATCAATGAGACGTTTAAGCAAGACAGGAAACTAGGATTTCAGAAGGAGAGGTCAAAGTTAGAAACAGAGTTATTGGAACCCAATACTAAGAACCTGTCCAGAATGTATAATTTGCTGCTGAAATGGAACACCCAAGATGAAACAGTAAAATCAGCAATGATTAAGTGGGCACAAGATATCGGTCATGATATTATGTTTGCAGACTGGGAATGGTTATGGACCACAGGTATTAAATTTACGGCATGTAGTGCCTTAAAAGAGAACATAATGAAAATGATCTATAGGTGGTACATGACCCCAGCCAAGCTTGCAAAGATATATCATTTGCCCAATAACAAGTGCTGGAAATGTAATGAATGCGAAGGAACTTTCTATCATCTTTGGTGGACCTGCCCAAGAATTAAGGCCTACTGGGAAATGATCTATAATGAAATCAAGAAAGTCCTTAAGTGGACATTTGTAAAGAAGCCGGAGGCCTTTCTTCTGGGCATGGTCGGCCAAACGATTCCAAGGAAAGACAGAACTTTTTTTATGTATGCAACCACGGCAGCAAGAATTTTATTAGCAAAGTATTGGAAGACTCAAGAACTACCTACTCTGGAAGAATGGCAGACCAAGGTGATTGAATTTATGGGACTAGCAGAGATGACCGGCAGAATCCGTGACCAGAGGAGAGAGACGGTGGAAGAGGATTGGAAAAAATTTAAAGTTTATCTTAAGAACTCTTGTAAAATTTCGGAATGTTAAGATGTCAAGGGTTATGAATTAGAGAATTATAGCTGTTAAAGTTTAAACTTAAGAAAATTTAAAGAAAGTTATTTTATTAAAATTGAAAGAAGGATTGCTAAAAACTATTCTAAAAATAAGGGTGCAGTGAAGGGAAGGTTTGGGGAAGTCGTGTATGTTTGTTTGTATGTTTTTTCTTTTTCTTTTCTTGGTTATGTTGTTATTCTTTATGTTGTTAAAATCAATAAAAATTTATTTTTAAAAAAACAAAAATAATTTAACATCTTTTGAGAGAAGCCCCTCCCACCTCCTTCATTGCCAGGGCTGCCAGTGGGTCTTACTCTCCGGTAGGTGCTGCTGCCACCCTCCTTCCCAATTACTCCTTCGTCCTGCCTGGGGTGCAGCAAAGCAGGTGCTGGTCAACGTTCCCTTATGAGTTAATTTGGCGTGTAAAGGCAGCCCACACTCTCATCAGAAGACCCCCAGAAGAGCCTGCGGGGTCAATAATAATATTAATAATAATAATAATAATTTATTTATACTCCACCCATCTGGCTGGGTTTCCCCAGCCACTCTGGGCAGCTTCCAGCAAAACATTAAAATACAATAAGTCATCAAATATTAAAAGCTTCCCTTGCAACTCCATTCCTAAACTCCCAGGAGCAGAGGCTCCAGGCGTCCCAGCACATGGGATGCTGAAAACCAGAGTCTGCCCTGCCTAGCGTTAGCCAGGCTCCTTGCTCTGCTGGAAGGGCCAAGGCACCTGCACTGTCCTCCTGAGACACAGCAGACCACAACAGACATTGCTTTTCCATGTGCCTTAAATCCTGTGCTTTACATTCCCCATGTCTGACTGCCTTTCCCCCGCTATTTTTGTATTTATTAATACTGTATTTTTTATTAATATTTTAACAATAAGAACATCAAACATCACATTTCAAAAGCAGGAGCTGTAGAACACCAGAACTGGAATTTCCCCATTAGAAACATGCAGAGTCACTGATTTGGTGTCAACATATAAAATCATGATAGAGTATGACAAACTAATCAAACTACAAGTAATATCTAGACCGAGTCATGATACACATAAAAAATTGAAATGAAATAAAAGTATCATGGAAAGTCTTAAAATAAATAATGCTTTGAGGTGGCTTGAAGTGAGAACAAAAATGAAACCTTAGACTATTCATATAACTAAAGAACTACATGGCAGAAGGATGTTATTCCCCCCCCCCCAGGTGAGCCAGGTCCACCCAAGAACCTGGGCGGGGAGAGGGGGGGGTTAGGAAATGATGCCAGGCACACAGTTCAAAGCGCTGTGGTGCAAGAAGATTACCAGGTTTGGCTATGCTCAGGAAATCTATAAAGTCAACCCAAGTTGCAGCAAAACTCTCTTTTTGAATTTGTCCTTGTGCAAACCCTTTTCTTTTCTTTTACCACATCCAGATTGGGCTAATCCTTCCCCCGACCCCTGAAGCTGCCATTCCACCGTGCACATCTGTCTGAACATGCTTATCAAAGGACCTTTCTCTTCCCCTCCCCCCCCAGGTTCCTGCTAATTTTGGGGCACAAAACGGGCTTCCTGACGGTGGTGGAGTGGTTTCTGACCCGAGACCGGTACAAGGTGGACGCTCATGGCCCCCAAGCGGTCACAGCCTTGGCTGAATACCCCACGCAGATGTGTATCATTTCGGCAGGTGAGTCCTCTGGTTAGGCAAACCCAAATATCAGGGATGGGGGGTGCAGATCTTCACCCTCCATGTATCCTGCCCCCCCCCAGGCAAACGAGTGCTGCCCGGCAGTAATACGGGGAGGAGCTCAGACCCCCGACCCACAAATATTGAGGGGGATGAAGCCCCTTCTGCCCTCTATAGTTGGTGTCCCCAAAGGTCAGAGAAGGTCTTTTGGTAGTCCAGCTCTGGAGCTCCCTCCCCCAGGAGACTCTGACCAACGTGGATGGCTTTAAAAGAGGATGAGGTAAATTCATAGAAGCCTCTGGATGTATATTTTGCTCTAGGAGACTTAGTTTGGTCAGAATCGAATCTACCCTTCTAGAGTTAATGCTAAATACATCGCTTCTGGTCAAGGAACCACCAGAGCTGCTAAAGAGCCATGAAAATTTGTGTCTGGGCCTTTTTGGACTTGTCTGCCCATGCGCTATCTGAAACCCAGGGGGCACCTTGGTTGCCAGGTGTGAAATATCACATTTACTTGAATGTAATGCTCACCTTGAGGTGCGCATTGGATTTGACGGCGCATTAGATTCGTGTAAATATGGTATATTGGGAATGTTTTCAGCTCTCCTGCCCCACTGCAAGGAAGGTACAGTTTCCAGCCTAAACATCTTAATGATTTGTGCCCTTCAGTAGTACTTCGAGAGAGACAGGGGCCAGGAATTTAGCAGTTCAGAGGTGGATAGAAATACAAGAATACAAAAATCAAACCATTCATTCTATTTTTGGGGACTCAGATGTAAGAAAAGGGCAGGAGACGTATCCATGTATAAGACGCCCCCTAATTTTTGACATTATTTTTAAGGGGGAAAACCTAGTCTTATACACGGAAAAATATGGTAATTCTGCTAAGTGGCTTCAGCAAAATTCTATGACGAGTTCAACAGTGGAATCCACCATTAGATATTTAGAATATTTGCTGGAACCAAGACCGCTGGTGGAGGAAGAGGAGTGCGGGGGGAGCGCAGCGCCCCTGGCAGTGCAATCCTGGTGGGGTGCCATCGTGGCTGCCCCCCCCGTCTGTGCTGGGCACCACACCCATACAGGTGGCATGCCCCGCCCCCAGGACATGCCCCAGCCCTGCCCCAGCCTGCTCTCTGCCCCCCTGGTGCTGGAGCATGAAGCTCTGCCACCGAACAAGACCCCTGGTCAGAAGGGACTCGGGCATCGTGCAGACCAGCCCCTCCAAACTCAAGGCTGACCCTGTGCCCCTCCTTGCCCCTGGGGCAGGTGCCGACCGCACGGTGAAGATGTGGCGCGTCTTCCCCTACACCACGGAGTGCCTGGTCCCGCTGCTGAGCTTCTCCTGCGCCTCCCCTGCCTTGCACCTGTGCTCCCTGGGGGAGACGCTGGCGGTGGCCTTCCAGGACCCCCAGACGGCCACCTATAGCGTCGTCTACTACAACCTGATGAAGCAGACGCGCTCCGAGCACAAACCCGAAGACGACGCCCAGGACGACATCACAGGTGCGCGGGAGCCAGGGGGGCGCACAGGCCAGGCCGGGGGGGGGAAGGGGGGCTCGGCTCTCCTGTCTCACAGCTGCCGCCCCCTCGCTGCCTCCCTTCCTCCAGGCCTCTGCTGCTGCCCCAACCTGAAGCTCTTCGCCTCGTCCAGCAGAGATGGATCCGTGAAGATCTGGGACATCGAGAACAAGCTGCTGCGGTGACTGACGGGCTGGACTCTGAATGGGGAGTGGGGGTGTCCTGTGGGCCGGGCCAGCCTTCTCCCGATGGGGCTCTCTCCTCCTTGCAGCTTTTGCACCCAGCACTGGAAAGCAGGTGGCCTTTAAGGAGAGGCTGGGGGCCATCTGTCCGGGATGCTTTAGTTACCATTCCAGCATCGCAGGGGGAGCCCATCTCTACGATCCTATGTCTGCTGGCATGCCTTTGGTGGGCGCACATAGGGGCATCGGAAGCTGCAGGCCACAGGTTCCTCCAACTCAGGATCATCTACACCAGGGTCTCCCCAGACTTGGTCTCCAGCTATTGCTGGACTACAGTGCCCATCATCCAAAGCTCACAGGACCAGCGGTCAGGGATGATGGGAACTGTAGCACAAAACCAGCTGGGGACCCAAGTTTGGGGAACCCTGGTCTACCCTGACTGGTAGCAATGGCTCTGGCAGGCTTTGAGCAGGGCTCTCCCCCAGCCTGACCAGCCCCGGTCTGGCACCCACTCAGCTGGGAGCAAGCGCCTTGGGGATCCAGCAGGCTTCATTCGGAGCAAGCCAACTCTGTGTCGTGTCCCCCACAGGGGGGCCTGCTTTGCTTGCAGGGCAGTGTGGGGCCCCCTGATTGTTTTGGAGGCTGCTGGAAGTTTGAAACGTTTGCTCTCCTGAGACCTCTCCCGACACCCGAGGAAAGGAAAAGAAAAGAGCTGCAGACAACCCTCCTCCTCCTCTTCCCCACCAGCGTTTGGCGTTTCCATCGCTGCTGTTCTCAAAATTCCTTTCCCACCTTCCCTTTAATTTTCCGGATCCATTCATTTCTTGTTTCTATTTAGAACTGTAGATTTGGAAGGGACCCCCCCTGGGTCATCCATCCCAGCCCCCACAATGCAGGAATCCCAGCTGAAGGATCCAGTGAGACTTTATCTCCATATCTACCTTTCAGGCGACCGCGCCTTTGCCACACGTGACAACCGAATGTTTTGTTTGGATTTTAAAGCAGAGCTTAAGGCGGCCTCTGTGCTCCTTCTGGTTTTAATGTTTCCGTCCATGGTGGAGAGTCTGTGTTAGCCCGTCTGCCTCTGCTCTGGGCTGCCCAACCGGGGCTTGTGGGGGTTTTGGGAAGGGTCCCTGGAAGCCAAGCTCACCCCCCCCCCCCATTTCTGCTCCGCAGGCACCTGAAGATGAACAGCATCCCGGAGAGCCTGGCCTTTGCCAACCACTGGGGGGACCTGCTGGTTGGGCTGGAGAAACACGTCTTCCTCATCCACCACAACAAGTACCTGCCCAACTACTACAGGATGAAGGTGGGGCGCCTGGCGTCTCTTGGGGGTGGGGGGCAGGCCACCCGGCCAGGCTCCCCGCTGCTGCCCCCGTGCTCTTTGCTGGGGAGGTCTGTGCCCTGGGACAAGGACCCCTTCCTGTCTCCTGCAGCTGCTGTGCGCCAGGTTCCTGGAGCCCCTCAAGGGCGTCCCTCTCCCCATCAGCGATTCCCACTTTGAGGCTCTGGTCAAGGAGAACGTCCGGCGGCTGAAGCAGGACCCGCCCTTGGAGGAGACCGAGTAAGATTCCGGACAGCAGCCGAGCACCCAGCGCCAGGGGCACAGCATCTGGCTCCTTCCCTCGCTCTGGTGCCCCTTAGCAGGGCTGCTGAGACGAGGACACCTATGGATCTAGCGCTATCCATGCACACAGGGCAAGTTGAGGGTGCAAAACGACAGGTCCCTGCCCCGAGGACTTTACATTCTGTCATTTTAGGAGGGGAAAGGAAACGGAGGCAGGGAAGAAACAGAGGAATTGGAGCATTTGTTTTGTCAATCCCTGCGTAGGCTAAGCTGCAGTGTGCCTTGGGGGGGGGCTGCAGGAGCTCGAGGTGTTGTGGCAAAGGTTGGTTTTAGAAGGGAGAGGAAGGAGGGCAGAGATTCCTGCTGGGTCCCTTCCAGCTCTAACACTCTGTGGTTCTGTTTGGGGAGGCAGTTCCCAGGGCAAAGAGGCCACTGGGTGGCCCAGGGTGGTGCTGGAGGCTGTTTTCAGACAGAGGAGCAGCTGAGCATCCCTGGGGAAAAGCCAGGGAGGGCGTCCAAAGTCAGGATGCCAAGCTGCCTGTGGCGTCTCCTCTGTCGCTCTCTCTCTTGTTCTCCGCACGCAGGTCCCCTGTGCCTGGAGCCCGCAGGATGGCCTTGCAGGAGTCCAGAGTGCTCCGCGACATCCACGCCAGGGCAGAGGTAAGGCCTGCCACTCCCCCTGAGGAGACCAGAGCTGCTTCAAAGGGCAGCAGTGCCCTCTCTGGTGCCAAGGCCAGCTCCACAAGAGCCATGCGCCACTCAGCACCAGGGAAGCGGCCCTGGAGTCCCGTGTGCGATGTTTCACAACAGGCGTTGGCAAGGTGGAAATGAGGGTTCAGGGGAGAGCAAAGATCAGGCACCTCCCAAGGGGAAAGCAGGCTGCGAGAGGGGAGAGCGTGTCTGGAGGGGGGGAGAAGGGAGGCCCATGTGCCCAAGGCTGAATCTGGCTGGGCAAGGGGCTCTCTGGCCATGGGGCAGAGCATGGGAGGGAGGAGAGAGGGGCAGAGACGCCTTGAGCCCCGCACCCTCTTGCAGGGACTTTCCCAGATGGCCGACAGGGACCAGGATCTGGAGCTGGTCCAGAAGGGGAAAGTGAGCGTGACCAAGAAATCGCGGCCCACCAAGGAAATGAAGGAAGAGGCCTTTGAGAAATACCTGCAGATATTCTACAAGCCACAACCCAAAATTGAGGTGAGGCTTGGCGGCTTCACTGGGCTGGGGGGTCGATGGGACTTGGTGGCAGGGAAGGGACACCTTCCAGGCAAGGGGGTCTCCCTGCAGGAGGTCCTGCGAGGTCAGACTTCCCAGGAGCTTTTGGTCCTTTGAGCATTTCCTCTGCAGAGCCGTGGGAGAGAGGCAGGGGGTAGTTTTGCATGTTCATCCAGTTGGGCCGCCTCACAGGAGGCGTTTACTGCGTCTCCCCTCCCCTCCGCCTTGTCTCTCCTCCCAGATCCCGGTGGAGGACACCTTCAATGCGGATGAGGTGCTGGAAGCCATGTGCCGGGCGAAGTCCATCTCGGAGCTCTATGGGCCAGACGGCATGTTCCTGGGCTGCTTCCCTCCACCCATTTCCCTGCAAGGTCCTGAGACGTTGGAGGTAACTGGGGGGGGCGGTCCCCCCCCTGCCCTCCATGCTCTGCCTCAGGAGACATGTGTTCTCTTGCCTGGTGTCTCTGCCCTCTCACCGGTGGCTCTGAGCTAAAGGCCGACTCCCACTGGCCCTTCCTCAGTTTTCCCTGGCGAGAGATGCCTTTGAAGCCACCAGGGTAATACAGCCCTGAGGCTGAGCTGTAGCATTTCCGCCAGGGCTTGCCAAAACCTTTTGCCTCCTCGGTCCTGTATATCTGAAGGAGCGTATGAAGGCAGCCCTGTTTAGGGAAGCTTTTAATGTTTAATAGACTATTGTATTTTAATATTCTGTTGGAAGCCGCCCAGAGTGGCTGGGGAAACCCAGCCAGAAGGGTAGTGTATAAATAATAAATTATTATTATTATTATTATTATTATTATTATTATTATTATTAATTGCCTGAGGTGATGCCACTGAGTCCATGTCCAAGGTGGCACCTTGGGGCGACTGTGGCGCCATCTTGGTTTGCGAGAGACCCCCTTCCTCCCGCCTTCCCCGCAGGACACCAGCCCCCCTGCAGAGGGGAGCCCACAGGCCGTCCTCTCAGCAGCCCCGTCCGTGTCTGAAATCAAAGAAGCCTTATCCCCACTCCCTCCTCCAGTGAGATTTCCGCTTTTTGGAGTGAGGAGGAGCAAGAGTGAGCAGGTGAGGGTCTTTGGGGGGCAGCTGGAGCGGGGAAGGGGCTGGGGCAGTGGCAGAGGACTGAGAGTGCCCCTCTTGTCTCCCAGTTAGGCCTGGCCCAAAAGGGAAAGAGACCCCCCAAGGAGAAGAGGAGGAGGCTGCCCCCTCCGGTGCCCCCGCCAGTGGTGACAGCCCCTGAGGAGGTCCTGGAGCCCAGCTCTAGCCCCCCCTTGGACGAAGCGGAGAAATCTCCCTCCAGCACAAGACGTCCTTCCCCAGGCCTCATGCTCTCTGGCATGGACACCAGGGGCAGCAAGGTCAAGATCCGTCGGGACACGGTGAGATTCCAGAGGTGGGGGCAGGGGGGCGTGGAAGCAGGAAGCCCACGGACTGACAGACGGGCACACACAACATCCGCTGTTTAAAATGTGTGCCCGCCTGATCCCAGAAGTTGCTGGCGCACTTGAAGCTGCCGCCTTACCCTGAGTCTGACCTTTGGTCTGTCCAGCCCAGTGCTGTCTTCTCTGGCTGGCAGCAATCACTCTCTCTGCAGGGTCTTCCTCAGAGCCTTTTAACTAGGGTGGGCTATTTGGGCAGTCAGGCCCTTTGAGCTTGAGATGCTGTGAAGGATTGAACCCGGGACTTTTGTATGCTGAGATGGTTTCCCTCACACATCTCTGCAATCTGAGCATCGGATGGAGGGGCTCACAGCATCCACACCCAGCCCAGACGGCTTCTTCATCAGACTCAGCTTTGGATCCAGCCCAGAGCAAGCAGCTCTCTGTGGTTCCAGCTTCCAGCCCAGCCCAGCCCCCAAACAGCTGGGGGTGGGGAGTGGAGGACTAATGGCCCATCCCTTAGTCTGGAGAGCCCCATCACTTAGTTGCAGCTCTTCCATCCCATCACAGGATTTTGGGAGGCTGGTGAGGACACTTCCATGGCCAGCTGGTGTGTTGCCTCCATCTATCTTGGAAGACCATGGAAGAGTCTCTCTTCAGGGGTAAAGTCAAACGGCTGGAGAGTTATGGCGCCTGCGGTGGCCGTACAGGCCAATACAGGAGAGACGTGTTTTATGGCAGGAGGGCCTTTTCTGCGCTGGCTCCCCACCTGTGGGATGCTCTCCCCAGGGAGGCTCACCTGGCGCCTTCCTTACATATCTTTAGGTGCCAGGCAAAAGCATTCCTCTTCTCCGAAGGCCTTTGGCTAATGAAACAATCTATGGCTTTTTAAACAGTGGGGAGATGGGGTGTCATTGCTTTTGTTTGTTACTATGGTATGTATTTTTTCATTTTTATATTGTAAACCACCCTGTGATCCTCGGTTGAAAGGCGGTATAGAAATTTAATAAAGAATAGCAAGAATAACAATAGTCTTACAAAGGATCTTGTCTGACTAGTTTGGCAATTTATTCTGTTGAATTCTAACCCTCCCTACATGCAGGGTTCCAAGTATTGGAAGGGACTTGGGGGATCATCCAGACTGAGCCCCCCGCCCCAGCCCACAATGACATTGTGCTTTAATGTTGCAACCCACCCAGGAACCTTAGGGTAAAGGGCAGGTCATTAATAATAGTCATTATAGTCCCAAGAGAGGACTGAAGTCTGGCAAAAGACCCTTCTGAGTTTGGCCTGCACAGTTAACCCGAGCTCCTCCTTTCCCTTGCCCTTCACCCTAGAGCCAGTGTGGTGTAGTGGTTCAGAGTGGTAGACTTGTAATCTGGGGAACCAGGTTTGCATCTCCACTCCTCCACATGCAGCTGCTGGGGGACCTTGGGCCAGTCACACTTCTCTGAAGTCTCTCAGCCTCACTCATCTCGCAGAGTGTTTGTTGTGGGGGAGGAAGGGAAAGGAGAATGTTATCTGCTTGGAGACTCCTTTGGGTAGTGATAAAGCGGGATATCAAGTACAAACTCTTCTTCTTCTTCTTCAGTTGAATAAAGACTTGGATGCAATCAAAGAGTCCAAAATGCGTCCTTCCGTCTCACCCCCTTCACAACTCTCCTCAACCCCCAGTTTCCCTGGGGAGCCCATCAAGAGCGAGAAGGTAAGAGGGGGCCCACCTGGCACCTGGAAGGATCTCCCGCTGCTGCCGCCACATCCCTGCCTCCCTCGGGGGCTGCAATTGGCAGGTGCGGCTTTCATGGGATGTCCTCCCTCAGCACCCTGACCAAAGCTTTATCCTGCCCAAGGCAGCCTGAAGTGACTTCCAACCAAACCACGGAAATGAACAGGTTGGGGCCATCATTGCCTCATGAGGGAGGGAGTTCCACAGATTCGCTCTGTGGTGCATGAAGAAGGACTTCGTTTTATCCGCCTAGAATCTTCCTACTCTCAGCTTCGCTGGAGTTCTGACGCCACCCCAGAGCCCAGCAGAACCCCCACCCCCCGCAGTTCCCCATTTCTCTCAGCCACCGCCAGAGGGAGAATCTCCCCCTCCCCTGTAAAAGAAACGGCCCACCCACCGTGGGTGTAATTCTATGTCTTTGGGCTCCAGCGTAGGAGGGTCTGGCGAGGCCCCCGAGGTGGACGTTGGTGGCTGTTGGGGTGGTTCTGTGTCCTGTGCCGTTCCCTGGCTGGCGGGAGGCATTTTGGAGATGGGGGCAGAAGGTGCAAGCGAGGTGAGGGGGAAAGGAGTGGGGTACGCAGGTGTGCTCCTCTGTGCCTCACCCGGGCGACCATGGATTGTGTGCCTAGAGTGTCATCTTCAAGGAGTCTCCCTCGACAGACAAGAGCCAGGAGTCTCCTTCATCGCCAGGCAAGAGTCAGGGGTCTCCTTCCTCGCTTGACAAGAGCCAGGGGTCTCCTTCCTCGCTTGACAAGAGCCAGGGGTCTCCTTCCTCGCTTGACAAGAGCCAGGGGTCTCCTTTGTCGCCAGGCAAGAGCCAGGGGTCTCCTTTGTCGCCAGGCAAGAGCCAGGGGTCTCCTTCCTCGCTTGACAAGAGCCAGGGGTCTCCTCCCTTGCCAGCCAGGAGCCGGGCGTCGTCTCCATCTTTCGCAGCCAAGAGCCAGGAGTCCCATCCATCTCTGCCAGTCGGGAGCCAGGAGCTGTCTCCCTCCTCGCCTGCCCGGAGCCAGGAGTCTTCGCCCAAGTCCCTGGGCTCCGTTTCCCGCATGAAGAGCCAGACATCTTCCGTCATCATCAAGGGCTTCTTTCCCGAGAGGCCGCCTTCCGGCAGCAAGGAGTACTTCAGACTGCAGGTTGTGAGGCTTCTCTGGGCCGATGGCTCCTTCCTCTCCCCCTTGTCCTCCTCCTCCTCCTCCTCCTCCTCCTCCTCCTCCTCCTCCTCCTCCTCTGGCTCCTGGGAGAGGCCACAAGCCAGTCTGCTGCCAGGGCCTGAGAGTTGGCAATGCTCCTCCTCTCTGGCAGTGCCCTCAGCAGCTGCATTTCCAGGGCAGTGTCAGGGCCAGGCGAGGGGGCCCTCTCTCTCCCTAGAAAAGCTAAGCTGGGGGACCTCTGCTTAGGTGTGCTCTGGCTGGGCATAAGAAGCTAAGAAGAGCCTGTCTGCTGGATCCGGCCCACCTGGTCCAGCATCATGTCCTCACAGTGGCCAACCAGATGGGCATTAAGGGACGCTCCCCAGCAGGACCTGAACGCAACACTGTTCTCCCCTCGTTGCCCCCCCCATTACCTGGGATTTAGATGTAGACTGTTCCTGGGCATGGAGGTTCTGCCTTCAAAGCAGACCTCTGTAAGAAGAGCCTGCTGGATCAGGCCCATGGTCATCTCTCTGGGGGACACCCACGAGGGAGACCTGAGCACTAAAGAGCATGTGTGTGTGGCTGACAAGCTCTGTGTGACCTTCACAGGAGGGAGTGGGGGAAGAAATCCAATTCCGCTCACACCTAAAGCTGAATTTAGCAAATTCCCACTTTCCAAAAGAATACGAGAACTGAAATGCAGGCACCTGTCGAAAGTCACCCAATATTCCCTATGACGTTTTCCAATGAGACATGGTTTAGAAAAATTCCAGAAGGGGTGGGGCAGGCCCCCAAGGGTTACTGTTGGGGTGCGGAAGGCGGCTGCTGTCTGAATTGCCTTGCTCTCCCTTGCCAGGAGCTGGAGAGCCACCACGCGCCACTGCCCAGGCTATCGTCTGGCTTCATCCCCAACTCGGTGGCCGCCCTGCAGTTTCACAGCCAGGAGATGCTGGCGGATGAGAGAGATGAGAGACTCGTGAGGGTGGTGGAGCCGGTAAGGCGGAGCAGGGCGTCCTCAGTGCCAGGCCTGCTGGGGGGCGGCTGGCTGCGGCTGAGCGGACAGGCTGGGGGCCTGGGCTGCGCTCTCGGGGGGACCCTGCCTGGAAGCCTGTGAAAGGAGCAGGCAGGACACACACTCAGCACCCAGAGAGGACAAACCTTGGCAGGGAGCGTGCAAGACACCCTGGGGCAAAACCACAAGGCAATGCCTGCTTGCTTTGCTGCTCCAGCCTAGCTCTACCTGCTGGTCTTCCCTCTAGGCCAGGGGTGGCCAGCTCCCAAGAGTTAAATCCTGGCAGTGATCTACCCCAGTTTTTGGGCTTCAGGTCAAAGTTGTTGAGCTTCTTTGGGGGGGAGCCAGTGATCTACCAGTGATCTACCACAGACGTCCAGTGATCTACCGGTAGATCGCAATCTACCTGTTGGACGTGCCTGAGGGCTCCAAATTGGCCTCCCACTTGGAACCTGTCCTGGTTCAGACCTGCTTAGCTTGGGAAGTGCAGCCATCCCAGGAGGCTGTCTGTGGGTGGGGAACTGTGGGACACAAGGCGGGGGTCTCCTCTTGGCCGAGGGGGCCTGCACTTTCCCTTCTGCTTTTGCTAGGAGACAGAAAGCCACTTGAGAACGGTCCCAGGGTGGAAGGAGGGCGAGGAGCCCAGGACACGGGTTTCTGAAGAGATCAGCATCATCAAATCGAGTACAAAACAGGTAAGCAGGCATCTCTTCCTTACCTGGGATGGTCCTCCTGCCTCTCTCCTGCTGCTGGCAAGGGATGTCCTGAGAGGGTCCTGTGTGGCAAGGGACCCATAAACCAGGGAGGCTGTTTCTCTCTCTCTGGGGGGGGGGGTCTCCTTTGGTTTCTCCTCATTTTGTTATGTTTTAAATAAACAAAACAAACAAAAGATAAATAGCTTAAAGTATTTAATGCCTTAGAAATTGAACTTAATAGGTAAGTTAGGATCGGATAAAATGTCAGCGATGTGGATTAAATAAAGCAAATTACACATACATCTGGAATTGTTCTCAAAAATAAATATTCTGGAAATTGGTTCAGGCTATTATATCTATTAGGATGTCACATACCATTGGACAAAAAATATTTCTACTAAATATTATGTAAAATATGTTATTCCAGATAATGGTCAAGAAACTGTGTTTAACCTTATAACTGCTGCTAAGATATAAATAGCTAAAAATGTGGGGAAGCATATATCTGCCTATATCTGAATGGAGAAAATTTGGTCTATGGTAACTATGGTTAATTTAGAAAGGAATGCATATTAACCACTCCAACGGGTTTATGGGAAACTGGCATTTTTGGCAATGTTTTGGAGGAACATTGCGAAAAATGGTTCCTCCTCTTTATTCCAGATGGATCTTCCTGAGATCTTCCTGACGCAGCTGGATGAATCTCAATACCCAGAGCCAAAGAAAGAGCCTCCCTTCTTTGTCTTGCCATTCCTGGACATGCTGTGGTTCCAAGATCTTTTTCCTGAGGTGAGAGGCTGAAGGACAAGGAGGATCTGCAGACCATCCCTAAGGGCCAAGGAGGGCCAAGGGGTCCTGCTGCCCATGGGACCTTCTCCCTGCCCCATCCCTTGTATAGCTGGGGCTCTGCTTGCCACAGACCTGGGAGACAAAGATTTCCTCTACTGGCAGAGCCACTTTTTGTGTAAATGGTCTTCTCCCAAAGAAAGAATGGCAACAGGCCTGCAACCACAGGCTGATCCTATATATAACAATAATAATAATTTATTATTTATACCCCGCCCATCTGGCTGGGTTTCCCCAGCCACTCTGGGCGGCTTCCAACAAAACATAAAAATACAATAACCTATTAAACATTAGAAGCTTCCCTAAACAGGGCTGCCTTAAGATGTCTTCTAAAAGTTTGGTAGTTATTTTTCTCTTTGATATCTGGTGGGAGGGCGTTCCACAGGGCGGGCGCCACCACCGAGAAGGCCCTCTGCCTGGTTCCCTGTAACTTGGCTTCTCACAGCGAGGGAACCGCCAGAAGGCCCTTGGTGCTGGACCTCAGTGTCCGGGCAGAACCGACTAGCCTGGAAACGACTTTGCTGTCCAACTGTGATCTGAAGGGATCTCTAAACCCAGCTGACAAGGACCCCTCCCTTAAGCTCTAGAAAGGTCAAATGAAAAAGAGCTTTAGATTTGTGTTTTGAAAGCCCAGAGGATGCAGAACATAACAACTGTGTGTGTGTGTGTGTGAGAGAGAGAGAGAGAGAGAGAGAGAGTGAGAGAGAGAGAGAGAGAGAGAGAAAGAAAGAATGAATGAAGGAGAGAAAGCTTAACAGCCATGCCACCTATCACATGGGGGATAATTTTAACATGAGACTCCAAATTCCTGTGTAAACCATTGAAGTCAAATATCAAAGTATAGACAATTTTATTTGGGAAATGTGAGGGGAGAGAAGCAAAGAAAAGAAAAGGAAAAGGTGACAATATTTCGCTCACAGACGACATATAACACCTGCTTGAGTAGAGTATTGGGTTTCAGAGGATGTGCAGAGTTCTGTGCAGAAAAGAGGTTCAGAGAGAGCGAGCTTCTTTCCTCGCCCCTTTGGATGGTTCTGAGGAGACAGAGGAGGTTGAGGGGATGCCTCCCCTTTATGGGAATTTGAGACCGATAAGCCCCCATTTCTTAATGGCAATGGGGGGTGGTTGTCTGGGCCAGTGTAAAGAGAAGCTCCATCTCTTTGCCTGTGGTCTCAATGGCCAGCCAGAAGGGTATTCAGAGGCTGTTTCCATCTCCATATTAATTCCTAAAGAACTAGCCAGTTCTGGGAGGTTGGGGTGTTGTAAAAATACTCTGCTGTTACTCATTGGTAGAGCATTTGCTGCTGGAGACCCCCAGAGAGAGAAGATAAGCTGTGCACATTTTATCTCTGTGGGAGGGTGAGATTGTGGTCTGAATGAGCAGATTCCTCTGGGGCAGCGTGTGGGTCTGGGGCAGGCTTTGGGCACCTTTCCTTTGGGTAAGTTGGCCTCCCACAGCTCCTGCGACTGCTGGAGCCATTTCTTTTGCTCTTTCAAGACCCAGCAGGCTCTTCTTGTCCTCCCCGGGGGGGGGGGTGCATCAGCTCAGAGGCGCTCCTAGAATCCTCAAATTGGAAGGGACCCCCTGGGTCGACTGGTCCAAACCCCCGCAAGGCAGCTTCCCTTCCCTCTCACCAGGGCTTTCCGCCAGAGATGACCTTGAACGAGTTCTTGACGAAGATGATGGCCTTCTTGGTTACCACCAGAGACTTTGGCCAAAAGGCAGAGCTGGTTTCCGCCATCGCCAGCCTGAAGGACGAGATGGGGGATCGGATGAACGAGCTGGTCTGCAGCAGCTTTATCCAGGTGTTGAACAAGAAGGACGACCCTCCCTCTCTCCGGGTGAGGGTCACTCTGGGCTCCTCACTTTGTGCTGCCGTGCAGAACTTGTCTTGCATATTCTGCTGGGGGAACACACACACACGCATGCGTGGAAGGCTGGCCTTGCACTGAACCCAGCCGCTGGCTAAAGTTTCTGGTCTTCATAGCTGAGCAGCTCCTCAAAAGGAAGGTTGGGCCTCCTTTTGAGAGCCAGTGTGGTGTAGTGGTTAAGAGCAGTAGTCTCATAATCTAGTGAACCGGGTTCGCTTCCCCGCTCCTCCACCTGCAGTTGCTGGGTGACCTTGGGCCAGTCCCACTTCTCTGAAGTCTCTCAGCCCCACTCACCTTGTGGGGGAGGAAGGCAAAGGAGATTGTGAGCCGCTTTGAGACTCCTTCGGGTAGTGATAAAGCGGGATATCAAATCCAAACTCTTCTTCTCTTCTTCTTCTCCCCACTGCGTCTGGTGGAGAAGGTGCTTAGGCCCAAGGGAACTTTTAAGGAGGTGGGAGATGTTTTTGAAGCAAAGCAACAAGGGCAGGAAGGGGAGCCAGCGCTTGCAAGCGCTGCCGATGTCGTTCCTGAAGACGGTTCTTTTCTTCTGGTGGAAACTGCATTTCCCCAGGAGGGGAAAGAGATTGTGTGCAAAAGGCCAGCAAGTCCCCAGTGTTGTGAGTGCCGGATGGAATGTGCCCCCCTTCACCCCACCAGAGAGGGAGGCCCCCCGGCTGTCAATAGATTTCAACTTCCCTGCTGGCCAGACCCAGGAGTGACTTGCAGGGCCATAGAATTGTAGCGTTGGAGGGGACCCCAAAGGTCATTCAGCCCAACCCCCTGCAATTCAGGAATGCCGTATCTCAGGGCAGCTGCTGTGCATATCCAAGGCATCCCCACACACCCAGGTTCCAACCTCGTCATCTCCAGCTTAGGGAGTTTGGAAAAGACCTCTCTCTCTCCTCCTCTCTTTGCCAAAGCCCGTGGGGAGCCACTGCCAGCCAGAGTTGACACTGCTGGCCCAGGCGGACCCTTGGCTTTGTGGGCTCCTGTGCCTGCCTGCCAAGATGCCCTTGTCTTCTCTCGACATTCCAGGAAAGGAGGCATCGGAAGTTCATCCTGGGCACCTTGCAGGCCCTCGTGAAGATGGCCAAGGACAACAAGGACCTGATAGTGGAGCTCATGACCTTTTACATGCAGGCTTACACCCCAGACAAGTAAGGGCCGGGGGGGGGTCACTGCTAGGAGCCTAAGCCTTAAGGGGGGGCAGAGGAAACAAAAAGTTTCAGGACAGTTTGTCAAAGTTGCTGCTTTTCAAAGTCGCCAGCTGCTCTGGCTAGCTCTATCTTGGTTGCTCTCTCAATAAGCAACCCCCCTTAAAAAAAAAAAAGACTTTACTGCAAGAGCTCTGTTGAAGTTTTGTTTAAAGGGAAGGGTTCCACCACTGCAAAAAGCCTGATTTCAGCGTAGCTTCTCTTATCCGCATGGTTTTGAAATCAGGTTTTAGGACCACGTAGATTTCCAAATTGCCCGCCCAAATCTGTTTGCCTTCAGTTAGCAAGTTACAGGCAGCAGAGACCACCCCCTTCCTTCCTTGCCTAGATGCACATTCTCAAAGAGCAGGTGGACAGCAACCGGCAGGAGAAAAGGGGTGTTTAAAGAAAAACATTCCTTTAGCTCATTGCTCTGACAGGTATTTTATGGAGAGCCAGTGTGGTGTAGTGGTTCAGAGCGGTAGTCTTGTAATCTGGGGAACCGGGTTCGCTTCCCCGCTCCTCCACCTGCAGCTGCTGGGTGCCCTTGGGCCAGTCCCACTTCTCTGAAGTCTCTCAGCCCCACTCACCTTGTGGGAGAGGAAGGGAAAGGAGATTGTTGGCCGCTTTGAGACTCCTTCGGGTAGTGATAAACCGGGATATCAAGTCCAAACTCTTCTTCTTCCTCTTCTTCTTATGGCTCAGGTCAGCAAATGTGGTGGAGTGGTCATGTGGGTGCAATTCCCCCACCTTGCAGCGCGAGTCCACCTGCCTCTTTCTCCTTTCAGGCTCGTTATTCACAATCTGATGCAGGAGGTGGGAATCCAGGACCCCCACAGCTATTTCACCAAGGAGCTGAGCTCCTGGCCGGTCCAGGCGAGCGACTCCAAAGAGACGATGCGAGGAACCTGCAACCGCTGGCTGGAAGGGAAGATGCAGGAGCTCAAGGTGCCTCTTCCTCCTTCTCTCTTCCTTCGGCCGGGGAGGGGTCACCTGGCTGCAGCCTGCCCCCCCGCCCCCCGCTACAGAATCTGTCAAACTCCGCAAGCAGGAGCCAGGCTGAAATCTGCAACGCACCCATTCTTTCCTGGCCTTTTCTCTAGCGTGTCAGGGAGGAGTCAGGGTCTGTTTTCATACAGGGGCGGCTCAGAAAGTAAGGTTCCCTCCTTTGGGAAGAAACCAGCCATTTGCCAGTGAAGTTCCCCAGCCAGCAGCTTCCCCACTTGAGTTGTCTGGGTAGCTAGAATTATCTCCCTTCGTCAGAGAGGAAGGTCTGGCTTACATCGGCTGAGTACAACCTTCAGCTAAAAAGCTAACTTTCATTAAGGCTTTCAGCCCAGTGAACTTCAGGGGTTGGGAACTTCAAATATGGCCCCCTCGGGCCTCTCTATCTGGCCCTTGGGAGCTATGAGCTCCTTGAGTGATTTAGCCAGGCTGGAATCTTCATCTTGAACTGTGGCAGTGACTCTTGCAGAGAGATGCGATTGTGTGTGTAGATGCCAGTATGTTGGACAAGGGAGAGTTTTACCTTCATTGTTCCGCCTACAGGCCTCAGCTGGATTCCAACCTCAGCAGCCAGGAGCCCAAGCTATAGCACCAGAGTCCGGTCCAAATGTCAGGGAGAATCGATTAGGAGACTATGGTTGGTGGGAGAAATGTAACTCACCTGCACCAGCCTATAGATGCTCCACTTAACTGCCTCTAATCTGCCAGAATTTTAAGCAGGAATGACTCACCTCCCCCCCCCTGCTGCAATATAATAATAATAATATAATAATTTATTATTTATACGCCACCCATCTGGCTGGGCTTCCCCAGCCACTCTGAGTGGCTTTCAACAAAATATTTAAATTAATATTTTTATGCCCCCTCCAATTTGCCATTAAAAAGAAATCAACTCCTCCTGTGGATCCCTTGCTGACACCAAAAGCTTTTAGCGACACCCCAAATGTGCTTTTTTAAAATAAAAAAGCTTGATTATTTCCTGAGAAAAATGAACTAAAAGCCATTTTTCACATTTCTATAGATCACCTGCTAGGATACTGCAACACCAAAAGTTTTTTATTTGGTGGGCCCCAAAGACCTCACCCAAAACTTGTCACTTAAAAATAGATACGGTATATTACGGGTCCATGTGTCCCTCTGCCTGCCCATGACCCGGGGGCTCCTGCTTTTGAAAGCTGCCTCCAGTGGGGGCCGGGGTGTGTGTGTCCCAGGCCTCGTTTTTGCACAGCAAAGGGATTTGCCCTTTGGGCAACAAACAAACACTCTTTTCTTCATGCTGGAAGTGGCACCTGATGATTCTCTTCCTGCTAGGAGCACAGAGCTCAGCTTTTGGCGCAGAAGGTTGCATCCAGAAGGCATTATTCCTTTAAACCTTTCCAGAAGGTAAGAAGTATTGTGCGTCCAGCCTGGTCTTTGCTGATAATTGTGGGAAGGAGGAAGGATGAGGGCAGTTCTCACCTTCCTCCGTGTTATGTACTGAAGTTCTCACCCTGGGCCAGCAGGGGGATACTGTAGATAGATATGCAAATGAAGGATCGAAAGTGATGTTCAGTGATTGGATAGTTTGTATGCAAATGAAGGATCGAAAGTGACATTCAGTGATTGGATAGTTTTAGAAAGTTGCTTCAGTAACTGTTGTACTGGAGCTCTATATAAGCAGGCTGACTGAGCCCTTCAGTTCAGTTCAGTTCAGTTCTAGCCTCAGAATAAACAAGAGCTGTTTGAAGAATCACTATGTCGTCTGATATGTTCGTCCACAACTTAACACTCCTCCTCCTCTTCCTCCTTTGTCCCCACCTTCCTGCACCTCTCAGCTTAGCTCCCTTGTCCCTCCACCCAGGGGGTCTCCATCCTTCAGAGCCCCCCAGATCATCCAGGTTTTTTTAAATTTTCTACTCCGCCTTGTTTATCGATACTCCAGGCAATTACAAAAAAAGCAAATGAAATCACAGTCCGTCCATTACAATATCTATAAAGAAAGATGTCTGAAAATCACCGTATTTTTCACTCCGTAAGATGCACCTAGTTTTTAGAGGAGGAAAGGGGGGAAAGCCCCGTTTTTGGGGGGATCAGCTCACAGTTGTGCAGCTTCTTTTGCAAAGGGGAAAAGCCCCTTTTTTGAGGATCAGCTCAAAGTTGTTGAGCTTACTTTGCAAAGGGAAAAAAATCTTGTTTTTATGGGGTTCAACTCACAGTTCTGCTGCTTCTTTAGGAAAGGAAAGGGAGCCGTTTCTACAATTTCCGGACGGATAATCTAATCAGCCAGTCACATGTCGCTGGGGAAACAAACGGCCTCCGTCTGCAGAACATTCAACGATGGAGGCCTGAGCAAGGGGGCGAAAAGGGAGCCAGCGATCAACCACACATTCGCCCCATAAGACGCACAGACATTTCCCCTTACTTTTTACGAGGAAAAAAGTGTGTCTTATGGAGCGAAAAATACGGTATATATAATTTACATATGAACTGAAATTAATAATCCATTGCCTATCTAGCCACAGTGGTTGAAACGCATGCTAAGTGATTCATAGAATCATAGAATCATAGAATCCTAGAGTTGGAAGAGACTACAAGGGCCATCGAGTCCAACTCCCTGCCAAGCAGGAAACACCGTCAGAGCACTCCTGACATATGGTTGTCAAGCCTCTGCTTAAAGACCTCCAAAGAAGGAGACTCCACCACACTCCTTGGCAGCAAATTCCACTGTCAAACAGCTCTTACTGTCAGGAAGTTCTTCCTAATGTTTAGGTGGAATCTTCTTTCTTGTAGTTTGGATCCATTGCTCCATGTCCGCTTCTCTGGAGCAGCAGAAAACAACCTTTCTCCCTCCTCTATGTGACATCCTTTTATATATTTGAACATGGCTATCATATCACCCCTTAACCTCCTCTTCTCCAGGCTAAACATGCCCAGCTCCCTTAGCCGTTCCTCATAAGGCATCGTTTCCAGGCCTTTGACCATTTTGGTTGCCCTCCTCTGGACACGTTCCAGTTTGTCAGTGTCCTTCTTGAACTGTGGTGCCCAGAACTGGGCACAGTACTCCAGGTGAGGTCTGACCAGAGCAGAATACAGTGGCACTATTACTTCCCTTGATCTAGATGCTATACTCCTATTGATGCAGCCCAGAATTGCATTGGCTTTTTTAGCTGCCGCGTCACACTGTTGGCTCATGTCAAGTTTGTGGTCAACCAAGACTCCTAGATCCTTTTCACATGTACTGCTCTCAAGCCAGGTGTCACCCATCTTGTATTTGTGCCTCTCATTTTTTTTTTGCCCAAGTGCAATACTTTACATTTCTCCCTGTTAAAATTCATCTTGTTTGTTTTGGCCCAGTTCTCTAATCTGTCAAGGTCGTTTTGAAGTGTGATCCTGTCCTCTGGGGTGTTAGCCACCCCTCCCAGTTTGGTGTCATCTGCAAATTTGTTCAGGATGCCCTTGAGTCCATCATCCAAGTCGTTGATAAAGATGTTGAATAAGACCGGGCCCAAGACAGAACCCTGTGGCACCCCACTAGTCACTCTTCTCCAGGATGAAGAGGAACCATTGATGAGCACCCTTTGGGTTCGGTCAGTCAGCCAGTTACAAATCCACTGAGTGGTAGCATAGTCAAGACCGCATTTTACCAGCTTCTTTACAAGAATATCATGGGGCACCTTGTCAAATGCCTTGCTGAAATCAAGGTAGGCTACATCCACTGCGTTCCCTTCATCTACGAGGCTTGTAATTCTGTCAAAAAACGAGATCAGGTTCGTCTGACATGACTTATTTTTCAGAAATCCATGCTGACTATTGGTGATCGCAGCATTCCTTTCTAGGTGCTCACAGACTGTTTGCTTAATGATCTGCTCCAGAATCTTCCCTGGTATTGATGTCAGACTGACTGGGCGGTAATTATTTGGGTCCTCTCTTTTCCCCTTTTTGAAAATAGGGACAACATTTGCCCTCCTCCAGTCTGCCGGGACTTCCCCTGTTCTCCAGGAATTCTCAAAAATGACTGCCAGTGGTTCTGAGATCACATCTGCCAGTTCTTTTAATACTCTTGGATGCAGTTCATCTGGCCCTGGAGACTTGAATACATCTAAACTAGCCAAGTATTCTTGTACTATCTCCTTAGTTATTCTGGGCTGTGTTTCCTCTGCTGAATCATTTGCTCCAAATTCTTCAGGTCGGGCATTGTTTTCTTTATCGGAGAAGACTGAGGCAAAGACTCACATGTTGTCCTCCTTGTTCCAGCAGAAGAGACGCTCCACCATGGAGACGGAGAGCAAGATGTCCTCTCCAGAAAGCTACCAAGAGGTGAGGAGGCTTACAGAGGTTGAAACGCATGCTAAGTGATTTCAAAGCTGGGCTCTGACTCACATGTTGTCCTCCTTGTTCCAGCAGAAGAGACGCTCCACCATGGAGACAGAGAGCAAGATGTCCTCTCCGGAAAGCTACCAAGAGGTGAGGAGACTTACAGAGGAATCTTGTGAAGTCAGCCCAGGCTGGGTGCCTGGAGGGGCGGCCGTTCCTTCCAGGCAGCTCTTGCAGCTTCCATCAGCCCCTGTCCAAAACCTCTGGGGGATGCCAGGTTGGCCAAAGGCTAACCCTCCAACCGCCCCTCAAAAGCCCCTTGGTACACCTTCTCTGTCTGACCCAGGAGTGGAGCGGCTCTAGCGTGGACCAGGAGAGGCGGCTGGAGGGGAAATATTCGCCCAAGAGCTACAAAGAGGTAAGGTCTGCCGAAGAATCCTGCAAAACCAGGCAGGGTGGCACCTGAGAGCAAGGGGCTGTCCCTGTGCCAGGTAAGGAGGGGGCTCTTCTTCCTCTGGGATTCTTGTGTTGCAGGGGGTTGGACTAGATGACCCCTGGGACCCTTCCGACTTTACATTTCTATGAATCACATTTCTTTTCCCTCCAGGGAATTAAACCCTCTGTTTAATTTTATTCTTTATTCTGGGTGGCTTGCAGGAGAGAGAGAGAATGCTCAGTCCAGTGGTGGGTGGTTCCCATGGAGACTGATGGGGCAGAAGGAAGGGAGCCCCACAGCTTTGGCCCCCAGAGCCAATGACCAGCCCGTCCTCCCCTTCCCTGTTGAGTTCTCTACAGGGAACGCTGAGATGAAGGAGCAGGAGGAATCTTGACAGCCAAGGCACCCCAGGAAAGAGGGCAGCTAGGCAGGTGGGGGTAGTTTGGGGACAGTGCCCCCCCCCCCCGTCACCCTCCACCGAACCACAGAGTATATCGGACAAAAGACGAGAATCCAAATATCCTACAAAGACAGGCTGGAACATCCAGTCCTTTCCCTGGCCGCCCACAACAGCCGATAGCTACCATACTGCAAGTATTGAACTGCAAAGTGAGGCTCTTGTTGGCGTCTTCATTCCAGGTGGGGAAAGACCTGAGCAAGAAGGAGAGGGCCGAGAGGAGATCCCTTGCGAAGGAGAAGAGGGCGAGGAAGGAGGAGAGTCCACAGGTACGGGAAGACCCCCTTGAGCTCACCACCCAAAATCCCCCTTGTTGTCTAACAAAAGGTACCTGCTATAAACACTCCCTCTAAGAGTGAACTTGGATGGTTGAGTATCTGTCATTAAAAAAAATATTATAAAATATTGAGTTTTAGATAATATTATACATCTAAAACAAAACCATTTCAAACATCAAGGTACAAGGTTCTTTCAAACCCTCAGACCTCCTCCTCTCCCTCCATGGGTTCCATATTTAAATTTACGTTTATTGCATCTTTTACTGAAACCAGGAAGATCAAGTATCTTCTAGAGATTGGAGTAAATTTGTAATTTATTTAAAAGACCACTGTAAACAGTTAAAATCTTTGGCAGGGTTGTAATGACACTTGTAATGTTCAATTATTTATGGTAATTATGGTTTTGTAATAGATGCATAAGGGTAAGAGTATCTGTCATTTTTAGTGAGGTTTTTTAATGAGATTGTAGAGAGAGAGAGAGTTTTAATGTTGAATTGTTTTTAGTGGTTGTTTTTCCAAGTTTTCAGCTTTTCTTAGTTCATCTGTAGGCCACCTTCTATTATATATAAATAACAGAAATAATAAATGAAAAGGGATCTTCCATAAATAAGACAGAGTGAGGCCTGGGGAAGACTTGCAAACCTCCTGATCTAAGTTGCCTGAAACCCTGAACATGAGCAATGCATTCAGAGACTGGATAACAGCAACAACAACAAGAATTTATTACCGTATTTTTCACCCCATAGGGCGCACCGGCCCATAGGGTGCACCTAGTTTTTTTGGAGGGAAATAAAGAAAAAAAATTATTTCCCCTCCAGGCGCGGGGCTGGGGCGGGGGAAGCCCGAGCTTCCCCCGACTCCAGCCCCCAGAACAGGCAGCTCTCCGCAAGCCGTGGGAGCCCTCCCACGGCTTGCGCAGAGCTACCCAAAGCCTGGGCGCGACTGCGCCCCAGACTTCGGATTAGAGGCAGCTCTCCACAAACCATGGGAGCCCAGCGGGAACTCCCGCGGGGCTCCCAAGTCTTGCGGAGGGCTTCCTGAAGCCTGGAGAGCAAGAGGGGTTGGTGCGCACTGACCCCTCTCGCTCTCCAGGCTTCAGCGAAAGCCTGCACTCGCCCCATAGGATGCACACACATTTCCCCTTCATTTTTGGAGGGGGAAAAGTGCGTCCTATAGGGCGAAAAATACGGTATTTATTATTTCTACCCCGCCTATCTAGCTGGGTTTCCCCAGCCACTCTGGGCGGCTTCCAACAAGATGTTAAAATTACATTAAAACACCAGTCATTAAAAACTTCCCTAAACAGCCCTCATATGTCTTCTAAACGTCAGATAGTTGTTTATCTCCTTGACATCTGATGGGAGGGCGTTCCACAGGGCGGGCGCCACCCCCGAGAAGGCCCTCTGCCTGGTTCCCTATAGCTGGAGATATCCTGCCATGTTTCTTTTTGCATGTTCTGCATGTGTCAGAAACATTTGCCCAATTGGACTCTGACTGGTGCGTTTTCCACTGACTTAGGAGCCAGAGAGTGGTGGCGTCACGGAAGATGCAGAGCAGCCAGAGATGGAGGAGTCAGGAAGCCTGGAGGTGAGGCCACCGGTTCAGAAAGTATAATGGATTGGCAATCCCTCGTGCTAGAGTACTTTCAATTAGCAAAGCTGACCGGAAAAGCCAGAGGAGCCCCAAATCAAAAAATATTCAAAGAATGGAGACTATTCAAAGAATATATAAGATTATATTGTAACAATGACATCCTAGCAGAACTGAATGATACTTGTATATAATAAACAAATGGAATAAATATACTAGATGAATATACAGGAAAAGTTATAAAACGAACTGTGCGATAAAACTGACAATAGAAAAAGTACAAGGAGAACGATTGGAAGTCTCTTTCAGAAGGCTTTATTGGAAAAGACAGGATGTTATAACTAAGATTCATTTCTCATTGTTAACTCTTTTTATTTTTATTTTATTTTATTTATCTTTTTCCTATTATTTTTTGTGTTTAATTTTGATGTAACTGTCTGTAATACATATGTAAGATGATATTTTAAATCAATAAAGATGAATTAATAATAAAAAGGAGGTGAGACCACCAGTTCAGAAAGCCCCTTGTTGGTGGAGTGGAAAGGGGAGATTCCCCTCGCCCCCAGACTCAGGTTCCCCCCACCTGCTTCTTCCTCCTCCCAAGCCGGGCTCCGGACACAGCAGCCCAGAGACTGGGCACCTCTGGAGAGGAAGCCCAAGTGCCCCGATGCTTCCTGTCCAGGCCCAGCTTTGCCCCACGCTAAACCCCCAGCTGCCCCCCAGGGCGAGGGAAGTGGCCGCGCCAGGGACTCTCAGGGCTGCTCTCCTCTTGCAGGCGGAGGAGGCTCAGTTTTGGAGGCAGCCCGTCTGCCCCATCGACGCCATCCATTACTTCGTCGAAAAGCAGCTGGCGAAGGAGCTGGAGGAGATGAAGCAGCTGGTCTCTTCTTCGCTGATCTCGCCCAAGGACACCGTCATGGCCTTGCCTCCCATTAAGAAGTAAGAGGGGCTGTCACACAGGACACTTGAGGAAGCCCAGGCCAATGCATGGCTTTTCTGGGTGCTGCTGTTGCTGCTACCTCCCCCCCCCAAAAAAAAAATATTGACCGCACAATGGCTACTCGCTAGATCTGCAACACTGAGAATTCGCACCCGGGCTCCACGAGGCAGATCAGTTCCCCCAAGCTTGGCAGAATGATTCTGTCTGTCCTCCCCACAGATTTCTGGGGGCAGTGAAGGGCTGGGGGTCCTGTGTGGCCTTCCAGAGGTTGCTGGAGTCCAGCTTCCCCAACCACCAGGGCTAAAAGTCAGGGATGGTGCTGGGAGTTGGAGCCCCAGAGCAAGACCCAAGTTGGGGGGGGGGCAGGCTTTCCGTGGCTGCGGTAAAGTATAGAAGGATCCAACAACTCTGGAACTTTGGGGGGGGGTGTTTTTCTCTCCTCAACGTTGCCCCCAGTCTAGGCCAGTGTGATGGCCTGGGACTCGGGCTCGGACTCGGAACCAGAGGAGTCTCAGTCTGCACCTTTGCCTCAGGGGCATTGGGACCAAGTCTGGGGCCTGATTCTGAAGAGTCCCAGTCTGCGCAGGTTCCCCTGCAACAAGCACCAGCTGGGCCGAGTCCGGGGCCTGAGCCTGCCCTGGCGGGGATGACCTCGTTGCCTTCAGCTGGGCCATCACTTGCAGCTGCTCCACTACTGGTTAGGTCAGAGGAGGCTGAGGCGGCCCCTGGGTCTAGTAACCCACTGACGTCTCCCGAGCTGCAGAGACTGAGGTCTGAGAGAAAGAGAGACCCGAGTACTTGCAGGAGGAGTGCTCGCCTTCGGGCGAAACAGGGAGGTGAGTCTCCGGGGGATCAGGACTGGCCGTTACCCTGACAAAGATAAAAGGCTGTCGGACGCCACCCCAGGTTGCAGGAGCAACTTTGCTGTTTGCTAGAACCTGCCTGTGATCCTGTACCTGTCCTTGCCTGGTTTCCTGCCTCGTGTCCTGCCTTGGCCCCGTCGGACTGACTCCTCCCTTGGACTCGGGACGGGACCTGGACCGCGTTTCATGGGTTACCCCCGGGCCCAGCACAGCCAGGCTCACGGCTGCTTCTCCCATATATGGTGTCCCCCTAAAAGTGCAGGGGGTGAGCCCGGCCTCACCTGCGCATGCTCCCCGCACAATGGATCACAGGCTGTGGGGGGGGGCAAGTGCCATTTCCTGCTGTTCATGGTAAACCCGTGCCCTTGTTGTGACAGGAAGCGTGCCATCCTGCGGCTCGGAGAAACCAATGCCATGTTGAGGAAGAGAATACCCGAGCGTAAGTAGCTGCAGTGGCCGGGGGGGGGGGGTCTTCACCCCACTGCCTGGCCCTGTGGCTTTTATCTGCTTGCCCCCAAACAGACGTGACTGGGCCTGGATGGCACTGGGGGCAAATGCTCTGCCGCCCCCCACCCAGACCCTGCCCATCCTTCCTCCTGCGGCAGGAGAAACTAATGTTAGTTCACCAGTTTGACCCCAGATTACTTTCTGTGACTACAATTGACATGTGGAAAGATTTATTTCAGTCTTTGCTTGTTAGGATGTTTATACTCTGACTGTTTTATCTCTAAAACAATGCTGGCAAATCAAGGGCCAGGTTTAGCCCTCGGCAGAGAAGGAGATGAACAGACACGTCTTTGTATGTGCCAGCTGCTGGCACCATCTTGCCAGTTTGGGCGCTTGCACTTAGATGCCCAGGCTTGGCCTTTTTTAAAACAACTGGCTGCGATTCAGGGCCATCATAATCCCAGAGACAGCTCTGGAGACTTTTCTGTGGCAGATTAATCCGACAATCCCTCCTAGATGCCTAGCCTTGGGCAAGAGGTGTGTCCTGTGTATTCTGGGGTGTCACTGACTGGAAAGTATTCCGGGGGGGGGGGCTATTTCTACCCAGAAGGGATTTGCTGTGTGTCCCACTCACTGTGAGCGAGCCAATATTCCTGTCTGCACAAAGCAGGAAGGTGAAGCTTTTCATAGAATGGAGGTAAATATTGTGACTATTGTTGCACACCACCCCAATCTCTGGGCGGCATGAAATTCCAGGTGTTCCAGGTACTTTCCCAGGGTTTGTTTCCTTTGGAATGCAGGGCAGCAGAGACCGCGGTGGCTTTGGGATTGCTTATGTGTACCCCACCTGAGCCTGCGATGGAGGAGTTCACAGCATTAAGACCCCAAGAGGGTCTTGCTTTTCCCATAGACACAACTGAAATCAGGCAGAGCTCTGACTCTCAGCTGCTCAACCTGCAGCCTGCCAGCTTCCAGCTTGAAAAAGCAACTTGCAACTCTGGCCTTTGTCAGAGGGAGGGAGGGAGGGAGGGAGGGAGGGGGCCCATTTGGTTTTTGGCACACAGCCACTTCCTTTGTTACCTTAATGGCCCACTTGGAGAGGGCCATTACCTCACTAGGAAGCTAACCTGGCCAGAAGGCAGAGCTGTCCAGAGTCGCGCCTGCTGTCATCATCACATCTGGGTTGGCGCATGGTCCTGCGTCTGAACATATTTAGCATCTCAGAACGCTGTGACCAGGCTCCTCTTGGGAGCTCAAGGCGTGGGTTATTTTATTCCGCCGTTCTTCTGTCTACATTAGCTGCTAGTTCATATCCAAGCACAATTCAAAGCGCTGGCTAGATTGACGTTAGAATTTTATGGCTACTCTGCTCCTTTATCATCTTTGATCCACTTGAATTGTTTTTTTATTGGATGTACACAATTTCTTACATTTTTATGAGCTGCTTTGCAGGTCTTAGGGACGCGGGTCTTAGGGACGCGGGTGGCGCTGTGGGTTAAACCACAGAGCCTAGGACTTGCCGATCAGAAGGTTGGCAGATCGAATCGGCTCCCGTTGCTCGGTCCCTGCTCCTGCCCACCTAGCAGTTTGAAAGCACGTCAAAGTGCAAGTAGATAAATAGGTACCGCTCCGGCGGGAAGGTAAATGGCGTTTCCGTGCGCTGCTCTGGTTCGCCAGAAGCGGCTTAGTCCTGCTGGCCACATGACCCGAAAGCTGTACGCCGGCTCCCTCAGCCAATAAAGCGAGATGAGCCCCGCAACCCCAGAGTCGGCCACGACTGGACCTAATGGTCAGGGGCCCCTTTACCTTTACAGGTCTTTTTTTCAAAAAGCAGTTATATAAATATTTAAATAAAAAAGATGCCAGTGCATTGAGCTGTTGTTGAAAGCAGAAGCACAGTGGCTGGTTGAAAAACGGACAGCCGAGTTGTTTCCCAGCTGATCTCTGCTGGATTAGAGTCAGGGGCCAGGAAGGAAAGGGGAGTCCAGGGGCTTCTCCCACGCCCAATGGCCTTCCTCTTCCTCTTTGTTGTCTCCCTCAAACCCAGGCTTCTACTGCCCGTACATCTTCCCTCGCTACCTCATGAAGGGGTTTGCGCCCTTTGTGAAACTTCCCCTGCCGAGAATCAACTTGGACCCCTTCCCACCCATTCTGGCGAGGCCGGCATCACCAAAGTCTTTCACCGCCATGCAGCAGTTGGTACGGAAGTATTTCATCCCCAAGTTTTCATACGCCGACAACTACCCTTGAGGGCTTCAGGAGATGCCTGAAGTTCCATCCGAGAGGTGAAATTCCTTCTGGCTGGCAATGGCTGGAGGGCTGGCCAGCGCCACGTCTCATGGTGCCCCAACCAGGCAGATGGCAGCGATGGGAGGCCGCCCGCCTGCCCACCACAGATGCATCCAGACAAAATGAAAAGTCAATAAAAGCAAACTTATGCCCAAGGTCACCCAAAACCTCTCTGTCTGGTCATGCTTTTTGTAGTTTCCTAATCATTTTCAAATTGAGACGGGCAGCTGCCACCCTGGGTGTTGCCCAGCTTAGGAATCATGCATGGTTCTGTTATCAGGAAGGGTTGTTTGTTAAACGGCAGCACTCCTGGCGATCCAGGGAGGTGGCGTTTTCCAGCACACTTGAACTTTTGCTTAATGCGCAGGATGCAGAAGGGTCCAGCTTCCCCCTGCGTAACTTGTGCAAGGCAGCGGTGCCAGAAAATTGTACTCAGCAGCAGCCCAGCAGGCTAAGCAAAGTCCACTGCCACGGACTGCCTCCGAAACAACTTTGCCGGGAGTGAGGAGAAAGGCAGCCACACAGCTGGATTCTCCACGGTGCCAGGCAGGTCAGGAACAGGCCGAGCCAAACGAGCCGATTCTGGCATTGCAGGGGGTTGGACTAGATGGCTCTGAGGGTCCCTTCAAACTCTGCAAGGCTGACTTGCTGGGGATATGAGCTGGTTTGAACCCGGGGCCTCCTGGGCGGGCTGCCTGCCTCCAAGTGGCCCTGCTGGAGAAGCTCCCCAGGGCAATGCCGGGGAAAGCTCTTCATGGGCAGAGCTCTCTTGGGAGAAGGGGCATCGGGAAGGGAATGTGGGTCGCAAGAAGGGGCAGCAGCACCATAGCTGTCAACCTGTCAGTGTTTGCAAAAAAAGGGGGGGTTCTGACCTCCCTTTGTTGCCTCAGCCTGGTCCTCTGACCCTTGTCGGCATAAAAGAGTCCACGAGAAAAGTATCCTTGCAGAGTGCTTTCTGCTTTTATTCTAAAAAGTCTTTCTGCAAAAGCAACTGACCAAATGCACACACTTCAACACTGCCAGCTTTCACCAACCAGCCAACCCAACACCAAACTAACATTTCTCACTCTCTATATACAACCCAGCGCAGGCCGCTGACTCATGCCGACCCAGCTTTATTCGCATTAAAGAAACAGCGGCCAATTTTCAGCCGTGACACAACCATCCCTTTTTTTGTGGGAAACTCCCTTATTTCCTTGCTGTTTCCCGCTGCTTCCCCGGATTGTTAGCTATCCCTTGCTGTCCCCGGGACAGGGGAGGCTGCTGATCCCTTCTTTTCAAATCTGAAAGTTGACAGCTATGAGCAGCACACGTGTACCATTTGCGGGGGGGGGGGAGCTCGCAGTGGTGTGGCGATGGGGGGGGAATGGTCCCTTTTCCCCTTTTTTTGCCCCAGGTGGAGCCTCCATTGAGGCTGCCCGCCTGTGTGTGCCAAACTGGGTCTCTGACTCGGGTCCAGCACAGCCTGGGACCCCGAGCCCTGGCAGCCGGGGAGGCGTCCTCTTCCCCTCCCCTGGAGCCCTTCCGACGTGCCGAGAGCCAGGTCGCGTGTCGGGCTCAGCCGCCTCGGGGTCCGCTCCTGCCCCTCGGCCGAGCCCACCTCGCGGGGCTGCAACGAGGAGGGAGGAGCCGCGCCCCCTGGGGCTCCGCGCACGTGGGAGTGGGCGGACACGTGTTGGCGCCGCGGGTCAGCCCCGCCCGAGCCCGGAGCGCGGGAGAGTTCCGCGCAGGCGCAGGAGCGCGCCCGCCTCGGCTTTCGCTTTCGCTTTCGCTTCGCGCTCTCCTCGTGGCGCGCCGCGGGGGCGGGGCTTGGGCGCGGGCGAGAGCCAATGGGGGCGCGGGAGCCGGGCGGGGGCGGGGCCGGGTCTGCTGGGCGCCAAAGCGAGAAGCGCGCTGAGCGCGGAGACTCCGGAGGGCAGGTGAGCCGGGGGGGGCGAGGGGGGGCCGGGGGCCGGTGCTTCCCGGGCCGGGCGAGCCCCGCTTACCGGGCTCCGCGGCCGGAGGAGGAGGAGGAGGGTCGCCCTTGCGCCCATTTCACGGCTGAGCAACTGAGTCCTCCGCCTGCAGGGGAGATGGAAGAAAGACAATTCTAGCATGCGGGGGGGGGGGACCTAAATTATTTAATTGGGCATTTGGATTATTGGTATCCTAATTTGGCATGGTTACAATGGGGCCATCATTGGGTTGCAATTGAAAACGGATGAAAATTAATATTATTTTTTAAAAATGAAATGGGAGGGTGCTATTTTGCAGGGCTCCTGGTCAGCGTGGTGTAGTGGTTCAGAGCGGTGGACTCGTAATCTGGTGAACCGGGTTCGCTTCCCCGCTCCTCCACCTGCAGCTGCTGGGTGACCTTGGGCCAGTCCCACTTCTCTGAAGTCTCTCAGCCCCACTCACCTCGCAGAGGGAGGAAGGGAAAGGAGAATGTGATCCGCTCTGAGACTCCTTGGGCCCAAACTTTTTCCCAAAGAGGGCCAGAGTTGATGAAGTGAACATGCTTGAGGGCTGACCAAAGTTGCTGAGCTTTCCTTAGGATTGAGGTTTTGAGCTTTCTTTAGGATTGAAACCCAGAGTTGTTGAGTTTTTTTAGGGCTGAAGTTGTGGAGCTTTTCTTATAATTTTACCCCAAAGTTGTTCAGCTATTTTTGGGATTGAGGTTTTTGAACTTTTTTTAGGATTCAAACCCAAAGCTGTTGAGTTTTACTTACAATTTTACCCCAAAAGTTGTTGAGTTTTGTTTTGTTTTTGAAGGATTTTACCCCAGGACGTAGTATACTCCCACAGGGGCTGGATTAAATCAACTGGTGGGTTGGATTCATAGCTGTCAACTTTTCCCTTCTTTTAAGGGAAATTCCCTTATTCCGAATAGGATTCCTCGCAAGAAAAGGGAAAAGTTGACAGCTGTGGTTGGCTTTGTATATGCCTGTCATAAGGGGGGTGAAAGGCGGGATATCCAGCCCAACCTCCTCCTCCTCCTCCTCCTCTTCCTCTTCTTCTTCTTCTTCTTCTTCTTCCTCTTCTTCTTCTTCCTCTTCCTCTTCCTCTTCTTCTTCCTCTTCTTCTTCTTCGTCTTCTTCTTCTCCTCCTCCTCTTCCTCTTCTTCCCTCTGCTGCTTCTCCTTGCAGTTGTGCCGCTTTCCAAGTGAAGTTGCAGGTCTGGCCTTCTGAGCTCCCTGGCCTGCCTGATGGGGGCAGAGAGGACAGGCTGGAAAGGGGGGCGGAGAACGTTCCACTTCCAGATATTCCAGAAAATATCCCTTGCCGCTGGTTGGGAAGCAGACCTTCCCTTTTGGATCTCAGCCCTCGCCTCCTCGTTTCCCAGAGGGGGCTGGCTGAGCCCCTTCTTGCGAGCACCAGGAGGGCAGGAGTGGAACCTCCCTGGGTCCTCTTTGGCAACCCTTTGCGGGCGGAAGGAACCCCATTTACTCAGAGGGAAGCAGAGGAAGAGGGAGGTTGCATCCTGACGAAGGAGAAGGACTAAGCTGCCCTCATCTAACCACAATATCCCAGAGCTGTGACTCTGCTTTCCGACTCCTGCAGGACTCTTCATCTGGTACCATAACAACAACAACAACAATTTAGTATTTATACCCTGCCCATCTGGCTGGGCTTCCCCAGCCACTCTGGGCGGCTTCCCAAAAAAATATTAAAATACTGTAATACATCAAATATTAAAAGCTTCCCTAAACAGGGCTGCCTTCAGATGTCTTCCATTCCACCCTGTGGAAAACCTTTTCCTGCTTATGAATTGGAATTGAATTGGAATTGAATTACTTTATTGGCACTTGTACAACTTGTCTACAGTGAGATTACAGGAGCACCCCCCACTCAGCTCTCTTAGTCTTAATTCCCCTCGTTTACTGACGCACACCCACCAAAGTCAGTTGCCCTGTTGTTATCTTTTCATTCAGCAGCCTAACAGCCCACGGACAGAAGCTGTTCTTTACCCTGTTGGTGCCACTAATCATGCTTCTATATCTTCTGCCTGAGGGCAGGAGATCAAGAAAGTGCCGGCCAGGGTGTGAATCATCATTCATTATGCTGGTAAATTAGGAAATGTTCTCCTGTAACAGTTAATGTGATTAACGTTACAACGTTGAGTTGGATTTGTGGTGCTGAGTGATAGGTCAAGCTTTTTGTAAGCTTCTGCGAAGATATTTAGGATAGTTCGGAGGTCATCCTCTGAGCGTGCGCACACCACGTTGTCATCAGCATACTCAAGCTCCATGACGGAAGTTACGGTAACCCTACTCTTTGCTTTCAGCCTGCTCAGATTGAAGAGCTTTCCATCTCTTCGGTATATGATTTCTACTCCGGTGGGGAGTTTCCCTTCGACAAAGTGTAGGATGATGGCAATGAAAATAATGAATAGAGTGGGGAAGCACAACCCTGTTTAACACCTGATCCCACTGTGAATGGTTCACTTTGAGAGCCATTGTTATCTGTGATTGTTGCTGTCATATTATCATGGAGGAGCCGAATGATGTTCACAAATTTATCTGGGCAGCCAATTTTCAGAAGGACAGTCCACAAGGCATTTACAGTGTCGAAAGCCTCCGTCAGGCCGATAAACGCCATATACAGGGATTGGTTTTGCTTTCTGCATTTTTCTTGAAGCAGTTGAGCGGTGAAAATCATGTCCACTATCCCCTTAGAAGGCCAAAAACCATTTTGGGA